>NW_022108124.1:4606427-4624138 GCF_000313985.2 Echinops telfairi | reverse complement strand
CCTACCTTCCCCTTCCCCTCCTGGTATCACTACTCTCATTATCAATCCTGAGGGGTTTATCTGTCCTGGATTTCCTGTTTCCAGCTCTTATCTGTACTTGTAAATATGCCCTGGTCTAGCTGGATTCGTTAGGTAGAATTGGGATCATGATTGGAGGGGGTGGCAGAGCATTAAAGAAATAGAGGAAAGTTGTATGTTTCATTGGGGCTGTACTGAACCCTGACAGGCTTGTCTCTTCCTTGTGACCCTTCTGTTAAGCGGATGGGTTTGGGTCTCCACTCTGCACTGCCCTGCTATTGAGTCTTTGATACCCTAGAGCCTTCATTCACAGAGCTGCACCCTTGAAACATACTCTGCAGCTTAGAATGTAGATTCGCTTGGTTTGAGGATCTTGTGGCCCACTGCTTGGGGGGATTATTATACAGTGCGACACTGAAAGCCCTGTTCCTACCTGATGTTTACTGAGAGTCAATTATGTTGATGATAAGTCATTTATAACTGTGGCTTGAGTAATCACCAATTAAAATTTCCCCCTTAAAACCTGAAATATATGTAGCGATTGCATCTAATAATGTTTTTCTGTTTTAGGGCAAATCATAGTGGTGATTTGGGTAATCGTTTCTCCAAACAATGATAAGCAGAAGTATACGCTGAAAATCAGCCATGACTGCGTGCCAGAACAGGTGATTGCCGAAGCAATCAGGAAAAAGACTCGCAGTATGTTGCTGTCATCTGAGCAATTAAAGCTCTGTGTTTTAGAATATCAGGGCAAGTATATTTTAAAAGTATGTGGATGTGATGAATACTTCCTAGAAAAATATCCTCTGAGTCAGTATAAGGTAAGTAACACTTTTTAACAATAATGATTTTAAATTTAAAAAGTAGTCACACTAGGGAACAGTATTCATATTTTTAGGGCATACTTTTTGAAATATAAATAATCAATATTACTGAGCAATATTTTAAAAGATTTTTTGTCAGTTATTTAATTTGCGAGACTGAGTATGTTAACAGTTGCCAACACCCTGTTGTTGTTGAGTTGATTCCTATTCATGGAGACCTTCTGAGATCAAGTAGAACAGCCCCATTGGGTTTCCATGGCCATACTCTTTACAGAAGCAGACTGTCACAGGACTAGTAGATTCAAACCACTAACCATTCAGTTAGCTGCCACATGCTTTAACCATTGTGCTACTGGGACTCCTTGGCTTTTACACTGTCCCCCAAACATGGGTTGTTTCCTGATTTTTCTCTCCTCATAAAGCAATGTCACAGGAATGTAATTAAAATAGACATTAATTTTAAATCTATTCTGTAATTATTAAAATTTACTATTAATACTGTCTTACTGTTTGAATTTATTTGTTAAATAAATAAGAACCATTATGTATGTATCAAGCATTATTTTATATCTGAGACAAGCATTATGTAAAAATAATTCTGCTTTCAATTTTTAATGCTGTAGTAGGAGATTCTGACTAAGAAAGACGATTGTAATATGTGTACAGTAACACTTACATCGAAACTGTCTTAACTAACATTTCAAAATTCAGACCAATGATAATATATCCATGATTTTACCTGTCTCCTCTTTGTGGCTTTTCTATTGTATTTTAGGTTTTAATAAATCAGGAGATACTTTAATCAAAAAGCAGCAATTTGCCGACTGGACATCAATATAACTTAATAGTATCTAGTGACCAAAAAAACCAACAACCAGACTCACTGCCATCAAATTGATTTTGATAGGCACTTATGAGATACTGTTTTTCGTTCAACAAAAGCAGTTGTTATAATGTGTTTTCTCTGCTCCTTGTTTTAATTCCGGTTTCCTATTTATTTCCATTTAAGAGTTGAACTATAGATTGACTTTAACTTTTTTTTTTTACATATATATAATTTGAATTCATAAGCACTTGTTTGATCCTGTGCTGAACCTTATTCCCAAATGGTAATACTTTCGATGCTATAAATATAGCAAGTGTTATGAAACATGGTTTGATTTATAATGTTTGATTTTTGTTAACTTAGTGTGTAAATTCTCTCATATCCTCCTACATATTGCTTTTAAATGAATAGCCTTACAGGGAATTGCTTTTCCCTCCTTCTGTGATCTCTTACAGTATATACGAAGCTGTATAATGCTTGGAAGGATGCCCAATTTGATGCTGATGGCTAAAGAAAGCCTCTACTCCCAGCTGCCAATGGACTGTTTCACAATGCCATCTTATTCCCGACGCATTTCCACAGCGACACCGTATATGAATGGGGAAACATCAACAAAATCCCTTTGGGTTATCAATAGTGCACTAAGAATAAAAATTCTTTGTGCAACCTATGTGAATGTAAATATTCGAGATATTGACAAGGTAAGGTCAAATGCTGATGCTTATAATACATTAAAAGACTTATATAAAAAGTATATAAGCCTTTTTTATTGAACAATAGTAATAATCTGTTAACCTACAGCATGGTGTTTTCAGATGGCTAGAAAAACACCCAAATCTCTGAAAGTATACATGCAATATATAGTTAATTCTATTTGGGTTTCTGTATACCTCAACTTTTACATAACTCATAAGTCTTTTCATAATTCTGATGCCTATAATTTTAATGTAATAATTAAATTATCCATAGTCTTAAGCTTTTAAAACCAAAAATTGTAGAGAATTAATTTGGCAGCAAAATATGACCCACCCTGGGCTTTTTTTATAGTCTTTATTTATCCTACCTGTAAATATTTCTGTGCTTTGTACAGAAATATTATTGTTTTTGTGGGATCTGAAGAATTCTGCATTCTTCATATCTGTCCTACAAGGTTTTAGGAGAGAAAGTCTGTGAGCCTATATTAACCTTTAGTAGTCTGATGGCCCAATTCTGAATGAATCAATCTGCCAAAAAAATTTTTTTAATCGTTTTATTAGGGGCTCATACAACTCTTATCACAATCCATACATGCATCAATTGTGTAAAGCACATTTGTACATTCATTGCCCTCGTCATGCTCAAAACATTTGCTCTCCACTTAAGCCCCCGGCATTGGGTCCTCATTTTTCCCCTCCCTCCCCACTCCCCCCTCCCTCATGAGCCCTTGATAATTTATAAATTTTTATTTTGTCATATCTTGCCCTGTCCGACGTCTCCCTTCACCCACTTTTCTGTTGTCCGTCCCCCAGGGAGGAGGTCACATATAGTTCCTTGTAATCAGTTCCCTCTTTCCTACCCACTCTCCCTCTACCCTCCCAGTATCGCCACTCACACCACTGGTCCTAAAGGGATCATCCGCCCTGGATTCCCTGTATTTCCAGTTCCTATCTGCACCAGTGTACATCCTCTGGTCTAGCCAGATTTGCAAGGTAGAATTCGTATCATGATAGTGGGGGTGGGGAGGAAGCATTTAGGAACTGGAGGAAAGTTGAATTTTTTATTGTTGCTACATCGCACCCTGACTGGCTCTTCTCCTCCCCGAGACCCCTCTGCAAGGGGATCTCCAGTGGCCTACTAAAGGGCTTTGGGGTCTCCACTCCGCACTCCCCCCATCATTCACTATGTGCCAATAAATATTGTTGAAGAATCTTATATCATTCTTACCCAATTATATGTGTGAAAAAACCAACCAACTGCCATTGAGGCAATCACAACGCAGATCAACCCGATAAGGCAGAGTAGGGCTGTTCCCTAGGTTTTCTGAGACTTTAAGCCTTTACACATAGAGACAGCCTCGTCTTTCTCCCTCAGAGCAGGTGCTGCCGACCCTGCCAGCTAGCAGCCCAATACGTGCCCTCTCCTCCACGAGGGCTCAATGCTTGTGTGAAGAAAAGGAAAACTGAAATGTCTACCAAAATTGAATAGGTTCCCTCATACATATCAGTTACATTTTATATTGCTTGGTATTTGGTTCAGTGTAGCATGTATGTATGTGCTTATGTGTCTGTTTGAGTGTGCGTGGGGGTGTGAGGTGTGGGGGTGCCTGTATTTATATAACCGATTATCATTTGATTGTCATTGAGTAGACTTTATCTCATTGTAACCCTTTAGGACAGAGTAGAGCTGCCCTTGGATTTTGCATTGGTACCTTTTCTCTCTCTCTCTCTCTTTAGATCTATGTTCGAACAGGTATCTACCATGGAGGAGAACCTTTATGTGACAATGTAAACACTCAAAGAGTACCTTGTTCCAATCCCAGGTAAGAAAATATGTGGCATTGTAGTTTTAAAGGACATTTTAGTATTTGACAAAATAATAGCAAAAGTAATGTTTATTACTTAAATCATATAAATTATCTGACACATAAATATAAGGACTTTCTGTCCAATGAATGTCAATCACAGGATCACTTTATTCATTATATTTAAAACTGTATTAGAAAGTTCCTTTTGATTCCAAGTATAGAAGATAGTTGAAGTTCTGTGCTGACGGTTCAGTATATTGGATCCATAAGCCTAGAGTTTTATTCTTTTCTGACCTTCCGCTCATTTACATGGAAAAGTGAGGTATAGCAAACAACTCCAGGTCCTCTGAGGTGATTTCCTTCTAATCCACCAGAAGAGATCATTGTGACGTACATTATGGCATTTGGAAACAAATCAGTTTATTTGTGAGGGAAAATATTATTGGGGATAGTTTTAAGTTATTACCAACTAGATATAATGAGATAAAAGGTCGTATAATCTAACAGCTGGCCATCTTGCCATTTCTTTGTCTTTTTCCATAAAGTCATTTGGGAATAAGAGTCAGTCTTATGAATATAATAGAAATAATAGTTTAAAGAAACAGATTGGTATCGAAGATTAAAGATTAAAGGGAACAGCAATAGAACTAAGGGACTAAATCTCATCATGAATTTAGACTGAGTGCTTGGAAAATCTATTTTAAAAAATGTAGATGTTAGGATTAAGTGGCTAGTGGGAACTACCCTTCTAGAACCTGAGTAAGGTTCAAAGAGGCAGCAGCCCTCCTTAAGCAAGAAGAAGGGAGGTAGTATCAGAGCCCAGCCATCCTTGTAAGAAAGAGACTGGTGAGCTCCTGAAACTAAAACCCTCAACCACCTTTTAGGTCTGGAATTGTACTCCCCTTGCGAGCTCAATTTCCAGCTAAATAATAGGTCTGTATAGGGAAACAATAACACTGGGGGATATACACAACTTGGAATAATCAATCATTTGAGATCAAAAGGGCAGCAATTACCCAAGGACAAAGTTCAGAAGGGTTAGGAAAAAAAGGAATGGAAACAGGGAGGAAATCCATGATATTGCATTGAGGACTACAATGAATGAGATGAAACCAAAAACGAAGGGAAAGTTTCTCATCCTTCATGAACCAGAAAGTACTTCAGGTTAGAAATTATGCTATGGCAACAAACAACTCCAAAATCTTTGTTAAAGCAACATGAGTTTATTTCTTGAAGCATACTGCTTGTCTGTCAGGTTGTGAAGAAAGAATGTAATTGTGGGAAGGAATAGAAAAGCAATACACATGGTGTTTACAAATTTATGGACTACTATAAGCACATTAATACGAGGAGTTCAACAGGCCCGAAGCAAAAATTCCAAAATAGTATGAAGTAGACTTATCCTAGGTGTTTCAAGTAACCAAAATAAACTTAGCTTTACATTAAAAAGCAAGCTAATTTATTATGATTTAAATGTTGGTATTTAAAGCATAAATTCAGGAAGGGCTTCTTTTTCTTTCAGGAATCCTCTTCTTAGTCTAAAGCATGAGTATCTTAGGTAGTATGCCTTGAGACTTTAAGTAAAGTTTTTTTTAATTTTATGTGTTTACAAAAGCAAAAAAAAAAAGAGAGAAATTAATCCAGAGCTTTTATAGTAGCTTGAACAAATCATTGCTGAATCTAAGTGTTTGTTCCATATGCTCCCCCCCCCAACATGCTAAGTAAATCTGATATACTAATGGTTTCCCCTGAAATATTACTAGTTCATCTTCCCAAATAAGAATGAGTGTACTGAAAAAAAAGAATGAGTGTACTATTTGTAACCAGGAGTGGACTTTAGAAGAAGAGAGAAGCATGCTTTGTTAACAGAATATTGAACAACTGGAGTACTAAAATAAAACTTATTTGAACATATAGAATATGTTCTATGAATTATGAGCAATTCGAAAGATTTAGTAATAGTAAATATTCCTAAGTATGTTAGAATAGATCTCTTTAATTTTTCTTAAATCACAGTGGACTTTAAAGTGCCACAGCATTTTTCTCCTCCCAACATTTTTTTAACAACCGTTGTTGTTATTATCTTTAGAATTAATGCTAGGTTCCCCTACTTATCTTTGCCTATAATCAAGCAAAGATGAGAGATTAAATAGAATTTATTTTACCAATGAAGTTTATACCTTAGTTTGGCAAGTTCAAAATGAAATTATCAGACCATTTTATTGTTAATTTAGCTTTAGTCTGTTCATAGTCAAAGAATAGAAGAGCGTTATTAAGAAGGCATTTGAAAAGTTTTCCAAGTTAATTATAGCTAATCACTTTACTAATGTTATATCATGTAATCCTCACAATAACCGTATGAAGGTAGGTGTAGTTGTTAGCCCATTTCACAAATGAGGAAATAGTGATGGGGGGAGGAGGGCCAGACATTCGGTGAAACCTTCAGACTACTACGCACAGTACGACTTAAGAGTCATTAATCTTGACTGTTGCTATGATGTATTTCACAAATAAACACTATTGTTCTCTTTACAAATCATATACCAAATATAGACATTATTTCACATGTAGTATTCAGTAAAGTGAAGGGACTGTGCCATAAAATTGTGGATAATTTCTTTCTTTTTTTAAAATCATTTTATTGGGGGCTGTGAATAATTTCTTATGTCTCTTTTGTAGTAACTTTTTCCTCATTATGAACATCATTATATTGCACCTTGTGAAGTGGTTTTCCTTTTCAATTTTTTTTTAAATTTATTAAATACTTTTATTGGGGGCTCTTGCAGCTCTTATCATAGTCCATACATTCATCCATTTTCAAGCACATTTGTATATATGTTGTCATTCTCATTTGCAAAGCATTTTCTTTCTACTTGAGCCCTTGATAGCAGCTTCTCATGTTATTTTCCCTCCCTACCCCACTCTCCTGCCCTCATGAACCCTTGATAAATTATAGATTATTATTTTCATATCTTACATCATCCTCTGTCTCCCTTGACCTATGTTTCAGTTGTTCTTCCCCTGGGAGGGGGCTGTATGTCAATCCTTGTGATTGATTCCTCCTTTCTCCCCTCCCCTTCCCCTTCCCCTCCTGGTGTCACTAGTCTCATTACTGGTCCTGAGGGGTTCATCTGTCCTGGATTCCCTGTGTTTCCAGCTCTGATCTGTACCTGTGTACATGCTCTGGTCTAGTCAGATTGGTAAGGTAGACTTGAGGTCATGATAGTTGGGGGGCAGGAAGCCTTAAAGAATTAGAGGGAAAAGTATATTTCATCAGTGCTACACTGCACCCTGACTGGCTCATCTGAAGTAGTTTTTCTTTCATTCTGTGTACTTTCTAGTTTAATTGGCTCTTCTGAATAAAACTATATAATATATCAAAGTAATTAAATATAGTTGTAATCATAATATGAATTCTCATTGTCTCTTGTTTTGTTTCTCTATATTATTTGTCTTTTAAGAAATTTCTCTTGTACAAATGTACAAAAAGTATACAGATCACAATTGTACAGCTCAGTGAGCTTTCACAAAGTGAGGACCTATATAAACCCCAGTGTTAGTCAAGACAGAACATTACCATCGCTCCTAAAGCCCCTTCCCAATCCATTAACTTTTTCTTTTCCCCCACATAACCAATATCTTGACTTCTAGCAATAATAATTTTACCTGGTTTTGAATATTTTATAACTAGATTAAAGCAATAGGAGTCTTTTGTGCCCAGCTCCTTTCATTCAATATTGTGTTGATACAATTCATCTGTGTTGTAAATAACTGCTGTTTATTGTCATTAGTATCCTATTCTTTAGTCTATTGTTGGATATGTTGGTTATTTGCAGTTTGCAGATATTATAAGTAATTCTGCTATGAATATTCCATGTACCATTACACACATTTCTGCGACTTTGTGTTTGTAGTTAGAGCTACATTCGATGCCATTGAGTCAGTTTTGACCCATGGCAACCCTAAGCACAACAGAGCGAAACACTGCCAGGCCCTGAGCCATGCTCACATTGTTTTTATGCTCGCGCCCATTGTGGGAGCCTCTGGGTCAGACTCTCTGTGAGGCCTTCCTCTCTTTTGCTGCCCCTCAGATTTACCAAGCATGAAGTCCTTCTCCGGGGACTAATGTCTCTTGATAACATGTCCAAAGTATGCCAGAAAAAGTCTTGCCATCCTAGCCCTAAGGAGCACTGTGGCCATTCTTCTTAAAAAATAGAAATTAGAGCTGGTAGTTTTAGTAAATTCTACTTTCCAAATGAGTTGTTAACAAATGACACCAGCACTGACATGTATGCACCGTGCTGTTGCTACCCATCCTTCCCACCCTTTGTTCCATCCCGTCTTTCTAACTATAGCCCCTCTCCTGTCCTCTGGGATTTCTTTTAAGATTTTGGTTGGTACGTCCTAGATGGCAAACAAATAGCATTGCCTCTTTATTTGTGGCCTCCACTTGAATATGCATTGTGAACTGCCTGTTCTTGTCAGTCTCTTGCCTATTTTATTTTGGTTTGGTTTTTTTCCTTTTGTTGTTGTTTGTTTTTGGTTTTTTTGCTTTATAGGAATTGTTTACATGTCTAGATAAAGCCTTTTTTTTTGATAAATTCTTTGTCTTTGAACTTTTCCATAGGTGGAATGAATGGCTGAATTATGACATATACATTCCCGATCTCCCCCGCGCTGCCCGGCTTTGCCTTTCCATTTGTTCGGTGAAAGGCCGCAAGGGCGCGAAGGAGGTAAAGGGTCCAGAAGGGAGCATGCAACTGACTTCTCAAAGTCCCATGACTCTGTGGGTTGAATTTTTCTTGAAAAACAAAAATTATTTTTCTCTATTTAAATAAAAGTTTGCAAATCAAGTATTTTGGAAGTTTAATAAATATGTGAATTGCAGAATATCTGAGGCCAGTTTATTTATGATGAGAGAGTTACGAGTTCACTCTAATCCAGTTCTTTAAATATAAAAATACCACAAGCAAATATCTGTTATGTGTTTGCATACAAATGTGTGTCATGCATGCTTTCCAACTTATAAATAAAATACGTGTAATTTCTAATGAAAAAGAGGAAAGAACATGTTTGTAGTTTGAGAAATTAGGATGACCTTTTGTAGATGTCAAAGTCAGATTATTATAGAAAGAGTGGGTTGTTGAGTTCTTCTCTCTAGGGAAGTGCATGTCATTGTGAAATGCTTTATTTATCATTTGATGCCAGGGAGTGAATATTTTTCTCTGGTTTTTAGGAACACTGTCCATTGGCCTGGGGAAATATAAACCTGTTTGATTACACAGATACTCTCGTATCTGGAAAAATGGCTCTGAATCTTTGGTCAGTACCTCATGGATTAGAAGATTTACTGAACCCTATTGGTGTTACTGGATCAAACCCAAATAAGGTAAGTTTTTATTTCAAAATGCTTTTTTAACATAAATGAGAACATTTTCCCCTTTTTTTGATAATCAAGCACAATATATATGGTAACATCTTTTCCTTCTCATAGGAAACTCCATGCTTAGAACTGGAGTTTGACTGGTTCAGCAGTGTGGTAAAGTTTCCAGATATGTCTGTGATTGAAGAGCATGCCAATTGGTCTGTGTCCCGAGAAGCAGGATTTAATTACTCCCATGCAGGACTGGTAAGGCCGGTCACTGAGGTTGCTTATGTGTGTTAGCCCTCATCCCGGGATTTCGGTATACGTTCTTTGTACTGGAAAGGTTTTGTGTATGTTCAGTATACTGGCAGAGATACCAGGGGCTCCTGGACAGCTAGGCATTGTTATATAGTTTTCTATTTATGAGTATCATTCACTGCAGTTTTAACTCTTAAATAATTTACTCAGGGTCCTAGCCTTCCCTCATTCACTTAACAAATACTTATTGAATGCTAACTATATATAATGCATTGTGAGACACATTAGCTAATAGAGTTGTGGAAAAAGCAAATCTACCTTATGTTTATAATGTAGTGGTAAAAATCGGCATTAAACAAGTTAAAGCACATAGTAGGACTATAAATCACAGTAGATGTCATGAATGAAAGAGACAGATGTATACCTGGAAAGACTAACTGAGGGTCAGAAGGGAAAGGCTAAATTCATATATGTTGGGATTCAGAAAATACATCTCTGAGACAGTATATTTGAAGTTGAGACTAAAGTATATCTATATTGTTGATCTTTTTCATATACTGAAATGTCGAACTTTGAGGTAGAGGAAATGGCAAAATCTTTGCATTATAGTCTAGACGTCCAGAAAAGAGTATGTATGTAACTTGAATCATTGATCTGGTTAACTTGGCCATAACCTTGGAACCACAATATAGCTGGGCCTAAAGGCTATTAATTCTTCCTTACTTTTCAAGGCCAAAGGTGTCAGTGTTAAGGCAAAGGGATATTTTTACTCTTTGGTATCTCTTTCTCCCCGTTTCCAAATGTATCACTTTTTCTTTGGCCTGTTTGGATATCACAGATAGTTTAGCCAAGGAACAGAGGGGCCAAGAGGCCCTAAAATAAGCCAACCCCAGAAACAAGACCACAACAGTATAAAAGCACCCAGATGCAGCCTGGAATACTGCACTTAGGAACTTCATTCATTCACAGCTAGTGGTCCCAGTAAGGAATATACCAATCCTGTGGGTAAACTGAGTTATACCAATATCTTTACTGTATATATACTGTTAGCAGTACATATGTAGAAGCTATTTTGGCAAGTACAAATGAATATAAAATCTTTACTTTTGGAAACTGATGGTGGTAGCAAAATACTGCTTGATGTGATTGAACTACTAAATGATATATGTATTAACTCCCAATTAATAAATAAATAAAAATCTCAAGAACTCATTACTGAGTTCAATAGGATAATAAAACCAGTTCATTTTATTGGTATTTAAAAGTACATATTTTAATTGAAAAACATAACCACTATACTGTAAGCTTAATTCCCTGTTGGTAATAATCCTAGCATTTATTTTGTGTTTACCTTGTACCAAACACTGTACCAATCACTTTTTATATATTATCTTATTTAATTTTAGTAACAGCCTCTGTGAATCTGGGAACTATTTTAATCTCTGCTTTTTAATCCTATTCTGTTGTATCAGTAAAAAATCCAAGACTTACAGAGTTTAAATAACTTGTACAGTGTTACTGTTTAATAAGTGGTATATCTCTTACACTTAACTATTCTGGAGTAGCAAAACAGGAATTCTTAAGTTATGACATAGGGTTTAAAATCCTGATAGACATTTTCATAAAAGTTCTGTTAAAAAAAATCAAAAGACTGCATTCACTGCCATCGAGTCAGCGCTGACTCATTGCAACCCTACAGGACAGAGTAGGACTGCCCGATAAGGCTGTCCATCTTTACACATGCAG
This sequence comes from Echinops telfairi, assembly GCF_000313985.2. Classification (NCBI taxonomy): domain Eukaryota; kingdom Metazoa; phylum Chordata; class Mammalia; order Afrosoricida; family Tenrecidae; genus Echinops; species Echinops telfairi. Next base: position 4,612,598 of record NW_022108124.1, on the reverse strand, counting down.
ACTGGCAGCATGCATATCTTTCTCTTGTGGCTGGTGGGTTTCAACTGTTGACCTTTCCATTAGCTATTATACCACCAAGACACCTTAAAATGCCCATAGCCAATCCAGTTTGTTATGAACTGAATCCAATTAATTAACTGAATTGCAAGCAACAAGTCATTTTAAAACTCACTGGTGAAATATTTTATTCATTTCATAAACACATTGATGTTTTATGTTTCGGAGAAAATTTATAAATTCTTTTATAAAAGAATAAAACCTAACCCTGCCTTTCAATTATCATTTGGGAGAAAAATGTATTATATGAACCTAAGATACATTTGGTTATTAGTTTTCCTTTATCTTCAAATATTTTAGCCCATCATTGTAGGAAATATTTTATCATTGTTTATCCTTTATTCCAAGGATGCTTTTAAAAAAAGGACAGAATAGAGCGATTTACTAATAAAATAATTCTTCACTATTATATCATCCTTAAGCTTTCTTATTGCATTTTTCTCTATATTACAGTATCTTTCCAGAGATACAAAAGAAGACTAGGAACATTGTTTTCTCTTGGCTTTCAATGGAAACAGTTGAGAATTCAGGATGTCTCATTTCTACCCATAATGCCAAAGGGAAGAAAACTAATAGATGTTTCAGCGCAGTTTTTGTGGTAAAATTAGGTGCCTCAGCTGTTATTTTGATCAGCTTATACTCGAGTATATATGGTATTAGACAAATCGTAATATTGATACAAAGTGATACCAGCACTTCCAGAGCAGAGTTTCTCAGTCTCAGCACTATTGACCTTTTTTAAGTGTGGTGGGGGGAGGTGGAGTGCTGGCAAGTAATTCCCTTTATAGAGCCTGTCTTGTGCATTTTCAGTGCTTAACACCATCCATACCCTCAACTCAATAGGTACCAATAGCATCACCGGCAGCCACCCTAACCTGTGACAACCAAAATTTCACCAGACATACTAAAGGTTCTCATTCTTTAATGCCTTTAAAGGTTCTTTAAATGCAGTGGTGAAATTGATCATAAGTTAAATAGAAAATAATGTTATCCTAGGTGAATTTTCTCAAACACTAGAGTTTAGTTCTAAGGCCCTGGAGGAAATAGGATAGTCACATTCAACTAATCCTTCAGCAGGCAGAACATTGCCCTGTACTATTTTATGACAAAATGTGAAGGTGACTAGAATAAACTTAGGTTCATCATTCTGTTTGCTGTATGTAAGCGTTAAAAGAGAAATGTTTTACAGTTATCAAGCTAAAAAGAGGGCCATGCTCTCCTCAACGAAATCATGAGCCCCCAATGTCTTCGAAAGTATTGCTTGTTGTCAATGCAACTACAAAGAAAACCAGAATGGATGATAAACTAGAAGCAATAATATATACTTAGAACCTAGAATCAGTATTCCAGGATTATAAAAGTATAAGGTAATAAAATAATACAAAAGAGTCCATTGACCCAAAATGATAAACAGCATTAGCTATTTAGCTATCACTTCCTGGTAAACTGAGGGTTAAGTATTTGTTAGCTCTTTCCTGGACTATTGCCATTGCCTTTTCACAGGGCTTCCTCCTTCCCCCAAGCAGCCAAAGTAATCTTTATGAGACAAGTCAACTCATGGCATTCCTCTTATAAATAGCTTTCCCTAAAAATAAAACGTTTTTAACTCTGACCTCCAAATTTTACATGCTCTGAATACCACCTCCTGGCACTTCTCTCCATTGTCTACTGGGCTTCAGTCTCACTGCCCTTTTTCCTGTTCCTCTTTCACACTGCACGCTCCCCCTCAGAACCCTTGAACCGTTGTCCTCCACTGAAATAGCCCTTTCCCCTGATCTTAGTATGGATGGTCCCTTCATGTTATTTGGATATCACATAAATGTGACCTTCTGAGAGAGGGCATATGCAAACACCCATTCTAGAGTAGCCATTTACTCCTACTCTGCCACATCACCCTGAGTACTCATATCAACTCTCTGGTATTTTCATAGTGTTTATTTGCCGTCCCCCTAGAACAAAGATTCTCTTAATACCAGACCTTTTGCCATCTTATGGGGCCAACAGCAAGAATACAGTAAGCACACTATGTATGCTTAATAAATACTTCCTGAGTTACTGAGAGCCAGTAAAACTTCTTTATGCTTCTGGTTAAATTAACAGCAGATAAAACTAAGAAACATGACAGTTTGATTTTTCTTTTGTTGTTGTTTGAGGTGCCATCCAATCAATCCAAATCATAGCAGCCCCAGTGACAGAGAAGAACTAGTCCTCCGGGCTTCCGAGACTGCCATCGTTGTGCAGGCAGAGCTCCAGGTCTTTCACACACACGCGGCTCCCAGATGGGTTCAAACCACCAAGGCCCCCGTGAACAGCTGAGCACCCAGCCATTGCACCAGCAGGACTCTCTGATTTAACTTCCAGTCTTCAGAAATATATACAACCCATTCTAAAGAGTTCCTTGTTTTGTATAATGGGTCCATAACTACTCCCCACTCACGATAGAACTAGTATATTTCTATTTGGAGCCCAGGTAGTATAGTGGTTACCCTTTGGGCGACTACTCGCAAGGTCAGCAGGTCAAAACCACTAACCCCTTGTACAGAATGATAAGGCTTTCTACTCCCATTTAGAATTGCCATCTCGGAAACCCACAGGAGCAATTCTACTCTGTCCTATGGGGTCGCTTTGAGTCAGAATTGATTTGATGGCAGTGAGTTTGGTTTGAGTTTGAGATACCTCTATTTAAGTCATAGGGTAATAGGAAGGGACTGCATCAAGAAGAGAAGTTGTTCATGACTAACCTCTAGTATATCTGGTGCCTTATCCTGACTCACCTTGGAAATTACTATCCTAATTAACCAATGATGAGGTTAACCAAGACCAAATTTACTGGCCTTATTGTACAAATGCTGTCTTCAATTGGAGCTTTCCTATCCATGAGAATAAAGTTTTACTATGAGACTACACTCTCTCACAATTAAACAATACAAATCTTATTAAAAGATTATTTTTAATAGATCACTTATGAATCCAGGGGGGGAAATATGATAAAGAAATTATTTTATTTTGCAGAGTAACAGACTAGCTAGAGACAATGAATTAAGAGAAAATGACAAAGAACAGCTTCGAGCAATTTGTACACGAGATCCTCTATCTGAAATCACTGAGCAAGAAAAAGATTTTCTGTGGAGCCATAGGTAAGTGTAAGATGCAAATTCTCTGTCCTTTCTTGTCTTACAGAAAAAGAGCTAACTGTGTCTGGTCCTGCCATGTTACCCCCATAAGTATATGAGTAAATAGGGCATAATTTACATCTTTGGTGTTTGTTGTACAAACATCATCTTTTTTAAAAACTAGGATATATATTAATATTTCTAGAAAAGCACACTGCCTGGTATACTTATCTTGCACCTTAAAAATCCCTAAGACATTCTTAGGATTTGCTTTCTTTAATATAAGAGCCCCTCCGCTTCTCCCCACCCCCCACCAATGGCCTATGCTTTTGGATCAGTATAATTGTGGTTTAGTTGGTCTAGGTCAGAGGTCAGCCAGCAGCGGCTCATGAGCCAGATACAGCTCTTTCGGTATGTACATGTGGCTCTGAAGTAAAATTGAAAAAATTCAGAGGGTATTATTCATATATTGGTGACTTCACTCATTTGTAAACATCTATTATGGCTCTCGAATAATTTTTAAATTATTGTGAGGGACAGGATTGGATCTTCCATTTCGAAAGTTTACTGACCCCTCGTCTAGATATTACAGTATTATAATTTTTAGGAGTTCCTTTTCATTTTTCTTTCTTCCTTAAGTTTCCGTAGAGTAATAGTATAATGACGGAACCTGCTATTTGGTAAATATCCACTAGTATACCTAATAAAGCCATTGCAGTGCATTTCTGCAGAGTCCATTAAAAACATAAATTGTGTCTAGCTACCAGAATTGATCTAGTGATACTTCTTAGGGTTCATCTTGCATAAATAATTAAATAATATGAGCTATATAAAGAATGTTCTAAAATGTATTTATAATTTTGCTGAACTTTTTTGATCAACTTTTTTTTTCCCACTAAATACTTGGCTTCTAGTAGTATTGGGGACTTCCTAGCTATTATAGCTGTGTCTGAGTGTGTATGAGGAGGGTCTCAAGAAATTCAAAATGGACGTTTAATTCCACTTTCCACAAAATTTTTGAAGCACTTTTATATATGTAAATATCTATCAAATTAAATGCAGACTTCTTCTGATGGTTTAAGAAAGCTAGTCATGGTAAGAATGATTTTTAAAATGTCTAGAACTTCATAAAGATTGTGTAATAAGACAAGATCTAGAAATCTAGGCCTTTAGAATAACATCAAGAATGTATTTTGTTTTGCCTTTCCCATCCAGACACTATTGTGTAACTATCCCTGAAATTCTGCCCAAATTGCTCCTGTCTGTTAAATGGAATTCTAGAGATGAAGTAGCCCAGGTAAATGTATGCTTGATATTACTGAGTAAGTATTATGCAAAGATGGTCTCACCTAAAATCTTTTTTTATCAGAAACTCTGGAAAAACATAAAAGATGAAAGAGACTATGTTTTGAGTTCATTAATAAGGGTAATACAGTGGAACAAAGTATCATTCATGCTGCTTCCATAGATAAAATTACTCCAAATGGAATATTTTCAGCACTATGTTAATAATGGGTCTTTATTTAAATTAATGCTAAAATAAGTTACGACAGTGTTTTATAGGATTCATTGAAAACTGTCTTTGCGTGTCCAGTCTGACTGTGGCTGTTCACATGCAGATGTACTGCTTGGTGAAAGACTGGCCTCCGATCAAGCCTGAACAGGCCATGGAACTGCTGGACTGTAATTACCCAGACCCCATGGTTCGAGGTTTTGCTGTGCGCTGTTTGGAAAAATATTTAACAGATGACAAGCTTTCTCAGTACCTAATTCAGCTAGTGCAGGTAAAATAGCAAGGTTGTATTCTAAATCCATGCTACCTCCAAAACCCACTCACTGTATTAACTGATGATGTATTTTTTTCACAGACACACACAAAAATTCATTTTATTTAAAGTAGTGTTTACTCTCTGAAAATGTACTTTAACTCCAGCGCTGCAAAGACATTGCCTGGTTTATGTGAAATTGTCTTATTTTTCAATCACATAGGTCCTAAAATATGAACAATATTTGGATAACCTGCTTGTGAGGTTTTTACTTAAGAAAGCTTTGACTAATCAAAGGATTGGACACTTTTTCTTTTGGCATTTGAAGTAAGTCAACTTACTTTCCCATTCATTTTATGTTAGCGTAGTTACTCTCTAAATGTGTGTGTGTGTATTCAGCATAATATAATGTGTTGTATATGCAAATACCACGTGTTATATATGTAAGCACATGGTACATATGTAAGCACATGGTACATATGTACTTTTGGGTTTGGTTAACTGAAAAAGTTTCCCAGACATAAAACATTGCTACCAGAAATATTGCTCCAAAATAATAGAGGCATTTATGCAACAAAAATATCAAAATGTGAGATTATGGCTTCTTAACATACCCTCCCTCTGGCTTTGTATGCTTCTTAAGCAGTGTTCCCATCTCTCAAGCCTTCCAAAGCGTTCTGTGCTCTTTCATGTACACAGTGTCAAAATGGCAGTTTGAGTGTCCTCTGGGATTAAATCACGTGACTCTTCAATGTTCTTTGAGTGTTGGGAATAGAAACTGTAAAGGGAAAAAAACAAGGCTGTAGGGTAGATGAGATAAGGTTTTCCAGGAAAATTTTCCTTGACAGCCCCTGGCAAGAATGTGCCCAGTGCATCATAGTAATGGAAAGAAAGTCCTTGGGGCAACTTGCCTTTTTCTCACCACTGCAGTTTTCAGTTTTCCCAGCACTTCATAATAAACCCTCATGTGGGTCCTGCATCCTTTGGAGGAAAGAAATCTATCAGGATTACCCACTTTTAGGAAGAACTAGATGGGGTCCAGGTTCCACTATCAACTAACTACTCTGAAATGGATCACAATAGAAGATCTTGAGTAGAGTGGGAGAAAAATGTGGAACAAAATTCGAAATTATGAAAGAGAGAGAGCAACAGGTGGGACCACCAAGACTATGACTCCTTCGTCACCCTTTAGTTCTTGAACTGAACTCACACCGTGTTAGAATAGCCCCCCCCCC
>NW_022108124.1:4603821-4606327 GCF_000313985.2 Echinops telfairi | reverse complement strand
CCCCAATGTGTCAGTCCGGGTAGACTAGAGAAACAAATCCAGGGAGACTCATATGTGTATACAAAAGAGCTTTATACACAAGGGCAGTTGAATATTGAGAAAACATCCCAACCCAGTCCAGAACAAGTCCCTAAGTCTGATATTAGCCCATATGTCCCATACCAATCTATAAATTCCTCTTCAGACTCGTACAATACATGCAATGATGCCAAATGCAGGAAGATCACAGGCCAGTGGGTGGAAAGTTTTCTGGATCCAGTGGCAGTGGAAGCATCTCAGCGCTGACAGGGGTCTCCATTTGGCTCCTCCAGCTCCAGGGCTCCATCGTAGCTCCATGTATCTTCTCAACAGGAATGTCTTCTAGGGAGTGAGCCTGTGTCCTGCCTCCCATGAGCTATTATCTCCCTAGCGCCTCCAAATGAGGTCATCAACCTGATTGACAGGCTAAACTCCACCCCTTCGCTCTTACATCTCAAATTGACAACAGATTATGTAACTACCACACCCCATAAGATCAAAAGAGCAGCATTTACCCAAGGACAAAAGTCAGGGGCTTGGGACTAATGGAGGAATGGGAGAAACAAAGCACGGGGAAGAAGTGGGATAAGTAATTTTACATCGAGGGGATTGCAATGGATGAGTTGAAACAAAAGGTGTATGAATTGTTTAATGTAAAATTGATCATCTCCTCTGTAAACCTTCACCTAATTCACACCTAATTTTTTTTAAAGATGAAGACTTTTTTGGTATGCCAAAAACAGTTTTATAACCTTCTGGAGAGCCCTGGTAGCATAGTAGTTACGCACTGGGGCGTTATTTGCCAGGTGAGCAGTTTGAAACCACAGCTGCTCCGCAGGAGAAAGAAGGGGCTTTGTACTCCTGTAAGAGTTGCAGTCTTGGAAACGCAAAGGAACAGTTCTGCCCTGTCATGTAGTGTTGTTAATAGTCAGCATCGGGTCACTGGCAGTGAGTTGGGTTTTTTTATAACCTGAGCTGACCTCGCTGCCTTGAATTACCTGGCCAAGTAGATACTCTTGGAAGTTACTGATTTGGTTGTACCTTTTTTCCTAAACATACCCCTATGAGACTAAGACAAGTGTTATTACTGAGAGAACTTGTTCTTAGCCATCAGTGGATCACACAAACATGTTAAAACATATTTTGTTTAAATAAGTTAATGCATATCTAAACTGTAACCCTAGCAATACATTTTGACTTAGTATAATATTGCATTTTATAGGCTTCATCTCAGCTTTCTTCTTTGGAATTCAAACTTGAAATTTGTATGTGAATGAAAGCAGAAGTAATTTTAGCAGCTAATGCTACTTTAAGCAAAGTAAAATTGACTGTGTCCAGAATAATGTTGCAATAGTTTTCACTGTATGTGTGGATTTAAAAGATCCCCAAATAAAGAATTCAGAACACTATTAAGTGTTAAGTCAGAAATAGAACCTATTAAAAGCTAGATTTGTAATCACTTAAATTTAAAGACAGTGCAGAAAAGAGCACACATAATCTCCCTGCCATCGAGTCAGTGCTGACTCATAGTGCCCCTGTGGGTTTTAGTCAAATACTAACCTTTGCTAGCTAGCTCCTTACCATTTTTGTGCTTCATTTTCCCATTTCCATGTTTTTATATCTTAGGCTTAGATTAATGAATGAAAAGTAGTTGTAAATAAACTGAAAAATTAGTTGTGTCCATTTTCAGGAGCTATCTGAATCTATTGATTGTTTTACTTCCAAATGTTAACTTAATTTCTTATTGTCAGACCGCTTATAACATCAATCACACATGAAGATGGGTTTTCTGTTTTCTTTTTAAAAAATATTAAGACCATATTCATTCAAGACCTTTTTATGTATTAGAGAGCGGGCACACGAGTGTGTCCAGGTGGTAGAACAGATAAGTGCTTCACTGCCAACCAAAAGGTTACTGGTTCAAACCCACCTGGCCAGTCGGTGGGGAGAAGGCCTAGCTGTCTGCTTTCAAGAAAACCCTGTGGTGCACAATTCTACTCTTGTCAGATGGGGTCCCTCTCAGTCTGAATGGACTCAATGACACCCAGCAACAGCAGCACCCTGGGACACCCAATGCCCAAATACATGTATGTAATATATATCCATATTTCATAAGTATATCACCCATATTTAAAACATTTTTGTAATCTTGTTTTAGATCTGAGATGCACAATAAAACAGTAAGTCAGAGGTTTGGCCTGCTTCTGGAGTCCTATTGCCGTGCCTGTGGGATGTACTTGAAGCACCTGAACAGACAAGTCGAGGCTATGGAGAAGCTCATTAACTTAACAGACATCCTCAAGCAGGAGAAGAAGGATGAAACACAAAAGGTTTGTGACTTGTTAGTTTGTTTTGCATACTCTCGTGATTTTTAACAGGTTTTTTTCTGTTTTGTTTTTTAAATCAATTTATTGGGGCTCATACAATTCATCACAATACATAGATCAATTGTGTAAAGCACATCTATACATTTGTTGCCCTCATCATT
>NW_022108124.1:4585306-4602273 GCF_000313985.2 Echinops telfairi | reverse complement strand
CACACTCCCATGTCCCTCCGGGGCCATTGGTCCCTTAATTTAGTCATATCAAGAAGAGTTATACAGACATCACCACAATCAGTTTGAGAACATTTCATTGTTCTTGTACTCATTGTTATCAGCTCCCTGTTTTCCTCCCAACCTCCCCTGCCTTACCTCCAAAAACCATTAATCAATGACTGTTTCAATAGATTTGCCTATCCTAGATTTCATAGACAGAAGAAAAAAGATTTTTTTAAAACAAAACTGACAACAATAATGAAGTAAAACATTAAAACTTCAATTGAAAAGGAAGGAGAAAATATTTAAAACTAGACTAGAACAAATTTAAAATGGATCAAAGGGGAGATCAAATGATGACCTAACTTCATCTGGAATAAAGCACTTTTCAGTGTATTCAGCATGATAGACTATTCTCGTCCCTGGTCTGTGGCTACACAAGATTCACTGGAGGCTTAATCCATGTTTATTTCCCCTTCATTTTTTATTATCATGCTCAACAGGGCGGTTTGGGAATTCGGTGTATATACAAGGGGGGAGTCCCCTCAAAAAACGGAATTTTTTTTTCAAAGCTATGTATTTAAATTTTTTACAAAACAACTTTATCACCTTCAAAGTACTCTCCATTACACTTTATACATTTGTCAAATCTGTGTGATACCCTTCTTGGAAACATTTTTCCAACTCATCTGCTTGGATGGCTGACCTCACCAAACAATACCGAACACCCGTGTTTTCTCTTCACCTCTTCTATGTCATCAAATCAGGCTTTTCATGTAAATCTTCATTCGGGGAAACAAAAAGTTGCATGTCAGGTGAGTCAGGTGCATGGGGCAAGAGAGGCATGCTGTTTTTGCCAAAAACTGGTGCACTGAGATGGCTGTGTGAGCAGATGCTTTGTTGTGGTGGCAAAAACAGTTCCCTGTTTGCCACAAAACAGGCCTTTTCGCGCACTGTTACGCGATCTTTTCAGAACCTCTAAATAGAAAGCTTGACTAACAGTCTGACCTGATAGAACGAACTCCAAATGCACTATGCCCCTCACATCAAAAAGCAAATGAGCATCGGGTTTGTTTATTTTAGTACCCCTTGTATACCGATTATGATCCTTGGAATCAAGCAGATTACGATTTAGATCCACTTTGCATTGCCTCTTAGCTGTGAAATGTTCATCATATTATTTAGGCTTTTAAAGTTCATTTCCTCATCTGTAAAAAGGGAATTATACTTTCTTCACAGGATTTTTGTGAGAATTCAATTATATGAGAGACGTGAAACACCTATTCAGACCCAGGAACATGGGCCAAAATAATTTTTTTTCCAAAGACCTGCCATTGAGTTGATTCTGACTCATAGAAACCCTCTGTGGGTTTCTGAGACTTTAAATCTTTATGGCAGCAGATCACCTCATCTCTCTCCGGAAGAGCAGCTGTTGGGTTTGAACCACTGTCCTTGTAGTTAGGAGTCCCACGCCTACTCAGAAGGGCCACCACGGCTCCTTTGGAACATGAGGAGTGGCCAGTACATGTTAGTTCCCTCTTCCTTCCCTTCCTTTGTCTCTCAGAGAACCATATGCTTTTTCAAGTGATCTTTCCTTGTTCTGTGTCATATCTTTTAGTAAACTCAACCTCACTGCCATCAGATCAAAAAAGACTCACTGTAGCCCTGTAGGACAGAGTAGAACTGCGCCCTGTGGGTTTCCAAAAGTGTAACTCTTTAGAGGAATAGAAAGCCTCATCTTTCTCCCTTGGAGTGGCTGGTGATTTCAAACTGGTGACCTTGAGATTATCAGCCTGATGTATAACCAACTACACCACCAGAGCTCCATGTGCCTCTAGTAGTGACCCTGAAAATGGCTAAAAAGTAATTCATTTTTATGTTTCTAAATTTAAAATGGACTCATATAATACTAGTCTACTCAGTCTAGCTAAAATCTGCAAGACTAATTTAACTGAGGAGTGTGAAATACAATGTAAATATAAATGCCTACTCCTGAACTTTGCCTCCTCTTTATCCTTCCTTTGTGAAGCCCTGATGGTGCAGTGGGTAAAGCACTGTGCTGCTAGCCAAGAGGTAGGCAGTTTGAAGCTGTCTGCCATTTGAGGGAAAAAGATGTGGCACACTGCTGCCATGGAAACCTACAAGGCAGTTCTGCTCTGTATTGGGGGGTCAAAGGCGTCAGAAACAACTTGTTGGCAGGGAGTTTGGTTTTTTATTTTATCCTTCCTTCAGTCCATTCACCATGTTCCACAGTAAACTGTTTCAGATTTCAGTTGCCTAGAGTAGTGAAGTAAGCATTGTCAATACAAACAGTGTAATTTGTTCAATCTCTCTGATTTTTTTTCTCCTCTCCAGTTTTTCCCTCTCAGACTAGAACCTGGGCATAGTGTGAGATACAGTGTAACCAAGGTTTGTTAACCAGTCCTTTTTCCATTTCCTTAAACCTCACTAGACCTCTTTTATACCCGACAGAGGCTAAAAACAGGCTAGACCCAAAAGGCTAAATATACTGCTTTGAAACTAAGATGATGCCTCTTTAGCCTTTCCTCTAGAGCAAGGTGAGCCTTCTTAAGGGCTCCATGATAACTATTTTAGACTTTACAGGCTATGTGGTCTCTGTCCGCTCTCAGTTCTACTACAGCACAAGAAGCAATCCTGGGCAACAACGTAAGTGTGCCAGCATGGCTGTCCTCCAGGATCAGGGCCAGTAATGTCAGTTACCCAGCATGGCTGTTCTCCAATACAACTTGATTGTAGGCGGTCGTTGACCTACCCCTGCTCTAGAGCCATAGCCCTGCTTCTGTGGCACCTGGTGCTGCCACTCTTGCCTCTTGTCCTGAGTTACCATACCCTCTCCTTTACAGCACCTTCCTCATTCCCACAGCCGATCCAGCATATGGATTCAGAGAGCACACAGGACTGAGCTTGTGTGTACTCTTGATAGATAGGTGTATAACTGAGACTCGTAATTAGTTTTACCTTTAATGGAATCCGATGTGAACCTTGGTTCTGTTTCTTTATCAGGTACAAATGAAGTTTTTAGTTGAGCAAATGAGGCGACCCGATTTCATGGATGCTCTACAGGGCTTTCTCTCACCTCTGAACCCTGCTCACCAACTCGGAAATCTCAGGTACGGGACTTTATGGGAAGTTTTGTGGAAGTATTTAAATAAGCACCCTTTCTGTACAAAACCTCAAGAAAAGTCAAAATACCTATCACAACTAGATGGTTTGATTATATATGCTTCCTTTTATTCTACTCTATAAGAGTAGAAAAAGTATCTTAATTTCAGAACTGCTTGTATTTCAACTGAGTTTGTTTCTATTTTAATACTGGGATTTTAAATGCTCTGTAGCAGAATTCCTCGTATTATAGGATAAAATGGACTGTAAATGCTATTAAACAGATATATCCAATATTTGTTTATAATTCAATTGCCATTATATGAAAAATTTCTAACTCATTTGTTTTTTTTGTACTTACTGAAAAATTAATTCATAAAATATAAATTGAGAAAGCTTTTCATTTTAATCACTTCAGAAATCTATGTTTTTATTATCTTAAAATATAATTGATAGAAAAAATAGTAACAAAACCGAATGCCTAGTGAAGTTTTAAACTCTTCTGAAGGCTCGAAGAGTGTCGGATTATGTCCTCGGCAAAAAGGCCGCTGTGGTTGAATTGGGAGAACCCAGACATCATGTCCGAGTTGCTGTTTCAGAACAATGAGATCATCTTTAAAAATGGGGATGGTAAGGCAAAGTGTTAATGAACTCATGATGCATGAATTTAGCTATCTCTTTTTATACAGGCTATTTATGAACCATGAAGACCATGGTTGAAAACCATGTAAGGAATGCGCATGTGACAGAATATATAATAGCACACAGTTGTATTAACCTGTAAAATATGTATGTGTTATTCATTCCATAGTAGTTCAAAGTGGTAGGCCATGGGGTTGTGGCTCTCAAAGCAACATCCTCTCTTAGAGGTTTTCACTCTAACGGGACAGGGGTACATTAAACAATAAGCTACCAAATTAAAATCATGATGATGGTATAAGGAAAAGCATGAAGTCTGCCAAGGACCCCTGTAAAAGACAGTCATAGATAATTTGGAGAAAGGGTTCTGAAAAAATGACAGATTCTGTTGGTTCGGTATTTCAATACAAATACATATTCGTATTTAAGGATTTGGAAAAACCAGTACTTGACATTTCTTAATTAATTATGTGAAATCTCAACTAGCTTTATGTTGCATTGTTATTCAGAAGTTCTTGTGCAGACACTTTAGAAATAGGTTAAGGAATGAGGATAGTGTTTTTTTATATAGATTATTTTGAAGAGTTAAATATAGCTCTGGTTGCTGTTTAAAAATACTGTGATGACATCTTAGCCAGATTTTCATTTGTGGCATTGAATGGTAATACATACTGCTTTAATTTCAGATTTGCGGCAAGATATGTTAACACTTCAAATTATTCGCATAATGGAAAATATCTGGCAAAATCAAGGTCTTGATCTTCGGTAAGTAGACAACAAGGCAGCATTGTATGTTGAACATTAACATATTCTGAAAAAGTGCGCTACTGGAAGCACATAAAGACACATGTCTATAAAGAAGTGCATGCAATGGCGGTAGCAGTTAATTTTGCAAATGTACTTTGATTTGTGCGCCTGTTACTTGGTTTGGGGTAGCTAATGAGGTGGAGGTAAGGACTATCCCTAGTAAGCCAGAACGTACTGCAGCTGTCTCTGCAGTCTCAGCAGTAGGAACAGGACGTAAAGACAAAAAAGCCTATGTCCATTTGGGGCTTAGCGTTTTTAAAAAACATCTCCTTCATAATACAAATTTCATAGTTCTAAAACTTTATAAATCCTCTAATCTTGAACCAATTTTGTAGTGAAATTAACCAATACAAAGGGGTTTTTTGCCCATCTGTTGATTTCCGCCCAGCCTTTCACTATGATCAGTATGATCTCTGTTTTCTGTCACCTTTTGATCTTATCCTCGTCATTGTTTTGTGCCGTAGTTTTCCCTTCTCTTTGCAAATCTAGACTTGGTCGGTCAAAGACTACCCCGGCTGACAGTGCCGTGCCTATTGTTAGTAAGTGGGTATACGATTCATGTGTAATACCAGACGAATGTTTACTTGCATGTCTAAATGTAGCTCATATGTAAAAAGTGTATCAGTAACAAATATGTGCTCAGCTACTAACCAAAAGATTGGAGATTCAAGTGTGTCCAAAACACCTCATAAGAAAGTTCCAATAATGCGCTATTGAAAGCCCTGTGAAGCACAGTTCTATATCACACATGGGGCCACCATGAATCAGAATCAACTGACTAACTGGGTGGTTGGAGACATAGATTTTGTGTTTTCTGAAATAAGAAATTTGGTGGTATACTGGGTTACTAACTGGGCTGTTGACCACGAGTCAGCAGTTCGAAACCGCCAGCCATCCTTCTGGAGAAAGAGGAGGCCTTCTACTCTCATAAAGATTTACTGCCTCAAAAACCAGGACAGTTCTGCCTACCCTCTGGTGTCTCTGTGCATCAGAACTGACTCCATGGCAGTGACTTTGATCTGGGGAAGTATTGATCTAGCAAGTAATTTGCTAGATCATAAAAGTAACTCGTTGACTGCAGAATTTTAGCTCCTGATTCTTCGCTTTAATCCCTGCTACTTCGCAAAGGCAGTTAATGCTATATATGAATGAACTTTCCTTTTTAAAGTGATTTACTGTGTTTTCTGAGATCCTCATGCTACTAACCACTACCACCCTCCGTGGGAGTAGAGTAGACAAGAGAAAGGAGTAAAAACTAGGAAGCCTAAAGAAAAGACTTAAGCTGACCCTACTAATTACAATATTTAATTGTAAATTAGTGACTTTTATAAAACATCTAAAGGTAAGCAAGATCATTGGACATATTAGAATACCGTACATACTCGTGTATAAACCAAGTTTTTTAGAACATTTTTATGCAGTTTTGTGGTAAAATTAGGTGCTTCAGCTGATAGTCAGGTTGGCTTATACTTAAGTAAGTACGGTACTTTCTAAATGTCCCTAAGTAAATTCTCAGCAGCATTTTTATTTATTCTTGGCAAAACTCAGATGTAGGTTTATTATAAAATGCTTGCTTTTTATAACAAGAAGCCCTGTAGGATTAGGACAATTGATTCTTTAAAGTATGAATAGATTTGACAATCATAAAAAAATTTTAATTTATCTTAAGAATAAATGAGCAAAATACAGTTTTAAGAAGTTCCAACATTTATCAGGTGCAGGTTCTATAAAATAAATGATCAATTAAGTTGAAGTTAGCAGGACCCAAGAGGCAGAGATTCACAGAGGTATCTATAGTGTCGGGTGCTTGGGGGATGGAGTTTAAGTACTTAAGAATTATGAAAAAGCCCTTTGGTGATTCCTGGTTAACTTCAAGAAGAATTGACAACAGAATGGAAAATTCTCAAAGAATCCAGACTTTCTGGAGCCATACAGGCTAGATTAATCTCTGAAACTATTGTCTTAAACTCATCTCTAAACCTTAAACCAAAAATATTCCATGGAATTTTCTTAAAATCTAGCAGTGGTTTTAATTTTATCTTGTAAGGAATGTCTGCCTTGAGCATTATGCTTTTTTAAGACCTCTTTATATGGGATCAAAATTAACCACAGCAACTCGAAAGATTAGATAAGAAACTTACAAGGCAGAGACTTTATGTTACAGAGGAGGGGCAACTAGGAAATGGTATGTGAGGATGATTGCACAACTTGCAGAATGGAACCAGTCTCACGGAGACATACATGTAGACATAGTTGAACTGGTGTTAGGTGTGCTGCTGTGTATACTCAACAAGAAATAACTGATAAAAAATAAAATTCCTCCACACTGCTGTAACATATATGAGGTCACCATGAGTTAGAATTGACTCGGCAGTAGCTGGTTTAGCTAGTACCTTACAAAACACTTGGCACATAGTAAGTGCTAAATAAATGATGGGGAATGGAAAAAATAAAATGAAGTTGACTACGTAAAATGGTAGTATTAGAAGCTAGGCTGCAAGGAGTTGCATGAGAAAATGAAAATAAGTACAGATTATTACTTTTTGGAACTTGAAAAGGAAATGAAAGGTGGAAGGAATGGACAGTAGCAAATGGGGGTAACCAAACATGAAAATATATATGTTGAGTATGTTTATGCCAATTGGGATATTAGGTACTTTTTTTTTACCCATGATCTCTTTAAATCCTCACGTTGCCGCCCTTAATTACATTGTCTTTTTGATGCTTTGTTCTTTAGTGGAAGTAGCCTGCTACATACCAAAGTACTACCTTTCCTCCACACATGACAATCCTCACTGCCAGGAGGCCATTTGGGTGAGCACCTTAGTCATGCACGCAGCTAGCTGCTTTTTTCATGGAGTTCCACATGCACTTAAAGGATAACTAACAGACAAGTTATGATTCTTTAGACAAGAGTATTTGGCTGACTTCTTTTTTGTTCTATAAACCTGTATCTTTCAGGAGTACTTCAGTTTTTGTTGCCGGTGATAAAATTTGAACTTTTTAAGCAAAAATTAGAATCTTCAAAATTAAAAATTTTTACCAGTCACACTGAGTATAGCAGTTTTCCCAAACTTAGAGACTTCCCGAATGGGATTGGTGATAATATTGACAGTTGTGGTTTTTTAATGTAGCATAATAAAAAGTATCAGCATTTCAAAGATCTGAACTCAGTGAAATAATGGCCAGCGCAGTGTGTTATAAAGTCATGTATGAGTCAAAGATCTATTTCAAGGCAAGACAGATGATGTATTTTAATCTAACAGTATGAAAAATTATCAGTATATTTCAGAATTCATATTGCAGCTTATTTATCACTTACCAAGTTTTGGAATACAGGCAGTAGCCAAGTTACTGACTTACGGACAACTCAGACCTGGCCTTCTGTAACTGTACCTTCACTTTGGCTTGATTATCCCAGCTCCAACTCTTAACAAGTTCTTCCATCACAATCACCTTTGCTTGACGTATGTGGACGTTGTAAAGCAGGGGTCCTCAAACTACGGCCCGCGGGCCACAGGCAGCCCACCAAGGATATTTATCCAGGCCACCGGGTGCTTTTGCCCCGTTTTGTTTTTTACTTCAAAATAAGATATGTGCAGTGTGCATAGGGAATTTGTTCATAGTTGTTTTTTTTTTAAACTATAATCTGGCCCTCCAATGAGTCTGAGGGACAGTAAACTGGCCCCCTGTTTTAAAAGTTTGAGAACCCCTGTTTTAAAGCATCAGCAACTGACCTTAAGCTTCATGCTTAACCCCCTAGTCACCAAAACTCTTTCTTGCAGTAAGGTAAAGTTCAACAGGAACCATGTGTACCTGTTTCAACTTACATACAAATTCAACTTAAAGACACTTGGGAACAGATCTCACTCATAACCTGAGGACTGCCTGAAGTATCAAAGAAACATTATCTACAAATGGCCCCCTTCTCCAGCTACACACCTGTGTGAGGATGGGTTTTCTTTATACATTTTAAATATTTCATTAGATTTATTCAGAAACAGATATGAGAATCCAGCAGAAAATTAAGACATTGAAAGAAATATGAATGTCACCCTACTACTCACTTAGGTATTTTTAGTTTTGGAAAAATACATATTTTGTTTCATACATTAAAATACATGGTTTATATTAATTATTTTATTCTTAAATGAATCAATAAATACTTAAGTTTTTTTTATCATTTTATTGGGGCTCATAGTTCTCATCACAATACATACATACATACATACATACATACATACATACATACAGTGTGTCAAGCACATTTGTACATTTGTTTCCACCATTATGTTCAAAACATTTTCTTTCTACCTGAGCCCTTGGTATCAGCTCCTCATTTTCCCCCTTCCTTCCCACACCCTCCCTCTCTCATGAACCCTTGATGATTTATAAATTATTATTTTTTCATGTCTTTCACTGACCAATATATTCCTTCACCCACTTTTCTGTTACCCATTCCCCTGAGAGGGGGTTATAGGTAGCTCATTGTAATCAGTTCCCTCTATCTTCCCCCTAAATACTTAAGATTTTTATACTCTTTTGATTTCTCATAGCAGTAAGTATGATTACATAAACAAAAGCTTCTCAGAGTCCTCAATAACTGTAAGAATGGAAAGGGGTCCTGAGATCAAATGCTCGAGAATGGCTCCTCTCAAGTAAATGTCAAAGTGTTAGATGCCAATTTGACATCTTTAAATTCACCAGTATTTTCAAAATCATCAATGTCTAACAAATTCCACTTACCACCATGATTTTCTTTAAAGTGATATTTATCAGACTAAAGTGTTTGCTATTGTAAAGGGCATTCAATTCGTTGTAAATGTCTTGCTCATTTTTCAGGATGTTACCTTATGGTTGTCTGTCAATCGGTGACTGTGTGGGACTTATTGAGGTGGTGAGAAATTCTCACACTATTATGCAGATTCAGTGCAAAGGAGGCCTGAAAGGCGCACTCCAGTTCAACAGCCACACGCTGCACCAGTGGCTCAGAGACAAGAACAAAGGAGAGATGTGAGCTTTCATTTCTTACTGGGTTTGCCTAGGTTTTTGTTAGACCAGTTTTTCAGTGGTTTTACTGGTTCTTCATAATTAGACCAAAGATGGAAACAATTTTGTTTACATTAAGAAAAGGTATCCTCAGTCTTTGAAATACTTGAGATTATTGTATTTAGATGTTCAGAATTGCTTATCATTTTTTAAAAACCATGCCCATTCATATTATATATCTAAAATGTGTTTATTCATTGTTTGTCTTAGGGGGAAATGCCGATTGTAATTTATTATTTGATTAATTTGTTTAAAGCATTCATTTTAATGACATAGAAAGTATATTTTGATTATAGTAATAAGTATGCTTTGGTTGAAGAAGATACAGAAATTTCTTCCGTAGAAACCCTTCAAAACTTAGGAATTTTAGGGTTCCTTAGATCTGATGAATATGAGCATTTCCTTCCCCTGCTGTCATTGTTTTCATTGTTAAGATAGAAACTTGGCCATCCATTCCTAACGTGGGCTGGATCGTTGTGTGCCACTAAACAACTCATAGCTATTTATTGTTTTCTGTAGATATGATGCCGCCATTGACTTGTTTACACGTTCGTGTGCTGGATATTGTGTCGCCACCTTCATTTTGGGAATTGGAGATCGTCACAATAGTAACATCATGGTTAAAGATGATGGACAAGTAATAAAAGCTTCCTTTTCTTATTATGATGTTCCTAACTAAATTTAAGGAGCCCTGGTAGTGTAGTGGGTTATGCCTTGAGCTGTTCAAAACCACCAACCACTCCATGGGAGAAAAGTGAAACTTTCTACTCCCATTAAGAGTTACAACCTCAGAAACCCCAAGGGCAATTCTACCCCGAGCCACTCAGTGGCAGTGAGTAAATGAAATCTATCAATTCAGGGTATTATATTTCTGCATACATTAAACTGTAACAATTTCTTATTTTTGAAAGCTGTTTCATATAGATTTTGGACACTTTTTGGATCACAAGAAGAAAAAATTTGGCTACAAACGAGAACGTGTACCATTTGTTTTAACACAAGATTTCTTGATAGTCATTAGTAAAGGAGCCCAAGAATGCACAAAAACAAGAGAATTTGAAAGGTAAATTTTAAGAAATCAAAAAGCACAGACTGAAAAATTCTACTCTCTCCAAAACACTTGGTCTTTCTCATATATTTTAAAATAATAGGTGTTATATTTCCATTTTAGCACAAACTGAATAGGTTGTTGATTTGTTTAATGCTATGATGAAAAATAGAAATGGAAACCAATTTAATATATTGAGTTAATTAAGTCCTCAAGAAAGTGATCCTTAAACTTCCTAATATATCAGCAGTTATTGTTTACTGCATTTTAAATCGGTCTCCACCTTCTCCATGTTGGCAATAATATATAGTGCTTACCACCTTGTTTAATTGTATAAGATGAGAAAAATTGGTCGACATTAATTGCCATGTTTAGATATAATTATTCTTGCCACCTTCTGGTATATGAGGACTATCTCCAACCTTAAAGTACTGGGGAAAGAGAGAAGAAAGTCTTTCATAAAAGTCAGTTCATCTATAACTCATTCCTAGCATAAACCCTTAAGGTTTTAGTTTGAGCCAATCTGACATTTAGCAAATAATAATGTCCCAGGCATTGCTGTAGCAGTGAACCTTCTCTTCATGGATCTCACATTCCAGTGAAGTAAAGGGAATAGCAAGTCGTTGGCAAAGAAAGAAGAGCTAAGGGTTTGGTCTGGTTGTTATTTCAGTTTGTCAAAGACCTCTCTGGGGATGTGACTATTGTGCTAAGACCAACAGGTAAGAAGGCCCATTTGCACCATTGCTGACTCGACTGTTTTTCTTACTGACAGGTTTCAGGAGATGTGTTACAAGGCTTACCTAGCTATTCGGCAGCATGCCAATCTCTTCATAAACCTCTTCTCAATGATGCTTGGCTCTGGAATGCCTGAGCTACAATCCTTTGATGATATTGCATACATTCGAAAGACCCTAGCCTTGGATAAAACTGAGCAGGAGGCTTTGGAATATTTCATGAAACAAATGAATGACGCACATCATGGCGGCTGGACAACAAAAATGGATTGGATCTTCCACACAATTAAGCAACATGCTTTGAACTGAAGTGAGAACTGAGAAACTGAACATCCAGTTGCTGGATTCTGCACTGCACTGTTAAAAACTATCAGCAGGCAAAGATTGGTTGCATAGGAATTGCACAATCCATGACCCATTACAATTTACAACAAGAACAAAAATAAAATATTATCTAATTTAAATAATGTAAACGCAAACAGGGTTTGATAGCACTAAACTAGTTGACTTCAAAATTAAGCTTTAGAATAATGCGCAATTTTATGTAATGCCTTAAAGTCCCAAAAGGTAAACTTTGAAGATTGTTTGTATCCTTTTTTAAAAAACAAAGCAAAACAAAAAAATCCCCAAAATATATAGAAATGATGGAGAAGGAAAAAGAATGATCTTTTTTGTCCTGCATACGGTCTATGTTTTAATGTGGATGCAACAAAGTCAATTAATACACTAGGTCTAAGTAAACGGAAGATTGATGTCAGATTACATACAATTGGAAAAGAATGAAAAATCATTTTTCCATGGCTGCTCGATTTATAATTTGAAGTGAGTTTTTTGTTTGTTTGTTTTACTCCTTGTTTAATGAAGGAAAATACTTGGTGTGAAAAAAACTCATAAGATTTCACTAGAAAGTGTTTCCTTTTTCATAAATTACGCCTTTTAATGATTTGGGGTCTGAACCGCAGAGTATTGGAAGCAGTCACAAATGAGAACCTGCTCTAAGGTGTGTGCAGGCACGTTTTTCTGGACAGAATTTACAAGCATCTGCTCTTACTTCCCCAGAGAAATTCTGGGCCTCACCCCAAAACATACAAACAAACAAGTCAGAGAAGGAGCGGGAATAGTTCTTGCTCCATATTGTACAGTATTCACCGTAAGTTGATTTTCTTTATTTCCTACTTTTTCAATCGAACTGAATTCATTTTCATGCATGTTTTCCAGAAAATAGAAGTGAGTATTAATGTTATTAAAAAGATTATTTTTTTTATAAAAGACTATTTATATTATAGAAACTATCAGTAATATATATTCTTTATTTACACGATCTGTCCCATAGTCATGCATTGTCTTGCACCCCACATTTTTTGTTCGTAACACCACGATCAGTTTTCAGTCTGAGAGTGAGACTCGGGCTCTGTGCTGTTCAGACCAGTGACCAGTAGATACCTAACTGCATCAGGAAGACAGACTAAACGTCATCTCTGCCTGTCCCTCCTTTCTGTTGTCACATCAACTCCTCACCCTCCATCCTCTTCCCGAGCTGAGAATGGCTGAATCATCCGAAATGAATTAAACTGTCTGCCTGGTTGCTTAAAGCCTTCTACTGAGGTATACTCATGACTAATACTTTATAACATGGTGGAATATAAACCAAGAACCTTTTTTTTAACCTTTTAACCAATCTATCCATGTCTCGATGATAGCGCATTGTACAGCATTGTAGGATGATGTCTCAGTTCTCTGTGCTTAGGGATCAATCTCCACTTGTATTACATTGCATTTGAACACAGGACACAATCTTAAACATTGTGAAAAACATTAACCCAAGATATAGGGGCTAATGTTAGTCACCACTCTAGAAATGTTATTTTATTAGTGTTTGAAGTGAATGCTTAATGCCCTAGGGAATAGCTTTAGCAAATGTCCAGGTGCCACACCAAGAAATGTGCAATAATTTACTTAGAGTTTTCTAGATTAGTCATATTATTGGAGGGCAACTTTATAAAGAATGCACATCGTATTCTCTAGTAACAGTATCACTTTTAAAATATCCATTTATGAAATTAGTGGCCTATAGTAGAAGTCTTGAATAAAGAACAAGGGACTCTAAGACAAATACTTTTCATTATATTTGGCTCTTTTAGAACCCATACAGGGCATGCTTATTGGAGCCTTAGGTTTGTCACTAAAGCATGTACATAATGTTGCCAACGAGAAAAATAAATCTGAAAATTAGGGAAATTTATATTGTAAACTATCTTGAAAGAGTTCAGAAATTTTTTTTTCAGAAATTTTTAAGCTCTGTTTTAAGCAGGAACCAGATAGATTGTTTTGCAGATACAGACAACTTAATAGCTTATGAAAACTTCATAATTCATGTTTTTATCTTTTAGATATAGGTAACTAAAACATACTAATATCCCAGTCTTTTTTCTATCAGGGATTGATTCGAGGGAAGAAAACTACGTGAAATCTAAAGCTTTGCTGGTGGAAACTAAAGACGTCACAGAGATCTGGGTTTTATTGAACACTGAAAAAAAGCTTTGAGTCTCCTTCCATAAAACTTAGAAAAGTGTGTGTTGTTCACAACAGTCCGGATAGTTGTTTGTTTGTTTGCCCCTGGGACCTCTCCATTCAAACGTAAGCCACATAACATTTCATAATGTACATTTATTTTTTCAAGTGTCATTACAACCAAATTCTGTTTGAGGAAGCATCGACAAATTTTCTAATGAATATGGGTTAAATAATCTAAAAGCAACGCGAATTTTAAATAAACTGAAGCTGAGTTTAAGCAAACATTAAAAATAAAAAGACACACAAGAAGCAAGGAACCCAAACCTGAACTGTGTGCTACATGGGTTGACTAGTCTGTGTGAGGCAGTGGTAACATAGCTGCTTCCGGTACATGA
The DNA here is from genome assembly GCF_000313985.2 of Echinops telfairi. Taxonomy (NCBI): domain Eukaryota; kingdom Metazoa; phylum Chordata; class Mammalia; order Afrosoricida; family Tenrecidae; genus Echinops; species Echinops telfairi. The sequence goes on along the minus strand of NW_022108124.1, from coordinate 4,587,964 downwards.
GTTCTCAGGACCAATCCTCCGGGGTTGGTCCATTCCTGTGACCAGCTACCCTATTCCTTTTATGTGGTATAACTGATTATTGGCTCTAAAAAGTCATTATATCTTCAAGAAATAATTCCTTCGGGGATTATTTTGATAGAGGAAAAAAAAGGAGAGCAGGTTTAAAAGAAACAAAAATTGTAAACACATTGTAGCAAGAGATAATCAACTGTTAGAAAATCATGCTCTGGCTTTTTACCATATCCTGGGCTATAGAAAAACATTCATTTTGAAGATTTTTAGACTGCTGTTCATTTGAAATCTGTTCATCATATTGTGGGATTTGTTTTTATTTTTGTTTTTTAAAGAAAATGTTTTTAATTGGATTTTTTAAGGAGTGATGGTTGTGGTTTTACCATAGAACCTAAGCTTCCTCTGGGTTCTTACTGTCCTCTGTAAAACTTAGTGTTGAAATAATCAACTTTGAGGTTTGCCCTTTCTGATCTGCTTTATATTATAAGCCCATTAGGAAATGGGGACCTGGTGAATATATAATGAATTGTAAAATATTTTAATGTGTAACTTTTTCAACTGTGAAACTATGATTATTGGGGTTTTGGGGTTTTTTTTGTTTTTGATGAAAACAGCTGCTGATAAAGTATTTTGTGTAAAGTGTAGTTTTTATTAATCAGGAAAACAATGACTTGATTGGAATGCAAATACCCTCTTGGAGTTTATTTTTAATGGAGTGAGAATTTTCACATAGGTTAAAATACAGTCCATCTGTTTTCTTTCTTCCATCAACCATTGAATGAATTGGCCTTATTTTAAAAAAAAAAAGTATGAGCAGCCTGTCTATCTCAAAGGCACCATGGAAATTTCACAGTGCTCAAACATGGATGTGTCTTTTTCCTTAGGAATTGTGGAAATCCCTCTAACTCTTATTCTGACCAATAACCCGTGCATACCAGCCCTCTGGAGGAATGTCATTTCCAGCATCACCTTAAACCCAGCATGCTGACCTCTCTGCCTATAAGAAGTTCCTTTTGTTCTTATACCCAGAAACCTGCAAAACTGGGTTGGACCCACACACTCAGACCCACTTAAAAAAAAAAAAAGTCCAAGATATCACTAAAATGTTTCCGTTTAAAAACAATATTGTGGTATTGATAGATTGTGGTGCTTATACTAGTTAAATACAACTTTTGCACTTAAGGCATTTCTGAGAAGAGAGGACAATGGAGGGGCAGAACAGGGCAAGGTGGTGTGAGTGGATTCAGTTGGTCGTGTCCTGCTCAGATGAGAGCCCTGCATAGGAGAAGGCTAAGGGTTGAGTCGGTTGTGCATCCCAGGATAAAAGCACTCTTCCTCGAGCTTGGGGGCTTGCTGGGCCGACCTACAAAATTCACCACTGACAGATCCTAAAGATAATGCTTGGTGGCAGAACCACACAGCTGGGCTGTTTTGGTCTTTGTGTTTTTCTTTTTAATGCACAAGATCATTTTTATTTTTTAATTATTACATTAAAAATTATAGACATCTTTTGTGCCATGGCTTGGGAAGCCTTTTTTTCTTGAAAACTATTTTCACTTCCTGAGACAATTATGAGGATTAGCTCAATGCAACAGTCATCCTGATAAAACTGGGTTGGTAACTCTACCTCAGAAAGTCTTGGTGATAAGAAACCAGTTAATAGGGGGTGGCAGGGTGGGAGGGGAGCAGGTTAGTCACAATTTCAGCTCGCACATTAAAATGTAGAGCCCTCCATTTTAGACTTACAGTCAGAATTGGCTCCTTTTGTTTTTAAATGTCTTTGGAAACAGTATGATATTTTGTCTAAAATTTAATTGTGATAGCCATTTGGAAAAGACCCTGGTGCCAGGTCTTGAGTCTAATGTTTAAAATGAATTTTGTGAGTGTTTTTTTTTCCTCCCTCATTATTAATGCATTTTGTATGTGTATACTTTTTGCATGTATCGGTTTGTGTACCCAGTGCTGGGTATTTCCATAACCAGGAAACATTTTTTATTAAAGGTACAAACATTGAGTTTCAAAAATTCAGATGAGTGTAGAAATTCAATTAGGAATTTCCCAAGTTAGGCTGTTATTCTTTAAATAAGGATATTCCGACCAAACCGTTCACTTTGTTTCTATTTGTGCAACACTGTTCCTTTGCTTGGTTTTGTTAATATTCCAGCCAAACTAGTTAGCATAAGATGACCAGTGTGAGCCACAGGAAATGTCCTGACTCAATTTTTATACAACCTCCTATGGGAGTTTTAATGGGGTGTGGGTAAGGGGATTACAATCTGCCCATTCTGTATTTTGAGGTTTTAGATCTCAACTTCCATCAGGAGACTTTATTCTTCATGTGGCTGAGTACAGAAAAGATTTCTGATGCATTTGGTAAACCTATTAAGATCTCTGAATTTTTCCAAACCTCATTTAATCTGTCACTAAATTATTTGTGTGGTTATGCTGAAACCAGTGTAGATTTCAAAGTAATTCCTTGTTTTCACCCCTGATGATGTAGTGGTTACAAGTTGGACTACTAACCTCAATGTGAGCAGTTCAGAACCGTCAACGTACCTTCTATAAAGGGTTAGTCTCCAAAGGGACCAGGCTTTAAACACCAAAGGCGGGGAGAAAAGTCATATCCTTGTCAATGAGGGTGGCGCG
>NW_022108124.1:4581753-4584750 GCF_000313985.2 Echinops telfairi | reverse complement strand
TTGTGATAAATTGTATGAGCCCCAATAAATTGATTAATTTAAAAAAAAAAAAAAAAAAGGGTTAGTCTCAGCAACCCACAGAGCTAGTTCTGCCCTGTCCTATAGGGTCACTGAATAGGAAGTGACTCAACGGCAGTGGGGTTTCTTTGGCTTTTTGTCCCTTTGGGGTTTCAGTTACTTGAAATCCTATGGTATACTGCACTAGTTAAAACAAAATTGGTTTGTTTTTTTAATGTTCTTTCAATGAGGGCCCCAAAAGTACTTGACACAGCAAGATGCATGTTATTGTATTAAGAATGTAGAATAATACAGTGTCACTCAACTTAAACTTCCCAGTCTTACTGTTCTTGTTCCTAGCAAGAACTCTGGCCTGTGACTGGTGCTTATACTGTCTGCTTACCAGAAACTGTCAATGTCTGCTTCTCTTTAACTTTGCAGTCTGTAACATCATGCCATTTATTAAAATATCCATATATATATATTGCTTTGCCTGTGTCCAAAAATCCTTAGTGTACTACTACTTTTACACTTGATCTTAGCCAAAAGGCTGAGAAGCTATGATACTATTTTTAAAGAAAAAAAGATCATTTTGTTTTGCCATTTCTTCTGTATACTTTAAAGCCAATCAGGGTTACTAATGTGGAAAATGTAGCTTGCCCTGGAGTTCTTACCACTAATGATTAAGAAGACTTGATTGAAAACCTGAAGCTATTTCACAGTAGAAGCTGATTTTTCGGCCCTGATACAATGATAAATACTAGAGAAATATGTCTATTTAAATACTAACTTCCTTTAAACATAAAAATTGCAAGGTTATAAAGGCTTGTCCTTTCATTTAGAAATAGAGGGGCTTCAAAAGGCGTGTGGGGAAATTATCTTTTAAATCTGTTTTTCCCTGGGCTCTTTGAAGCCCCCTCATGTATTCGATTGCTTTTAAATCAGTCGAAGACCGAAACCCAGTAGTGAACCAGGCCTAACAAACGGGGACTGCGTTCCCTCCAGAAACCTTGAGAGGGGTGACTCTGGACTGTCTTTGATTAGCAACAGGTGGGCATCTTCTGAGCAATTAAGCAATCTTTGCTTAAATTGTGTTTATTTGCCAAGTGGTTTGAGTGAGTTAATAATGTTCTAAAATGACCTTGTTCTCCAAGCATTATGTGTCAATTTCCTCAGATGAACCACGCAGACACTGAGTGGAAAACAACAATAATTCAAACACAAACTTGAGGTTTCAATTTATTTGTTTTTACTTCGTTGGGGTGGGGGGGGGGGGAGATCCCAAGAATTACACATCATAGATGGACACCGAGCAAGAAAACTTAAGAATCTCAATTGTGCAGCATGATTTAAAATGTATATTTATACTTTTTTTTTTAATCTTTGGTTTAAAAGATGATTGACTACAACCTTTTAAACAGCAGGGCCGTAAAACGTTCATCACATTTAGCCAACAGAAATCACTGCCATCGAGTTGATGCCGTCTCACAGTGACCCTATAGAGCAGAACATAACTACTCCTTCCAGTTTCCACGGGAATACATTGTTACAGGAGCAAGCCACTTCATCCTTCTCCGGAGGAGTGGCTGGTGGAGTCAAACTGCTGACCTTGCCGGTAGCAGTCTAACTTTTAACCCACAAAACCATCAGGGTGTATATGCCAAAGAAAGGTAGAAGGCTGACTGACTATTGAAGCTGAGCACAAGCATTTTTGTCACCTCACATATTTTGGATATACCATCAACAGAGGCCAGTCTGTGGAAAAGGACAGTGCCTGGTAAAATAGAGAGGCAGTCCCTCAATGCGTTGGATTCACATAATGGCTGCAACGGTGAGCTCAAACTTGACAATCGTAAGGAAGGAGGACAGAGCAGTATTTCATTCCATGGTGCATAAGGTCTCCATGAGAGAACTAACAATACTCGGGCGTACCTCTCCATGTCCCAGTAAGTAAGCCAGGTGCTTCATAGACCTTCCCTGAGCCTTTACAATCTCGTGAGAGGAGAGGCTCGGACAGCGTAGCTGATTGGCCAAAGAAGCCATATCTAAAACATGATGTGGACCTCAAATCGAAGTAAGTCAATCATACTCAGAGAAACACCAGCACTGGTCATGAGTCAAGCCAATATTGCTCTATTTTGTTCCATTTATTTTGTCATTTGTGGCTTGAATTGCTCATTAGCAATAAGCCAGCTTAGAATCAAAGACTAGTTCTTAGATAGAACAAATTGCTTGAGAAATTTCATCCTATTTATTATCTGTGCTTTTAAGATTATTTAGTAAAATTGTGAAGACACTCTGAGGCACATTGGAAGTCAGAACAGACTGGCTTCGATTCACTCACACGTGCGGCGTAACCCAGAACACTCTTTTGAGAGGGTCTTGTGCCATTCAGGATTTAATAACCATGGTTGGTTCATTCATTAAAGTACAGAGCGTTGCTGACTATCCACGTGGGACTTTCCTACCAGGTAGATGACCTGAGACAAAGGTTGATACCCAGCACTGGTCCCCCCACTTAACTGTATGTCATTTCTCCCACCCCCTGCCAGAACATGCAAGAAGAACAAAGCGAGTTGGTGAAAAGCATAATGAACCAGAAAAAAAATGTTGCCAAAAGAAAAGTTACCTGGTGTATGGCAAGGTTAAATATAAATAACTAAACAATGATTTTTCTAGGCAACGGCTTTCTTCCATTATGAATGGTGAAGAAAGAAGGAATTATGATAGCTAACGGCAGGACTGCCTTTTCTTAAGTGATCAGCAGATTTTTATCTCCGTGTAGGTAAAACTGTTCTTCACGAAAGTGTTGTTTTGTTTTAAATGAGAAATGCTTCCATGTGAACTGTGTTGTTAAAGCGTTAGGCTGGCGTGGGTCAGCGCTCCATGGGGAAGATGCCCTCACCATTTATTCCCAGGTTGACAGATTCTAGTGAGAGCTAAAATTAGCTGAAAAACTACCCTGAGCTCATTTTTTCATGTGAGAGGAGAAGGGGGGGG
>NW_022108124.1:4562070-4581653 GCF_000313985.2 Echinops telfairi | reverse complement strand
GGGGGGGGGAGAACTCCTTTAGCTCACGTGGAAAGAGGTTTGGAGTTGGAAGATGGTAAGTTTGCATGAATGCCTTGAGATAATAGAATACATAATGAGATCCTAAAAATTCTTTCCCATACGAAAACTGTATCTTTTATTTACCCTCGATAGGATTTATTTGCGGGCAGGCATAGTTCCTTCCTGAACTACGGACAGGGCACCTAAAAGACAAGGCTCTAATTTGGCCACCATCTCACGATCTCTCTGTCCCGTCCTCTGCTCCTCCTCACGCCACACAGTAGGAAATGATGCTGTTCTGTAAAGGGCACGTGGTCACCTACCTCCTCTCTGACTGCAGTGCGTTCCTTTTGGCACAGTAGGGACAGGTGCTGTGTCAGTCTCACCATGCCAACAATCAGGGCGCCACCCAGCAGAGTCAGTGAGGGCCAAAACAAACAGTGGAAGATCACCATCTGGTCGTGCTTTCTTCTGAGAACCACATCTTCCAGTTGGCTGTCCGGACTGTAGAAGCATGGAAAGGGGGTTCCATTCTTGTGATCGAAGAATTCTTTTATGTCCAGAGCACTGTTGTGCAAGTCATCCCTATCTCCGTGGCACGTAGGTGTGTAAAAGCACTAGGAATATGGAGGAGATAGAAAGATAAAGGTCACCAGCACCAAGCAACTGAGCATTGTTCATTCTGAGGCAGCTGTCTCAGAGGACTCCCTGGCTCATGCAAACAGTTCATGTGCTCGCTGTTAACCAGAAGGTGGGAGGGTCAAGTCCACCCGCTATGGAAGAAAGAAAAGTGAAAACAGCTTCACCTGCTAAATAGTCCTTAGCTTCTAAAATCAGACATCAAAAACTCGGTGGAACACAATTCTACTCTGACACAGCTGGGGCCATCACCAACTCCAGGACAGCTGGTTCTATTTCCGTGTCAGACAGGGAGTCAAGTCTGTTGTAGCGCTCCTGAGGAGGGGCTGGCAGGGGAGCGCACAGCAGTATGGTCATCCCGGGTGGTAAACGTGAATATGGGAAGGGATGCTTAGCGCACGATGCGAGATGCCATTTCAGAACAGGCAGCAACCAATAGCCTAAGGACCATGCCTCAGGACCTCTTCCTGGACAGTAACCTAATGAATATGCTTCCTAGACAGTAACCTAAGGAATCCATCCAGCAAGTGTAAGTACTGAGTCCCATTTTGTGCTTCCAAAACCAATGAATGCCCCTGATGTCGTTGCCTCCATCCCCTGTAGCAAGCTCTCTCCCGAAAGGAGAGCACTTTGAAGCTTTTTGCCCTAGACCACAGAAGGCAGCCCTACCTGGGCCGTGGTCCCACAAGGTCAAAATCAATGGGGAATAAGAGACCTCTAGAAACTGGTGGCCTTTGCTTTTGTTTTTTATTTTCCAAAAGAGTTTATGATTAGGTGACCAGATGTCCCGCTTTTGGTGGGACAGTCCCAATTTTTAACAATTTTTCCTGCATCCCGTGGCATTTTTAAAAAGTCCCGGTTTTTGGAAAGAATGCATGACAAGTTAGGGTATACGGTTTTCGGCTGCCATGTGGCTACTTTGCCAGGATATGAGTTTTATCTATGGTGTCCCGCTTCACCAGTGTTAAAATCTGGTCACCTTAGTTTACGACCATATCCACGAGACAATGTGGGCACTGTGCCAAGGGCCTACAGAAATGTTTGAGACCTTAACAATGATCACATGCAAAATAGAGAACAGGAATCATCCCATTGAAATGTTTAATTAAAGACAACAAAATGTGCCTTGTCAAAGAATCTGACGTAATTTTATCATTGGGCATAAATGAGAATTTTAAGTCTACAAGTCAACTGAATAACAGTGAAACTGACCTTTTTTTTACAGGAAAATTTGGGTTTTATTTAAGCTGAATATGTACAATGCACAGCTACACTCAAAATAACACAATAAGAAACAATGAGTTATATTCATTTTTTACCCTTATGCTTAATCTATAGAAGCTACAGTAAGTAAATGCATTTCTCCTACATATGCAACTCTGTAACCTTCTAAAGACTTACATTATTTTAAAATGGAATTTTAAACTTAATTTTTTTTAATCATTTTGTTGGGGGCTCATACAACTCTTATCACAATCCATACATACGTTCAATTGTATAAAGCAATGTAGCAATGATGAAACATACAACTTTCTTCGAGTTCCTAAATGCTTCCTCCTCCCCACTATCATGATCCCAGTTCCACTTTACAAATCTGGCTAGACCAGAGGATGTACACTAGTACAGATAGGAACTGGAAACACAGGGAATCCAGGACAGATGATCCCTTCAGGACCAGTGCTGAGAGTGGTGATACCGGGAGAGTGGAGGGAGGGTGGGGTGGAAAGGGGGAACCAATTACAGGGATATACATATAACCTCCTCTCTGAGGGATGGACAACAGAAAAGTGGGTGAAGAGAGACATTGGACAGTTTAAGATATGACAAAATAATTTATAAATTTTTAAGGGTTCGTGAGGGAACAGGGAGGGAGGGGAGAAAATGAGCTGATACCAGGGGCTTACTTGGAGAGCAAATGTTTTGAGAATGACGAGGGTAATGAATATACAAATGTGCTTTATACAATTGATGTATGTATGGACAAGAGTTGTATGAGCCCCCAATAAAGTGATTTTTTTTAAAGAAACTGACCATTTTAAATAAATCCTCAGATCTGTTTGATTAGAAACATTGCTTGTGTATACATTAAGGGTTCTAGTGGCATATGTTGTGTTGCTCCACAGGATAAAGATGAGGCTGTCTGCTCCGGTAAATGTGTATAGCCTCGGAAACCCACAGGGGCAATTCTACTCTGTCCTGTAGGGTGGCTAGGGGTCAAAATGGACAGCAGACAGGGCGTGTGGTCTTGACTCATGGTCAGTACATTGTAACATTTCCATCGATGTGGAAACAAAGGCTGTCTTCTAATGAAGCTGCTCAGGGCCTCAGCCTGTCAATGTCTGGCACGAATTTGTGAAATTGGACTAATTCCGCTCCTTTCTTCATGCCTAATTTTTCCTTCAAGAATGCTTTTAACTTCATTGTCTTGATTTGGCCACTGGTTTCCGGTGGTGGGGGCGGGGAGGGGGGGATGTTCATCACAAGGAAAGACCTCTGGCATTAGAAACGGCCTTGGGGGCTGCACCCTGCTGAGCAGACAGCTTGGCAAAGAATGATTGTTGTATTTCTGACCCCTTACTAACAACCGACATCACATTACCTTGGCGTTGATCTGTAGCGCCTGGTCATTATAATGTAGCAGAGCTTTCTGACCTGAGTGGGTGAGGTTCACAAACACCTGGAGACAGGGGTACTGCCCCTGCCCATGGCAGGTCACTCCACAGGTGGAAGTGCAGTCCAGCCAGTCTTCCATGATGTGTGTGCGGATAACAGTGCAGTTCGATTCTTCTCTCTGAGTACTTAAATATGGGGAGGAAGGGGGAAAAAAACTTCACCTTCTAGAAAACTTAGTTCTCTAGGTTTTCTAGAACTTAGAAAGCCTGAGGCATTTGTATTTTTCTATTTCAAAGTTCCAGATTTTGCTTAGGATGGTAACAGATCAAGGAGCCCTGGTGACTTTATGCTGACCTATTGAGCTGCTAACGGAAAGGTCAGCCTTTCAAAAGCACAGCCAGCTCCGCAGAAGAAAGGCGTGGCTCTCCGCTGACACTCACAGTTACAGTCTCAGAAACTGACAGGCGGAAGAGTTTTTGGTATACAGCCCCGCATTGCTCACCCCTGCTTTCAGTCAGATGACCCTCAGAAACTGTAGTCATCAAAAGTCAGCACCACTCACGCTAAAGATACCCCCATTGGCTTGACGGGATTAAAATGTGCTAGTGGAAGCAATCCAACTGCGATGTAACCTTTACTCAGCGTAGCCTGCCTGCTGAAGTGCAAGTGACAAGGTACAGCCCCAGGTACTTACTCTACTTCCCAAGCGTTATGGGATCTTATTAGCATACTTACCACATGTGTGCCATCAATGAACAACCCCAGACCACAGGTCTCCTCTGACCATTGGGGTTGGAATCAGCGCCATAGCAACTGGTTGAAGACCCACTGGAAGTAAGAGGCTGCATCTTGCTTACGTATCCTGATGCTCCTGAAAGCATACCTGTCTCTCACCTGGCAGGTCCTCACTCAAAAGGTGTTATGCTGAATTAAAGTTTAACTGGAAGATAGGCCTTGAGAATTTGCACAGGCTACACCAGGCACCCTGAAAGGAACAAGTGAACTATTGCCCCCGAACATCTACGGGAGGAAAATGGATGTACCAGGGAGTTTCACAAAGCTTGGGGAAACGTCCCATTGTCTTTTAAAAGGTAATTAAAAGTTTCCGTGAACTTGTGGAAGCTATATATATATAGAGAGAGAGAACAAGCCCAAACACAGCTCAGGGGGAAACATCCCATTGTCTTTTAAAAGATAATAAAAAGTGTCCATGAACTTGTGGAAGCTATATAGATATAGATAGATATTTAGAGAACAAGCCCAAACAAGATAAAAATGAAAGGGAGAAGAAGCGCTTTGGGTTAGATCAGCTGGGCCAGCTCTTCCTAGCCAGCACATACACGGGCAGGTGGGGCCCGGCCTTTCTTTTCTGGGCCTGTAAAGAGAAATTTGACTCGCAGGTTCTAAACCCTGAATGTTCGGAAACCATTGTTTACCTAGGTTCATGCCACACACTCATTTAAGAAGCTGGACCATAACTAACCAGCTTCATTAATAAAACAAACTTGGCATCCACTGTGGGGTTTAACATAATATCATGGCTCAGACATAAAAACCATTTGATAGGGCCAATCACTTGAGCAAGTAAAATTGGAAAATAAGGTGAAAAAAAAAAACACTTGCCTTAGCAGGGCATAGACTTTTCCCTACTGGACTGCTTTCCCACCAAATTAATTGCTTTTTTTCAACCCTCATTTAAGCAGTATTTGACATAGTATTTCTTCCTTTCTTTTTTTTAGGTTTTCTTTTATTTTATTCAACAATGTTTCATAGTTTTTAGCCTGAAGTCTTTTTTTTTATCATTTTATTGGGGCTCATACAACGCTTATCACCATACATACATCAATTGTGTAAAGCACACTTATACATTTGTTGCCCTCATTCTCAAAATTCGCTTTCCGCTTGGGTTCCTGGAATCAGCTTCTCATTTTCCTTTTTCCCTTCTCCCTCCCTCCCAACTCCTCCCTCCCTCATGAACCCTTAATAATTTATAAATGATTATTTTATCTTACACTGCCCAGTGTCTCCCTTCACCCACCCTTTTGTTGCCCATCCCCAAGAGAGGAGGTTATATGTAGATCCTTGTGATTGATTCCCCCTTGTAACCCCTCCTTCCCTCCTGGTATCGCCACTCTCACCGCTGCTCCTGATTCCCTGTGTTTCCAGTTCCCATCTGTACCGCTGTGCATCCTCTGGTCTAACCAGGTTTGCAAGGCAGAATTGGGTTCATGATAGTTGAGGGGAGGAAGCATTTAAGAACTAGAGGAAGGTTGTGAGTTTCATTATTGCTACACTGAACCCTGAGTGACTCATCTCCCCACTACCCCTCTGCAAGGGATGTCCATTGACATAGTATTTCAAACACTATTTTCACACCGTTGCCTGTTTATCGGTGTTAGAATTGTGTTTCATTCCTGACCAACTACTGGACCATGATCTGACTCTTCCTCGAAGAGTTCAGGAACAGCCCGGTAGAGAGTAGGATTTCTTTCTTTTTATTTTTTTCAGGCCCAGAGCTACCCTTAAGGCTTTAAAAAAGGAGCACGTCCTTTCAGCAGTATTTGGTGTGCGGATTTCCCCATAACTGTGATGAAACTCATCATTTAATTGGACCAGGAGGGAATGGGGAAAGGGACGAGTTACCCTTGCCATCTATAGCCTTTCGTGAAGAAAAAGTCAACTTGCAAAAATTGCCATGCTAGAAAAAGAGAAGAACTTACTTAACTGCTTTGAGGCATTCGCTGAGCTCCTTTAATCAAACCGTTGCTTGAAAGGCTTAGAAGAGTGGAGGCAGGAGGAAAGGTAGCAAGAATGGTGACACATGAAATATGGAATCAGTGTCAGTAAACTGTCCATGTAGAAAAAAAAGTGCAGGCAGAAGTAGGACAAAAGTGAGACATTCACACACACACCTTAAAAATACTCCAACACACGACTCACAAATTAAGTGCTCATGTAGGGCATACCTTCTTCCTTTAACATGTAGATAACCAGGGAAGGGTTCAGGGTTCTATGTGAACACAGTCAAAATAAAAAGGTTTTTTAGTCTGAGTTTTTTAAGTTTTACAATGGCTATTGAACAATAAATATTTATAATAATGATTTCTCAATCGATATCAATGTCCTTTTCCTTTTAGTTAATTTCATCATTAAATCTCATTTACTATATATATGTATATATAGCATATATATACTATATATCATAGTGTATATAGAAGGGGTTACTCCCCCAAAACATAATTTTTTTCAAAGCTATGTATTTAAATTTTTTTTACAAAACAACTTTATCACCTTCAAAGTACTCTCCATTATACTTAATACATTTGTCATATCTGTGATTCCATTCTTGGAAACATTTGTCAAACTCATCCATTTGGATGGCTGACAGCACCTCCCTCTTTTTTTTTCTTCGCGTCTTCTACGTGGTAAAATCACTTTCCTTTCATGTCCCTCTTTGTTCACTGTGACCAGAGAGAACCTTCACAGGTGATGCCATAGGGTGCCCTAACACAGAGCGAGTTGCTCAATGCTCACCTAGTGGAATAAATGTGTACTATGAAAGTTCCACCTAGCGGATCTTTTTTCTGTTTCTGTGCAGGGGGGAGGGTGGGAAACCCATGCCCCCCCCCAAAAAAAAAAACCCACTGCTATTGAGTTGGTGCTGACTCATAGTGACTTTCCAGGACATGGTAGACCTTCCCCCTGTGAGTTTATGACACTATAACTCTTTAATGGAATAGAAAGCTCTGTCTCTCTCCTGAGGCCTTTCTCCCCTGCCCATGGCCAAGCAGCCAGCAAATAGATTTGACACGTGGAACACTGAAGACCAAAGACCAGAGTTGTTGTGGAATGACATCAAGGACGTCATATATAAAGAAAGGAAAATGTCATTAGAAAGACAAAAAAAGAAAAGGTTAAAGTGGATCTCAGAAGAGACTCTAAAACTTACTCTTAATCATAGAGTAGCTAAGGCAAATGGACGACATGATAATGTCAAAGAGCTAAACAGCACATTTCAAAGGGCAGTTGATAAAGACAAAGTAAAATATTATAATGAAAATATGTAAAGACCTGGAATCAGAAGACCAAAATATCACATTCAGCATTTCTCAAACTGAAAAAAAAATTCAAGTCTAGAGTTGCAATATTGAAGAATTCTAAGGACAAAATATTGAATGATGCAGGAAACATCAAAAGAAGATTAAAGAATTACATAAAGGCACTATATCAAAAGAATTATTCAGCATTCAACAATTTCAAAAGGTAGCATATGATCAAGAACTAATGGTATTGAAGGAAGAAGTTCAAGCTGAACTGAAGGCATGGCTTAAAAAGAAAGCTCCAAGGATTGACAGGATACCAATGGAAACTTGGGCAGTAATGGAAGCACTCACTTGTCCATGTCCAGAAATTTGGAAGACAGCTACCTGGCCAAAAAGAACCCCGGCCAGGAATACATTACTCACAGCTAACCACAAGGCCACCATTTCGAACCCACCAGCCTCTCTGAGAGAGAAAGATGAGGCTTTCTACTCTTGTAAAGATTCATAGCCTCAGAAATCCAAAGGGGGTAGCTCTACTCTGTCCTACAGGGTCAGTATGAGTCAGAGTGTACTCGATGGCATTGAGTTTGGAGTTTGGAACACCTGACCAGACAACTGGAGGAGATCCACATCTGTGCCCCTTCTAAAGAAAAGTAACCCAACAGAGTGCAGAAATTATTACACAATATCATTAATATGACATGTAAGTAAAATTTTGCCAAAGAAAGTTCAAAAACAGTTGCAGCTGTGCATAGACAGGGAGAAATTCAAGCTAGATTCAGAAAAGGATGTGGAAAGAATATTTAAGGCAATTTCTACATGGACCTTTTTTGCTTTAAAAAAAAAAAAAAGTATCACTATTGAGATCAGATAGATCATGGATGAAAGCAGAGAATACCAGAAAGATGGTTGCTTGTGTTCTATTGATTGTGAAAAGACATTAAACTGTGTAAATCATAACATGCTTATGGACAACATATAAGAAATGGGACTTTCCAATGAAACACACAACATTCCTCTAGTTCTTTAATGCTTCCTCCACCTGCCCTCTGCCCCCACTATCATGACCCCAGTTCTATCTTACAAGTCTGGCTAGACCAGGGCATGTACACTGATACAGAAAAGAGCTCTTGAACCACAGAATCCAGGAGAGATAAACCCCTCAGGACCAATAATGAGAGTAGAGATCCATGAGGGGAGGGGGAAGAAAGGGGAACCAATCGCAACTATCAACATAGACCCACGCCCCCCACCCCCACAGGGGGACTAACAACAGAAACGTGGGTGAAGGGAAACAGCAGATAGTGCAAAATATGAAAATAAAAATAATTTCTAAATTGTGAAGGGCTCATGAAGGTCGGAGGCAGGGAGGGAGGGGTAGGGGAAGAGGAGCTGATGTCAAGGGCTGAAGTAGAAAGAATAAGTTTTATAAATTATAATGGCAACATATGCACAAATGTGCTTGATACAATTGATATGTGGATTGTTGTAAGAGCCCCCAATAAAATGATTTATTAAAATTTTATATAAATTAATCAAAAACGGGACTTTCAGAATAGGCATTGAACGGTGTGACCCTTAACAAACGATGGATAACAAGGGGGCGGGGGAGGGAGACAGGACTTTCAGAACACTGAATTTTGTTAGTGAGGAATCTGTGCATCGAGCAAGAGGCACCATTGAGCCAGACCAAGGAGATGCCAACTGGATTAAAAGCAAGAAAGCTGTGCATTTGGGTTGTGTTATTTCCCCATGCTTAATGTGTGTGTGCAGCAAATAATTGGAAACCTTGGGCTCTATGAGGGAAAATGCAGCATTAGGATTGAAGGAAGACTCTAACAACTTTGCTTCCCAAAAGTGAAGATGTAAAATACTCACTACAGGATTAACTTCAACATACACAAATTAAAGCCCTCACAACTGGACCAATACACATCATAAGAAACAGGGAAACGAATGAAGTTGTCAGTGATTTCATTTCACTTGGATCCATAATCATTGCCCATGGAAACCGCAGTCCAGAAATCTGATATCGTATTGCATTGAGAAAATCTGCTGCACAAGGATTTGTTCAAGTGATTTCAAAAAACAATTGTGTCACTTTGAGGACTCAGGTGCTCCTGGTCCACCCCATGGGGTTTCATTGCCTCACATGTATGTGGAAGCTCGAAAATTAATAAAAAATTAAAACCAAACTCACTGCCATCGAGTCAATTCTGACTCATAGCAGCCCTGTCAGCGGAGTAGAACTGCCCCTGTGGGTTCCGAGACTGGAACTCTCTAGAGGAATAGAAAGCCGAGTCTTCTTCCCTCAATGCTGCCCTTGAGTTTAGCAGCCCAATCAGTAACCCCTCCCGTCCCGAGGCCCCAAAGCTCCAGGACAATAGGCAGACGGAAGAACTGATTCATTTCAGTTGGTGTTGGTAACGAATGTCGAAATTCTCACACACCAACAAAAGGAACAAAGCGCTGTCTTGGCTAAAAGGCACAGTCAGACTGCTGCTTAGAACATATTTTGGATACACTTTGGACAGGGCACCAGGGAACTCCAGTCCACAGAACAAGGCATCACGCCTGGTCAAGCAGAGGATCAGGGGAAAGGAGACCCTCACCGAGATAGACCGGCACAGCGGCCACAACTTGGAGCTCAAGCACAGCCATTCTGTTGACTATGGGTTGCAGCCAACACCAGGACACCCAACAACAAAACCCGTGCCCCACACACATCCGGCTGTCCACACCATCCCTGAGCGGCATAGGTGATTATGTCCAGCGGTGTCCAGACCACAGTCAGGAGCGCTGAGGTTACAGAGACAAAAACAAGTTTCCCCTACTTCACCACTGAGCCTGTGTCTGTTTGAATTGGAAACAATGGATCTTTTCCCTCTGTCTCGTACCTGAGCATGAACGGCTTCAGGATGTTTATTCCAAGCAAGAAGAACATCAGGACTGAGAGCGCCATCATGGCAAACCCCAGGAGCATGGCTCGGTCTTCTCCGGCGCTGGAGGGCAGTTTCTTATGCACTTCCAGGGGCTCTCCGTCATGGCGGTCTGGATTTCTCTTCTTCCCGGAGGTTGAAAAACCAGTCCTTCGGAAGAAATGGAAAGGAGATGTTGCAATATGCTCATAAGGAAGGGGGAGCATTCACTTACCAATAGGGGTGAGGGGTCGTCCCATTTGCCTCACATCGGAGGGTCTTGAGCAGATTCATAGTAACCCTTGATCTCTCATGTTCAGAGCTTAGTGGAACAGTCATCCAGCATGACTGCTATAAAATGTTTTTAAAGGAAAGTAACAAACAAGATCAAGCAATGCTGCCTGGTGGAAATGTAGAGGTCTGTTTAATCCATGACGTGGGAAGAATCATCTATAAGTAGTTTTCATATCAGGGGCAGTGGAGGTTCAATTCCTGGCCAATGCACCTCCTGCATGGTTACCGCCTGTCTATCGGTGAAGGCTTCCATGATAGTGAACAGGTTACAGCAGAGCTTCCAAACTCATGGACTAGGAAAAAATATCCAGTGATCTGCTATGAAAATCAATGGAAGCCCAGTGGTTCACCATGTTCAGATCCATAATAGACTATGGGATGGCACGGGAATGTTGCCCGTGGATGGGGTCGTTCTCAGCAGGGGCTGGCTAGACAGTCACCACCAGTCACAATCACAGCTTCCACTTATTTTATGTAATGAGGTATTTTTAAAATGTCTACCGTTCAAAGGATGAACTTCATAGATGTATTTCCAGGGTATCCCACGTTCCTTCTGAAAACATACTTTCACCTTCTCCTATGAATGACCTATGGAAAGAGTCATCCCAAAGGTTCGTATTTGGAGTTACTAAAATCCAAACTCACCACCATTGAGACTTGTTGCCGACACATCGCAGCCCTAGGGGGCTGGGTAGAACTGCCCTGGTGGGTTTCAAAGATGATAACTCTTTCCGGGAGTAGAAAGCCATCACCAGGGCTCATTTATCTGGAGTTAACAGCACCCGAAAAGAGCAAAGTTCTCCTTGTTCTTTTTTATCCAAGTATGGACCTAAAGGCTTTCTGGCCCGTGACTCACTCAACTCAGGGTAATGAGACCTTCACCTCTACTCCTCCCGATTCCTCCTCTCGGCCCACTAAGACTTCTACGGGAGGGACCTTGCAGTTCCTCTCTCTCCTGCTTTGTGTGCAAACTTGCTCAAGCGAAGGGCCTAATGGATCCTTTCCAGTTGGTTACCCATCCACAGTGAGATCCAACACCAACGTTGCAAGCTGCCACCTTGGGAAAGGGATCCACCCCAAAGATGGGCTTTCTTTGTCTTCTCTTAAAAGATGGAGATAGGTCTGAGCATATTCTTACCTGAGGGTCACAGGGAAGGGATGAGTCAACCAGGGCGCAGTAAAGCACCGGTGAAACACAATATTCCTCTGGTTCCTTGAGACTTCCTCACCCCTCACTCTCATGACCACCGGTGCTGCCTCTCACTTTGGACTCGATCTGAGCACGGACACAGGTTCAGATAAGAGATAAAAGCTCCCAACCCACAGAATCCAGGAACACGAAAGGGAGCACCGATACCAGAAGGGTAGGGAGAAGGGGGGTGAGGAGAATGGGGGAACCAATCAGAATGATCAGCACAACCACACGCACCCCTCCAGGGAGAACAACAGAAACTATGGGGGAAGGGAGACAGCGGTCAGTGTGAGATATGAAAATAATAATAATTTAGACTATCAAGGGATCACGAGGTGGGGAGGGGGATAAAAAGAGGAGCTGATATCAAGGGCTCAAAAGAAATTTTCTAGAAACGAATGATGGCAACATAGGTACAAATATGCCTGATAGAACTGATGTATGGATTATAATGAGTTGCAAAAGCCCCCAATAAAATTATCTTTTAATTAAAAAAAGAATAAAGGAAGAATTTTTCACAAAATATAATATGAAAATAGTGGCTAACACTTTAAAAGCCATGAAATTTCCATTAAAGTGTTAGTTTTTGATCTGGAGGGGGGAAAAAAATCACAAGACCTTCATTCCCGCATTAAGAAAAAAATGGCCCAGGTGATCCCCAGTTGCCCCATAGTGTGTGTCTTCTCAGGTTTATCATCCATGCTCTTCCTTATCAGTTCCATTGGTTTGCTGCTCCCTGCTGGGTGGGTTTTTGAGATCCAACAAGTATTTCCAAATACTAATCAAAACTGTAAGCCAAACAAATGCAGTTTAGATGGTTAAAAACTCGGCCCCCACACTGCTGCCTAAAAGGGTTACAATCTTTGAAGTCAAGTACAAACTATCAAGAAAAGGTTATTTCCTATTTGACCCCACATCCTTCCTTTTCCTCTCCCTAGCTCCCTTTCTCATAAGCAACAACTTCAGACTCAGGAGGGAGTTCCGGGCACACATCAGGCCACATAGGATGCCCCAGGAGTCCACACTGGGAAGTAGTAACTCGGAAGATAAAGGCATTCCTAGATTGCTACTACTTTGGGAAGCAGGGATCTCCTTTGGTGGTTTTTGGTCCCCATTGGGATTGTACTCATCCCTATCATCCCACCATCAAACAATAGACCAAAGGTGAAGTGCACGGAATTGTTTTAATTTATTATCATTTTATTAGGGGCTCTTACAGCTCTTA
The DNA here is from genome assembly GCF_000313985.2 of Echinops telfairi. Lineage (NCBI taxonomy): Eukaryota > Metazoa > Chordata > Mammalia > Afrosoricida > Tenrecidae > Echinops > Echinops telfairi. Next base: position 4,568,729 of record NW_022108124.1, on the reverse strand, counting down.
TCACAATCCATACATACATCCATTGTGTCAAGTACATTTGTACATTTGTTGCCATCATCATTTTCAAAACATTTCCTTTTGACTTGAGCCCTTGCTATCAGCTCATTTTCCCCTCCCCCACCTTCCTCCCTCATGAACCCTTGATAATTCATAATTGTTTTTTCATGCCTTACACTGACCGCTGTCTCCCACTTTTCTGTTGTCTGTCCCCCTCAGAGGAGTTATATGTAGATCACTGTGATCAGTCCCCCCTTTCTCCCCGCACCTTGGTATCACTAATCTCATTTTTGGTCCTGGGGGGAGGGGAGGTGTAGCTGTCCTGGATTCCCTGTGTTTCCAGCTCTTATCTGTACCAGTGTACAGGCTCTGGTCTAGCTGAATTTGTAAGGTAGAATTGAGGTCATGATAGTGGGGGGGGGACGACGACCGGGGGGTGGAGCATTAAAGACCTAGAGGAAAGTTGTATGTTTCATTGGTGCTATACTGCACCCCAACCGGCTTGTGGCCCTTCTGTAAGGGGATGCCCAATTGTCTACAGATGGACTTTGGGTCTCCACTCTGCCCTTCCCCTAATTCACATGCATATGATTTTTTGTTCTGGGTCTTTGATGCCTGATACCTGATCCCATCAACACCTCATGGTCACACAGGCTGATGTGCTTCTTCCATATGGGTTTTGTTACTTCTCAGCTAAAGGGCAGCTTGTTTATATTCAAGCTTTTAAGACCCCAGATGCTATATCTTTTGATAGCCAGGCACCATCAGCTTTCTTCATCAAATTTGCTAATGCACCCATTTTGTCTTCAGCAATCGTGTCAGGGAAGGTAAACATCACAGAGTGCCATTATTAGAACAAAGTGTTCTTGTGTTGAGGTCTATCCGCTACCTTGAGTAGAGGTTTATCCTCTACCTTAATAACACACACACACACACACACACACACACACACACACACTTATATATATTCCTATCATTATATATAAATATATTTACATATGTACATGCTTGTATTCAGACCTCTATAAATAACCTTTGCCTCCTAGTTCTTTCCTCTATTTCCTTTTACTTTCCTCTTGTCCCACTATCATGTTTGGCCTTCATTCAGGTTTCCGTAATTCCTCTCAGCTACATTGCCCTTGATTAAGCCCCACCAGATATCTTATGCCCTCCCTGAATTGTTTTATGTGGTCCTTCTAGCCATAGTCTTATTACTTTGGTAAAATAATTGAGTGGGGCTATAAAAATAAGTTACCTGTAGCACCAAAATGATGGGTCAGTTTAGCCATCCCACTAATCTTAAAAAGAGCCAATGCCAAAAGTTGACAGAGAACCCCATTACCATCAAGAAGAGCCAAGAGTGGAACAGAGCTCATCTTCTGAACCCAGGGTCTCCGTGTTGAGAACCTCCTAGGCTCAGGAAATAGAGCTGTAGCACAGGGGGCAGTCTAAGTCAGAGAGCAGCAGTGTAAGAAGGTAGCCGCATGTGACCAGCAGATAGCTGTTGTGGGTTTGCTGACTCACAGAGCAAAGAGCTGAGTGCCTTGAGGTAGAAGTGTTCTTGGCAGAGTTGGGTGCCTCCAGGGTTTTATCAACAAGCTAAAACACTGTAACACTTTGCAAGCAGGGCAAATGCTAGGCCTTAGCAGAGTTCAGTGGCAGAAATATGCCTGCAGCCGTAGTCTGGAAGAAGCTGTCTTAGTCAAAGAATTGTATCCTAAATTGTTTCTGTTACTTCCAGATTTATCCTGTTTCTCAAGTGTAACCAGTTACTTCCCTAAATCAATAGCATAATGGGGAGTTTGGTCTGTGAGTTCTGCAAGACCTATTGCAACAAACTATCAAATCGACTAGAGAAGTAGAGTGTGTCAAGGGAGGGACAAAAGGTGTCAGAATGGGTAAAAAGGGGTTGCAGAGAGGAAGTGTGTCCCACCTTCACCTTTGGCCTGATGCTGTTCTCAATTCTCTCACCTACCCTGAATTACACCGGGTCTGATACCCCTGTTTGACAGCAGGGAAAACAGGCTTAATAAAATTTAGATCCATACAGCTGATAATTTAACAAATATGACAGACTAATTAAGGAGATCATTTTAATCTTACAGTGCAGTTTGGATATTTTCAAAACATAATGCCCTATACTTCTCTCATACTTATAAACCACATCTTTGGTTGCTTTGTATCATAAGGTATCCTAGAGGTTTACCAGAAGATATCCCTTACATCCAGGAATGAAAGACTTCTATGAGGTCTTCTGACATTGCCCAAGACACAATGAAGAGGTGAACTACAAATATGCACCTTACACACACACCCACACAATGAGATGGCAAGGAAAACACCTTTCTCATATCTTGACTGTGATAAGGAGAGGAAAATTAAAGCTTCCCCTGAGCTTTTATAACCTTAAGGTGATCCTCAGGGGAGTTAGTAGTCAGAATCCACAAGTCTGAGTAACACAAAAACCTCAAGCTAAGAATTTTGCTTACTGTTGTTTCCAGTGCATCGTGCTTTCTGGCGCCAAAGCGCAGAGATGCCTTCTCTAGGGGACCCCTCAACCTAGGCCTCAAAGGATCCTTATAGACAAAGTTCCAAACAGCATGTGCTCCCATTCAAAAATCCTAAAATGCAGAAAGAAATGACCTCTCAAGGCACTTAAAAAAAAAAAACCCCAGATAACAAGATCAGATCTATGAAAACTTCAGCTCTTTGGGCAGAACAAAATATATGTTTCCAGAAATAAAAGGAGGAAGAGACTCTAACATGCCAACCATCAAGCCAATATTAAAAAGATTCAGCAGAAATTCTAGAAATGACATCCAATGTCATAAGCACTTTTGCATGTCATTAACAATGCTTTGCAATCGTTCTGTTGGGTGAGTAGTAATCCACTGATTGGGGTGTTTCAAGTTTTCTGAAACTACAAACAGCCCTGTAATGAAACATTCTTTCTTACTCCCATTTTACAGAAGAGGAGACTGAGGTTCAACGTGACCCTCGTCATAGAGGCAATATGCGGAACGGACCTACTTCTTGTTCGGAGAGCCAGCGGGTGGTGAATAACCTATGGGCACCTGAGTCCTCAGCTCTGTTAAGCAAGCAGCAGGCCTTAGGCCTCCTTTTCCCTCCAGGGCCCATGGCAGAGCTGTGCATATGGCGAGGACTCCATCAGTGATCCAGATTCTCTTTGGGACAGCTGAAGGAACCGAAGCCTGAGATGCTAGAGCCCTTGATCTGCTTGGTTTATGAGACTGTCTGCAGCCCTTAAGACTTACAGCCCGAAGAGCCTTAGGGTGACCATGAGTCAGAATTGACTTGATAGCAGTGGTGGGTGGAGGAAGGATAAGATCCCAGTAGGATTCACACTGGGGTCTGTGGGACTACAGGAGCTAAAGCTCTCCACCAGATTCAACCCAAGAGACACACACAGGACAGGCTCCCCCAGCAGTGGCTACCGGCAGGAAAAGGTGTCCCTTTCACTTGGGAAGAGAGCAGCCTTGGAATTCTTCACCAGACACCTACCTGCAGCCCAAGTTCTCCATGAGAGCTGCTGCTCTGCTGGGCTTCCTGGAACCTGGGAAGGAGTGTCCAGTCCGACTGATCTCTGAGTGGTGGCTGCTGAGCCCAGGAAGAACACGATGAAAAGGGCAAGCTCTCTCTCCTTCCAGGGCGCACCGCCAGGGAGCACTTTCCCCTCTCAGCCTGCTTCCTCGCACTCCCTTCTCTGGCTTGTCTGCCCTCCCACTGCCACTGGGAGCACACCCTGGGCTTGATTCATGCTCCTCTCAACCGCATCTGAAATGTGGTGCGGAGTTGAAGGGCCATCAGAGCTAATGATAGAAGAGCCCCTAATTCTCTAGGTGAGAGAAAGAACACTGTGCCCGAAGTGCTCCTGCCTCCCCCTCTCCCTCTAGCAGAACCTCAAACGTGAGTGAGATGGCCAGAGAGAGGACAAGTAAGCAGGTCTCAGTTGTTTGCTCCGCACACAGCTGGATGGAGGCTCCGAACAGGATGCCGGACCCAGAACAAGCTGTGACGGTCACTGACATATACTTTTTTCTGTATCTTTGAAGCAACCTCTGCCTCCCAGTTCTGGATCCTTTTCCTCTTTCCAGAAGGCTTATGCTTGATGTGGTGGGGGTTGTTTTTTTGTTTTGTTTTATTTTCTTTCGGATCATTTTATTGTGGCTTCGGTGAAAGTGTTTCTCTTGGCAAATTAGTTTCTCATTCAGCAATTTATGCACATATTGTTTCGTGACATTCGTGTAATTAACTCTGAAATTTTTAAAAGTTAACTGTCATTAAAGGTATGGTATTTACAAGCACCTTTCATCCACAGACCTCAAAGCACTTGGGTATGAGCAATGGGCTCCCCAGCCAATGAGATGCGCGGAAAGCATTTTTATACCTTCCTGCCAAGAATTCGTTCTCCTTCTAATCACTGCGTGGCCTTGAGATGTTTTCTCTGTAGTCAAGGTAGGACCTTGACTATGACCTTGCAGAGCTCAGTGACTTTCCCATCAGAGGCGAGTCTCGGCTAGTATCACACAGGGCTACCTGTGCCTGCTGTCTTAGCCTGAGGTCAACTCTGTTTCAAAGAGTTTGAACTTGCAGCCTCTCCGCCCACACAACGATGTGTGCAAGAAGCGTCCCTGAAAGATGCTGCTGCTCACCGGGCACTCATTTCCTGGGTGTGTGTGGCTGCTAAGCATTTGGTTTGATGAATCCATCTTCCCTGCTACTTGCTTCTGATCGTGATATTTACCATTGGTTTTCGATTACAATGTGTCTTCGCTTCTTTTGAAATAGCAATCGAGAAAGAGCCACGTCAACGTAGTGCCTTCAAGTTCAGCAAGAGGGAAGGGTCATTGTCCAATTGCCTTTCGGAATGGAAAACGCTTCAGGGACCATGCCGCCCCCTTGAGACGTGGTCAGTTATATTATGAACAGGACATTGAAACGTGTTCCCTGGCCCCTTCGTCCGTTGGCCTTTGCCTGATTTTTGTCCTTTTCCAAAAGCCGTTTCCGGGAGAGAAGTCCTGCCTTGTCTCTTTCATCTGTCTGCCCATCCCCCCCACCCCACGCCCTCACAACACAAAAACAGAACATATCGCCACCCAGCCAGCCAATTCAGACAGACGAATGGCTCGATTGGGTTTGCTTTATGGGAGTCGAGTACCAAGTCTTCCTCCACGGGGCTGTAGGGTGGGCTCCAAACCTCAGTCTCTTTGGGAGTGACCTGAACAAACGCCCAGGGCCACTCAGCACCCCACGCAAGTCGCTGTATCTCACTCTCCGCCCTCAGTTCCTTTCCTCCATCCTCCGCAAACAGAGTGGAAGAGGCGCGGAAGTGGCAGATGTGGCCGCCCTTATGATCTTTAATGCTTCTGCTTTCTTGGCTTCCAGCTCCACTTAAGGCACCAACAAATCTCCCCAGTTTCCAGCTAGAAAGAGGGAAGTGAAAGAGACCTCTAAAACAGCCTGGCGCCCTCACTCTCATGGAATAGGCAATAGCTGAAGTTTGGTGAGCTGATAATGGGCTAGCAACTGTAACGATTTCTAGATGGGGTTCCTTTCCTCTTCCGCCAAGGCCGTGTGGGAACGATTGCTCTCCCCAGGGCACAGAGATGGGGAGGAGGCAGAGATGAAGTGGCTTGCCCAGAGTCACACGACTTGTGGAACAGGGTCTGAATCCAGATCTGGTGACTGGCCGGCCAAAGCGAGCTTCACCACTAGGACCAGTGATAATCTCCCCATTCCTTCATTCCCTCAAGAAATACTTTATTTAAAAGAAAGACTTTATTAAGCAGACGCTGCCAGAAGGCCCATGCTGAGGATACAAAGCAACCCCCCAGCCCCCCACCCCCCGCTGCTCAGTGGATCCTGTAGGTTGCCCTGTCGGGTTTCCAAGCTGCAAATCGAAGGAAGCAAGTTGCCACCCAACCACTGACCCTGGAGGTAGCAGCCCGCACTTACCCGGTGCAACACTAGCGCTCTTAACAAAATATCCCACAATCGTCCATTCCAACTCATAGTCTAGGCTGCACAAATTTTTAAAAAATAAATCATTTTATTGGCGGGCACTAAAAGATTTTATAATCATCCATCCAGCCATTGAATCCAGCACATTTGTACATATGTTGTCCTCGCCCTTTTCAAAGCCGTTTCTTTCGACTTGAGCCCTTGGTAGGCTGCAAATCTTTAGGGGTCCAGCCTCCTCTTTCTCCAGCAGAACAGCTGGTGGTTTCGAACCACCCACCTTACGTTGAGACGCACACGGCGTCAGGAGCAGGGCAGGACCCTAGTGGTGATTTCTATAAAGGCCCGGGATGCCAAGCGTTTAGAAAGCACAGGGGCAAAGCCAAGGAGCCAAGTTGCAGCCGGCGGGGCACTTGCTGGAGAAGCGGCCCAGCGGAGGCTGCGGGACCAGAGGGGACTTACCTGCCCTGGAGCCTCCGGCCGCCTTGGAGCGTGATCTGAACGGGGATGCTGAAAGGCTGCATGGGGCCGAGGGGCTGGGCAAAGCCGACGCCTTTCACCCGAGCCGTGGCCCCTGCGGGGGCGGGAAGGGTACCCAGCGCGGCCCCCGGGCAGTGGGGGCCCAGAGGGAGCCAGACCCCAGCGCGTCGGCAGCAATCAGGGTCGCCAGCCTGGAGGCTGCC
>NW_022108124.1:4539310-4561970 GCF_000313985.2 Echinops telfairi | reverse complement strand
GCGGGGCGCCGCAGGGCCCGGGGCACTCGAGCTGGACCCGCCTGCTTTGCCTCCCGCCTGCCCACACACCTGCGTTTCCGCTCCAGCAGCGGGGTGCATCGCCATAGAGACCTGGGCGCAGGTGGAAAGTTCTGAGGCCCACAGGGACCCCATCTAATTGGTGAGGGACACTCTCCGTTCCATGTTGAGAGGAAAAGGAAATGTTTTGCCCAGGCCACATTTCCTTTTAAGAAGCGTGCCGGCTGAGAGGATGCGGTCTCCTGGTTCGTGGAAGGCTCCCCAGAAGAGAATTCGCCTAAGTGGCTTCCCAAATTTTAAAACCTTACAGGGCCATACAAAATGAAAAAATACATACATAAATAAATATAGATAGATAGATATACACTGCTAAAACAATATTGAAGTTTTTGCAGGAAAAAGAAACTATATCTAATAAAATTATCTCTTTTTCTGATGACCTGAAAGGCTGAACGTCAATGGCCATTATCCATTTTTAGCCAAAATATGAGTGAGAATATACCAGATAAGCCCCTTTTGCTAAGTATCGTAAGAGTAATGGCAATAGTTTCTTAACAATGTGTACCCAAATTCTCAGGAGAGCAGGCCTGTAAGGGTAGTCTCACCTCTAAAAACACGAGTCTATAGAGCCATAGCAAGTGGTCCTTGCAGATGTTTTAATGTTGTTGAATGAAGAACAGCATCACTTGTCCATCCGTTTGTCATACTGCAGTGGCACGTCTGTGGCTGTGATGCTGGAAGCTCACTGACTGGTGTTTTAAATGACAGCAGGGTCACCCACAGTGGACAGGTTTCTGGGAGCTTCCAGACAAAGAGAGAATGGCAAGAAGGATTCTGCCAAGCTGCTTCTAAAAGAATTTTGGGCAATGAAAGCCTTATACATCGCAGCAGAGCACGGTCTAATATAATGCCAGCAGAGGAGCCCCACAGTTTGGAAGACACCCAAAGTAGGATAGAGGAAGAGCTGCCGCCTCAAGGAACAGTTGAACTTCATGGTGCAGATGGAATCAGGCCTTCAAGACCTGTCATTCACTGGTGTAGCATAACTCCATAAAAGATACCGTTGCATAGGCCACTGGAGCTCTCCTTGCAGAGGGGTCTCGGGGAGGAGACGAGCCAGTCAGGGTGCGATGTAACAACGATGAAAAATACAACTTTCCTCTAGTTCCTAAATGCTTCCTCCCCGCTCCCACTACCATGACTCAAATTTGACCTTGCAAGTCTGGCTAGACCAGAGGAGGTACACTGGTACAGATAGGAACTGAAAATACAGGGAATCCAGGGTGGATGAGCCCTACAGGACCAGTGGTGTGAGTGGCGAAACAGGGAGGGTAAAGGGAGAATGGGTAGGAAAAAGGGAACCGATTACAAGGAACTATATGTGACCTCCTCCCTGGGGGACAGACAACCGAAAAGTGGGTGAAGGGAGACATCGGACAGGGCAAGATATGACAAAATACCAATTTATAAACTATCAAGGGCTCATTAGGGAGGGGGAAGTGGGGAGGGAGGGGAAAAATGAGGACCTAATGTCGGGGGTTTAAGTGGAGAGAAAATGTTTTGAGAATGATGTACAAATGCGCTTTACACAATTGATGTGTGTATGGATTGGGATAACAGTTGTATGAGCCCCTAATAAAATGTTTAAAAAAAAAAAAGATACCGTTGCAAACGTTCAGAAGTAATGATGCATTCAACGCACGGAAATCGAGATTCACAGGTCTGCTTAAACAGAGGAAGTAAAGTACACAAGGGGGGTTCAAAAGGTATTGCTACTGTTTGTTTTTCGTGTTGCTACTACATAGCATTCTGGCTCATACAGGCACAGGCTTCTAATATCCAAATTAAGCATGTCTGAATGGGTCTCTGCCATCCGTGAATGGCTGCAGACCAGTTATAGCAGTAATGCACAGTCGCATTAGTGTGCCTTTAAAAAAAAAAGGTCCGATCAAAACAGTGACTTTTGAGGACATCTGATGGGCCCCTTAAACTTAAGGCAGAGGGGTCAGCTAGAAGGTTATGGTGGCTGGGATTTTTAGGACTCCCAAGGGACAATCTTGATAGATTTTCTCAAATGACATAAGACAACCATGAGGGCTTATTATAAAAATTGAAAACTGCATTGGTCAGAAAGAACCAAGGAAGTTGCACCAAGGAGTTATGTTCCATTTGTTTGTTTTCCATCCCAACTGTAGGAAACAGAAGGATTTCTCCCAAGTTGTCTCCCCGAAATATATGCCAGACTTACCTGCTTGAGAATGACTGTACACTTGGAGGTCATCAAGAATAGATCAGGGGTCATTCTCCCTAAGAGCTATCAGCCATCTAGAGCAAGCAGACACCACTGTTTATCCCACAACAAGTAGGGCCCACTCCCTTTTGATAAGGATAGTAGTTGTCTGTTTCCTTGTAGGAGGCACCAGAGAGGTCAAACCCACCCAAGGATGACCATAGTTGGGCTGCCATCATGAATCTAAGGTCCGCCCTTCTTGTCACAGTATACCCCTAGACCTTCCCATTCCTATGGGCACACCCCTAGCTCATCCCCTTCTTGTTACGCTTATGCCTATCATACATCCCCTTCCTACAATGTGTATGCCTATTGTACTGCCCCTTCCTGTGACGTATGATTACCTGTAATCATGTCCCCCTGAAGAGATGTAACGCTTGGTTGGCAATAAAGAAAGAGCTCTCTCTGGATCCTGGGGCCTGGGAGCTCTCTCCAGTTCTCGGTTCCAGAGACTATCTCCTGCTCTCGCGGCCAGGCTCCCCCCACCAGGACCACCAAGTGGGGCTGAGGTGAGCATGCTACCATGAATTGTGTCTGACTCCATTTATTCCAATCTCTCCTCTACCTTTCATGCTCTCTATAACTTTACTACAGTATACAATTGCGCCTGCGCCTACCAGACCTGTGATGATTTGGGGGGGACCCCCCTCTTTCACCCCACACCCAACAGCGCACCCGTGTTCGTTCTCTGATAGTAATGAGGGCTGTCTGAAGAGAATTTCATTGCAAAACTTTGCCCTATCCATCACCCCACAGCTTTGATCTTGTCTCTTGTGACCTCATGTAGCCCCAAACTAAAAAAATATTGAAACGGAGTATGGTCTGAGTTCCTTGAGGATGCCCAACTGCCCTTTTGAAGGTGTGAAGTGAAGCGCACAGGTGATGCTGAGAAAGATGGACACGCTGCCTTGAGCAGTACGTGGACTTACATGGAGACCATGTCAAGGTACAGTGGCTTCACGTTTTCATATTTTTGTGTAATAATGACTTCTATTGTAGCAACGCCTTTTACTTACCCTCATCTCATAGTGAAATGTGCAAAGACCTGAAGTTAGAAAATGAAGAGAAGAACGTGCTCAACATTTCTCAAGCTGAAGGAACTAAATTAAAAAGCAAAGCCTGGAATTGCAATAAGATTTTATGGGCAACATATTGAAGACACTATCAAAAGATGATGGAAGGAAACAGAAACACGGTGCCAAAAAGGACCAGTCGAGGGTCAATCATAGGAGGAGATAGCACATGATCAAGAACCAGTGGTACTGAAGGAAGAAGTCCAAGTTGCGCTGAAAGTGTTGTGAAAAATAAGTCAGGGAACTGACAAAACACCCGTTGAGAAATCTCAGCACACAGATGCAATACTGGAAACATTCACTTGTCTATGCTAAAAAAAAAAAAAAAGGAAGACAGCTATCTGGTCAACCAACTAGAAGCGATCCATATTTGTGCCCATTACAAAGAAAGATGACCGAACAGAAATCAGAAATTAGCAAAGAATGAGATTAAAACCACATGTGATCCACTTTTATTGAAGAAAATTCAAAAATAGATGCAGCAGTACATAGACTGTAAACTGCCAGAAACTCAAGCCAGATTCAGTCCAAGACGTGCAACAGGAGATTTGATTACTGACATCAGGTAGATCGTGGCTTAAAGCAGAGGACACCAGAAAGATGTTTGCCTGGGCTTTATTGGTTATTAAAAGGCATTCAACTTTGTTGATTGCAACAATTTATGGTTAGTATTGCAGAGAATGGGAATTCCAGAACAGATCATTGTACTCATGTGGAACCTGTACATGGACCAAGAGACAGTCATTTGAATAGAACAAGGGAATTCTGCCTGGTTTTTAATTATTGTCCTTTCACCACACAATTTGTTTACTGAGCAAATCATCTGAGAACTGGTTTATATGTACAAGAACACAGCATCGGGATTGGGGAAGACTTTCTAACAGCCTACGATTATGCAAATGACAACCTTACTGAAAGTAAAGATGACATGAAGCACCTACTGATGAGTATCAAATACCATCATTTCAGTGCGGAATACAACTCAATGCAAAGAAAACACAAATCCTCACAATTAGACCACTAAATAGCAGCATGATATATGAAGAAAATGTCGAAGTTGTCAAGGATTTTATTTTACTTGGATCCACTATCAATGTCCATGGAAGCAGCCATCAAGAAGCCAAACAATGTATTGCATTGGGTAAATCTCATGCAAAAGATCTCTTCAATGTGTTATAAAGCAAAGATGTCCCTTTTAGGACAAAGGCGCATTTGACCAAAGCCATGGTGTTTTCAATTGCTTGTCAGGCAGGTAAATGCTGGGCAATGAATAAGAGCACAAAAGAACAGATGCAGCTGAATCATGGTGTTGGCAAAATGTCAAATGTACTGTGGACTGCTAGAATAGACACATACACTCCGGAAGAAGTATAGTGTGTATAGTCCTTAGGGACAAGAATGGTGACAGTTCATTTCATGTACTTTGAACATGTTATCAGGAAGGACTTGTCCCTGGAGAAGGACATCGTTCTTGGGGAAGCAGAAGGTCAGCAAAAAAGAAAAACCTTCAAGGAGAAGGACTAACCAGGTGGATGCAACACTGGGCTGAACCACAGCAAGGATTATAAGGATGGTACAGGACCAGGCAATGCTTCATTCCATTGTACATGATGTCTCTGTGACTCAGAACTGACTCAACAGTGCCTAACAATAACAATACTATTTCTGGTTTGTATTATTCTTTGATTAAAGTTCTAGACCTGATTTTTAATACAATATTTGCTTTAAATCATTGGATGTGATTCAGAATAAAAACTGCTGGCAATCAGAATCTTCTTTCATCTACTTCTTACTTCCAACTTAGCCTTATAGATAGATAATAACTTTTTCCTTTGAGATATGGCTGTGCTCTTAAATTCCCCTGCAACTTGGAATGTTGAAGTCACTGTTTGAAGAAGTGACTGCTCTTCTGTATTCTTATGCTGTAGGGGTAACCAGCCCCTCGCAACGATCACAGGTTCGGTAGATGCAACTGTATGGTTATGATATGCAAAGATTATAAGAACATCCTAGAGAATAGGAGAGATAAGAGAAAGCATAAAATAAAGAAGTCAGACACATTTTGTGGTAGCAAGCCCACCTCAGCTCTTCTTGATGGTACCCTTGGAGGTGGGAGATGAGAGGGCAGGAGAGAGCTGCCACTTATTTCTAACCAAAGCTTATGTATCTTTGGGGCATGCAAGCCTCCTAGTTTCAGATAATGCCCTACATCATAGGAAGAGGTTGTAACATAGGCAATACAAGAAATAGGAGGGGGATGACCATAGGGGTGTACATGCAATAATTAAAGGAGGGAAGAGGGGTACATATGTGGCAAGAGAGGTGGACCCTAGACTCAATAGAGACGACTAACCGTAGTCATCCTTGCGTGGTCCTGACCTTGCCTTCGGCTCTCCTTTAAGGGAACAATCACTATCCTTATCAAAAGGGAGTGGGCCCTACTTAGGGTAGGTCAGACTATACAGTCTGGTTGCTCTAGATGGCTGATAACCTTTAGGGAGAATAACCTCTGACCTACTTTCATTGACCTCCTAGTGTACAGTCATTTACCATGTGTAGCAAGCAGTGGTTTGGGTTTGGCATATATTGGGAGGAGACAACTTGGGAGAAATCTTTTTGTACCCCACATTATGCATTTGATTAAACTTCAAAAACATGGCTTGAGTCCCTGAGACCCACACACACACACAAAATGCCTAGAACACATGTCTGCCTTTATCAGGACCTTCAAGTCATTCCCATCTTATGAGTATAGTTGCATCTAAAAAGAGCATCGAATAAGGAAGATCAAAGGAGAATCAATGCATTTGAATGATGGTGATGGTGAAAAGTAGTGAAAAAAACTACAGACTGCCAAAAGAACCAACAAATCTGTCTTGGAAGAAGTACAGCCGGAAGTAGGTACCTTGGACGCAAGGAGGGTGAGACTTCATCTTACATATATTGGACTTGCAGGAGAGCCCAGTTCCTGGAGAAAGACGTCGTGCTTGGTAAAGTAGAAGGACAGTGAAAAAGAGAATCCCAGATAAGATGGATTGACCCAGTGGCTGAAACAATGGGCTCAAATATAAGAACAATTGTGAGGATGACATAAGATCAGGAAGTGTTTTGTTTTGTTCTGTTGTACACAGAGTTGCTAGGGGTTAGAACTGATGAGATGACCTCTAACAACAACAACAAGGGCATATTCTTGTGGAGTCTTGAGTTACTTTTAATTGCTGTCCGTCCCTATTCAAGGGTTCTGGTAGGCCCAGATAGGTAGGTCCTGCGTCCTGGAAGAACTGTCACAATTGGCCACTGGAGACTGATCTTAGACCTGTAGTTGCTGTTAAGTATCATCAAGTGAATTTTGCAACTCATAATCCAACGATGTGACAAGATAGAATGACCTCATAGTTTCCTAGCCCGCCATCTTTATGGGTCAGATCGTCGGATCTTTGCCCACGAAAAAGCTGGGTGGGTTCAAAGCTCCAGCCTTTGGAACAGCAACCAAGCTCTTAGCTGTCACAGCAGGAGAGTGCAACCTCACACCGAGTCAGGACTTTTCGTTTTACTTTGTTTTTATTGGGAATTAGGTGAAAGTCGACAGAGAAAATCCTCAGTTTTATATTCAGCAATCCATACACATCCGCGTCTACTCTCGGTTGCCGCACCCGTGAATACCGTCACCCACCCTGCGTTCTCCCTATGTTTCCTGTTTTCCTTCCTCCTTTCCTAACCTGAGCCTTGACAGTGGGTAACTGTCACCCTTTTGATCTCATATGGTTGTTTTTTTGCTTTTGCTTTTGTTTTTCAAACCGCAGGGATGTGTTCTGCTCTAGACCTGCAGGGTGACTAAGGGCCATAGTCTCAGGGGTCCACCTACCTTTTCCCAAACATTAAGCCTGGTATCCTTTGTGACAGAGTTTTGTTCCATGAATTCTCCCACTCGATCCAGGACTTTGCAATGTAATCCTTTTCAGAGCAGTTGACAGTGGTAGATAGATGGGCACCATCTAGTCTTTCTGGTCTCCGCTTTGTTGAGACTGATGTTTGCATGGGTCATTAGTCCATTGGATTCATTATATGCATATGTCTTTCATTTGCCATCACTCTTCTTCCTTTGGGATCTGGAGAAACCAATGGTTGCCCATGAGCACTTAAGGTGCCATTCATTACTCACCCAGGTAGGATATAGAACATTGTCTTTATGAACTCCATTATGCCAATAGACTTTGGTGCCCCCCCAAGACCAAATCAGAGTTTTTGTTTTCTTCCTTTTTAAATGTGAGCAAGATTATAAGTGAGAAAGAATAACATGTCCTATTGGTCCTTGATTATCGTCCTGGTGCTTCTCTAAACAAATTGGCCCCTGAATCCACCAATACCACAGCCGCGCTTCTTTCATCCCTAGAGCCAAGATCCATCCACATACAGCCTACCACACAATAAGCACCTACAGTGGTCTGTACAAAGTGCAACCCTAGTGTGGTCATTCAGGAACACAGCAAACTGAGTTAGATGGAGCATGAGAAGCCAGACACACACACCAGGCTCCCACCCTGGCCCCCATCCCCTTGTGAGATCTTAGCTTACTCTTTCTTCTCAGTGTTGCCAGAGATCACTTGCTGCTCCACAAAACGTCAGCCCAGGTCAATCTGCAAGTCCATCAGGTATTCCCCCTCTTTTCCCAGGCCGGAGACTGTCGGGATTGGGTTCAGATTCTAGCTTTGTAACTTCAGAGAACTTTGTAAACATTCCTTACCATGGTTCTTAGATTTAAAAAAAAAAAAGCAAATAAAGTTCAGTATGAATTGTATGAGGATGGTGAAACTTTACTGGCTGTGGTGTCTACAGATAAAGGGCTGTTATTACATAGTGCTGTCGCTGTGAATTCCTGGCTGCAGAGCCCACAGCGTTTCTTTTACGTTTCACAGATGCTTCATTTGGGAATAAAGAGAACTCACTCTCCCCTTCACCGTGCTGAAGAAACTACGCCATGTAGCTTCTGTTACATAGTTCATGAGAACTACACCTGTGAGTGTTCTTAATTTGATAGATGCACAAACATTTAAAGCAACCTTCAAAGTATCTATTCTGTGCCTGTCTGGTGTGTAGGAGAATAAATAAATAAACGCCTCACTAAACAATCATCCCAGTTGTTGATGCAAGCAACAACGAAACTGTTAAAAATACAGTCAGAGTTGACCTTCCATTCACTTTGCTGGGAGATTATAAAAAGACGGGTGGGGTGCGGGTGAGGGGAATGATTCTGTACGCTTATCAGGTCTTAGATGAGATCTTCTCTTTCCTTGACCTTAATGAGCATCTCCGTTCATCTTGGCTAGTAAAAGGGACACCTGACCCTATGTCGTTCCTACTTGGCTCACATCAGAGAAACCAGCATTACTTTCTGAAGATGTTTTTCCTAATATCCAGTGGCAGTTGAGTTCAGTTTGGCTCAGGCCCACCCCATATGTGTCGGTCGAGTCACATGGTTTCCGGTGGCTCTGATCTTTCAGACCCAAATTGCCAGGCCTTTCCTCTGGGGTCTCTCTGCATGGATTCAAACTGCCAACCTTTCCATTCATAGTCAAGTGCATGGTCATTTATGCCATCCAGTGTCAGAGTAACCAGCCTCTGATTATCATGGGGGGTCTGTAGGGGCAATTGTAAGGAGATATATAAAGATCACAGTAAAGTCATAGAAGATAGGAGAGATAGAAGAGACGGTAAAATAAAGGAGTCAGACACATTTCATGGAAGCATGCTCACCTGGACGGCCATGATCTCAGCAGCCAGGTCCACGCAGAGAGCGGGAGAGCGGGTGAGTGAATATATTTCTAACCAAGGCTTATATATACTTAGGGGCGTGCAAGCCTCCCTGATTACGGGTAACCACATACAGCACTGGGAGGGGGATGATCTTGGGGTGTACATGCAATAGGAAGGAGAGGGACTAGGGGTACATGTGACAAGATGGGCGGATCCTAGATTCAAGATGGGAGCCTAACCTCGGTCATCCTTGAATGCAGCATCCTAGGTCTGACATATATTTGGGGGAGACAACCTGGGGATAAACCCTTTTGCATCCCACAATCCACATTTGTTCAGTACCTACTCTGAGTCAGGCACAGTTCTAAATCTCGGCATATATTGGCACATTTGTTGGACCTATTCAAGAGCAGAGAGCTGCGTTACCCAACCTCACAAGAATCCCCACACAGGGCCTGCCCTGGCCTACGGAAGACTCATGGCATAGTCGAGGTAGAAACCAGTGGAAATGACAGCTATACTTGTTTAGATAGCTCACTAGTCCTGGACTTGGGGTCTACTTTGAAATCTCCTCTGATTCTAGCTTCAGCAGGTGGCCCTGGATGTGAATTACAGACATGCTTTATAAAAGCGCAAGCCAAGGAGATTTTTTCACTCCACGAGTGGTACTTGGATTCAAGGGTACTGGGGAATAACACAAAGAACTTGTATAACAATTCTGAGAGAGAAGGATGATGGCAACAAATGTACAGATGTGCTTGACACAATGGATGGATGGATGGATTGTGATAAAAGTTGTATGAGCCCCCAGTAAAATGATTAAGAAAAAGAAAATTCTGAGAACTGTTTGGATATAGGATGCAGGAGCCTGGATTTTATAAAGTGCTGCCCCTCTCCCCCTGCCCACCCCCCACCCGACGTGGTTCTAACACTAGTGACTCTATTTTATACTTGAAGAACCACCAAGCCATGTGACGGACTAAGTCATCTTGGAGCCTGACCTTTAGGATCTAGATTCAGCTTTTCGTCCCAGATCATGCACTCAACGCATTCCTCTCTACATTGCAGGGTTGGAGCAGGTGCTCTGTAATGGACTTCCCACCTTTATGATCTTCTAAAGTAGATGCAGTTATAAGGTGGCTTAGGGGGACCAGGTAGCCCCTTATCAGTTACAATAATGCTGCGAAGGGACGATGCTCACCTGGAGAGAAAAAAAGTCCTACCACCTCCACCCACACACATGCATATGCTTCTCCTAGACCAAAAAAAAAGATGACAGTATAATAAATCAAGAGCCCTAAGTGACCAGGTGCCTGGTATTATGTGCAGTGCTTTGAGAATATTATTTCTTCCCACTCTACAACCCACAGGGACAGGCCCCTACTCCTGCTCCAGATGAGGACCCAGGGCCTTGGGAAGCTGAGGAAATTGCCCCAAAGCTCATAAGCAGCAAGGAGCAAGGCTCGGTCTCCAAAATAGATCCAATTCAGAGAGGCTGCTTTTTCCTCTTTCCTCTTCTTTTTTTTTTTTAAGGTACAAGTACTTAGGGATTTGAGCTTTGTTTCATTTCGCTGTAGGACATACATCTGTACCCAAACACCTGCCATGTCGCCCTCTCCTTGTGCACAATTCAGTGACATCAATTAGGTTCATCATGCTCTTCATCGATCGCCGTGATCCATTTCCCGGTTTCTCCATCACTCTTAATAGAAGCTCCAGGTCCCAAAGTAGTGACTTCCCATCAACCTCTGGTACCCACTGCCTTCTAGCAGGTTCTGACTCACAGTGGCCCTATGGGCAGAGTAGCACTGCCCCATCAGGTTTCCAAGGCTGTAAATCTTTACTAGACTGTCCCCTCTTTCTCCGAAGGATAACTTGGTGGGTTCAAGCCGTTGACCTTTCTTCTTTTTTTATTATTATTAACAAATCATTTAATTGGGGGCTCTTATAGCAATCCATACACCAATTGTATCGAACACATTTTACATCCCATTGACCTTTCTGTTAGAAACTCCGTGCTTAACCCGCTGTGCCACCATGCCTCCTTTTCCCTTCTGTAACCACTAGTCAACTTTGGTCTCTATACATTTGTCTGGTCTAGAGCCAAGCTTTTCACGATGATAATATTCTGCTTTCTTACTCAGACCTTGGATCTATGTCTTATCCTAAGGCTTGAAGAAACCCCATCTTTTGCTCCAAGCATGTTACCAGTCAGGTAAATATTCTTTGAGAGAGGACATTCATACGTTTTAGTAAATCGACCTTGTTTGCTGAAAGTGAGGAGGACTTGAGTCACTGTTGATGAAGAGCGAGGGCAGCAGTAGCATTTCATTCTGTTATGCATCAGGTTGCTATGAGTCAGAACCGATTCAATGGCACCTAACAACGACGACGACGACAACAACAATAATAAACAGAAGTATCTTGAATTCTTTGGAAAAAGAAAATTCATGTTCAGGACTGGACAAGTCCCCATCTTTGGCCAGTGATATCTGGCCACTGATTCCAATGCTTCTTTTACAATTACAGAAAAATCTCTCTTACCAAGAGCCAGCTCTTCCAGGGATTGTGTCTGGAGGCAATCAGAAGGGTGCATATCTGACTGGCCATCATACATCCTCCTAGAGTGCAGCCTCTAGCCAAACTAGGCTAGCCCGACCCCTGGCTGTGGATCTGTTGCTCTTTCCGCAAAGACGGTGGATAAAGCACCAAACCTGCCTATAGCTTCCAAAGGATTGGTGCTCAGAGACCTAGCATGCTCATGAGCTTGTCCACTGCAAAAGAGCATGTCATCAGAACCCACAGTGGTTCCAGGTGTCTAAATTGTCCGTGTCTCCTTCAGGAGGAGCAGGAAACGGTTGTCCAAATGTTGACGACACAGAGTCGCAGGCTACTTTTTTTCATTTTAATAAATCATTTTATTGGGAACTCATAATAATCCATACATCATTTTGAGAATGATGATGGTAACAAATATACAAATGTGCTTGACACAATGGATGGATGGATTGTGATAAGAGTTGTACGAGCCCCCAGTAAAATGATTAAAAAATGATAACCTATACATCAATTGTAGCAAGCACATTTGTACCTATGGTGCCAGCATAATTTCCAAAACATTTTCTACTTGAGCCCTTGGTATCAACTCCTCTTTTTGCCCCTCCCTCCACACCCTCACACTCTGGTGAACCCTTGATAATTTATAAATTATTTTTATTTTCATATTTTACACAAATATGAGTCATATAAGAAAATTTAGGACCCCAACTGCACCCCTCCCAAGGGGTCCTTCTGGCAAGACATGCCCCCACTACCCGTGTCAGGAGGCTAGGCTGAACAGACTGCAGACTCCTGAGAAGGGGTAACCCTTTTACTCCTGAGCAGGAGAAGAACAAATACTTCATGTCATGCAACAAAGGACATTTTCCTGCAAACGTTTTTCAAACAGAAGCTTTTCCATTTTTAAAAATTATAATAACTTAAAAAATTGACTGACTTGTCAAAAAAGAATAATCGAAATTCACAGTGAATAGAAGTTTTTTGCTAACTTTCTCCCTTGGGGGGATGAAAAGACAGAGGATTAGAGGGAGGAGGAGGACAAAAAGATGCAAGAGGAGGGAGGGACTAGACTTCAACCCGGAATTAAAGTTCAAAGTCACGTGCGAATCTGTAAGCTTCTGAGCCCCACTGTCCAACAAGCACTTAGGGGCCTGTCCTGGTGCACAGCTCAGTTCTGATCACATGTTATACTTCAGCGATTCTTAAAGGGGACAGTGCCACCCCCTGATGGGCAGTCCAGAAATCCATGGGAGCATTTTTGAAGGGTCAATATGATTGAAGTGACACTGCTGGCATTTAGGGGTGGGGCCTAGTTAGATGTCTTACAGTTTGCAGGAAAGCCCCACCCCATGAAGAAACAGTGTCCTGGACTTAGCGCTCTGAATATTGGGTTTTCCTTAGACAGCAGGAAAAGGCTGAGGACAAAGTCCCTTTAACATTGTTGTCCCTATTGTCTTAGTAAATGCTAATGGAAATTAAGCACCATGCGCACTAGAAAGAGATCAGTGGTGGCCAGGGGCTGGGGGGCTGGGGGTGGGGGTGGGGTGTTGAAAAGGTGGGAGGCACGAGGCATTTTCAGGGTCGTGAAATGATTCTACACATGATATTAGCCGAAAGGCAGAGAGGTGATCAAATGAGCAGAGGATTCTTATGGCAAATGATATGATGGGTGCGACCTATACTAAACACCAAAGCAAACCCACTGCCATCAAGTGGGTTTCTACTCAGAGCGCCCCCTAGATGGACTGCGAATCTTTACCGGAGCAGACACCTCGCCTTTCTCCTGTGGGGTGGCAGGTGGGTTTGAATCACTCACCTTCTTACAGTTAGCAGCCTAACGCCTAGCCACAGTGCCAACAGGCGGCATCACATAAGTTGTGAACCTTGGGGTGAAGTACTCCTAGCAGTTTGAAACCTCCAGGGAGAAAGATAGGCCTTCCGACTCCCATAGTAAAGAGCTACAGTCCCAGAAACCCACGGCGGCAGTTCTGCTCTGTCCTGTAGGGTCGCTATGAGTCGGAATCGACTCAATGGCCATGCGTTTTGTTTTGTTTTTAATCTATCATCAATCTATCTGTTTATGTGGAACCCTGGTGGGCGTCGTGGGCTTGGTGGGCTGTGCATGGAGCTCCTAACCGCATCCACTTATGGCAGTGAGTGAGTGTGAACTATGAACTTTAGTTAATAATCATGTCGATACTTTGGCCCATCAATTGCAGTAAATGTGTCTAGCTATTATTTTGACTCACAGTGACCCCATATGACAGAGGAGACTGCTCCAGAGGGCTT
The DNA here is from genome assembly GCF_000313985.2 of Echinops telfairi. NCBI lineage: Eukaryota > Metazoa > Chordata > Mammalia > Afrosoricida > Tenrecidae > Echinops > Echinops telfairi. The sequence goes on along the minus strand of NW_022108124.1, from coordinate 4,547,987 downwards.
TGGAGGCTACAATATTTTGTGTCTGTTTGTTTTTCTATTTTTGTTTTGTTTTTTTAAATCATTTTATTAGGGACTCATGCAACTCTTATCACAAGCCATCCATCCATCCATTGTGTCAAGCACATTTGTACATTTGTTGCCATCATCATTTTAAAAACATTTTCTTTCTACTTGAGCCCTTGGCATCAGCTCCCCCACCCTCCGTCCCTCATGAACCCTGGATAATTTTTTTTTTATATCTTACACTGACCCCTGTCTCCCTTCACCCACTTTTCTGTTTCCATCCTCCAGAAAGGGGGTTATATGTAGATCATTGTGATTAGTTCCTCCTTTCTCCTCCACCTTTCTCTTGCACTCCTGGCATAGCTACTCTCATTATTGGTCCTGAGGGGTCTATCTGTCCTGGATTCCCTGTGTTTCCAGCTCATATCTGTACCCATGTACACGCTCTGGTCTAGTCAGATTTGTAAGGTAGAATTGGGGTCATGATAGTGGGGGGAGAGGGGGAGGAAGCACTAAAGAACTAGAGGAAAGTTGTATGTTTCATTGTTGCTACACTGCACCCTGACTGGCTTGTGTCTTCCTTGTGACCCTTCTGTAAAGGGGTGTCCAGTTGTCTACAGATGGGCTTTGGGTCTCCAATCCATGCTCCCCCTCATTCACATTGATAAGATGTTTTGTTCTGGGTCTTTCATGCCTGATACCTGGTCCCATCGACACGTCATGATCACACAGACTGGTGTGCTTCTTCCATGTGGGTTTTGTTGCTTCTCAGCTAAAGAGCAGCTTGTTTATCTTCAAGCTTTTAAGACCCCCAGATGATAGTTGGGCACCATCAGCTTTCTTCACCACATTTGCTTATGGACCCATTTTGTCTTCAGCAATCATGTTGGGAAGCTGAATGCCAGGTTGTTAGAACAGAATGCCAGGTTGTTAGAACAAAGTGTTCTTGCATTGAGGGAACACTTGAATAGAAGTCTGTCTGCTACCTTAATTACATATTTACCCATCGTTATATACAAATACATTTACCTATCGTTATATGCAAGTATATTTACCTATCGTTATATACAAATATATTTACCTATTGTTATATACAAAAAATTTACATATGTACATGCCTGTATTTAGACCTCTATAAATGTCCTTTGCTTCCTAGTTCTTTCCTCTATTTCCTTTTACCTTCCTCTTGTCCCACTATCATGTTTGGCCTTCATTCGGGTTTCAGTAATTCCTTGCTGTTATATTGCCCTTGATCAACTCCCACCAGGCATCCTGTGCCCTCCTTGCCATCAATTTTAGATCACTTGTGGTTCCCGTGTCCCTGGGTTTGTTAACACCCCACTTCCTTTCCCCCAACTCCCCCTCTCCTGTGTCCCCCCAGAACTGTCGGTCTCATTGTTTCTCCTCCAGATTGTCCCATTTATCTTATCTAGACAGACATGTGGAGACAATAATAAGCACAAAAATAAGACCGAGCAAAACAAAACAAAAAACTAAACAACAATAACCAAAACCAATGAAAATCCTATTTTTTTTTGTTGACTTTTAGGAGTGCTTTCCGGTGGAGTCTGATGAGGTGTCACACCCTAGCCCTAAAGTCTATTTTTTGAAATCCCCAGGGACTTCATTGTTTTGCTCCCCTTGCTGCTCTGTTGCACTCCCTTAGTATTTTCTCCCAGTGTGGTGGGCTCAGATAGGGCACAATTCCCACACTGCATCTCCAGGGTAGTCCCCAGGAGCGCTATGGGTCAGTGAGGGAAGTTGTGTCTCTTGGTGGGACTGGCCCTATGGTCCTCCCTGTGCATTGTCTGTTCTGAGCAGGGATATCGTCTCAGGGCTTGGTGGGCCAGGATGTGTTCCACTCTCTCTCCTTCCCTCTTGTTATCTCCTGTGTGCTCTGATCAGATGCATCCCTCTCCCTTAGCTGTAGCATCAGTGCTATCCTCTGAAGTGAATTCTTGGGTGGGGGCTGTGGGGAGGCTGGTCCAAGTAGTTGGAATTGGGACCAGCCTGTATGTTGCAGTGATGCTTTTGCGTACCAAGGTGAAGTCTGGTCCCTCTCTCCCTCTCCTGTGGAGATATAAACAATACCCTCCCCTTGTGGGTTAGTAGATGGCAATCTTTATGGGAGCTGATCATCAGGTCTTTCTTCCGTGGATCCCATGGATCACGTCAAATCACCAACTTTTCAGTTAGCAGCCAAACGCTTCACCTTCACACCACAGCCCTCCCCTCCCCACCCCTACCCCCCACTGCCGATGTTAGCTGTGGGGAAGGAGTGCAGGAGAGATGGGAGTCTACAGAAGCGCTTTGCTCTGCACCATCTCTGTAAACGCGTAACTCCTCTGAAAAATGAAGTCTATGGTATTTTAAAGATACAATTGCAAAAAAGAACTTTATCATTAAGAAAGGCAGGTTTCTTTTTCTTTTCTTTTCTTATGTCCCTACCAGAGCTGATAGTTACTTAGGCAACAACCTCGCTCTCCCTCAAGCATCCATGAGACAGGCACCACTCCCTCCAGCTCTGGGTCCCGGGAGCCTTCTGAGAGTACAGACCCACGTCCTCACCATCTTGCCAGATTGTGTAGAAGATAAAACGCACACCAAACTAATCAATACTCTTCAGCAACGCCCCTCTACAGAAGGACGGTGGCATGACGGCTAAAGCACTCAGATACTACTGAAAAGTCAGTAGTCTGAACACCACCCCCCCCCTACTCCGAAGAAACACATTGGCAGTCTGCTTCCTAGAGATGGCAGCCTTGGTAACCCCATGGGGAGGGGCTGCTCTGGTCTACAGGGTCGCTGCACATCAGAATGCCCTTGGCCACCAACACGTAGTTTGGTTTTGCATTTTAACTCTATGCAGGACGCTGAGTGAAGCCTCTTTGAAAAGATCATTTTATTTCCGTTTGTATTAACTTGGTTTTGTTTGTGTGTGGTCAGCTGCATCATTGAGTGTTTTACAAAATGGAGAATGATTTTTTTATTAATCCAGAGGAAAATAATGCAACGTGTGGTGAGTTGCAAAACTGGGACCAACAGGTGAAGGCCAGACAGGACTAGCAGGGGGAGAGGATGACTCAGGGGAACCTGAACAGGTTCTTGAAGAGGCAGGATGTGGAGGGAGTGGAGGAAGGGAGGTTTTCTGAGTGAGAGACTATTTGCAAGACTTTCATCTGCCCATCCCATTTTCCCATCACAGCCCTGGTTCCTTTAGAAATGACCCTAGAAATGTATGTGTCTCAAGTGACCTCTGAGTGCAGTGTCCTGTCATCCCACCCCAGGAGTGAGTGTGCACTTGACCCAGACCCTCCAGTCCATGTGAAGCATCGCTCTTGCCCCAGGGCCTGCGTCAGGGTGGCCCCCACAGAGTGTTCTGAGGGTAAGGCGGAGCATGGAAGGGAGCCCTCTGTCTTCCCTAGGTTCGCAGAGTCGGAGAACATGTGTCTGGGGATGCTGTCAGCCATCGAGTCTGCCACCTGAAAAGGCCATTGCTGTACAATAAAACTGAGCCAAGACAAGACGATGGGGCGCGGGGGGGGGACGGGGGGACGGGAAGTAAGTAAGAGAAAAGTTGCCAGAAGGGTGAGGTCTGAACCCCTAGATCCAGCTGTGCCTGAAGCTGGTTTACTCCTGGATGCACTACAGTGTTACATGAAGGATGTGTTAGCCTGGGTTGAGAAGAGAAAAAAATTCATACACACTCATATGTGTATAAGAAAGAGCTTTATATAAATAGTAATTGTATATTAAGAAAACATCCCAGCTCAGTCCAGATCAAGTCCATAAGTCTTATATTAGTCCATATGTCCCATACCAATCTATAAATTCCTCTTCAGACTCATGCAACACATGCAATGGGGCTGAATGTAGGAAGATCACAGGCCAGTGGGTAGAAAATCTTCTGGATCCCGTGGTGGTAGAAGCATCTTAGCACTGGTGTGGGTCTCCACGTGGCTCCTCCAGTTCCAGGGCTCTGGTTCCATCAGCATAGCTCCATGTGGCTTGTCAACAGGAATGTCTCACAAGGAGAAAGTGTCTGTCCCACCTCCAGTGAGCTATTTACCTCCTTCATGCCTCCAAATGAGGTCATCAAGCTGCGACCTGATTGACAGGCTAAACTCCACCCCTTCACTCTTGATAGTCTCAAGTTGACACCAGATTATGTAACTACCACAAAGGATAAATGCGCCTTTTGCTTAAATTAGGTGAAGTGACGTCTTTGTCCCTTGTCTCTGAAAGAGTTCATTTCTAAACCATTACGGTAAAAGGAACATCTTCCACCAGATCCTTAAAGTAGGAGTTCCTATCTTCAGCGCTCCTTGACAGAAAATCTGGCCCAGTCACCATCCATAAAAATGATGAAGACAATGAATGTACAAATGCGCTTTACACAATTGATGTGTGTATGGATTGTGACAAGAGTTGTATGAGCCCCTAATAAAATGATTTTTAAAAAATGATGAAGAAAAGGGGTGAGGAGCAGGGAGGGATGGGAAAAAATGAGATGATACTAAGGACTCAAGTGGAAAGCAAACATTTTGAGAATGATGATGGCAACAAATGTGCAAATGTGCTTGACACAATGGATGGATGGATGGATGGATGGATGGATTGTGATAAGAGTTGTATGAGCCCCCAATAAAATTATTTTTTTTTAAAAGAAGGAAATGTTAAAGAAAAGTCTGAGGAGCTCAGTAATGTGAGAGATTTCTGCATCAAGTGAGAAGCTAATGTGGTCTGTAACAATCCTTTTATTTTTAAATAATTCTAACGATTTATCAGCAAAAATGTTGAAATTCTCTGATGCTAGAGAAACATGTTCATGTCTATTAAGACTATATTCAAAAATGGGGGGGAAAGGATGAAGAAGCTGATACCCATCAACTTAACTACTTTAAATGCCTAATAACCTAGGAAGTGTGAATAGGCTAGACTACCCAATTTTCTCTGCACAAATCATTCATCATAAATCAAAGTCAATAATGATCTAGCAATATTGGCAATGTTAAATTAAATTCATCCATTCACCGCCAGGCAGCAGGGAAACAGGTCTCCCTCTGCCTCTGCACTACGATTATGTCCAGAGCACTTACTTACCTAGCTTTGCAGCCACGTGGACAACAGCCAACAGGGACTTCCTGGATGTCTCATTGAAATGGCCAGGCCCGACACTTGGCCACGTGAAAGAAGGAACCTCCACAAGTCCCACGTGCCACATGCAAAGATCTACTCTTTCTTTCAAAAGGTCATCTTGGAGTGTGACTTGTCGATTCTAACTCACCTTTGATTTGCAAATGCAATTTATTGCCATTCATTCTTCAGGAAGAGAACTCCAGAAGTGTGGCTCCCCAGAATCTGGGAGGTTCCCTGCTAGGTCGGGAGACCAAGCCTCCGTTCACAGGCTGGGTGACTGGGATCCAGTAGGAATAATGCAAGACGGCAGCCCACACTGCTTGAGGGCGAACCAGATCCTCTTGTCTCTCTTGAGGCCGGATCCCCCTCTTAGTTTCCTAATGCTACTGGAATGACCACAAGGGAGTGGCTTTGAAGAACAGACACTTTTTATCTCACAGTTTGGGCGGCTCAGGTCTAAATCAGGATATTAGCGATCTGTCTCTCTCCTGGCTTCTAGTCCTTGCCAGTAGCCCTTGGGTGTCCTGGGCTGGTAGATTTATCTGTCTCCATTTTCATGTGCCATCCTCCTCTGTGTGTGACCCTTTCTGCAAGACTCTTCTCCCCTTTCATAAAATACCACTCAGCTGAAATAGGATTAGGACCAACCCTACTCCAGGATGATTTCACGGATAATATATTTGAAGAAAGGTCCCTCCCCCAACCCCTCTACACCAATTACATTGCAGCACTTTTCACTATAGGCCAAAAGGTAGAAACAATCAAACAGTCCATCGACAGCTGGAGGGAGAATCAAAAAGTGGCATATACACTCAACAGAATACTCAGTCACTGCCATCGAGTTGAATCCGACTCATAGCCACTGACCCTACAGAACAGGGCAGAACTGCCCCCGTGGGTTTCCAAGATGGTACCTTTCACTGGAGTAGAAAAGCCTCATCTTTCTCCCACAGATAGGCTAGTGGTTTTGAACTGCAGCCCAGCACCTAACCCACTACACCTCCAGGGCTCCTGCTGCCCACCCATGAAGAGACATGCAGTCCTGGTGCAGGTCTGTGCTAGTCTAGGTTGACTAGAGAAACAAGTTCATAGACACTCATGTGTGTAAGAGAGAACTTTATACCAAGGGTAATTGTATATTGAGAAAACATCCCAGCCCAGTCCAGATCAAGTCCATAAGTCCGATATTAACCCATATGTCCAATACCAATCTATACATTCCTCTTCAGGCTCACACAACACATGCAATGATGTCGAATGCAGGAAGATCACAGGCCAGTGGGTGGAAAGTATTGTGGATTCAGTGGTGGTGTAAGCATGTCAGCACTGGCGTGGGTTTCCACGTGGCTCCTCCAGCTCTAAGGTTCTAGAGTAGCTCCATGTGTCTTGTCAACAGGAATGTCTCGCAGGGAGTGAGTGTGTCCCGCCTCCGGGGAGCTATTTACCTCCATCATGACTCCAAATGAGGTCATCAAACTATGACCTGATAGACAGGCCTGCCGCCACCCCTTCCTCAAGTTGACAGATTATATAGATGTCACAATGCCACAGCAGAGATGAACCTCGAGAGCATTGTGCAAAGTAAAACAAGTCAGTCACAAAAGAACAAACAGTGTGTGGTTTCACCTGCATGCCATAAGCAAATATGTAGCAACCAAAGATGATTAATGGTTACCAGTGCTGAAAGGAGATAGAGAGGAGGGGATTTTTGTTTGGGGTGCATTGAGCTTATAGTAATGGCCACGGAGTGATCTAGAAAAAGAGAACAAAGATCTTCCCATTGTTGAATGGTGTCGATTTTGCTCGGTCTATGTTCCCCATGCACAAACAACTTTTTGGAAGGGCTCTATGTCCACAAACAAGGTCACTGTTCATAGGCTCGGGGGTCGGGAGTTCGGTCTGCAACATGTCCATGTGGAGGATACAATGTAAGCCCTAACCATGTCTTTCTGTTTTCTCCACAAAGCAGTTTCTGTCCTCTGGAACATTCCCCCAGGAAACATTCCAGGTCCTGCTTCAACATCAATTCTGGTATAACAAGGGGTACATGGTTTGAAATGTTTTGATGAGCTTATCTCTTCTGCATCTTCATATGTGGGGTCTGCTCTCCCCTTAACCAGAACCCTACATGTGTCTGGGCCTCCCAAGTCGGGAGAAGGAAGGTAGGATTTTTCAACAGGGGTGTCAAGAGAAAAATGAACTCAATAGTCAGTCTCTGACCTGCAGAGATGTGGATTGGGGAGTCTGCAGCCACCTATACTGGAACTCAGAAACCAGACTTTGCCCAGGGAAAAGGATTTTCTCTATGGCTTTATGTTTAACCATCAAGAAACAGGAGAGGTGAACTTGGGTCTAGGAAGTTCAATCTCTTCAAAACCTCTTAAGGAGAATGTGGCTTTGACTCCCCCCAGGACACAAGGCATCCAGTGTTATAGAAAGAGAAAATCCCAAAGGGCACTCCACCCTGACACATCTCAAGTGCTCAATACCTGCTTGTCCATGTGCACTGGAATCACATGGAGGTCAGGGCCCAGGTAGGAGGTTTTCCCATCCTGCTACCAATGGTGTTCTGGGTTGAATTCCCTCTGACCAAAGTATGAACTCAGTAAGTCAGGAGAACTCAAGGCAGATCATCTACCCACAGTCTTATTCCCCAGCTTCACATGCAGAAATAGGAACATGGGTCAAATGCATGCCTACATTCTACTCGATGCAGAAGAACGATAAGGCAGGCTTCTCCCAGGAAGACTTACGTCTCAGTTCTACTCCATCCATAGGATCACTATGAATCAGGATCAGCTTGATGGCCAAGGGTTGAGATTGTTTGGTGTGTGTGTGTGTGTGTGTGTGTGTGTGTGTGTGTGTGTGTGTCTAAGAGTGTGTGCATATCCATACTGTGTATCCGTTTCTGGTCACTTTTGCTGCAGCTGTGACTCAAACTCAATGCTATTATTCTGAAGGAAGACACTTGTTTTTGTTTTCCCCAGAGGCCAGAAGGTCACAGTTGCTCCCCACAAATTGAAAGTGGACCTCTTCACCTCACCAAGCTGGACCCTCAGAGTATCAAGCAGCTTGAATGATCCCTTCCCTGCCCTCTGGAGGGACTAGAACAGTGGTTCTCAACCTTCCTCACGCGGCAACCCTTTCATACAGTTCCTCGTGTCGTGGTCACCTCCAACCATAAAATTATTTTCATTGCTATTCCACAACTACAGCTTTGCTACTGCTATGAATCATGATGTAAATATATGATATGCAGGATATATTTTCTTTCTTTTTTTCCCCTGGTATTCTTTGCGTTGAGCCAAGATTCATGTGACCTCAGCAATGTTATTCTTTGTACAGGATGTATTTTCATTGTGACAAATTGAACATAATGAAAGCATAGTGATTCATCACAAAAACAATATGTACTTCTATATTGTGAAATATTTATTTCTTTTTTTAAATCATTTTATTAGGGGCTCACACAACTCTTATCACAATCTATACATACATCAATTGTGTAAAGCACATTTGTACATTCGTTGCCCTC
>NW_022108124.1:4530038-4538466 GCF_000313985.2 Echinops telfairi | reverse complement strand
TCATTGAGGGAGTACTTGAATGGAGGCCCAATGTCCATCTGCTACCTTAATACTAAGCCTATAAATATATGCACATAGATCTATTTCCCCTTCATCATATATAAATATATTTGCATATGTACATGACTGTATTTAGACCACTATAAATTCCCTTTGCCTCCTAGTTCTTTCCTCTATTTCCTTTTATTTTCCTCTTGTCCCACTATCATGCTCAGCCTTCATTTGGATTTCAGTAATTCTTCTCAGTTACATTGCCCTTGATGAAGCCCTACCAGTCTCCTACACCCTTCTCACCATCAATTTTGGGTCACTTGTTGTTCCCTTGTCCCTGGGTTTGTTAACACCCACTTCCTTTCCTCCACCTCCCCCTCTCCCATGTCCCTCAGGAATCGTTGGTCCATTGTTTTCTCCTTCTGATTGTTTATCACACCTATCTTAACTAGATAGACATGCAAAGAAAATAATATGCACAAAAACTAAACAGAGCAAAACAAAGCAACAAAAGAAAACAAAACAATAACTACAACAAAATACCAATGACAAAAAAAGAGAAAAGCCTGTAAATAGTTCAATGCCTGTTTGTTGACCTTTAGGGCTGTTTTCTGGTCAAGTCTGATAGGGTGCCACATCCTGACCCCAAAGTCTATTTTTGGTATTTCCCTCAAGACTTCCTTGCTCTGCTCTCCTTGCTGTTCTGTTGTTTTGCCTTGGTGTGGTGGGATCAGATCGGGCACCATTCCCACACTGTGTCTCCAGTGTTGTCCCCTGTAGGGCTATGGGTCAGTGAAGGATGTGGTGTTTCATAGTGGGGCTGGCCCAATGGTCCTCTCTGCGCATTGGCTGCTCTGAGCAAGGATATCGTCCTCAAGGCTTGGTGGGCCAGGATGTGCTCCACTCTCTCTTCCTCCCCCTTCATTTGCTCCTGTGTGCTCTGATCAGACATGTCCCTCTCCCTGAGTTGTAGCTTCAGTGCTGTCCTCTGGAGTAAACTATTCTGGAGGGAGGTGCAGGTGTCCACATAGTTGGAACTGGGTCCGGCCCCTCAGACTTCTCTACTGGTTCCCTGCATCATGTCGGTATGTTGCATTCACACCTTGGAGCACTGGGTTGAAGTCTGGTCCTTCTTTCCCTGTGGAGATATAAACAATACCCTCCCCTTGGGTGGGTTAGTGCCCTGTTCCCCTGCTACTCATTTCTTTTCCCTGGCCCATCCTTTTTAGTTGGCTACCATGTGTATCTACATGGGGATTTTACATCATAATCCTTTCAGGAGTTCTGGTGGTGTAGTGATTGGGCTGTTAACCTCGAAGTCAGCAGTTCAAAACCACCACCTACTCTGTGGGAGAAAGATGAGGCTTTCTACTCCCATAGAGAGTTACAGTCTGGGAAAACCCCAGAGGCAGTTCTACCCTGTCCTATAGGGTCACTGTCAGTCAGAATCCATTTGATGGCAGTGGGATTGGTTTTTTGGGATCTTTTCAGAACAGACCACCAGGCCTTTCTTCTGAGGTGCCACTGGGTGGGTTTGAACCACAAACCTTTCGGTTGCCGGCTAGTGCAAATGGTTTGTGCCAGCCAGAAACGTTCACCTTTTTGCTGGTGGCAGATCTACAAAGGATTGGTTCTATGTGGCAGATACAGGAATAAAGGTGTGTGACAGGGGTCCTGAGAGTGGTCAGGTAACCAAATAGCTCAATCCATCTAATTGACATGCACCACTTCCCCCAAGTGGAGGGAATAGCAAGCAGGAGGGTCACAAGCTGCTGGGATTCAGCACGCTGCATTCCTGTGCAGCAGGAAGTACTTTGGGAAAGCAATTAAAAGCAGATCAAAGAGAGATTTCTTGGCTCCCAGGTTGGCTCCCTAAGCCGAGTTCCTGGGCAGTCTTAAGTCAGTAAGCGTGGCAATGACCTCAGATGCTCCACAGCCTGTGAAGCAGGTGACTCGTGAGCCCACAAGGGCTGGTTCTCCCTTTGGGCTTTTCTTCCCAGGAAGCTGCAACTGACTGGCTCAAGTTAGAGTAAAGCCAAAAAGTGGGAGGGAAAATATTTTAAGCCCTTCTGGGATGGCTCCTCACTTTCTAGAGAGGAAGTCTCAATGCCAAGTGCATCAGAGCTTTACGAGCAGCTCTGTTCTTGCCAAAGGGGCTGAGGATAGCCAATGACTTCAGTTTCCTTGCTTAACTCTCCTGTGACACCTGGGACAGTTCCACTTCACGCTCTGGCCAGCAGGAGCAACAGATCTGGAACTAGTCCCTCCCGAAATCAGGTCACACTTAGAGCTCCAGGTCACAGTGCAGATATTTTCTTTCCTGATTGAGCATCTAGCTCCTTCCTTTAAGCATCAAAGTAAACACCTTATGCAGAGACCAAAGACTTCTTGCTGAAGTCAGGCAGGAGGCAAAAAGTTATTACCAACAAGAGACTATTTTTATGTGTGCTTATTAGCTAATCACAGAATAATAATTTAACATTTATATGACAGCAATGATAATCATAACTACCATCTCTTGAGTCCTTTCTATGCCCTTGATCAAGCCCTACCAAGCATCCTATGCCCTAGTAGCCATTGATTTTAGATTACTAAAGCAATGAGATCCTACTCCTACAGTGGAAAGATGGTTAAGGATAAATCACACAGCTGATGCTGCTTGAATAAAAACAAATAATATTGCAAGTGAGGACACCAATCAAGAAGCAATGTGGAATATCTTAAATAACAGTTGTAATTTTTTAAAGTCAGGTATTATTTACTATTCTTCATTCATATTTTAAAACTCATTTTTGTAACACAATTTAGTTTTGTGTTAGAGGGAAAATGAGGTACCCTCCCAAAAAATGCCCTGGAAAAAGTAAAACCAGAAAAGGAAGGCAACTTTTTTCTTTACTGGGTTTTGGTTTTAAGTTCAAGTTGTTGCTTTACTGCTATTTAGTATATTAGTGTATTGGACTATCATCTACCATCCTGTGATAGGTAGGTTTATTGTGCCAACCTGACCAATAGGAATATGTGGGATTAATAAAGTCGCAGTTTGATTGGAGGGCAAAGAGATAGTTCGGTGAGCCCTGCCCCTCTTACTCTTGCTCTCTGTTGATCGGATCAGTGTGCGGCTGCTTTAGCTAATTCTCTACCTCAACTTGCGAGCTACACTACCTGTGGGAGAGCCAACCTGTGGATCATGTTGCTAGAGCTTGAGGTTCCTTCAAGACCTGCTTCACCACACAACTTGAGGCTGGCGGATCCCATTGTCTTGCATTGCTTGAGTTCAATATCCCATCTGGGCCTGCTTTGCTAAGCTCTGAAGCGACTGACTGTTGGTGACCCACCCTGCTGTTTGCTGCCTATGGCCAGACTGCCTTTATTGCTTTAGGGAAGAATCAGCTGTCTGCTTCCCTAACCTTAGACCCAGCAGCCCTCATAAGTTAAAGGACTTCCAGTATATTAACTGTTCCATGGAAGAGAGTTGAATGGAGCCCTCTGTACTGCTGTGTAGACTAATTAGCTGTTATTTTCCTTCATTCATATATATATGAATGGTTTTGTTTCATAAGTGTCCTGGTTTTGTTTCTCTAGAGAACCCTGTCTAACATACATCCCAATTTCCAAAACTTAGGGATCTGTCCTTTAGCTGCACAGAGAAGATGGACTTTAATGTCTGGTCAGAGATTGTTACATGTAACTGTCAGCAGTCCAGCAATGATCCAGAATTTAGGTTGAAAGTTGGTAGCAAATGAAGAGGATGCCTATCCATAATTAGAGGGTAATCAACTGTCTGTGGTTGGTTGCTAGGCCACTGGAAATCCTATGCTGTGTTAACTTAACCCCTACTCAAATTTCTCTAAGGAACACTGGTGGTCCAGTGGTTAAAAACCCTTGATTGCTTACTGAAAAGTTAGTCATTTAAATCCAACAGCTGCTCCATGGGAAAAAGATAAAGCAGTCTGCTTCCATAAAGTTGCACAGCCTGGGAAACCTCCTTCAGGCAATTCTACCCTCTCCTATAAGGTCACTGTACATCAGAATCTACAGCAACAACAAATCTCTTACTTACAAAGCAATAGCAGACTGTACATGTTTCTGACTGATTCAAGTCAACGCTGTTTCTACCTTTGTGCAAAACTAGTATGGAGGGCCTTGTCCACTACATGGCTTAAGAAATTGAGCCAGGGAAAACTTTTGGCCCTCTGAAGAATTTGGATGTATCCTACGTTGTGGCATAGTAGAAAGTTTATGGAGTGCATCAGATTTGGCTTAGAATTTTGCCTGTGGGATTTATAGAATGAATGATGATGCACAAGTTATTCAACCTCTCTGAGTGTCATGGGTCTTGTGTACAAAATAGTAAGATTAAGACTTTCAGTGGCTATTGTAAGGATTGAGCTAAATGACTTGTTGAATATGGAGACTTAGAGGGCAGTGGGACCTCTTGAATGAATGGACGTCAATCAGGTAACTGGGAGGCAGAATGACTACTAATTGTAGGTCATTGGGAATCTTGTTTGTTGTTTGTTTTTTTCAAAAAACCATCTCAGAGATGAAATCCATCTCAGAAATGATCTCGTGAGAAGATGGTCTTAGCACCCTGCTCTAAAGGAGAAACATTTGCTTTGTAAGGAAACAAAACTCTCTCAAACTTTATCTGGAAAAGAGGAGGTATCATGAAGACACAATGAGTTTCATGGGAATCTAAAACCAGGAAAGCAGTCCGTAATGGCTCTCTCTCACTCTCACTCCCTGTCTCAGCTATCTTATCTCCCTTTGCAGATGTTTGCTTCATTCGTTTCGCTCAACTTTCTCTGCTTCACCTTGTTCATGACTATCACAGCCATTAGACTCCCTGGATTTAATAGACTGCTCTATGAGACTGCTCTATGAGACTGCTCTTTTCTGACCATTCTGACCACTGTGCCCATGTTTGATCCCATGTGAATCCATCTCATGGAGGGTCTTCCTCTATTTTGCTGCCCCTCTACTTTATCAAGCAGTTTGTCCTTCTCCACGGATTGGTCCCTTCTGACAGCATATGCAAAGTACTTGATATGAAGTCTCACCAGGAGCATTCTGGCTGTGCTTCTCCCCAAACAGATGCGCCTGCTCTCGCGGCAGTCCATAGTACTTTTGATCATCTTCGCCAGCACCGTCATTCTTCTTCCACAGCAATTCTTCTTCGGTTTTTCCTATTCGTTTCCCATCTTTCACATGCATATGAGACCATGGAAAATACGATTGCTAATAATTTAAAATTTATCAAGCGTTCACAAGGATGGGAGGGTGGGAGAGGGAGGAGAAAAAAGAGGAGCTGATACCAGAGGCTCAAGTAGAAAGAAAATACTTTGAAAATGATGATAGCTAGAGATGAACAAATGCGATGGATGCATTTATTGTTTGGATTGTCCTAAGAGCTGTAAGAGCCCCCAATAAAATGATTAAAAAAGTTAAAAATCACAATCAGCAGAGAAGAAAAAGGAAAGAAAATACGATTGCTAGTATTTTAGTGCAGGTGCCCGTTAGTCTTCAAGCGGTATTTTCACTTTGGTTTTCCATTCAGTTCATACCCATTTGATTGTGACATTGATTGTGATCCCGAGAATGTAACAGCCTCTTCCCACTCCCTCCCTGTCTTTACCTTCCCACCCATGCCTCTTTTCTATCCCTTCCTGACTTCTGAGCCGGATTCCGGGGCAGATTCTGCCCTATTGATCTCATTATAGCTGATTGCTCTATGACGTGTGTGCCTCTTGGGTATTCTTGTTCGCCTTACAGGCTGTACTTGTTCTGACACAGACTTATTTGCTCTTTGGGCAGTTCATGGTACTTTCGATATTCTTCGCTGTCTATCATTTTGCTGAAAGTTGAGCCTTAGGGGTGAATTTTGTTCTGAGGCTGCAGGATATCAAAGAGCCATAGTCTTGGGGATTTCACCCAGCACTCTCAGACTGGTAATCCTTGTCCTGTTTATAATTTTGTTCCACCTTTTTCTCTCACTCGATCCAGCACATCCTATTGTGATCCCTTTCAGAGCAGGTGGCAGTGGTAGCTGGGCCCCCTCTAGTTCTTGGCTCAGCGTTATAGAGACTGGGGGCTTTGTAGCACATAGAAGAGTTCCTTTGCAGGTTTTCCCAATGTAATATGTCATTTGATTCCTTAACTGCTGCTTCTGTGGCTGCTGACTGTAGATCTAAGTAAAATGAAATTCTTGAACTTTACTATTTTCTCAATGTATCATGATTTACTTACTGATGCAGGTGAGGGGATTTTTGTTCTCTTAACATTGAGGTATAATCCATACTGAAGAGTGTAATCCTTGGTCTTCATCAATAAGTGCTTCAAGTGCTCTTCAACTTCAGGAAGCAAAGTTGTATCATCTGCCCATCACAGGTTGGTAATGAATCTTCCTTGAATCTTGATACCACATTCTTCTTCATATAACCAAACTACTCAGATGCTGAAAGGATACAACCTTGATGAACATTTTCCTGATTTTTTTTTATTGATTTCTTTTTTTTAATTTTTATTAATTTTTAAAAACATTTTATTAGGGCCTCATACAACTGTTATCGCAATCCATACACACATCAATTGTGTAAAGCGCATTTGTACATCATTCTCAAAACATTTTCTCTCCACTTAAACCCCCGACATTAGGTCCTCATTTTTCCCCTCCCTCCCCGCTCCCCCCTCCCTCCATTTTCCTGATTTTAAACCATCCTGTTTCCCCATTCTCAGTTCAAATGATTCACCTCGTGGCCTTTGCATAAGATCCTACCTTACTCGTGTCAAAACTAAGACCCAGAGTAAAGGACAATTAGTTTTTAATCTTACACTTAATTACTACCACCACCTAGAAACACCATCAAGCCATGATTGGAGGACATTAGAGATAAAGACTGTTTATCCCACTGCAGCAAAGTGGATTTCAACTCATAATGACCCATAAAGGTGGATGAGACCTGCTCCCTATCGTGCCTGAGGCAGAAAGGAAATCACCTTGCATCACTTTTCACCTTGGTACCACTGGTGGGTTCAAACCCCCCAACTTTTCATTTGGCATCCCTGTGCGTAACCCTCGGTATCACCAGGACTCCTCAATGAGTTTCAGGTACCCATCATTTAGATTCTGACTAATAGCAACCCCTGGGACAGAGTAGAACTATCCAGCAGGGTTTTCTTGACTGTGATCATTATGGACAAAGATCACCACGTCTACCTCCTGAGGAGCCACTGCTTGGTTTTGAGCTGCCAGTCTTTCCGTTAGCAGCCAAGTGCTTGTGTTAGTCTGGGTAGACTAGAGAAACAAATCCAGTGAGACTCACATATGTATAAGAAAGAGCTTTATAAGTTGTGCTACATACATACAACGGAGTACTATGCATCGCTGAAAAGCAATGATGAACGTATGAAGCACATCACTGCATGGGAAGAACTGGAGGAAATCATGCTAAGCGAAGTAAGCCAAGCACAAAAGGACAAGTACAGCATGAGTTCACTGAGGTAAGCTTTAAAAAAAAAATGCAAAAGGGGCATAGGGAAAAAGCTACTGTATACCAACATTCCTGGGATGAGGAACAGGCAGTGTGGAAGGGAACAGACCAAATACAGGGATACATATGGTAGCCAACTAAAAAGGAGATGGGGAAAGGGGGAAATAAATAAATAATAGAAAAAGAAATGGGTAGTGGGAGCACAGGGCACTAACCCACCCAAGGGGAGGGTATTGTTTATATCTCCACAGGGAAAGAAGGACCAGACTTCAACCCAGTGCTCCAACATGTGAAAGCAATATGCTGGCGTGGAGTACTGAACCAGTGGAGAGGTCTGAGGGACCGACCCCAATCCCAACTACATGGACACCTGCCCCTCCCTGCAGAAGAATTTTATTTCAAAGGACAGCACTGAATCTGCAGCTCTTGGAGAGGGACATAGCTTATCAGAGCACACGGGAGCAGATGAAGGGGGAGGAGGAGAGAGTGGAGCACATCCTGGCCCACCAGGCTTTGAAGACGATGTTCCCGCTCAGAGCAGCCAGTCCACAGAGAAGACCACATGGCTGGCCCCACTATGAGACACGACATCCCTCACAGACACATAGCCCTACAGGGGACAACACTGGAGACATCGTGTGGGAATTGCGCTCAATCTGATCCCGCCACACCAAGGCAAAACACTAAGGGGGTGCAACAGAACAACAAGGGAATGGAGCAGCGAGGTCCCCAGGGATGTCAAAGTTTGACTTTGGGGCCAGGGCTTGGTGTCCCAACAGACTGGACTGGAAATCACTCCTAAAGGCCAACAAATAGTTCTTGAACTAACTACAAGCATTTCTTTCTTGTTGTGTTTTGTTTTGTTTTCTGTCATTGGTTTATGGTTGTTGTTTTGTTGAATATTATTGCTTGGTTTTGCTCTGTCTTGTTTTTGTGCATGTTATTAT
>NW_022108124.1:4516120-4529403 GCF_000313985.2 Echinops telfairi | reverse complement strand
ATCTAGGTCAGAAGCAACAAAGCCCACATGGAAGAAGCACACCAGCCTGTGCGATCAGGCATCATCAGAACAAAAAAATCATATCATATCATTGTGAATGAGGGTGGGGAGTGTGGAATGGAGACTCAAAACTCATTTGTAGGCCACTGGACATCCCCTTACAGAAAGGTCTTGGGGAGGAGATGAGCCAGTCAGGGTGTGATGTAGCAATGATGAAGCACACTACTTTCCTCTAGTTCTTAAATGCTTCTTCCCAACCCCCCACCCCATCTTGATCCTAATTCTATCTTGCAAATCTGGCTAGACAAGAGGATGTACACTGGTGCAGATAGGACCTGTAAACAGGGAATCCAGGGCAGATGATCCCTTCAGGACCAGGGGTGAAAGTGGAAGGTATCGGGAGGGTAAAAGGAGGGTGGGGTAGAGAGGGGGAACCAATTACAAGGATCTACATGTGACCCCTCCCTTGCGGGGTGGACAACAGAAAAGTGGGTGAAGGGAGACGTTGGACAGTGCAAATATGACAAAAATAATAATTTGTAAATTATCAAGGGCTAATGAGGGAGGGGCGAGCGGGGAGGGAGGGGAAATGAGGAACTGGTGCCAGGGAACTTAGGTGGAGAGCAGATGTTTTGAGAATGATGAGGGCAATGAATGTACAAATGTGCTTTACACAAATGATATATGTATGGATTGTGATAAGAGTTGTATGAACCCCTAATAAAATGATTTTTTTAAAAGAAAGAGCTTTATAGGCAAGAGCAATTGAATATTGAGAAAACATCTCAGCCCAGATCAAGTCCATAAATCCTGTATTAGCCCATATATCCGATACCAATCTATAAATTCCTCTGCAGACTCATGAAACACATTCAATGAGGCCCAATTTAGGAAGATCACAGGTGGAAAGACTTGTGGATCCTGTGGTGGTAGAGGCATCTCAGCACTGGCAGGGGTCTCCATGTGGCTCCTCTGGCTCCAGAGTGCTAGCATAGCTTCATGCATCTTGTCAAGGGAGATGTCTCGCAGGGAGTGAGCGTGTGTGTCTGTCCCACCTCCAGCGAGCTCTTTATCTCCTGAGCGCCTCCAAATGAGGTCAACAAGCTATGACCTGACAGACAGGCTAAACTCCACCCCTTCACTCTTAATCCTCTCAAATTGACAACAGATTATGTAACTACCACAGTGCTTAACCATTATGCCCTCAGGGCTCCTTTCAAATGGTCTTTTTTTTAATCATTTAAATCTTATATGTCCATCAAGATGGGTTTTAGAGATATTTCCTTGTTATGAAGATGTGAGATGGATTGATTTGGTAATCGACTAAAGGTTGGGAGATTACTGCAGGAGTTCCGATACAGTAATGAAAGAATGAGCTGAAGAAACCAAATTTCAGGCTACAGCCCTGGACATCAATATTTTTTAAGCATCTCAGTGATTCTAGTGGGCAGCCACTAGAAAGAGACACTACAGGCTAATAATAAGTGGCTATATGCAAGCAGGTTCTTCTAAGGAGCTCTGCTGGAAAAGGTCAATCCAGAGGCTCCACGGGTGTGAACCGGCTACATTCCCAAGGAGAGGAAACAGTGAGGCAACACTGAATTAACTCCTTAGGGAAAGGCTGAAAATGCCCATCACTCATTGATCTGGAATGAGTGAGCACCGGTTGTTAAATTTTTAGAAAATTACCCCAGAATCTCGTAAACTTGAGTCCTGGCTTTAAGTGAACTATAAAACACAATTTTCTCATCTTTACTATGCACACTCATTCATGTTTTGGACACTAATCTCATTTCATAAACTTACTCCTACCAATTGCTTCTCTCATTATGCTAAGTGAAACCTGGTCATGGAAATTCACCTGATGAGATAACTACGTTTAATTTACATGTTCAATCACAAAGGAAAGAACTATCTTTGGGGAAATGTTTTCTTCATTCAGAAGCAGGAGAGGCTAATTATAAGAAAATATCTTAGCAGATTGGACAGAGCTGTTAACATATTGGGTTAATTAGCATTTCTACTAATTAACTCAAAAGAAGTATCGGTTGGCCTTTATGACCTAGGCTAACTGAATCATCCATAGACATTCATCCTAGGAAGTTCAATCGAATGGTTTATTCAGAATACTTTACAGACTAATTCAGTGACTCTCAACCCTTGTCCCTCATTAAAACGACTTGTTGAGTTGTATTTGTTTTATTTCCTTTTTACTGTTCAAATCCTGGCCTCTGAGGAGCCCTGGTGTCATAGATTCTTTAATCTTGAACAATTAATCCCCTTTAATCTGCCTAAGCCTACGTTTTTCTTTAGTGTAATCATATTGATAATAACTATCTCCTACTATCTCCTAGGTAAGAAAAAAACTGAGATTTCAGATTTTATAAAAGTGGCTCCCGGGGGAGCGGGGAGGGAGGGGAAAAAATGAGGACCTAATGTCGGGGGTTTGGATGGAGAGAAAATGTTTTGAGAAATGATGTACAAATACGCTTTGCACAATTGATGTGTGTATGGATTGGGATAACAGTTGTATGAGCCCCTAATAAAATGTTTAAAAAAAAAAAAAAGTGGCTCCCAAAGTACTTTATAAACACTGAGCTCTTATTATTATCAAATCTGAAGGTCTCCTCATTTTTATTTAACAGCTGATCAGCGTGAGACTCATTTGAGCTCTGCCCTCTTGAAACATTATCTTCTCGAGACTTCCACGTCATGAATATTCCCGACTCTGTCTTACCTAAGGAGGCCACACTTCCATCTTCTTTCCAATTTATTCTGAGTGCTAAATGTGGACTGCCCTGGAATTGTGGTCCCCTGCACTTTCTTTATGCCTTGGTGATCACACCCCACGTCATGAGATCCGTGGTTTAGAAGGAGCATCTCTATAATCATGCGTACAAATGCACGTCCTCTGCCTCGTGTTTATGAGACATCTGCATGCCTACGTAGCCTCTCCATTTGCAGATCTAACTCCTCTCAAGCTGAATATGCCCTAAAGAGAATTCCTGGCTCCCACCTCTGAAGTTGTTCCTCTGGCTAGATGTTCCATGTCAGTATGTGTAAAGTAGGGGGTCAGCCACACACAAAAAAAGGGAGATGGTTGACACAGTGGATGCACATGCAACAATTGTGAGAATGATTCAGGACCAGGCAGTTTCCTTGCATTGTACGTGCACTTCCAATGAGTCGGAAGCAACTGAATGGCACCTAACCACAACATCCATGTGTGGTGTGTGTGTATACAAGGGGCCTTTGAAAAGTGTCTAGGAAAACTCCCTTATCTAGTTATTCCATTTTTTCCCATGAACTTTTGGAAGCCCTCTGGTGGTGGTGGTGGTGGTGGTGCTATGTATGACTTATGAGTTTATGTGATTGTGAGGGCTATTTTAGCCCGTCCAAAATCCATATGACAGGCAGTCAGGAACTGAAGGTCATGATGAGCAAGCCCAAGCCCAGACCCGGGTCAAATTCATTATCCATTAGAAGAATTTGTTTTCCTTCTCTCTCTCTCTCTCTCTCCCGCTCTCTCTCTCTGGTGTTCCACTGATTCCATAAAGCCCATGCAGATTACTTCATGTACTTAAAAACAACTGGCTGGGGGTTTTAATCGCATCTGCAAATTATCAAAAGAGCCATCCCACTTGCCCAGGGAATCAAATAAAAACTAGAGGAGTTATCTTTCTCAAATTTCCTCATTCTCTCCAGACCAAATGGGAGCAAACTAAGAGGGAGAGAGAGAGAGAGACAGTGGACCTCATCATGGCCCACCAAGCCCTGAGGACAACATCCCTGCAGCCAATACACACAAACCATAGGGCTGGCCCCACCACGAAACAGGATGTTCCTCACTGACCCAAATTGCTCCAGGGGACAGCACTGGAGACACTGTGCAGAAAATGTGTCCTGTCTGCCCTGTGCACAGCAGGGTGAAACACGAAGGGAGTTGCAACAGGGCAGCAAAGTAACCAAATGACCGAAGAATCCTGAAATAGACTTCTGACTCAGGGGACAGGGCTTGGCACCTCATCACACTTGATCAGAAAACATACATAAGGTTCAGCAGACAGACCTGGAGGAACTATCCAAAACAATAACAACAACAACAACAAACACTCATTCTCGCTTCTAGCATATGAGAAAATCAAGCTCCAAATTATAGCCAGAATCAAGCCATTCACTTTTCTTCATCTCCGCAGCTTCCATCATCACTTCCCAAGAGGTGGAGTAAGTTATTTCACATGGCTTCAAGCCACAGTCCTCCATTTGTGGTGCATTATAGATCCTAGCCTCTGTGCCGTGGTTATGATCCCAGTTTGGAGTGAGCTGTCTGATGTGTTAGAGAAACAGAAGGAAAGTGGGCTGTATCTCGAATGCCTGCATTGCTATGCTAGAAGGTATGCCTCGGGCCATCACTCTTTGTTTCCTTGGGTGCGTGGTCTGCATCCAATACACACAAATGCCTGTAAGACCTGCCAATTAGCCACCACTTTTGATATCTGCATTCAAACAACTTCCTGTTGTAAGCTCTTCTCTCACTAGGCAGACTGACAGCTTCCTTCTTAATTCAGAAAAAAACACAAGGCTGGAGTCACAGAACTGGCTACATCCATATGTGACCTGCCTAACATGCTCAGTAACAGCCAACATGTACTCCACTGAACTTTTGATGTCGCAGGGATAACAGCACGCCTCTCGAGGGGACAAAGGACCATCTTGGTGAGCACCCTTCCCAACCGAGGATGCACGGACGACTGCTTCTTGGGTGGCATCACCCTGACAAACACCCGTGGCACACGAGTTATCAGCACCTTCGAACACCTTAATAAAGATGCCCAGGCCCAGGAGTCAGAGAAAGTCTTTGGCCAGTGAGTCCCAGGGCATTCCTTTTCTTGACCCCCAAGAAGAGCTTCATCTTTCACTTTCAGCCATTCTGCATCTCTATGGCCACGCCACGCGAGACCTGGGAGATCTCAGCAACACTTTGGGACAATTTGTACTTTTATTCTGGATCCTGCATCTTGTGGACGCCATTACAAGATGGTGCCCGACCGCGCCCGCATCGTCAGAGCTAAGCTGTAAACAAGCTTGTTGCTCATGCGCTGCCAGCCGCTCGCTACGCATTATCAAATTGCACCAATCCTGGTAGGACACGTCACCGAGCAGGGTATTTATACCCGGGGTTTTAGGAGCTTGGGGTCTTCCGCAGCTGACCTCGGAGCAAGAGGCAGCGTCAATAAACTTCGCAGATTGCATCTACCAGAAGGGTCCTGACCATTCTTGTCTCGGTCCGTGTTGCGCCGTGTCATCCGCGCGACAGCATCTGACTCTTCTTCATCCGAACTCCCGATTCTTTGGACTTGCTCTAGTGGTTTATTGCCCTAGCGGGTTCCAGCTTGCTTCCACAGCCTTGTGAGTTAACAGCCTGTCATCGGACTTGTGTTCCTCAGTCCCCTGGAACCATGTGAGTGAGGAGAATCCTTCAGACTAATGTCCGAACTATAGATATGGTACAGTGGCACTATGGGCTAGGTGTTGGACTACTGACCTCAAGGTCAATGGATCAAACTCCCCAGCCACTCTGTGGGACAAAAGTGAGGCCATCTGCTTCCGTAAAGTTTTACCCTCTCCCAGATTATCCATTACTCATATCTAAGTTCAAAAGAAACCTGGGGTAAATTAAAGCAAGTCCATGAGAGCCGAAATATGACCTTGAGCCTATCACACCTGAATTTCAAGAACATCGCAATAACAGATTGGACACAGTGAACACTAATGACAGAAGACCTGATGGGCTGTGGGAGGACATTAAATCATCATTCATGAAGAAAACAAAGGTCGTTAAAAAGACAGGAAATAACAAAAAGGTCAAAGTGGATGTCAGAAGAGACTGAAACCTCATAGAGCAGCTAAAGCAAATGGAAGGAAAGACGAAGTCAAGCTGAACAGAAATTTTCAAAGGGCACCTCAAGAAGACAAAGGCAAATATTATAATGAAATGTACAAAAACCTAGAATTAGAAAATCAAAAGGGACAAATGCACTCAACATATCTTAAACGGAAAGAACTCAAGATAAAATTCAAGCCTCAAATTGCAATTTTGAAAGTCTATGGACGTGGAACAGGGATATCATTGCTGATGTCAGGTGGATCTTGGCTCAAAGCAGAGAATACCAGAACGATGCTTACTTGTGTTTCATTGACTATGCATCTGACTCTGTGGACCATAATAAACTATGGATGACCTTGAAAAGAATGATAATTCTGGAATACTTGAATGTGCTCATGGTGAACTTGTACATGGAATGTTCGCCGAACGCATTCTGAATTCACTCCCTGTAAACAGCAATGGGAGTGGACATAACTGGCCTCATCTGGCTCCCCTGTCACCACCAGGCAGGAGTCAGACACACCTCCACGCACCGTCCTTCTGTACCTCTCCCGACACCCACCATTCTTCCTTCTGCACATTACTTCTATGATGGGGCTGATAAGACACCGCAATGGCCACACAGAATGCACAGACGATTCTTACAAGTAAGAGGATTTGCCATGAATGTTAATAAGTCAGATTCAGCAAACACGGAGGACACAGTCTCTGGTTCACAGCAGCACCTCCTCAGCCAGCAGCCAAGTTTCCCTCAAGACCTCCATCTCTCAGCCCTTGGCCTTTGCCTCCATGGGCCAGGAAGCCAGCCCACCTGTCACTCGCATAGTCTCATAGTCTCAGGCCAGATGAAGAGAAGGTGCCCCAGCATCTTGGTGCTGCTCTTCTGAGCCTCCGTATCACCGCCTCTTGTGCTTCTGCTCTCAGCAGACCCACAGCCCCTCCCGCCAGACCTCTTGGACGTGTTGTTCCAAATGGTCCTGAAACTCCTCTGTGTCCCAGGGGACACTTAGACACTGAAGAGAGGCTTTAATGAAGGTGTGGTTGTCTTTTAACAGAGCATCCCCCGAGGAAAATGAAGGATAGTGTCTTAAGTCATCCCTTCTGGCGTCGTGGGTTTAAAGATGCCTCCAAAGGAAACACAGGGTGTGTGTGGTTTGGCTCACACCCTTCACTAAGGTCAGTACTTAGCTCATAACAGAGCTAACAGAGAAGTCCTGTAACAGAGAAGTCCTCTCAACATGGGATCAGGGCCATGGGCATATGGTCCAGAATTATTCTACCCCACTGGGGTAGCTGTTAACTACCTGTATCTCACATGAACTCTCTCGCTTCAAGGGAAATGGTCTGGTAGAAATTTATTGAAGTGAAATAGTTTTAGAAAGTTTCTACAGTACAATAACAGCCCCTCCATCCTTCCCGAACCTCAACTTCTCCCCCTCAAAAGCAAACACCTCCAACTCTGTTTGGCTGTGTTGTCTAATATCTCCCTTCATATTTCAGGGGCACTTCTTGAATGTCAAGTTTAGATAACTTCTCTTGGCATATTACTCTAGACTAAGAGAGTTTAGATCTCTTATACTGTCCTCTCTTCCAGTGTAATAAACAACAGTCTCCCCCTCCAAGTGCAGGCACACACAAACCACACTCACACACACACACACACACACACACACACACACACACACACTCTCACTCACTCACTCTTGTTCCCAATGCATAGGCTCCTAAACTTTTTGGTCTAGTAACTACACCATTTTCAGAAAAAGTACTCAGTTCCACCCCCTGTAATTAAAAATGTTCGTACTATAGTATCATCCAGAATAAAGTGTAGCTGTTTGCTTTCGTAGGCTCCCCCCTGTATTGTTCCAGTGCCTTGCCCCTCCCTCCCCAGAGAAACTGGGAAACTGCTATATAACTTTATTTGGCTAAATATGTACTTAGTGTTTATATCTCATATTTTAATAACTTTGTAAATATTAATCTCATCTGAGCCATTTCCTTTCTTTGTATACTTTTCATTTTCCTAAAAAAATTTTTTAAAACGCCTCATATGGCTAAATTTTCTAATGTGCTCCACACTTTATGCTAGAAGTATAAATCTCTTCTTGATGTTTTCAAAGATATCAGGTACTCAGTTTTCTTTTCTCAGAAACACATGGAAAGCCTTCCTTCCCCTGCTGTAACCTGAGCTGTCTGTTTTCTGGGCCAACTCCATTACTGTGTTCTGGGAATTAGCTGTATCATCACCTGGAAATTCTCAACTGTCTCTTGCAGTGCAATTCCTATTTCCTGGAGCCTCCGTATCCTGCTCTGGATTCATGGCCTTGTTTTAATGGAGTTCATTCGCCAGAGCTTCCTCAGCCTGATGCCACACCACCTAGGAGTAAGGGTTCTGGAACTTTGCTCGTTCTTCAGGTAGAATTCTGGGTTGTATGTCATTTTTCCTGGGAATGTGGAAGGTGTGGCCTCATTGCAGTCCAGTTGTCTGATCCTTTGCAGGAGATTTGCTTTACCCCCACCCCCATCCCCCAAGCTTTCAGAACCTTCTCTTTAACCCGAACGTTTTGAAGTCTCAAACTGAATTGCCTCCATGGGGTTGTTTGTTTGTTTGCCTTTGTTTTCCTCTTTATTCATTTAGTTGAGCACAGAATAATAGGTGAACGGATCATTCGATGGTGTAAGATGCAGCAAAATAATAATAATATAAGAATAAGGGTTCCAGGATGGGGAGTAGAGGGAGGGAGAGAATAAAGGAGAGCAGCTATCAAAGAGTTCAAGCAGAAAGAAAATGTTTTGAAAGTGATGGTGGCAGCAATTGTACAATTATGCTTAACCTAACTGAATTATGGACAGTTTTAATATCTGTAAGAGCTCCCAATAAAATTATTATTTTTAAGTAAACTGAAAAAAAAGTAATTGTTTTGTAGCTTTTTCCTTTGATTCCTTTTTCTCCTCTCTGCTCTGCTCTGCCTCTTGGGAATTCTTTTATTTGATTATTGGACGGACCTGCTCAAATGATCGTATTTCCTTTATCACAGTTCCTATTCAGCTCTCTCTCTCTCTCTTTCTGTTCTTACTTTGCAGGAGGATGTTTTCAACCGTAACGCTCAAAGAGGCTATTAGTTTGGGGGGTTGTTATTGTTCGTCCACGCCCCATCTCCAAATAAGAAACATTTTATTGGGAGCTAATATATATATCATATCGTTCCACACTTGAATCACCTCAAGCAGTATTGGCTTTTGTTTTGTTTTGTTTTGTTTTGGGGGGGTTAATATTAATTTTCTAATCCATACATCAATTGTATCTGATATATTCATACAATTACTTTCCATTGTGCCCTTGGGATCAGCTCCTCTTTTTTTCCCTCCCTCCTCCTAGCTACCACAATCAGTGTCAAACATTCTTTTCTTGAACTCCTTGACATCAGCTCCCTTTACCCACCCACCCACCCCGACGATACTAGTTTTTATATTAGCTAACACATTCAATTTGCAAAAACTCTCTCCTATCTCTGAATGTTCCTTTTAGAATATCCTTTTCTTGTAGATCCAATATCTTCTTCTGTCTTGTTTATTCTCCCAAGTTCATTTTCTAAAATATTTTATTTATTTTGGGTGGCAGGATATATAACTACACATACATCCACTCGCAATTTCTACGAGAACACTTCAGTGGCATTGGCTACATCACACTGGTTCAGTATTCTTGCTATCACTACTCAGACTGTTTCATCAGCATTAACTTAGGCTCTCTATCCCAGCAAGTTCTCATTTGCGCTTTAAATTAACTGCTGTTATTTCAAACCCATATAGATAGTTCTTTATAAGAGTGCTATGCTCCAGGCAAAGAGTCTTCTGTAATAGAGCTAAATTTATGTAAACATTAACCATGATGTCATGGAATCATTTTAAGGCTTAAAGATTATGCCTGGGCATTAGATTCAGGAGTTCTCCCATCTCATTGAATTCTGGTAAGTCTAGCTTTCATACAATTTTAAAGTTCTAGCCCACATTTTCCTTCATTTTAATTGGGATTCAGCTGCTGGTTACTTGGTCAGCACACTCCATAAAGATAGTGGGCACTATCATTTCTTCTGGTCTCATGGTAATAAAGGAAGCTTGGTAATATGGAGGCAATTAAGCCTGAAGTTGATGCCCATCTCTGATTTCCAAGTCTCAGGTCTCAATTGTTCCAGGTGAATTGTTCTATCGTTAAGGCCACTTGCAAGCTTTTAAGACTCCAGGCACTATTTGCCAAACTAGGAGGTAGAACAGAAACTAAAAACAATGTTAGAGACACTCACAAAGCCATGACCCTATGGCCTTGGATAAAGATAACTAATTCCAGGCAGTGTGTTGTCATTTCTAAGTAGTATCAACAGGGATTGCCTTTATTCAATCTCGTTTTCTTTTTGCTTTGTCTCTGCTATGGTTTTTTTGCCTACCAAAATGATAGGCATGGGAAGCAAGAAGAAAGCCACAGGACCAATGGCTCAGGAGAGACCTGGGGGGAGGGGGGGGGGAGGGGGGCAGGAGTGAGCAAACAATACCATAGACAGGAGAACAACTAGGGAATTAAAAGCAACAATGAGGAGGACCCCTTGTAAATGATAAATGATTATTATTTTCATATCTTACACTGATCTGTGTCTCCTTTCCCCTGAGGTATCTTCCCCCTCCCCTCCTGCTATCTCTGCTCCCATTTCTGTTCCTGAGGGGTTTATCTGACCTGGAGTCCATGTGTCCTGAACTCTTATCTGTACCAGTGGACATGCTCCTGTCTAGCCCACAGTGAAAGGCAGGACTGGGGTCATGATAGTTGGGGGTGAGGAAGCCTCAAGGAACCAGAGGAATATTGTGTTTCATCAGTGCCACATTGAGCCATGGTTGATTCATCCCTTTCTTGCAACCCGTCTGTGAGGGGGGGTCCCATTGTCTACAATGTTCTCAAGGGAATGAATTAGGTCATGCAAATCACATCTTTAAACAAGGGGTGAGGCTTCACAATATTTATGGACATATGGAATTTTTCCACCAGCTTTCTGAAGCCCTTGTGCAGGGTCATGCCACAGCTGGGAAAACTAAAAATGTGTTCTAAGTGATTGCTACTTTTGTTACAGATGGCATCCCTCGTCTGGCTTTCTTCTTTCAACCTCTTGAAGAAGAGATTTCCGAGAGCCCACCCTCTTCCTTATCACATTCCATCCAGAGATGGCCCCACATCTGTAATTCCCACTACACGTCCAGCAGCGTGTGCCCCGGCCTGAAGGAGTCCTTCCATCTCACTGAAACGCTCCCGGTGTCCCTTGAGTGTGTGGTCTCTCTTACTGCAGCAAACTCAATAAGCATAACTCAGCCTCTGGATGTGTTTCTAACAGCCTTGAGGTGTGAACGCGTGGGAGAATTCAGCTTTGTCTGGTCTGCTGAGGGAGCTAGCTCTTGTCTTTCTAGTTGCCAGATTGCCCCATATCTTTGACCTCTCCCTCTGGGGTTAACAAATGCTACATTCTCTCTGGACTTTTTTTTTTTTTTTTTGCCTCACATTCAAAACAGATTTCTGTCCCTTGCAACAGGTTTCTGACAGCTTTCTTTTTTTTTTTTTCTTTTTGCCTCGAGGCTTTATTTTATTTTTTTTAAATAATTTTATTCGGGGCTCATACAACTCTCATCACAATCCATACACATATCAATCGTGTAAAGCACATTTGTACATTCAGCTTTCATTTGTACTGACAGCTTTCATAGCACAAAACACTCTGCCGTCACAGCAATCAATGCATGAAGAAATCTGACGTAGCCCTCCCATGCTGTGTACCTTTTACATGGCAGTGGATCTTCACAACAGGTGCACAAGAGGGCTTCAGACAATTCTTGGGGGGAAAATGAAATAAAAGAAAACATCATCTTTCTATGATTTTTTCAAATCCCCCTTGTGTATGCTCAGATCTTGGCCAAATGGTTATACACTCAAGCTAGGGGAAAGGTTGGCAACTGAAACCTATCCGGTAACTCCATGGGAGAAAGGTCTGGCAATTCAGTTCCATGAAGATTAGAGTCTAGGAAACCCTTTGGGGTGATTCCACTCTGTCATGCAGGGTTGCTGTGAGTCCAGAGGGGACTTGCAGGTCCCTAACAATAGTCTTTCTACAGCAGTGCTTCTCAACCTTCCTCACGCCCGGACTTTTGCATACAGTGCCTCATGTGGTGGGGACCCCCAGCCGTAAAATGATTTTCGTTGCTACTTCATCGCTGTCATTTTGCTACTATTATGAATCGTCATGTAAATATTTGATAGGCAGGAAGTATTTCCATTATTACCAATTGAACATAATTAAAGCATAGTGATTCATCACAAAACAATATGTAATTATATATTATGAACTATTTATTTCTAATGACAAATAAATCAAATTTTGTCATGAAGCATGGCGTAGCATGAGTAACAGTCTTCACACTGGGTACCTGCCTGGAGGCAGATAGAGGAGCCGTGTCTTGGTTCGTAAGACCATCCGAAATATGTGTGTTCCAATGGTGTTAGGTGACCCCTGTGAAAGGATCGTTTGATCCCCAAAGGCATCGCGACCCACAGGTTGAGAACCATTGTTTTGCAGGGTTGGGCTTGCTCACTAAACTCCAGCGATAGGTCGTATTCATGGGACCAAAGCTAAACTTATCTTCTTTTCCCACCAGACTTGCTCCTCCTCCTCCTTCTTTGTCTGTGCCACTCAGCCCACCACTTAAATCTGCTCCAAAGACCGGAAACCCATTCTAGAGCTCCCTCTCCCACTCATCTCCAACACTGTCGACAACTTTCCTCTAGTTCTTTAATGCTTCCTCCACCCCACTATCATGATCCCAATTCCGCCTTACAAATCTGGCTAGACCAGAGGATGTACTCTGGTACAGATAAGAACTGGAAACACAGGGAATCCAGGGTGGATGATCCCTTCAGGACCAGTGGTGAGAGTGGCAATACTGGGAGGGTGGAAGGAGGGTGAGGTGGAAAGGGGAAACCGATTAGAAGGATCTACATATAACCTCCTCCCCAGGGGACGGGCAACAGAAAAGTGGGTGAAGGGAGACGTCGGACAGTGTACGACATGATAAAATAATAATAATTTATAAATTATTAAGAGTTTATGAGGGAGGGGGGTGGGAAGGGATGGGAAAATGAGAAACTGATACCAGGGCTCAAGTAGAAAAAAATGTTTTGAGAATGATGATGGCAACAGATGTACAAGTGTGCTTGACACAATGGATGGATGGATTGTGATGAGTTGAACTAGCCCTTAATAACATGATTTAAAAGAAAAAAGGATAGAGAGCTGCTAGAAAGTGGAGAATCAATTCTAATGGGATAAATATTTGAGGTAATATGGCATTGGTAGGGACACTT
>NW_022108124.1:4500358-4516020 GCF_000313985.2 Echinops telfairi | reverse complement strand
GATTAAACCCCTCAGGACCAATAATGAGAGTAGCGATACCAGGAGGGGAAGGGGAAAGTGGGGTAGAAAGGGGAACCGATCACAAGGATCTACCTATAACCCCCTCCCTGGGGGACGGACAACAGAAAAGTGGGTGAAGGGAGATGGCAGACAGCGTAAGACATGACAAAATAATAATAATAATTTATAAATTATCAAGAGTTCTTGAGGGGGGGAGGCGGGGCAAGGGAAGGGAAAAAATGAGGAGCTGATACCAAGGGCTTGACAGGAAAGGAAATGTTTTGAGAATGATGATGGCAACAAATGTACAAATGTGCTTAACACAATGGATGGATGGATGGATTGTGATAAGAGTTGTATAAGCCCCCAAAAGATGATTTTTTAAAAATTATTGGAGCATATGCTATGTGAATAGCATACCAAGAAAACCCCTTAAAAGAAGAAAGAAACCAAACTTGACCAATGGTTATTACCATAGGTGAAGGAGGAAGAGTTCTTCCTTAGGGAGCATTGAGTTTGTTAATGGTAGTGGAATAATTCGGAAATAAATATCTATAATAGTTGTATACACAAAGAATATAATCAATGGCACTGGATTATACATGTAGAAGTTGTTGAATTGAAGAATGTTTTGTGGTGTACTTTTTTGCCACAATTAAAAAATAAAAATTACATGAATAACAATGAATATAAGGAAGAGGAAAATGTTCTAAAATTGATTGTAGTGATAATTATTGTACAACTCTTCTTGATATGAGTAAACTATTGAATTGTAGGATATGTGGATAAAGTGCCAACAAAACTGTGACCAAAAAGAAAAAAATCAATGACAGTGTGTGAATTTTTATCTTGCTTTATGTCTCGTGTTTTTTAGCATATCATTCAGTATAGCTTTTTAAACATTTTTATTGATATTTAATCCACACAATATATACATTTCAATAATCCAATCATATTAAAAAGAGTTGTGCAATCATTAATACAATCAATTTTAGGACATTTCTTCTTCCTTGCACTCATTATTGTTAGCTCCCCATTTCCCATCAACTTGTATTACCATGCCCCTAAGAATCTCTTTTTTTTCTTCTTCTTACTTTTATTGAGGGCTCTTACATCTTTTATCACATTCCTCCAATGTGTCAAGCACATTTGCACATATGCCGCCATTATCATTTTCAAAGCATTCTCTTCCCACTTGAGCTCCTGATATCAGCTCATTTCCTCCCCCTCCCTCCCCTATCTGCCCTCCCTCATAAACCCTTGATAAGTTATATATTATTAGTTTCATATCTTACATCATCCTCCATCACCCCTCACCCACTTTTCCGTTTTCTAAACTAATTGTAATGTACGTATGTGAATGTTTGTCTCCGTTTTTTAAAGGAGCTTCCCTCTTCACCTCTTATGATGAACTACCGCAGCCCACTTTTTAGAAAATATTTTTAAATTTATTTTTGTTGGCACTATACACAACTAACCATACACCCATTCACAAGTTCTCCATGAATAGTTCAATGCCATGGTCACACGCTGCACAGGGTCGCTGTTCTCACAGCACGTATTCGTGTTGTTTCATCACTTTTAATTCAGGCTCTCTGCTCCATTAAGTTCTCATCTGTGCTTTCAATCAGCTGTTATCAGTTTATACTCATACAGGCCATGCTTCATAAGAGTGCTGTGCTCAAGACAAATAGTCTTTATTGATTACCTCAGCGCTGTTGAGTAAATTTGGACTGCTATAGCCTCATAAAGTCTATATAGGGTTATCAAGATTAGGAATTGACTGTGGGGGGTTGCTTATAAACCAAAAGGGACAGTGTGTCATTTGTTTTATAGCCTATTGGCCAGGGCTGTATCTTAATGCCACCCTTATCTGCAAAAGAGGCTGGAAAACACAGTTAGAAACATTTCAATCCCCCATTCAAATCAGGACTTAGTTTTTGTTTTTTTTCAGGATTTAGTTTTAAGAGAAAGGGTGAGCTACACAAGGGGGCTTTGTCAAATTTATGGAAATTTTCCATTATCTTTTCATTCTGTTTTTCCACAAACTGTTAGAAACACCCTCATACATTGGATAGGCACCTGGATGTCACTTCCTCCACAGTCTTTTCTTGATATTAGTTTAACCTTTAATCTCCAAAAAATCCTTAAGAGATAAAAATCAAGCCACCAAAGATCAAGAAAGGTCAATCGTGATAAGCTAGAAAATAGAACAGAATTGCTATTGTAGAAAAATGCACAGAATATGTAATCTCCTATGGCTGCCAAGGAAGAGGGAGAATCCATGTCCTCACAAGCTCAAGGCCAATGCCATAAGACAAAGGTCAGATATGTGTCCACCTCCATCCTCTTTACCCTATTCTGATACCAACCTTTCCTCCTACATCACTCTATTTTACTGCTAGGTTTGATAATCCATTGCAATGGCCACATGGAACTCCCAGATACTCACAATTAAGGTGGTGTATTAGGGAAGTTCTCCAGGGAGAAGGACATCATGCTTGGTCAAATAAGGTGCATTGAAAAATAGGAAGGCCCTTGATAAGATGAGTTGCCACAACAATGGGCTCAAATATAACAATTTTTCAACCGCTTTATTGGCATATAATCCACATATATTATAATTCAATAGTTCAATTACATCATGAAGAGCTGTGCGATCATCACCACCACCAGTTTGAGAACATTTTCTTCATTCTTGTACTCATTATTAGCTGCTCATTTCCCCCCAACCTCCCCTGCCAGAGCCCCAAGGAGCTGTTAACCCATTTACTATCTCTATAGGTTTACCTCTCCTAGAAGCTAACAAGAATAACAATGTAAAACAGAGAAAAGCCTCAATTGAAAAGAAAGCAGAATACATTAAAAACTAGAACAAATTTAAAATGGATCATAAGGGTGATCAAATGTTAGGGTACCAATAACTTCATCTGAAACAATCCGCTTTCCCAAGCATTGTGCATGCTAGCAAGGCTACTCACATCATTGGTCCATAGTCAGAGGGGATTCAACAGGGGCTAAATCCATGTGTATTTCCCCTTCACTTTTAAAAAAAAAACAGAAACAGCTTTAAAATGGGTCAAAAGAGAGATCAAATGATCAGATATCACATTTTGACCTATGTCTGCCATAATTGACTTCACAATGCTCTGTGTGTGAGAAAAGGGCTTTTCCCATCTCTCAACTATGATTGGAGGGGATTCACCAGAGGCTTCATCCATGTGTAAATCCTGCATATGCATTTAGGGCTGCCACTGTCATCCATAATCTTCTGTAAACCAGGTGTTCACATTTAAGCTCTGATACCATTCCCTTCTTTAGATTTGAATTAAATAATTAACAATCCTTGGATCGCACAGGCTGGTGTGCTTCTTCCATGTAGACTTAGTTGATGTCTCATTTAGCTGGCTACTAGTTTGAAAATAAGCCTTTGAGATCCCAGACACTATTTTTTTTTAAATCACTTTATTAGGAGCTCTTAGAGAAATAACAATCCATAGTTCAATTAGATCGAGTATAATTGTACAATTGCTGCCACCATCATTTTCAAAACAGTTTCTTTCTTCTTGAACTTTGATATCAACTCCCCTTTATGCCCTCCCCCCCACCCTATTCCCCAGGAACCGTTATTATATATATATATATTTGCCATATCTTACACCATTCAATGCATCCACTCACCTACAATTCTGTTCTTCCTTCCCCTTGAATGGGTTTGTACAGTCATCATTGCTATCAGCTCCCCCTCTCCCCCACCCCCTTTTCCCCTTTTCTTCCTGTACCCTAAGGGTACATTTCTGAAGGGGTTATCTATTTCTGAAGGGGTTATCTATCTTGGATTTCATGCAACAAACACTCTTAATTATACAAATGAACATATGCAGGTCTAACAAGATTAATTAGGTAAAACTAAGACCAATTTAGTAAGGGGAGGAAATATTTAAGAACTAGAGGATAGTTATGTGCTTCATAAGTGCTATACTGAAACCTGGATATATCATCCCTTCTGTGTGGCCCATCTGCGAGGGACTGTCCAACTATCTTACAGGTGGGTTTTGGGTCTCCACTTTGTCTTAAGCTGCTTCACATCAATTTGATTGCTTGGTTTTGAACTTCTGATGCCTATTCCCATCGAAAACTCATGATCACACAGGCTGGTGTGCTTCTTCCATGTGGGCTTTGTTGCTTCCCTGCTAGATGGCCATTTGTTTAAGTTCAAGCCTTTAAGACCCTAGATCATATATCCTCTAATAGCTGGGCACCATCAGCTTACTTCACCACATTTGCTTATGCACTCATTTTGCCGTTGGCGATCATGTTGGGAAGGTGAGGATCATACTTTACTACATTCTTAGAACAAACTATTCTTGTAGGGAGGTAAGATTTAAGTAGAGGCCCAATGTCTATCTGCTTCCTTATTGTATTTACATAGCTGTGTGTGTATGTATATATAGATAAATACACCTACCTTTAAATATTTATATATATATACATATCTCTATTTATATCTATATCTATATATTTTTAAATTTTTCGTGTTTTTTCCTCTTTTTCTTTTTTCTTTCCACCTGTCCCACTCTCAAGTTTGCCCATCGTTCACCTCTCAGTTATTCCTCTCAAATACATTTCAGTTGATCAAACACGACCAGGAATGCTACACCCTCATCGTCCATTTTAGATCCCTTTCAATTCCCCTGTCCGTCTTTATTGGCTCCTCTCACCCGCCTCCTCCTCTCCCATGCCCCCGGAACAGTCATCATGTTGCTGTCTGCTTGGGATTGCTTATCCTGCCTATCTTACATAGATAGACACCAAAAGAAAAAAAACGGAAAAAGAGAGACCATACAAATAGATCTAAGTCTAACTGTTGTCCTGACCCAGAGTAGAAGCTTATCCCTCTGTTAAATGGTGAGCAGGCCCTGTCATAATCCATCAGTCCAATCCCCTTTTCTTTCAGGTATCCATATCCAAGGACCCGTTTACCTAACAGCACTTATATCCTTTCAGTCCCCAGCATTTGTGTCCAAGGGGCACGTCTTCCACAAGACCCCATTGCTCTTCCTGCAGTCAGGGATGGAGCGGTCTAGTGCACCCACACACACACCTTTAGACTTTCAGAGTGGCCCCCTCATGAACATCTCCCAACCAGTTCAGATGAGGTGCCAAATGCTGCCCCCAGAGTCGGAAGTCTACAATTGGGATCCCTCAGGGACTTCATGGCTTTGCTCCCATTGCTGGTCTGTGGCACTTTCCTCTTGGCTTGCCCCATGTGGGCAGGTCAGACCAGCTGCACTCCCAGAACCCTATCTTCGGTGCTGTCCTCTACAGCACTGTCATCTAGGGAGTGCTTGAGCCATCACGTCTCAAGCTGATGCCAACCCTGCAGTCCTCTTTGAGAACAAGCTGCTCTGAGCAGGAACACTGCCCTCAAGGACTGGCACACTGGAATGAAGTCTGCTCTCTCTCTCCCTTTCCTGTGGAGACATAAACAATACCCTCCCCTTGGGTGGATTAGTGCCCTGGTCCTCCATTGCCATCTTTTTTCTTCCCCCACCCCTCTATGGGCCATAAGGCATAAAGGCATAAGGGGGTGGGGGGGGTACTATCTGCATCTTTTTATATTTATTCTTCTGTCTCTCTCTATTTTTGGGGGGTTGTTGTTGTTGACATATACATAATTGTGTTTAGTCTGGCTCTTACCAGAGGATCTGCTCCTCAGCCCAGGAACTGTGTGATATGTACATTTTCCCCCTTTGCCCATTCTGTTGTTTGACCTAACCTTTGTGACCTTATATTGTACTTTTCCTTTTGTACTTGGCTAACTTCGCTCAGCGGTGTAGTTGAGATGAGGTGCTTCCACGACATGAGGTGCTTCATTGTTTCATCACTCTTTTTAAGGGGTGAATAATACTCCATTGTGGGTATATACCAGAGTTTTTTAATTCATTTTTCTATCGGTGGACATTTAGGCTGTTTCCAATTCTTTGTAATTGTGAACTGCGGCAGTGATGAACATTGGCGCACAGATGTCCAGATGCTATTCTTTCTGATAGTCGGGCTCCATGCGGTTTCTTCACTACCCTTTGCTATAGCACCCATATCTTCAGTGATCTCTTCGTAAAAACATAACAACTTTGAGGATGATGCAAGACGAGGTGGTGCTTCGTTCTCTTGTACATAGAGTCAATGTGAGTCGGAGTTGACTTGATGGCACCTAGCAACAACATTAGGGAAGCAACAGGTCACCATGAGTCAGGATCGGTAAACAGTACAGATACCGCCATTGGTCCACAGCAACAACTCTCCTCAGCCAGTAGCCAAGTCTCTTTCCAGTCCTCAGCTGTAGTATTAAATAAAATATAAGGCTTAGGAGGTGGAGGGAACCAGCCCCCACCCCCTGATACTCCTACGAGTTTAGTAATACTACCTCGGGGTTCAGTAATGCACAATTGTACGGTTGAGATATATAAGCATTATATTAAAGTCATCGAGAGCATGAGAGATAATACAATAATACAGTCAGGCATGATACATAGCAACATTGCTCACCTCAGCCCAGCTTGGTGGTCCACGTGGAGAGAGGGGGAAGGGAAGGAGGGAAGGGGAACAAGGGAGAGGGGACTGAGCAGGGAGTGAGCAGCAAGGAGCTCAGGGTCAGAGAGGGAAGTCCTGCTGACTCACACTTATATACCTTTTGGGGGCAATCCAGCCCACTAATTACAGGTAGAGACATACGTCACAGGAAGGGGCTGCACTATAGGTTACACAGCAATGAGTGGGTGGTCTAGGGGTTGGTCTCTGGGTCTCCATAGGAACATTATCAGTAGGGTGCAAACCCCTCCTACAGGAGCCTGTCCATTGTCCCCAGAGGCAGGGAGCAGGCCCACCCCTGTGGAGGGATGAGACAGCAGTCTGGCAACTGATTCCCTCAGGGGAGGGAATGCCTGCGCATCTGACCTCCCCCCACACTCAGCCTCTCAGCCACATAGTCCATTGGCCTCTCTGCCTCCCATGAGCCAGGAAATCAGCCCACTGCTCAGCACTGCTCCTCTGTTCAGTCTCCTGATCTCCATGCTGTAGCTTCTAGTGCCTCGGATCTCAGCCTCTGCCACTTCAGACAGATGTGCTCCGCTGCTGCCTATCTTTCCTTTATGGACCTGAGATTTCTCTGTGTGTCCTTGCCCCCCAAACAGCTCATTCTTATATGGAAGTGTTTGTCTTTCAGCAGACATGCCCCAAGAAAACAAAAAGTGGTGATTTGATTCACACCCTCTACTAGAAACTCAAAATACATCCCACTTTAATTGTGTTACAGAAATCTCCCTCCCAAATGAGATTCTAGCCACTGACACACAGACTAGAATTTGCAATGGGGATTATGGCTAAAAGGGCCACATTAAGTAATTGACTACACTTTACCTATGCTGTGCTCAGTAATATTCTATTTCTCTTTGGAAAATGACATCTTTGAATCTGCTTAACATCACGGAGGCAAATTAATAAAAGCAAAGTTCTCGCTCGCTCTCTCCCTCTCTCCCTCCCTCTCCCCCCAATCCAACCTTTTTCCTTCCATAAAGCTTGCTACTGTGTTGTATCACTCTCCCAGCTTCATATAAACAGGCAAATACTAAGAGATGTAAGAGACAAATTTGGGGAGTCTTTCTTTAAAACAAAATTTTAAACTCTTGAAAGGAAAAGGTACAAACTCATCTTCCACAAGCTAATGGCTGGAAAAGAGAGGGAGGAGTTGCTCTAGCCTAATGAGACTAAAGTGTGTCACCTCTTTCTTTACAAACCAACTGAGATAAGCGGCATTTGTGAGACAGAGACATTTTAATATGAGGTCCTCCTTCTAAGTCAATGTTATTTTGTTAGGTGTGGACATGACTGAGTTCCTCTATGGAAAGGTTCATATATTTCAAAAAGGATGGTCAGAGGGAAATGATCTGGAAGTTTCTTTAAATGCTTGAATAAATAAACAAACAAATAAAATGCTTGAAAAAAGAAAGAAGGGAGGAGGGGGCAAGGGGAACTGCAGGAAGAGATAAATCAACAGAAACGTGATAACATCGTGATCATCTTTGAAAGCCATTATTGGTTGCCATCAAGCTAGTGCTGACTCGTGGCAACCCCACGGGCAGCTGAAGGAAACAGTGCCTAACCCTGCACGGTCTCCACAGTGTTATATGGGACCTCATGGACGCAGTCACTGTGTTGACCCACCGCCTTGGGAGGCTTTCTTTTTCACTGGCCCTATTCTTTTCCAATATGGTGTCCATCTCTAGGGACTGGTCCCTCTTAATACCATGTCCAAAGTATGTGACATGAATGTACTCTGACCTCGCTTCTAAGGAGTATACTGTGTGTACTTCAGAGAAAGATACTTGATTTTTCTGGAAGTACATGATATAGTCAATATTCTTCACCAACACTTTAGTTGAAAACTGGGTGGTGAGTAGATAAGTCTTCACTTATTATTCTCCCTACTCTAGTATATGTTTGGAAATTTTTTATGAAAGTCATTGGAAATACACAAATGTGCATGTACACATAAGAGCTGGGTATGCAGGGAATCCAGGACAGATAAACCCCTCAGGACCAGTATTGAGAGTAGCGATACCACGAGGGTGAGGGAAAGGGAGGGGAGAAAGGAGGATCACAATGATCTGCATATAACCCCCTCCCTGGGGGATGGATGACAGAAAAGTGGTAAAGAGAGACAACAGTCAGTGTAAGACATGACAAAATAATAATTTATAAATTATTAAGCATTCATGAGGGAGGGAGGGAGGTTAAGGAGGGAGGGAAAAAATAAGGAGCTGATACCAAGGGTTCAAGTAGAAAGAAAATTTTTTGAAAATGATGATGGCAACAAATGTACTTGACACAATGGATGGATGGATTTATTGTGATAAGAGTTGTAAGAGCCCCCAATAAAATGATTTTTAAATTTTATTTAAAAATAAAATTATTTTTTATTAAAATTGAACAAAATATATTTAATGAGATTATTGTCCAAACTACCTCTTTATATGAGCCTTGTTAATTTTGTGAAACAATCAGTTTACACATCATCCATTTAAAAGTTCTGAAATCGGCCGAACAACAGAAATGTAGGTGAAGAGAGACAGCGGACAGTATAAAATATGAAAATAAAAATAATTTATAAATTATCAAAGGTTCATGAGGGAGGGGGAAAAGAGGAGGTGATACCGAGGGCTCAAGTAGAAATTGTTTTTGCAATGATGATGGCCAAAAGAGAAAAAAGAAATGATGATGGCAACATATGTAAGAATGTGCTTGATACAATTGATTGATGTGTGGATTGTGGTAAGAGCTATAAGAGCTCCCAATAAAATGATTTATTAAAATTTAAAAAATTTTAAAGTTCTGAAATAAAGGTAGTTCTATATTTAAAAGAGAATCACAGTCTGCATTCTTTGTGATCGTCCCCTTTAAATCCCTTTTGCATTGCCTACCCCAAACCTACACGATGCACGTAGATCCCCAATATGTCACCATACACCATACATGCCGTTCTCTAACAATGGAATCCTCCTGATGAGGAGTTCAAAGTAAGCAAACTGCACAGCCTTCTCTTGCGGTCCCTGAAAGTTTGTCGACTAAGTTTGTCGGGAATGAATCGCCAGGTCTTTCTTCCTACTCTGTGGCAGTCTGGAAAGGATATACCAGGGGTATGGCTTTCGGCATTCTAGCCACACAAGCCGCCACAGTCCAACGAACAGGCTACGGCCACAGGACCTTAAAAGGAGAAGTATGAAGTCGACATACAGATGATTACATCGTGAGAGCAATAGACAGGCCCTTCCTCGCCTTCATTCAGACGACCTCTATTGGGCTGTTTTCGGGTAAGTCGTCAAAGTCAATGGTCGTGGGTGGGTTGCTTGTTGAGCAATCATAAAAGCACCGTGCCTTTTAGAGTTTCACTCCCCTTGGCAACAACAGGAAAAACAATACTGCTCAGTTTGGGCTCCCAGGGATGCAGGGAGTTATGCGTTGAGCTCCCAACCACAGTTTCGGCCGTTCAAAACCCACCAGCTGTTCCGAAGGAGGAAGATGAGGCTCCGCTCCCGCGACGACCTTCAGCCTGGGACACCCACAGGCGCCCTTCTGCTCTGTCCTTTAGCGTTGCTGGCCGTCCTCATTGCCTTGATGGCCCTGAGTTGGAGCGTTTTGAGTTGAGCTCTGCCGTCTGTGCGGTTACCGCTTCGTCGGTGGCGCCACTTGGTTTTCGCCTGGAGAACCGCAACCTGAAAAGACCCAGAAGATGGAGCGTTTCAGCGGATTCACGGCGGTGTGCCGTGTTCCCAGCCCAGACCGCCATCAAAGCAGCTAAACCCGTGTGTTGGCATTGCCCCTGCCACCGGGGCCACTGCAGCTCCTGGTCCCGACCAGGCTTTAAGAAACGCAGCAACGACTGCACGGCAGCGCAAAGACAACTGCATGAAAGCTACGCTTTTAATAGAATCTTATCGTCCCTCTCCGATCTTGGGCTGAAGTCATGTGTGTTTGGCTTTTCGATTGGTCAGGATGGGTTGGTGAGGTCCAGTAGCAATCCCCCAAGCTTGAAATCAAAGCGGGAGCTGGCTTCTTTTGGCGGTGTCTGCAGCGAGTGCCGGGGACTCTCGGGCAGAGCCAGGGAGGGCGCGGGGACCGGGCACCAGGAGGGACCGCGTGCTGGAAAGCAGCCGCCTCCACTGACAAGTGACAGCCCACACCTCCCTGCGCTCGCCTTCCAATGGCCAACGCAAGTGATACGTCCCAACGAATCTCACAGGGGACAAGAGTGCAGCCTACCTCGGGGCGTGAAAGCAGAGAGAACCAGACAGCGGGGAAGGTCACACAGGAGTGCTTCCCTCCTCTCCGATTCAGCTCAGTCTCCTCTGACCTGACTTAGCAGACGTGGGTGTCCGTGCGCAAATGTAGCAAACAGACACAACACCTGCCATCATTTCCCAAAACAAGTGGTCCAACGAGCAAACGATATTGAGGGCTAAAGCAGAGGGCAAATGTTTTGAGATTGATGAGGGCAACAGGTGTACATAGGTGCTTGACTCAATGGAAGTATGTATGGACTATAAGAACTGTATGAGCCCTCAATAAAATAATATTTAAAAAAAAGAATAATGAGGGTAACAAATGTGCAAATGTGCTTTATACAATTGCTGTATGTATGGATTGTGATGAGTTGTATGAGCCCCCAATAAAAAAAAATTTTTAATTCAAAGTATTAAAAAAATGTAATTAAGATAATTCATTACAGCTGGGTCTTTTTCCTAATGATATTATACTTAAAGGACGGCCATGTCAATGTGCATCAACCAAGACATGATTTTTAATGGGTTCAATATAAGGACTATTGCTTGTATTTCTGGTAATAAATGCTCTTGCGTGCAGAGTAAAAAAAACAAAAACAAGCGGTCCAAGAAATGAACTAAACCACTCAAACACTGTATTTGATATCATTATTAATCTTCTAATAAGGAAGCTAGGTCCCTTTCATTCGTCTCTCCATTTATTCCATTTTAAAAAATTAAAGACTGGAGATTGGAGGGAGCCCTGATGGAGTAGTGGTTTACTTGGGCTGAGCCACGTGGTCGCACCTGCAGCTCGTTGGGAGAAAGACCAGGTTTTCAACTCCCGCAAACAGTTGAAGTCTCAGAAACCAACAGGGAGGTCACTATGAGTAGCCTCCACTGGACGGCAGCGCATTAATGGAGGTGGAAACAGCCCTGGTGGCGGAGTAGGGAGTTGGGCTGCTAACTGCAAGGTTAGTCGTTCGAAAGCACCAACATCTGGAAGAGAGAAAAATGAGACTTTCTAATCCTAAAATGAGTTACGGTGTGGGAAGCCCAGAGAAGCAGTTCTACTCTCGTGTAGGGTCACAAAGAGTTGGAGTTGCCTGGATGGCAGGGAGTTTTTAAGAAGGAAGATTGAAAATTGAGCACTGGGTGAAGTCATATCCTGGTCAAGCCAGCCCCTGATCCAGTTGAGAGACTAGGTTCTCAAGGGTGAGTTCTAGGGAAAGAGAAATGAGGTCAGCCAAGTTTTTTGCTGTGTTTTTGTTTTTGTTTTATGGTCAAAAGGCTGTCCCTGTAAAATAAAAGCCCAAGTGTCTGAGTGGACTGATCGGGTGTCTAGACCTGGGCTTGCTGGTGCTGACAACGCTGGTGGGTTGGCAGACTTCTGCTGTGCAGTTGGTTTGGAATGATGCAGTCCACGTGTCTCTCGAAGCCGTGAGGTCTCTGATTTGGAGCTAGTGAGATTCGGTTATCTCACGCCGGAGTCAGGAATATCTTGCGGAGTGCGATCTGCCCTGGTGTCAGCAAGTTATGTGGCCAGACAGTCGATCACTTCATTCAACTAGTTGAATGCCTAGACTCTTGACTTGCCCCATCATGCTTAGACCATGTGGTGGGGGCAGTTAGTTGCCCACAGGTGAGTCTGACTCATGGTAATGTCATGGTGATGCAGAGAACCACTGCTTCCTTTCCAAGG
Source organism: Echinops telfairi (assembly GCF_000313985.2). NCBI lineage: Eukaryota > Metazoa > Chordata > Mammalia > Afrosoricida > Tenrecidae > Echinops > Echinops telfairi. Next base: position 4,503,501 of record NW_022108124.1, on the reverse strand, counting down.
CACCTCCGCTGGGTTTGAACTGCCAACCTTTGGGCTAATAATCAAGTGCTTACCCAACCAGGGGCACCTAGACCAAGTTAGGCTCCCTAGTATGTAGTCCCATAGTACTGCTTACTTGCTTTTTGTATGTTTAGTCATCACATTCTAGTATCATTCAAGTGCACATCTTCCCTACTAGATAGGAAGGGAGTGCTGGTGGTGCTGTAGTTAACACTGGGCTTCTGCCCACAAAGTCAGTGCTTCAAACCCACCAGCTTCTTCTCAGGAGAAAACTGAGGCTATCTGCTCCCAGAAAGATTTAGTCTCGAGGGTAAAGGGAGAATGGGTAGGAAAGAGGGAACCGATTACATAGAACTGTGTGTGACCTCCTCCCTGGGGGACAGACAACCGAAAAGTGGGTGAAGGGAGACGTCGGACAGGGCAAGATATGACAAAATACCCATTTATAAACTATCAAGGGCTCATGCGGGAGTGGGGAGCAGGGAGGGAGGGGAAAAATGAGGACCTAATGTCGGGGGTTTAAATGGAGAGAAAATGTTTTGAGAAACGATGTACAAATGCGCTTTACACAATTGATGTGTGTATGGATTGGGATAACAGTTGTATGAGCCCCTAATAAAATGTTAAAAAAGAAAATAAATAAATTAATTAATTAATTAATTAAATTTAAAAAAAAGATTTAGTCTCAGAAACCTTATCACAGGATCTGTATCTATCAGAATGGACTGAAGAGCAGTGGTTTGGGTTTTCAGACTGTGAAGGCCAGGGTCATGTCTACTGCACTCATTCTCTATTCTACAGGGCAGAGCTGGACCCAGGTTAATGTGCAATGAATATTTTATTGGGAGAGTGAATAAGGTGTTATTTTTCGCCTCCTTCCCGGCTCCCCCTCCCTCATGAACCCTTGATAGTTTATAAATTATTATTTTGTCATGACTTACACTATCTGACATCTCCCTCCCTTCACCCACTTTTCTGTTGTCCGTCCCCCAGGGAGGAGGATATATGTGATCCTTATAATCGGTTCCCCCTTTCTACCCCACCTTCCTTCCACCCTCTCCACCCTCTCAGTATTGCCACTCAAACCACTGGTCCTGAAAGGATCATCTGTCCTGGATTCCCTGTGTTTACAGTTCCTATTTGTACCAGTGTACATCCTCTGGTGTAGCTGAATTTGTAAGGTAGAATTGGGATCATGATAGTCAGGGGAAGGAAGCATTTAGGAACTAGAGGAAAGTTATATGTTCATCCTTGCTACCCTGCACCCTGACTGGTTCGTCTCCTCCCTGCAACCCTTCTGTAAGGTGATGTCCCATTACCTACAGATGGGCTTTGGGTTCCCAATCTGCAAACCCCCTCATTTACAATGATATGATTTTTTGTTCCTTGATGCCTGATACCAGATCCCTTTGGTCACACAGGCTAGTGTGCTTCTTCCATGTGGGCTTTGTTGCTTCTCAGCTATATGGCCACTTGTTTACCTTCAAGCCTTTAAGACCACAGACGTTATATCTTTTGATAGCCGGGCACCATCAGCTTTCTTCACCACATTTGCTTGTGCACACATTTGTCTTTAGCGGTCGTGTCAGGAAGGTGCGCATCATGGAATTTGGCTGTACTCCTTAGGAGACATTTGTTCATTCATCACGTAGTCCATGGCATATTCCATATGCAAATACCCTCATGTGAAGCCATCAATTCTGTCATCCTCATTCATTTGTCCAGCATGCACACATTTGGATATTTTTGTCTTCTTGAGTCCCTTTGACATTTTCTGTTCATCTCTTTCACTACATCATTTCTTCTGGAAGCTTGCAGCTGTGTCTTCTTGTGAGTCATGCCACATCGGCAAATGAAGATCCCCAAAGCTGTTCTCTATCCACATCATAAGTTCAGGGTCTTTCAATTTCAGGGACTCATCTTTGGGCACCGTACAAGGTGATGTCCTGCTATGTGTAAAGTTTGCTGGCCAGTCTTTTCAGAAGTAGAGCCCCAGCCCTTTCTTCCTATTCTACTTTAGTCTAGAAACCTGTGCACCTTAAATGACCTGGCTGGTACTGAAGCGCTGGTAGCTTAGCTTCTGGAATCACAGCACACAGTACAACAAACTGACACAGTAGTGGGCAATTGTGCTTGTATTTGGCTAAATCATGAGGAATCAATTCAGCCAGGTTGACATTTAAAACTAACCCTCACATCTTCTTTCCCTGTTCTTTCCAGGGAGGTGGCATCAAACCATGAATTCTCAAAATCTACCAAGTTGTAGAAATTAGCCGATCCCATTACAACCTTCCATTTAGTAGTGAGTTGTTTTCTTTATGGTTATTGTAACCTTGATGGAAGGGGTATTTCATCATCATGATTTCAATTTCTTAATACACTTGCAGCATGGCTTAGCTTTTTCCTGACTGGGAAAGGGATACATGCATATTAAGGATGGAGACAATAGAAAAGTATGAGGAGCACAAGAAATTTACCACAGTGGAGGGAGGGTGGGGTAGAAAGGGGGAACCAATGACAAGGATCTACATATAACCTCCTCCCTGGGGGGATGGACAACAAAAAAGTGGGTGAAGGGAGATGTCGGACAGTGTAAGAAATGACAAAAAAATAATTTATAAATTATCAAGGGTTCATGGGGGAGAGGGAAGTGGGGAGGGAGGGGAAAAATAGGACCTGATGCCAGGGGTTTAGGTGGAGAACAAATGTTTTAAGAATGATGAGGGCAATGAATGTACAAATGCACTTTACATAATTGATGTATGTATGGATTGTAATAAGAGTTGTATGAACCCCCAATAAAATGATTTTTTTTAAAAGAAATTTACCACAATGCCATAACCCTGAATGAATCTAGCAGCTTTTCCCCACTTAATATTGCTGGAATATTTCTTAGGCTAACAAAATGTAATTGAACACTTTAGTAGTGGAAATTTGAGTGTTTCCATTAAAAAGTGCTCTGTCCTACCTTGCAGAGGGGTAGTGGGGAGATGAGTCACTTAGGGTACAGTATAGCAATAATGAAACCCACAACCTTCCTCTAGTTCTTAAACACTTCCTCCCCCCAACTACCAGGACCCCAGTTTTGCCTTGCAGACCTGGTTAGACCAGATGATGCACAGCGGTACAGATGGGAATTGGAA
>NW_022108124.1:4496082-4500043 GCF_000313985.2 Echinops telfairi | reverse complement strand
TTTGGGAATAATGAGGGCAACAAATGTATAGATGTGCTTTACACAATTGCTCTATGTATTGTGATGAATTGTATGAGCCCCAATAAATTGATTTTTTTTAAAAAGGTAAAAAAAATGCTGTCCATTTGATGAGTAAAATATGGGATCCTATTTTAATCATATTCTCTGAATGAATTTAGAATTTTCTGTTATTGGTCATTTGTATTTTTAAAAAAATTTCCATTGATGTCTTTTGCCCATTTAACTACAAGTTATTAATCTTTTAAAATTCAAATGTTACTTTTTTGTCTGTGATATATATTTGTTCATGATATATGGAAATATTTCTAATTTGCTTCCTGTTAATTTTGTTAACGTATCAACATTTTAAATTGTTCTAAAATCAAGTCTGTCGATCATATCCTTTAAGGCTTGGTTATTGGCCTTATGCTGAGATAATTTTTTTTTTGCTGAGATAATTTTTATGCAAGATCTGTTTGAATTCTTTTACTTGGACCATTTAGTTGATCCAGAAATTTATTTTGGAGGAGATGAGAACTACATGTTTCTCTTTGTGTGTCGCTTTTTAAGCACATTTGTACATTCATTGCCCTCATCATTCTCAAAACATTTGCTCTCCACCTAAGCCCTTGGCATCAGCTCATTTTTTTCTCCTCCCTCCCTGCTTCCCCCTACCTCATGAACCCTCGATAATTTATAAATTATTATTTTGTTATATCTTGCCCTGTCCGACATCTCCCTTCACCCACATTTCTGTTGTTTGTCCCCCAGGGAGGAGGTCACATGTAGATCCTTGTCATCAGTTCCCCCTTTGCAACCCACCTTCCCTCCACAGTCCCAGTATCGCCACTCACACCACTGGTCCTGAAGGGATCATCTGTCCTGGATTCCCTGTGTTTCCAGTTCCTATCTGTACCATTGTACCTCCTCTGGTCCCTAGCCAGATTTGTAAGGTAGAATTGGGATCATGATAGTGGGAGGGAGGAAGCATTTAAGAAGTAGAGGAAAGTTGTATATTTCATTGTTGCTACCCTGCACCCTGACTGGCTAGTCTCCTCCCTGCAACCTGACTGGCTCATCTCCTCCCTGCAACCCGTCAGTAAGGGGGTGTTCAGTTGCCTACAGATGGGCTTTGGGTCTCCACTCTGCACTCCTTCTTATTTACAATGATATGATTTTTTGTTCTTTGATGCTTGATACCTGATCCCTTCGACACCTTGTGGTCACACAGGCTAGTTTGCTTCTTCCATGTGGGCTTTGTTGCTTCTGAGCTAGATGGCTAAGGATGTATTCTTAATATCAACTTGTATAGTCTGGGGCATGCAAGCCACATCACACATATCACAGGAAGGGGCTGTCTTGGAGGCATCCACATAACAGGAGGGGGACAAGCTAGGGGTATACATGCAATGGGAAGCGGAGGCACTAGAGCCACACATGTGGTAGGAAGGTATATATGTAACAAGATGGGTGGGCTCAGGAGTTAAGATGACAGTCTAACCTAAGTCGTCTGTGAGCTGGCTTGACCTTGGGTGCCTGAGCGCTTCTCCCGGGGCACAATCTAAGAACCATATCAGAAGGGAGTGGGTTCTACTTAGGGTTGGACAGACAATAGGGTCTGATTGTTCTTGATGGAGGCAAGTAGTCTTCAAGCAGTTGACCTTCAAGCATATATAGAGTAGCAGCCACGTGCTTGCAAGTAGCACCTTTAAATTGCCATCATTATGGGGAATAACTTTTACTTAGGAGGATCTGAGTGGGATGCATCTCCCACCTCTGGATGTGAAGGTCTCCCTCCACAAGGGCCCTGGCCTCCCAGACTCCTTCATGAATGAAATTAGAGAACTGTCCGGTTACACTCTCTTCCCGGTTCTGTTTCCCACAGGAACTGTACTTCAGTTAACCAAAAAAATTTAAAGTCTTCAATTTGTTATGTTAATTGACAGCTAACCATCGAAATGTCCTAATTTACTCCGTTGAGTAATTACAAAACAATATGGGTAGTTTTGCTTTAATTTTTAAAGTTAATGGGCTAAGGGTGGGTGGTAGAATGGGTCTTTGCTGGATACAAACTGTTTTACAGTAGCTCTTAATGATTTAATCCCAAAATGTAACCATTCTCTTTGGACAAGGTCATGCAGGAATAATACAGTAATTTAAAATGACTCCATGGCACCCCCTTGTGGCCTCTGATGATGGCATCAGATCAGAAACAACAACTAGAGAGGAAGGAATGTTCTTTATGAGTTATCAACTCACCAAACCAGAGATGATAGTTCCAGGGACTAACAACAACAACAACAAAAGTTGTAGCCTTGATTCCAATTCATGGTGACCCCATGTGTTCAGAGTAGAAGAGGGCTCCACGGTTTTGTTGTTGTGCTGTGTTTTGACAGCTACAATTTTGTACAGAAGTAGATAGCCAGGCAAACTTCCTTGGCACCATTGGATGGGTGCAAACCACCAATCTTTACTTAGTAGCAGAGCATTGTTCATATCACTTCAAAACCCTATGCCACGGAGCCCGTTAACTCGGTGACCTTACATAGGGTTTCTGTAGCTGTAAATCTTAATCTGAGCAGTTTGGGGCTGACTTTGAGACTTAGCAGGCCAACGTTTACCCAACAGCACCACCAGGAGTCCTTTTTTTTTTTTTTTTAAACCGTTTAGGGACAAAGAAGTTTTAAAATCCCTCCAAAATTTTGTGTGTCTCTGGTGGTGCAGTATGTAAGTCGTGGGGCTGATAATTTTGAGGTCAGCAGTTCAAAGCCACCAGTTCTTCAGCAGTAGGAAGATGAAGAGTTATAGTCTTGGAAACCCACAGGATCAGTTCTCCCCCTGCCCTATAGGGTCCTTATAAATCAGAACTGACCTGATGGCAGTGAGTTTGAGCTTGGTGTGTTTGGGAAACATTTGCGTTTTTTATTCTGGGTAGGCTACTACGGTAACTACTACGGTAATAAAGGAATGTAATCATTCCTTTATTTTTCAATTACTATTAATCATTTTATGGGGGGGCGCTCTTACAAACTTATGACAATCCATCGTTCAATTATTAAGCACCCTTGTACATATGTTGCCATCCACATTTCCAAAACATTTTCTTTCGACTTGAGCCCTTGGTATCAGCTCCTCTTCTAAAATCATTCATTCCTTTAATTGACTCTGAGGTCACACATTATGTGGTCACACATACCTAGCTTGTCAGACAGTGGAGTCCTTTCACTAGTGTACCGTCATCGGGAAACGAAGCGCTTGTGGCCAAGACCTGGACTACCACCCACACTGTCTGCTCGACCCTGGCACGTGACGAGCCACGGGCCTCATTCATTCGGTTAAAAACTGCTTATGTGATCACCAGCCATTATCAATGGATTGTGATTTAAATTTTAAAAGTTTGAACACGGGTCCTGAGGCTACAAAACGAATCAAGGGCTAGCCTTTAGGCCTTTACAAACTTACTTTCTAATTTGTAGAACAACCTTAAGTCGTGGTAAAGAACCAGGGAAACATACTTGTACGGAGACCTTCGTTTTTGAAAGTCAAGTTCCTTGATGCCATTACCTCATTAGGCTATCTGCTTATAGGAGGAGCTACGGACAAAAAAAAAGGTGGGGGGCAGGGTCAACTAGCAAGGTCTCTGGTGTCACAGGCATTCAACGAGGTTCTGGGAGTCCAGAAACGCGGCTGAAGTCTGCTGGGCTGACCTTAAAGACCTTCACCTGCGGGCCCTAAGGAGCGCATCCCAGACCGGTGTGCCGCTCGGGGGCCCCAACGAAAGCGTGACGCCGACGCCGACGTGGCCCTTTTCGTCCCCAACAGGCTGCAGGTACCCTTTGGGGTTTGACGGCGTCCCGCCTCCCTTAACCTGCCAAGACCGTTTACGCATTTCCCCTGCAGGAGCAGGCTGGGAAACGAGGTGCTGGCGCGGCGCGCCGCCGCTGCTGCAGGAGCGGAAGGC
>NW_022108124.1:4484535-4495192 GCF_000313985.2 Echinops telfairi | reverse complement strand
CCGGACGCCCCTCGGCGCCACGCCGGCCCTCGGGCTCCTGCGGGCGGGCCGGGACTCCGGCGGGGGACCCCGGGGCGCCCCCTCCCCGGCCTGGAGGTGGTCTGCGCGCTCCCAGCCACCCAGTGGGTACCGACTCCCAGCGACCCGAGAGGACCGGGTCGAACTGCCCCTGTGAGGTTCCCAGGCTGTAACTGTTTTCGGGAGTGGACTGCCGCCTTTCTCCCAGAGGTGGTCTGGTAGGGTCCTCAGCCACCGTGCTTGGAGTTTTTTTCCCCTTAATTTTTAAAAATATTAATAGGTCATCTTATTGGGGGGCTCCTACAGCTCTTTTTTAATCATGTTATTGGGGGCTCGTACAACTCTATCACAATCCGTACATCCATCCATTGCGTCAAGCACATTTGTACATTTGTTGACATCATCATTCTCAAAACACCCTGCTTGGTTTTGTGTCGAAGTAGCTATCCAACCAAACGCTGGGTGTTTTTTTTGTTTTGTTTTGTTTTGTTTTGTTTTACCATCTCCTTCAGCACAGTTGCCAGGTAGAGTTCTAGTTAAAACTCTCCTGCAGCATTCGTGTGTCTCGATTATGTTTACATCTGGAGAATATGTATTCCAGTGAGTGAAAGGGGGCCTTTTTTTGGCGGAGGGCAAGGTTATTTTTTTTTACAAGAATTAAGAGGTAACCGTATTTACATTGCATGAAATAGCAAACGCGGTTCCTCTATGCAAAAAGTACTGACTACCTGTTAGGTTGTGTCCTCTTGGTTGAAATGTTTTGATGGGTGGTTGAAAAATGACAAAGATGTTGATGTATCCTTTTGGCATTGCCCTTTTTCTTTAACTGGATGTTTTGTGTACCACGATCTCAGTTTTGTAACTGTAAATGTCTACATAGGAATAGATACCTAGAGAGATGCATTGTAACAAGAAAAAGTGTAAAAATGTATACTTAAAATAGGTGCACCAAAATGTTAGCAGCGGTTTCTCTGGTGAAGGGATTTTAGAAAAAATGTCTAATTTCCCTACAAGGACATGCATTACATGCACTTGGTTTTAAGAGGTGGAGGAGGAGTGAATGATAACTTGCAGGGGACTAGTGAGTAAATGCTTATGTAACATCACCCCCATCCTTCTACACTTGTTCTGGGTGTAAATACTGCCCCTGTAGTCTCAGAGGGTTGATCAGCCTAAGAAATGTGCACCTCCCTAACATTATTGTTACCCTTTGGCCAAAGATTGAGCCATGGATTGAATTTCACTCCAGACCTGATGACTGGCTAAGGGCTGGCATCTCTGCAATCAGTCAGCCTGGTCTCATGTATGATTTTGATTTTTGCCCCACATTTTCCTCCCATCTCTCCAAGACCACCTGAGCAGTGGGCTCTATCTAGTCCGCACTGGGTTATGGGAGCTGTGATTCATGTGGTCCGTCAGTCTCAGTCCACTAGACAACGATGCCAGTTCTGCCTGCTATGTAAATGCTGATGTCGAGAAAAAGAGCACTGTATAAGACAGGTGAAGAAAACTTCACACTGCATTTCTTTTCCGATATTCCCTCTACCGCACCACTGCCACAGTGCAAAAAACAAGTAGGGAGCCCTTCTCTGATATTAAGCTACTTGCATGAATTGGGGTGATCACTTTCTCTGTTTCCAAAATGAAAATAAAGGATCGAAAGTGCATACTTAAAATCAGATTTGTGTTCAGATCCCAATCCTCTTGCATGCTGTCTAACCTTGAGCTACATATTTGACTTTACGCTGTCTCAATTTCCTTACCAGGAGTACAAACTCTATCGTTCAGATTCAATAAGATAGAGTATGTTAGCAGTCTAAACATAATAGATAATCATTTTTATTTTACTGTTATTTTAAGTCCCTTAACAGTTAAAAGTCTGACTCAGGTTTAGTGACTAAAATTATTTACTTTCCTTGTGGTTGAATACATTAATGTAGACTTATGCTCCCATTAAGGCATCCTGCTGGTGGTGTGATGGTTACTTGTTGAGGTGCCATCCACATGATTGGCAGTTCCAGACCACTGGGCTTTTTACTCCTGTAAACAGTTACAGTCTCTGAAACCCAGGAGGCCGATATGGCCAGCATTGACTTGATGGCAGCAAGTTTGGCTTTGGTTTGGTTGCATAGTGGTTACATGTTAGGTTGCTAACTACAAGGTCCATAGTTCAAAATCACCAGCCTCTCCACGGGAGGACAGGGCTTTCCACTCTCGTAGAGAATTACAGGGGCAGTTCTACCCTGTCCTGTAGGGTCGCTATGAGTCAGAATAGCCTCAATAGCGGTGAATTTGTTCTTTTACTTATATACTCCTATTTTGGTGTCAGGATATAGTTGCAATAAATTTAATTCAAAGCACACATACAAAGGGCCTTCAAAAGGTTAGTGGAAGAATTCCATTGTCTTTTGGGGGGGCTCTAATTCTTTTTTTATCATTTTATTGGGGGCTCGTACAACTCATCACAATCCATATATACATCAGTTGTGTAAAAGCACATTTGTACATTCTTTGCCCTCATCATTCTCAAAACAGTTGCTCTCCACTTAAGCCCTTGGCATCAGCTCATTTTTCCCCTCCCTCCCCGCTCTCCCCCCCTCATGAGCCCTTGATAATTTATAAATTATTTTGTCCAATCTTACACTTTTTTTAATGTTGCACTTAAAAACAAGTTTATTTTAGCAGATGAGTTTTATTCTATTCGGTGTCTGTTTATTGCATTCTGCATTTTATTTTAATAATACATTTGTATTTGTCTCTTCTATGTCTGATAGCTTATTCATTAGCTTGTCTAGCTGACTCTTTGGGGTGCGGCTTGCTGCTACCTGGGCGGAAGATAGAGTCGGGTGGGTAACTAGAACGTGGTGAAAACCTGGAGCAGTATGTAGCTTCCCAGCGGGCTTTACTTTGACTCAGACTTTGGTCAGCTTGTCTTCCTCATCCTTTTCAAATCCAGAGCAGACGACCGACCTTCCCTTGGGATACTTGGCACAGCACTTCCGCAGGTCTTGGATAACAGCCTGGCATTTAGATTCCATGTAGTTGTTGGCTTGTAAGCATCTCTGTATTTCACAGGCCTGTTTCTGGCATGGGTCCTGTGGCATAGCCAGGGAATGTTTAAGGACCGAATCGCAGAGACTGTCTGTCCTCTGGCTCCCAGCGCTGTCCGTTGGGGCACGGCCACGCAGGCTCGGCCGCATAATAGGCGCCTGTGCTGATGGAGACGTTGCCAACCCGGCCGCAGTCAGCACCTCGGACAGACCAGTCCACATTCCATGGCCTTTCCGTTACATGTTCCCGCAAACTTTGTGAAGCCGCCTCATATATAACTTTTAGCGCTTAATGCAGTTTCTTCAATCGAATATGCACTTAATTCATTCTATATAACTTTCTAGTTGATTAAAGATCTGGCACCATTGGGTTCTGACACCTCTACATGAGTTACTTTTGCCTATATGACTTCTTCCCTTTTATCTACAGGCATGTTTCGTTTTTGTTTTTTTACTGCTGGGGAATATATGATTCAGCTTTGATCCCTCCAGTATTAAGGATTACACTAAATAAATCAGTAGAAGGTAGTCAACGAATTAGTTCCTTTTGTGGCATTTTGTGTGAATTTGACTGTACCCTAGTTGCTACACCTGCTTTGTTCTCCGAGAAATGTGAATGAGAACAACAACAAAAAATTTCCCCATGAAAATCACTTCTGTTCTTCTATGTGATCAATACGATTTATGAAAATTACACTTTAAGGAAATGTACCAGCTTGAAGCCCGTATTGAAATGGTCTTAATTTTAGGAACTGTGCCGATGAAACTCCTTAAAGGGTGCCACAGGTACAATATATTGAATAAGCATACTACATAAGCCTTATTGTAGATATGTAGTCTTCACAATGGCGTCTCATTTAAAAATGGTGGGTTTTTCAACCTTACTAATAGAAAGAGAACGGGAATTGGGCTCTGCATTTAGACTTGACTAGAAACATACTTCCAAGCTATAGAGAGAATGTTGAGTTTTTCTTTTATGAGTTAGACTTTCCTACGGTGCACACATTTCTTGTTACTGATACTTTGTGGGTTAGAAAGAAATAACAATGTTAAGAATTACCGTTTGTAACATATCTGGCCTTTCCCCCCCCCCCCCTTCTTCTTTAGATTGAAAAGATATGAATGAATATCCCAAAAAAAGGAAAAGGAAGACTCTACACCCTTCCCGTTATTCAGGTCAGAATATCATTGAAAGGTTTTCAAGTTGAGTCACAAATTAATTCTGTTTCCTGTGATATTGTTTTCCCATCCATTTTCGCAAATGAACAGAAAAAGAGTTAACTATCTTCATTTTCGGGTCAGAGAAAAATTTAAATAAACTTTCTCATTGTCTACATGTGCCTGGAGACATGAGAATTTTGTAGACATTTTATTTTATCGTTACAGTTCCATGGATTTTAAATACGAATATTTAAAATTAGGTATCTGAGGTTGCATACTCGTCTGCCTCCTCCCAAGCCTATACTCAAGCCATAATAACCTTAGTAGGCAATGCTTTTTATCATTGAAAACAAAAACAAGCTCATTGAATCTAAATATCATCCCTGTAGGACAGGGTAGAGTTAACCCTGTGGGTTTCTAAGACTGTAACTCTTTACTGGAGTGAAAAACCTCCTCTTTCTCTCACAGAGCAGCTGGTGGTTTCAAACTGCTGACCCTGTGGTTAGCAGCCCACCACTGCATAACCTACAACAAACACCACCAGGGCTCCCTGATTTTCAGGAAAGCGCTTGAGGATCAGTTAGGACTTCTGAATATTATAATTGCCTCAAGTCTTGCCTAGGTGGCAGCATTAAGCAACAAACCAAGCTTAATTTCCTCTGATGTGAAGAGCATGTAGCCTGCATGGGCTAATAGTGTGCCTGAGGCTGCCCCAGCTGGATGCGATGTGTTAGTTTGAGATGGCCACAGAAACCCCTTTTCTTATGCTGCGGAGACAGCAGAGCCAACCTCCATCGGGGGCTCTAAAATTGCACAATGAAAATGAAAACTCAGTGTTTAAAACAATGTATAGAGTTAAAAACTTTTTCACCTAATGTACAAAATTAATGGGAAAGAATCTCTATCCTGTACACTATCTTCCAAAAATGTGAACTTTCATTTTGTTTGTTTATTTTAAGATGTTTTGGCAGTATAGGAAAAGGAAGGCTCTGTGGATCTGAAATAGAAGGACTTTTTAAATTAAGGAAAATACTAATACTTTATTACAGGATCTATAATTAAAATTTTAAAATTACATAGGTTGTATAAAAGAATGGTTGTAAGTAAATACTGTGTTAGGCAGGGTTTTCTAGAGAAACAAAACCATGACACTTTTGATTTTAGTTAGATAGATAGATAGATAGATGATACATAGATAGATAGTTAGATAGATAGGTTTATACAGCATGAAGGAATATAACAGCCAATTAGTCCACACAGCAGTACAGAAGACTCAGTTCAACTCACTTCTGTGGAACAGTTAATGTACTGGAAGTCCTTCAACTCATGAAGGCTGCTGGGTCCAAGGTCAAGGAAGCAGGCAGCAGATATCCCTAGGCAATATAGGCAGAGTCCACCTACAGGTCGCAAATAGTAGGGCCAGTCACGGCCACCAACAGTCAGCAGCTCTGGAGCTTAGTGAAGCAGGCCTGGATGGGATATCGAGCTCAAGCAATGCAAGACAGGATCCAGCAGCCTCAAGCCAACGTGGCATACACACTGGCAGCATGGCAGAGCAGGTCCGTCACAAATACGTACATGTTACTGTGCTCAAAATGTTTCTCTGCTTTCTTTTATATTCAGATTCCTCTGGAATAAACAGAATTGCAGATGGATTCAGTGGGATTTTTTCTGATCATTGTTATAGTGTCTGTTCTATGAGGCAGCCAGATCTGAGATATTTTGATAACAAAGGTATGTCTATGTTATATTCCAAAATGTTTTTCTTAATGTTACGTTTACTTATTTATTTTTCTTCCTTATTTGAAGATGAGAAAGGTAGGGTGAAAGTAATGGTTTCCAAATAGGTGGGTGTTTGTTATAATTAAAGAAAACAAAGGTTTCTTTGTTTATCTTTTCACTGAGTTGGGTGTGGGTTAAGGTGGATAGAGTACACTATCAGAGTTGGGTGTGGGTTCAGGTGGATAGAGTACACTATCAGAGTTGGGTGTGGGTTCAGGTGGATAGAGTACACTATCAGAGTTGGGTGTGGGTTCAGGTGGCTAGAGTACACTATCAGTTTTACATGCAGCATTTCATACATATTTTGCTTCATCTCATTCATTTCAATCCCCTCAACTCCATCCAGGACTTTCGCATGTGATCCCTTTCGGAGTAGTTGGTAGTGGTAGCCAGGCACCATTTAGTTCAACTGGTCTCAGGGTTGTGAAGATTGATGTTCAAGTGGGCCCTTAGTCTGTCGCACTAATTGTTTGCATGCGTTCTTCTGTTCCATCACTCTTCCTTCCTCTGGACAACGAGAGACTCAATATTTGTACGTAAGGGGGCCATTCATGAACTTTCTACTGACCCCAGTTGCTACTCAGCAAAGTAGGATGCAGAACATTGTCTTTGTGGACTTTGTTGTGTCAGTTGACCATGGTATCTCCCAAGACCTTGGACCTGAGCCCCTGGGCCCAGGGGTTCATTTCCTGAAAACGTTTGTTTATGCTTAAGATGTTTTCATAGCTTTTCCCCATGTGTTCTATCACACATGGACATATGTGTAGCAGAGATAAATAACCATGTACAAATATCCTTGGTTAAGCCTATATATTCATTAGTGTACTCCCACTCTATTCAACCATCCTTAGTACCATCATCATTGAAAGACTGTGCACCATATATATTCGAGTATAAGCCAACCCTAATATCAGCCAGGGCACCTAATTGTACCACAGAAACTACATTAAAACTGTGCTGAGAACTGGACTTATACATGAGTACATATGGTATATAATGGTTTTATTTCTATTGCCTATAAGTTTGCATTCTGCCCTATGTCTTTCCTTGCCTCTATTGTTTGGGTTTTTGTTTTTTCAAAAGCAGCTAAGTGAGTTTTAATATCTTAAATTATCTCAGACTTTCAGACTTAGAAATAAAAATCTCGCTCACCTAAATCCATTTGTATTGGGTAGGACTTGATAGCAAAGCAGGAATGGTCCAGACCTGGGGCACATTTGTAGTAAAAGGTTAAGAATAGATGTATGCACAGCTTTAAAACCGAGCCATACCATGCAGTCTAAGGAGTTAATGAAAAGAAAGAAGAGATGAAGGATTAGGTGTTTTCCAACTTGTATCCGTATTGTGGCTCCTCTTTATTAGAACAAAGCTTCTTAAATTGTGGGTCATGACCCCACAAGGGGGAAGATGACTGTGAATCGGGAAAAGTTTGGCAACAGTTTCTGAACTCGAAACAACCCCAAATCCAAAACCTACTGCATAATGAATCCCAGGTGTTTTTATTGACAAACAGGAGTTGGGAGTGGGGAAGGTATAAGAAGCCCTGTTCTAGAGCATTCGGCGGGTGATAAGAACAACTTACACTTGATCTCTTCTTCCTTTGGAATCACGTAAGCTCCCAATTCATTGAGCTCCTATACTGGAAGTTTTATTTACATAGAAATTGTAAATATAATGAGTCATCAGTATGAACTCATAATGTGCGTGTGTGCACAGGTTAGTATATACACATACTTTTTGCTGTTTCAACTACAAGTACATTTTTTAAAATGCCAAACCTGCAATATTTTTTTTATCATGTTTTTTTGTTTTGTTTTGTTTTTTTCTCTTTTTTTATTTATAAGCAGTTCAATTTCATTCTTTTTTTTTTTAACATTTTATTAGGGGCTCATACAACTGTTATCCCAATCCATACACACATCAATTGTGTAAAGCGCATTTGTACATCTCAAAACATTTTCTCTCCACTTAAACCCCCCACATTAGGTCCTCATTTTTCCCCTCCCTCCCCGCTCCCCCCTCCCTCATGAGCCCTTGATAGTTTATAAATGGGTATTTCCTGCAATATTTTTAAAATGCCAAACCTGCACACATAATGTCCAGATGTTTATTTCTAATACTGTTCTTCAATAAAAGTTAGTTATCGGTTTTGGTTTGTTTTCCAATAGCTCCTTGGAGAAATAGCTGATTCTAGAACTGGGGCAGGAAATCTACAGGATGAGCTGGTGTACGATGCAGGGCCAGAAAGTGTGGAAGTGCTCAGAACAAAACCCATTGCTTAGAGGGGCACTGGAGCACACAGTAGCCAAAGCTGGAACCTTTGAGAAACAACAAAAATAAAGTATTGGGTTATAAGCCAAAGTATAAATAAATCCCTGTTCAAGCTGATATTTTTTAAAAGATCAAATAAACAAATGGGAGAGAAGAAAGAAATTTGTTATATATAACAGTTCCTAATTATGTATGCAGGTGTGCCTGTCTCAAGGCGATGGAACTACTTAAGAGTGGGCTTTGAATATTGATTTCCTTCCAAAGCATGCAGTATACAAAAGGGAAAGGGTGACCTTACAGAGGACAAACTTGAGACATGATATATTAGGTAATCAAGGTTATCGTCAGTATTCAGAAGTCATAATAATAATATGTCCTGTTCATACACTATCATGAAAAATGGCACTTTGTGTTGTCTACGTCCTGGTAACCCAAACTCCAGTCTTACTGTGAGAAGAACATCAAGCACATTCCATGAGTAAGGCATTCTGCAGAATACCTGACCAGTACTCCTGAAAACTGTCATAGCCCAGACGCCTAGGAGATCAGAACCAGATGTCATCCAGTACTCCTGGTGAGATCCTGGAAGAGAGAAGGGACTTTAGCTCAAAATTAAGAATACCTGATTAGAGTATGGACTTCCCCCCAAACCAAAACCCATTGCTATTATATACATTCTGACTCATAGAAACCCTATAAACCAACAACCAAACCCTCCAACTCAGTAATCCCATGAGGCAGAATAGCATTGCCCCATAGAGTTTCCATGGCTATAATCTTCAGAGGCTGATGGCCACACTGGCTACATCTTTCTCCCCTATGGCAGCTGGTGGGCTTGAACCACCAGCCTTTTGGTTAGTAGCCAAGTGCCTACCCACTACACCACCAGAACTCCCTAGCAAGAACTTTTATAACAATGTATCGGGCAATGAATGTACAAATGTGCTGTACACAATTGATGTATGTATGGATTCTGATGAGTTGTATGAGCCCCTAATAAAACGATTAAAAAAGAAAACCCCCAATGTATCAGTTATGTCAGTGTGTTAATAATTGTAGCAAGTATACTTTACTAATCTAAGAAGTTCATGGCAAAAGAAACAGTGTAGGTTATGTGGTAATTTGTTGTAGAATCTTACAGAAGTCTAGTATGAAACATCATAAAAGCCCAATATTCTCTTAGAAAAACAGCCTTTTGCCATAAAGTCACGTCAGACCTGATAGGACAGGACTACCTGTAACCCCATGGGGTTTACAAATCTGACCTTTGCAAAGTAAACTACCACGTCTTTCTCCTACAGAGCGGTCTTGAAACACCAACCTTGACTTTTCGGTTAGCAACCAAGCCCATAACCACTGTTACCCCTAGGGTTCCTTCAGTCTTCTCGACCGACCTTTATCTCCATGGGCGTTAGCACTCCAGCTTTCAATTCCCAAGGCAGTATCATGGGAGTAAAGACTCATTCAAACTGAGTAATATAAATATAAATTCCCATTAGAAGGCATGTTCTAGTCCAGATGGCGCATAGAAGCAAAAGCAACTCTTTGGGCAGACCTGTGTGGCTAGGGTGTCATCTCTTGTCATGACTCAATCTAAGGTCTAAATACTTTGTTATAAATAACAAGTCCTTTTCAAAATCCTCTTTTCCAGATGACGATTCTGATACGGAACCATCAAATGACTTGCCAAAATTTACAGAAGGAATCAAAGCCAGGAACAGAAATCAGAACTACCTGGTTCCTAGTCCAGTGCTTAGAATTCTAGACCACACTGCCTTTTCTGCAGGTCAGAGAACTAATTCAAATTATTTATATATATTTTTGTGTCAATCAATGAAGAAGCAGTTTATTCTTTTTTTTTCTTTCACTCATTTTATTGGGGACTCTTACAATTCTTATCACAATCCATCCATCCGTTGTGTCAAGTACATTTGTATATGTTTTCAAAACATTTTCTTTCTACTTAGCCCTTGGTATCAGCTTCTCATCCCCCCCCCCTCATTAACCCTTGATAATTTATAAACTATTATTATTTTTTCATGTCTGACATTGACTAATGTCTCCCTTCACCCACTACTCTGTTGTCCGTCCCTCAGGGAGGTGGGTGTATGTAAATCATTGTGATTGGTTCCCCCTATCTCCCCCCACCTTACCCTTACCTTCCTGGTATCACTACTCTCATTATTGGTCCAGTTATTCTTTTTGTGTGTGTGTGATTGAGTGAGGCAGTGCGTGAATGACTGAGGCAGTGAGAGAGTGAGGCAGTGAAAGTGTGAGGCAGTGAAAGTGAGACATAGAGTGAGAGTGAGTCACTGACTGAGGCACTAAGAGAGGCAGTGAGTGAGTGAGAGAGAGGCAGTGAGGGAGTGAGTGAG
>NW_022108124.1:4479031-4484330 GCF_000313985.2 Echinops telfairi | reverse complement strand
GAGTGAGTGAGGCAGTGAGAGTGAGACATAGAGTGAGAGTGAGTCACTGAGTGAGGCAGTGAGAGTGTGTATGTGTGGCAGTGAGTGAGTGAGGCAGTGAGAGTGAGACATAGAGTGTGAGTGTGTGTGTGTGTGTGGCAGTGAGAGAGTGAGAATGAGGCAGTGAGTGAGTGACTCAGTGAGTCACTGACTGAGGCAGTGAGAGTGAGGCAGTGAGAGAGTGTGTCCAGTTATTCTTTTTTAACTGCAGGTTGTATTTCTTTCAATAGGTTTTATTGTAATAATAGACTGGGTTTTACTTTTCAGAAAAATCTGCTGAAATTGAAATTTATGATGAAGAATGTGACTCACCTGAGTCAGTCAACCAGCAAACGCAAGAGGAGAGTCCTGTTGAGGTTCACACTGCCGAAGATGTTCCAATTGCTGCGGAGGTACATGCAATTTCTGAAGACTATGATATAGAGGCAGAAAACAACTCCTCGGAGAGCCTCCAGGACCCAGCCGATGAAGAGCCACCAGCCAAGCTTTGTAAAATCCTTGACAAGAGCCAAGCTTTGAATGTGACTGCCCAGCAGAAATGGCCATTACTGAGAGCTAATAGCAGTGGTCTGTATAAATGCGAACTTTGTGAGTTCAACAGCAAGTATTTTTCTGACTTAAAGCAGCACATGATCCTGAAGCATAAGCGCACTGACTCAAATGTGTGTCGAGTGTGCAAAGAAACATTCTCAACCAACATGCTTCTGATTGAACACGCCAAACTGCACGAGGAGGATCCCTACATTTGTAAATACTGCGATTATAAAACGGTGATTTTTGAGAACCTCAGCCAGCACATCGCAGATACCCATTTCAGCGATCACCTGTATTGGTGTGAGCAGTGTGATGTGCACTTCTCCTCGAGCAGCGAGCTCTACTTACATTTCCAGGAGCACAGCTGTGACGAGCAGTACTTGTGCCAGTTCTGTGAACATGAAACGAATGACCCGGAAGATTTGCATAGCCACGTGGTAAATGAGCACGCATGTAAATTAATAGAGTTGAGCGATAAGTATAACCACGGAGAGCAGGGACAATATAGCCTCTTAAGCAAAATTACCTTTGACAAATGTAAAAACTTCTTTGTATGTCAAGTATGTGGTTTTCGAAGTCGACTTCATACAAATGTCAACAGGCATGTTGCTATTGAACACACTAAAATTTTTCCTCATGTTTGTGATGACTGTGGGAAAGGCTTTTCAAGCATGCTAGAATATTGCAAGCATTTAAATTCACATTTATCTGAGGGGATTTATTTATGCCAGTATTGTGAGTACTCAACAGGACAGATCGAAGATCTTAAAATTCACCTCGATTTCAAGCATTCGGCTGACTTACCTCATAAATGTAGTGACTGCTTGATGAGGTTTGGAAATGAAAGGGAATTAATAAGCCACCTTCCAGTTCATGAGACAACTTGATTAATGTCAGTGTCAAATAAATTTTGGCTTTTGTTTTTGTTTTTTTAGGTGTTGAAATGGATTATTTTAAAGATAATTTAAGGGAATTGCCTGTAACAAGAATATTTTTAATTTTCAGTTTTTATGGCATTGCTACATTGTCAGCGTATAATTTATCTGAAATGTATTTTTGATTCCATGGTAGTTGGTAGGTGACTCTTCCTATGACATGTGCTCCAATTTCATGAATTGTTTTTAAAAAATGTATTGAAGAAACTTCTGTTACCATAGGTGCTCTTGAGTTGTTTTAAACAAAGAAACACGCACACAAGACAGACTCGGTTTTCCATGATTAATCACTTCACATATGATGTCATTAAAGTCCAGCACTGAACCAGATCTGAAAGCACTCAATTGTATATGATGATGCCCCCTGGTGCTTCCACTAACCAGAACCCCAGTCCCCTTCTGCATTCCCCACTAGTAGCATGTTCCCCCATGGCATCAGTGGGCACGTTAGTAACACTAAGAGGTCAATGCTACTGCAGAGAGGATCCCATTCTTGTCAGACACTCTGGTTTTCTGTAATTCTAGCTTTCTGTTAATATTGTTGCTAAGCCTTTATGTGTTGAGTCATTTTAAATGTCCCCAGGGAGGGATGGAATTGGTGAGGGATCAGACAGTAAAGGGAAAGAGCCATTTCATAACTCACTCAGAACATGTCAGCATTTATTGCTGTAATGTGTAAAAGATTTTAGAAAGAAAGGGGCTGCTAGCATGATAATGTACAAATTACTTTTAACAATGGCAAAACTGGTTTCACTTCTGAAATAACAGTATCAAAAAGGTAGCAGTGGCTCATTGGCCTCAACTGTAACAAACATGGCTGCAAACAATACCACATCCAGGTATACTGAGAGTTGAAAAGACCACTGGTGTGGCCTATAGGTATTTCACCTCGAGTCCATTTTGAGAATGGTGGCTATACTTGTCCTCAAAACTCATCATTTTTAAAATTATGTCTGCTAATTTGTCATATATGTATAGCTGTGTTAATGTACGAGATAAAGGAGCTCCACTCTAATCGAAAGATTGCAGTCCTAAGTCCTCTCGGTGGGGACTCAGAGGCTTGGTAATCTGCTTCCAACCTCAGCTTTTGAACACTCCGTCTGTGCTCTGAGTTCGAATCTATCCACTGCAACTGGTTTTCTTTAACTGGTGTTCTTAGAAGCCACACTGCTATGTAATTGGTCGAGGAAGGGGAAGGAGCCGGTCAAGGAGGTCTGTCTGATAAAAGTATCACAATGCAAGTTGGAAGAGAATCCTAAAAATTATCACACAAACAAACAAACAAAACTATCACAGCCTTGTAGTTTCAGATAATTTTCTTATGAAAATAGAAACTTAGCTTGTAATTAGCCCAAGATCACATAACCCATTATAGCAGACAGGACTGGACTTCGGGATACTTGGCTTCCGGTCAGGTACTATTTCCATGACACCGTGTTACGTAAAGCTAAAGTCTGTCCTTGAAATGTCATTTCACCGAGTCATTCAGCTAGTCTGGTGAGTGCTTTGTCTTTTTCTACACACATCCTCTCAAAAACTCACTGATGGAATGATTCCAGTTCCGGGCACTCCTAAGGGACAGAGTCGAACTGCTCCCCTGTGTTTCTGAGACTTTAAATCTTTACAAGAGTAGATAGTTGGAGAAATTTGATTTTTAAATAGCACACCTTCATTGAATGTTTGTTTTTAAATTCTGTATTTTGCCTCTACATTGGGTCAGTGATCACATCCATGAGATTAATGCAACTACTCACGATGCACGTGCACGGTCAGAACCATATATTTCCGTACTTTCTGTTGAGTCTGCAGTTGGAAGCCACAACCCACTGACAGTTTGTCCAGTGAATTTTTTTGCTTTGATTCAGGTTTTTTTTTAATTGTTTTATTCGGGGCTCATACAAGTCTTATCACAATCCGTACATACATCAATTGTGTCAAGCACATTTGTACATTCATTGCCCTCATCATTCTCAAAACATTTCCTCTCCACTTAAGCCCCTGGCATTGGGTCCTCAGTTTTGATTCAGTTTTTAAGTGAGTCTATGATAGAACCTAAATTGCTGAGATAGCTGGTTTATATTTTTAACTTAAAATATCTCCTTAGAAAAATGTTTTTCCAACCATGAATCGATTTTCTTTTCAAAGACACATTTCCACCGAACTCTGTTGTGACTTGAATCACAATTCCAGTCTGAACAAACATACTTGATGGTGTTTATTAGCACATCAAGAGAATGCTTGGCAGCAGTGAACAGTCCTGATGGGTTAGACTTGTTTTCCTTGTTTTTTCTGTCTTCACCTTGTAATGAATTGTTGCTTTTAACATTCCAAAGCGTTTCCTTTGCACTTCAGATTTTGAAAACACGTGCACGATTCCAAGGTTTTCCTCTTCCTGCTTGTAAATTTGCTAATTCGGTAGGTATAAAATTGCCTTTCTGTAGTCTAGGGTTTCTCTGAATTTGAGTCTCCATATTGACCATTTTCTCAATTTCACAGGTCTAATGCCTATGACATAATTTCTGAATTGTTGCCCACATATATATTGGGCTTCTGATTTTTTGCAGTAGACTTTAGCACCATTATTTGTTTTTGAGCCTGCTACTTTATCATTAATCTTTGTTTTGTTTCTCTGTTAATCCCACCGGAGATTAAGACAAAAATCTAAGACGATGTGTATATATTTTTAATGTGTATATTTATTATGTAAATTATAAATTCACAAGACCAAAAGCTGTCCCGTGTAATGTAAATGTTTTTATGCTTAACTTGTAAGTTTAAAACTAAACCTATTAGGATTCTTTTGGCGTGTGCTGTGATTATTTGGAGTCTCCTTCACAGCAGAGATGTAAAGATCATTCTGGGGAAAAGCTTTCTGTATTACAAACACCACAACTTTTCTGTTTGGGTTCAATTATAGTACCCTTCTTAAACGCAAATTACCCAAACCCAAAATAAATCACATTAGTGAAAAGTAATTTCTGGTGCAGTGTAGCACTGATGAAACATACAACTTTCCTGTAGTGCTTTAATGCTTCCTCCCCACCCCACCCCCCAATATCATGACCTCAATTCTACCTTACAAATCCTGCTAGACCAGAGGATGTACATGGGTACAGATAAGAGCTGGCAACACAGGGAATCCAGAACAGATAAACCCCTCAGGACCAATAATGAGAGTAGCCATACCAGGAGGGGAAGGTGAGGGGAGAAAGGGGGAATGGATCACAATGATGTACATATAACCCACTCCACTCCCTGGGGGATGGGCAACAGAAAAGTGGGTGAAGGAAGACATGGGTCAGTGTAAGACTTTGAAAAAATGATTTATAAATTATCAAGGGTTCATGAGGGAGGGTGGAGGAGGGAGAGGAAAAAATGAGAAGCTAATACCAAGGGCTCAGGTAGAAATAAAATTGTAAATAATGATGGCAACTAATGTGCTTGAAACAGTGGATGGATATATGGATTGTGATAAGAGTTGTATGAGCCCCCAATAAAATGATTTTTAAAAAATGACAGCTTATTTTCCCAATATAATGAACCAAAAAACCAAACCAAACTCACTGCCATTGAGTCGATGTTAATTCATACATAGCAACCCTATAGGAATGAGTAGAATTGCCTGACTCTACAAATCCCCAAACTCGAAGAACCTTGAGGATTTATTAAAAAATAGATTTACACCAAAATACATTATAGTTAGACTATCAAAAAGTAAAGATAGATATTTGTTAAGCGCTGTCGGGTCGGTTCCCAGTCTTATGCTCCACAGAACAAACCACTGCCTACCC
>NW_022108124.1:4450700-4478023 GCF_000313985.2 Echinops telfairi | reverse complement strand
GGAGAGCAAATGTTTTGAGAATGATGAGGGCAATGAATGTACAAATGTGCTTTACACAATTGATGTATGTATGGATTGTGATAAGAGTTGTAGAGCCCCTAATAAAACAATAAAAAATAATAAATATACCATGGCTTGGGTCAGGCGCATAGTAGTCCTTAAACAGTCTTGCTTTTCAACACGTTAAATAAGTCTTGTGCAGCGGATTCACCCAATGCAATGTGTTGTTGGATCTTTCGACTGCTACTTTCCTGAGCATTGATTGTGGATCCAAGTGAAAGAAAATCCTTGACAACTTCAATTCTTTCTTTGTTTATTACCCATTGGTAAAGTTGGAAGGATTTTAATTTTGTTTACATGAAGTCATAATCCATCCATGTCAAAGTCTACAAACCTTGATCTTCATCAGCAAGAGTTGTATGTCCCCACTTTTCAGCAAGCAAGGATTTCATCTGCATTTTCAAAATGCCTATGAAGACTTCATCCAATCCTGATACTGGGTTCTTCTTCAGGTAGTCCAGCTTCTCTGCTGATTTGCTCAGCATACAGATTGAGTATGATGAGAGGTTACAACCCTGCCACACACCTGTTTTGGTTAAGCCATGCAGTATTCCTTGATTCTGTTCACAGAATGGCCTTCTGATCCACATATAGGATCCAGATGAGCACAATTTCTTCTGTAATTCCTAATCTTTTCAAGGTTATCTATAGTTTATTATGGTCCACACAGTCAATAAAACACAAGTAAGCATCTTTCTAGTATTCTCTACTTTCAGCCAACATTCATGTGACATTAGCAATGATAACCCTGGCCTGAATTTCTGACAGCTGCCTGTCACTGTACTGCTCTAACTATTGTTGGATGGTCTTCAGCAAAATTGGATTTGCATGCAATATTAGTATTGTTCTATAATTTGAACATTCTCTTGGGTCACCTTTGTTTGGAATAGGTACAAATACAAATGTGGTAAACTGAGGACTTGGTAGAGTGTTGTGGTAGTTACATAATGTGTTGTCAATTTGAGATTATTAAGAGTGAAGAGGGGGAGTTTAGCCTGTCACTCAAGTCACAGATTGATGACCTCATTTGGAGGCGCTAAGAAGATAAATAGCTCACTGGAGATGGGACACATGCTCACTCCCTGTGAGACATTCCTGTTAAGAAGACACATGGGGCTATGCTAGAGTCCCAGATCTGAAGGAGCCATGTGAAGACCCCTGCCAACACTGAGGTGCTTCCACTGCCACTGGATCCACAAGACTTCCCACCCACTGGTCTGTGACCTTCCTGTATTTGGCGTCATTGTGTTAGGTAATAGAACAAGGATGGAGGTTGTCCCTACACATCACCTACAGGAGGTTGGAAGAGAATCAGGTGATCCCTTAGCCAGCCATAAAGACTAACTGGGCTGGGGACAACACGAGACAGTGTGGGAATTGCACCCCATCTGACCCCACCACACTGAGGCGAAACACTAAGGGTATGCAACAGAACAGCAAGGGGAACAGAACAACAGAGTCCCCAGGGAATACTAAAAATAGACCAGGGCGTGGCACCCCATCAGACTGGACCAGAAAACACTCCTAAAGGTTAACAAACAGACCTTGAACTATTTACAGGTTTTTCTCTTTTTTTGTCTTTTTGTTGTTGTTTCATTTTCTTTTGTTGCTTTGTTTTGCTCTGTCTTGTTTTTGTGCATATTATCTCTGCAGGTCTATGTAGATAATAGGTGGGATAAACAGCTGGAGGAGAAAACAATGGATCCACGGTTCCTGGAGGACATGAGAGAAGGGGAGGCAGGGGAATGGAAGTGGGTGTTAACAAACCCAGGGACAAGGGAACAAGTGATCCAAAATCAATGGCAAGGAGGGTGTAGGAGGCCTGGTAGGGCTTGCATAAGGCCAATGTAACTGAGAGGAATTCCTGAAACCCAAATGAAGGCCGAACATGATAGTGGGATATGGAAAGCAAAAGAAATAGAGGAAAAAACTCTCTGGCTCTAGAGTAGCTCCAGGTGTCTTGTCAACAGGAATGTCTCAGGGAGTGAGCGTGTGTCCTGCCTCCAATGAGGTCATCAATCTGCAACTTGACAGGCTAAACTCCACCCCTTCACTCCTAATCATCTCAAATTGACAACAGATTATGTAACTGCCACGCAAGCAAGCTAATTTGTGTTCCACTCATGTCGGAATCAGGGACAGGTGTCTCACGTTGTACAGTCGGGTGAGGAATGAGTCAATAACAAAAGGCCACAGAGATGGTCTACCATTTTGAACCTCTTGCTAGGAGTCCTGGTGGCATTGTTGGTTATGTGTTGGGCGGCTAACCCCAAAGCAAGCACTTTAAATCCACCAGCCACTCTGCAGGATTAAGATGTGGCTTTTTACCCCCTGTCAAGTTAGTCATAGAAACTCACAGGGGCAGCTCTGCCCTGTTCTGTAGGGCTGCTATGAGTTTCAATGGCAGAGGTTGATTGAGGTTGTTTCCCTCAGCTGCTGTGAACCTCTGCCTGTACCAGAGTCCCAACAAAGTTCTGTTTCTCTGTACTTTTGATGTTCCCATTGGGAACCAGGTGAGTGGAGTTTCTTACTCCTCTGCCTGCCACTTCATATTATAATTCCGAAACATTTTACTAAAATGCTCTAAAGAGATGTTGTATAGTATATTAATTAACTTGTGTATGGTAACTATCCATTCAATGAAATATTAATCTAGAGATGTTACTGTCAAGACATTTTTTTTCATGTGATGAACATCCACAATCAGTTTTCTTTCTGTAACTGGATAATGTGGGTGGGCTTGTTATAACCCAGTTGAAAGACCTTACAAGCTTACAATTGAGGGTACCAAAGAATAAAGAAGTTCCATCTATGGTTTATAGTGTCAGCTCTTGACCAAGAGTTTCCAGTTGGCCCTTCTTGACCAGTTTTGGACTTGCCAAACCAGTCCTCACCATCACATATGCCAGTTACAATAAATCCCTCTCTCATCTTCTCTCTCTCCTTGTGGGTCAGCATATTCCACAAGGTCTGTTTCTCTGATGAAAGCCTGGCTGATACACTGTCACACTCCCTCCAGGAAAGTATGAGACTGCCAGGCCGCCCTTCGTCATTTGTAGGGTAGTTTGATAGTTTCAGACGTTTATTGGGAAAAAATTTAAAATATAACTAAAATTATAAGATCCTTAGCAGAAATAATAATCACACTGTGTTTGATGTGTTTGTTGTTGTTGTTGTTGTGTGTGTGTTCCTTTAAGGTGTGGGATGAAAATAGGCAGAAGAGAAACAGATGAAAAACAAATTACTCTGAAGTCAAATGATTCCAGCTTGTCTCGCAATTAAGGTTGGGGTTTTGTATATATAACTTTATCAATTATTTCTAATCCCATTCGATGAGCTTGAACTTTAATAAAAACTGTGTGGCATCTCACTATAGTCCAATATCCACAGAACCACCAAAGTGACCTTTCAAAATGTAAATGGGATGATGGGCTTAAAGCTTTGTAACTAACAGCTTACTTTTGCTCTTAGAATGAGATTCAAACTTCTAATAGTGGCCTATATCAAAAGTTCCCACGCTTATTTGGCCTAATGCCTCTTTTCAAGAAAAAAAAAAAAGAATTACTTAGCACTCCCATGGCAATTAAAAAACTTTTACAGTAACACCCATAGATTGTGTAGCCTCCCTGGACTGCTCCAGCATCCCCAGGGGGTGGCATTGCCCACTATGAGAAATATTGGACCTACCTTCCTCTCTCAACTAATTTTCTCTACCCTCCCTTTCTAGCTCTACACCCTAGTGGCACCAGCATTCTTTCTTTTCATTGGCTGTACTACTCTTTTCCCTAAGAGCCTTCAGACTTACTGTTCCCATGATATTAATTTCTCCCTGTAGTGTTTCTTGTTGCCAAAGTATGGTTTTTGTTTCCAGACTCTTAAGCACTGACTGAAATAATTTAAATAATTGCATTTGCTTACTTGATATTCATTAAGATGTAAGAGGAACAATAGCTAAGATTTATCCAACTTTTACTTACATGAGAAGCAAGCACTATTCTCAGCATATGGTATCAACCCACTTAATTTTCACAATTAATAAAGTAGGTTTAATAGTTAAAGTTTTGCCTCAAATTAGCTGGGCTAGGATTCTTAGTGCTTTGGCAGTTAAAACGATATGATCAATATAGGTTGACATGGGGGAAATGCTTGCTTGCCTTTTGCAAGGACTGGATTCTGCATCTGAGTGTTCAACCTCTGGCTCTTTGGACTTGAGCCAACTGTCAGACACATTACCTGCTGATCCCAAGCATTGGTGGCCTGTCATCCTACTTATGGACCATGGATCTATTAGTATCTGCAGCCCCAGGCCTGACTTCCCAACCTTGGATCCATTCATCTCTGCAATCAGAAGCTTGTTGTTTTCCTCCCCATGTTGTGCTGATGAGCCTCTGTAACTACAAAAGTCAGAAAAAGCCTCCTTAGATATGCTTTGTGGGGGACCAGCCTGGACAACCCAAGGGATCCTAATGGGCAATTGTATAATTGAAGGGTAATTTAAAGAAACACAAGGCAAGCAAGGGCAGGAAAGGAATGTGCTTGAGGCATACACATAACAGGAAAGGGATGTGCTAGAAGCATACATGTGACAGGAAGGCGCATATGTAACAAGATGGGCGGATTCTAGAGTTAAGATGGCACCTTAACCTTAGTCAGCCCTGAGTTGGCTTGACCTTAAGTGTCCCTGAGCTCTTCTCCAGGGGAACAATCTATGATCCTTATCAGAAGGGAGTGGTAAGTACTTCCAGTGGGCTGGACAATAGGGTCTGATTGCTCTGGAAATCAGACAACCTTCAAGTTTATAGTAAGCCACCATGACCTTGTAATATGGGGGGGAGGGGAGGCATGGTGGGGGATAATTTTTAGTTAGGAGACTGTGACTGGGATTCATCTCCAACTCACGAGAGGCCTCCCCCCCCACACCAGTGTCTCAGCCTCCCTTAAATACGAGCGCAGAGAATTTGTCCACATACACTCTCTTCCAGGTTCTCAGTTTCCCACAATGCTTCAATGGTTTTCCTTCTAGAGAATTCAGCCTAAGATGGTAGATATTATTATAATTGTTTTTGTTAAGTATTGTCAAGATGGTTCCGACTAAGAGCAACCTGATGTACGGAGAACAGAACATAATACTCCTGCATCATCTTAGAAACATTGCTATAAGGTCACTGTTTCAATCACTGTGTCAGTTCAGCTCATTGAGGACTTTCCTCCTTTTCACTGCCTCTCTAGTTAACAAACATGATGTCTTTCCCTGGGGTCTGTTCCCTCCTGATAACATTTACAAAAAACATGAGATAAAATCTCACTCTCTTTGTACTTTTTCCATGACAGATTTGCTCTGGTGGTCCATGTTCGTTGTTTCCACCACAAGTTAAATGCATGAATTCTCCTTTAGTCTTCCTCACTCCCTGTCCAGCTTTAGCAAGCATAGAATGTGATAGAAACAACACGACTTGGGTCAGATGCACTGTACTCAGGATGACATCTGTGTTTTGAGCATTTTACAAAGGTCTTTTGCAGCAGATTTGTCCAGTACAATATGTAACTTGACTGCTACTTCCATGGATCCAAATAAAACGAAATCCTTGCCCAATTTCAATTTTTTCTGTTTTTCATGATATTGCTTATTGATCCATTATCGTTTTATGTTGAGTTGTAATTCATACTGAAGGATTTAATCTTTGACCTTCATCAGAAAATGCTTCAAGTCCTCTTGCTTTTCAGTAAAGTTGTGTCTTCTGCATATGAGATTTCCTTCTTCCAAACCTGATGCTACAGTCTTCTTCATACATCATAACTTCTTATTTTCTTGGCATAAAAATAGCATTAATATGGAGAAAAGATACAATCCAGATGGATACATTTTCTATGACCCATCTAGCCATAGTAATTATAACTCCCACCAAAGGACTGGGTGGGATGATGTAAATGAGGTATTTGGGGCTCACCAAGGGGGTTAAGTGGCTTTCTAATAATGAAAATAAAATCTATGGACCCCTTGTGGGGGTAGGACCTTGGAAATAAGGTATATGGAACATCAATGAGAGAGTTGGTCAGTTTTGTCTTCTTAAAAGCCATTCCAGAAATGAACACAGGGAACCGACGATCACCAAGATGATGAGACAGGAGCAGAGGGAATCATTTGGGCCCCATATCCCTGCACTGGGAACCTGTAGACCTAGGAGACACCGAGCTGTAATACCAGAGATGGTAAAAATCAGTTTTCACAGAAACATCAGCACAAAGCAAACAGAACCAGCAGATTGGAAGGCAATGGTGCAGTGGCTTGAATATCTTTAAGTACGAGGCTTGCCAATGGAGGGGGATGCCTCCAGAGACTCATCAGCAGAGCTAATGAGCAGTTTAACCCTTGCCCAAACAGGGCAGCTATGAGGGCAGCCCAAGAGACCTGAGAGGCTAAAGGCCAAAGAGCAGAGGCTATCTTCATTGTAAAACTATATCTTGAGTCTGTTTTGATCCTGCATTATAATCTGCTACTCTCTAATAAACTCCATTATAACCTGTTATTCTCTAATAAACCACACACTGTGAGTATGGTCTGTGAGTTCTATGTGGCCACTGCCACACAGTGAGCCCAGCAGAGGAGTAAAGAGTACCTTGGGAAGGGTGGTTGGTATCATTTTTAGTAAAAAGTTTGAGGGCAGGGTATAACCGACTTCTATTTTATAGGAATCCGACTGTTGATCTTAAATTTCCTTCCTAATGCTAAAATTACTTGTGAGGTTAGCAATTCAAATCTAGCTGCTTCCTGGGGGTTGAGGGGTGGGAATAAATGGGGCCATCTGCTCCTGGAAAGATTTACAGTCTAAAATGCTATTGTGCCCCATAGGGTGATATGCATGGGAATTGGCTGTAGGTTTTTGCTTTCCAAGTTTAGCATTCTAATCAAGTTTAATATTCTAATCACCAGTAATGTTTAATGCATCTCAACTGCACGCTTGAATTTCAGATCGCAAAAGTTCGCTAAAATAAATCTTGTTTGCTCATCATTGGCCTTAGCGGTGCATGAACTTGTATACTTTGTATCTTGGAATCCCTCTTAATCTTTCGCCTTTCGTCGCACCCCACCACTTCCAGCTCTACCTCTCTAAACCCTTCCAAGGCCAGGCTGAGCCATGTAAACGTTGAAAAGAGAAGAGAGGGATGAGAAAAGCTAGAGAGTGGCTCTGACCACCAACCATTCTTTGGGTTGCATTTCCGACGCACAACCGCTTTTGCCTTCTGCCCTGAAGAAAAATGGCGCCGGGAGCAGACGCACTTCCGGCCGCGGAACGAAACCGAGGCGAAGTGGGCAAATGCCGGAAGTGAGCGCCGTTTAGCCCCTCCCACTGTCTCCTCCCCCTCGCTTCCGCCTCTCGGGAGAGGATGAGGCGGCCGGGAGGCTGTGGCCCCGCTGTGGTTGCTCGGTGACAAGTGGGAACCGCCTCCGCCATAATGGCAGAAACAGCTTCTCCCCTGAAGCACTTTGTGCTGGCAAAGAAGGCGATTACTGGGATCTTTGGTCAGTTACTGGAGTTTGTTACTGAAGGCTCACATTTTGTTGAAGGTTAGTCTCGCTAAGTTCTTAAAGAGATTGTTTTAAGAAAATGCATTGAAGATGAAGGTACTTTATTACGTGAACATTACATTGATTTTCCCTGTATGCTTTTTGTGCACGTGAGAGAAGCCTTGTGTCACAAGACCTTTGGCACTACGGTAAACGAATTATTGAACACACAAAAAGTACATTGTACTGTATATTTTTAGCGCTTCCATCATGCATAAGAAGCGAGTACTAATGTGCAGTGTACCTTTCTAAGTACTTTACCAGAAGTTATTTAGCCCCCAAATAAGCACTGAGGGAGGTTCTGAGATAGTTATTTTAAAGATGAAAATGTCAAAGCTTAGAGAAGATTTATGTGTGTGCGTTAGGGGGTGGGTGTGTCAGGCCCTTAGTTAGGGAACCGAGGAGAGGCGAGGTGAGGGAGAGACCTCAGTGTTGGTCACAAGCTGGTAGTCTCAGAGATGGCTGACAAGAGTAGATGACACTGGGTCCATGGCACTCACCAGGACCTGGTGTGCCTGGCGTACCTCCACCATGCGCTCCACATCCCCGGCCAGAACCACCTCATCTGCCCTCAAGCAGAGATAGAGCTCAGGCCAGCGAGAGCCCGTCCTGTAGCCTGTCATAGAAGTGGGTGTGGAAGAGAGTGTTGGGTGGAGCAAGCAGGATGTGAAACAGGACAGCTATCCAGGCAAAGGCCACCAGGAGCAGCAGGTGCAGCACGGCAGGTTGGTGCTCCAGGATGGTCCCCAGCCACCACAGCTCCCACCAGGTTGGTGTCCCCAGGGCCCCTGTTGAAGATGGTGCCCACCACACACAGTAGGAGAAGCGCCAGTGGGTAAAGAGGAGCTCCAGCATGTACAGCATGACCTCTGTGTGTAAGAGTAGGGGTTCCTTCTGGATCTTGTAATCAAAGAGCAGCTCGAGCAGCTCAAGCAGCTTCCGGACCAAAACATGCAGTGTAGGGATGCCGAAGGACTTGGAGAAGACCATATGCCACGGTCTTGGATCAGTATATTAGATCACAATGTAGCCCCTTTTAGGTAGATCAGTGGTTCTCAACCTTCCTAATGCCATGACCCTTTAATGCAGGCTCTCATGTTGTGGTGACCCCCAACCAACCATAAAATTATTTTCGTTGCTACTTCATAACTGTAATTTTGCTACTGTTATGAATTGTAATGTAAATATCTGATATGCAGGATGTAATTTCATTGTTCCAAATTAAACATAATTAAAGCATAGTGATTAATCACAAAACAGTATGTAATTATATATTGTGAAATATTTATGTGTTTTCCGATGGTCTTAGGTGACCTCTGTGAAAGGGTTATTTGATCCCCCAAAGGGGTCACGATTCACAGGTTGAGAACTGCTGAGGTAGATGGTGGTGTGCTTGGCAAGGTTCTTGTTTGAGCAGCCACCCCCAACTCCAGCCCAAGAGAAATTATCACAGGCTGTGGAGTCCCTGCCGCTTTCCTCTCTTCCTCTGGGCTGCACTCCGACTCCAGCAGGGCTGATCTGGCATCTCCATGTTATAGACCAGCTGAGCTGAGGCCCTGGTGAAGGTGCGGCCTCCTCCCAGAACTCAAGCAACTTGTTTAAAGTCACACAGTAAATACCCAGACTAAACATCAGGCAACTCTTAAGTAAATAAGTGAGTAAATTTTTCTCCTCTCCAGCTCTAGCTGAGCCATAGCCTTGAGCTCTCTCGGCCTCCAAAATGAGGCTGGAGTACAGTGGGAAGAAGAGAAAAGGGATTTTTCTTAATTGGCTATGACCTTTCTTACAGATGTTGGTGGTTCTTGTTGAGTGCGAAGGTGTTAATTCTGACCCATAGTGACCCACGTGACAGTAGAAAACTGCATAGGGTTTTTCTTGACTGATCACTAGATCTTTTCCACTGCATGGATTTAAACCACTAACATTTCATTTAGCAGCTGAGAGTTTAACCATTTTAAACTCTCAGCTGAGAGTTTAACCACAAGGGCTTTAAATATGTGTGTGTGTGTGTGTGTGTGTGTGTGTGTGTGTGTGTAGTGAGGAATATTTTGGTAGAGACTATTTCTTTTGAGGAATTGTCGAAATTCCTCCTTGTTTTAAAGATTACATGACCTTCAAGTATGCACGAGAAAAATTGAATAGAAAATAATAATGGAATTTTGGCTTGCAAGCGTTAAAGACAGTAAAGCAAATGCTGTTATACACACAGCCCTGCAGTAGTGGTGGTCTGCGAGTAGATGCTTGGTTTAACAGGTATGGGAGGGAGAGCAGGGATATACCCACAAGTCTACAGAGGTTTGACAAAGAGTATTTCTACATAGAGGTTTACCTTTGCTGCAAATGTAGCCATAAATGTGGGGGCAAAGTTAGGAACATTTCTTAGACATAACTCAGACACCCTTAGGGAATGAATCACTAGGCTTGTGGGACACCAAGGTCAACTGGCATAACAGGTCACTAAGACAATGTTGTATATCCTACTATGGTGAGTAGTGATTAGAGTCTTAGAAGCTGGTGAGAAGCCATCTAACATGCAAATAAATTTTGATGTCTTTCTGTCTGGAAAAAAAATGATGAAAATCAGAAGACACATAGAAACACTATGCACACATCAGTCTCCACAGAACAGAACTCAAAAATCAAAAGACAAACAGGTTTACTGGTCAGATAGAGACTAGTGGAGTCCCTAAAACTATAGTCCTTAGTCACCCTTCAGATTAGGAACTGAACTCCAAACGAAACACACTGCTATTGAGTTAATGCTGATTCATAGCGACCCTCCTATTGGTTTCCAAGCCTGTAACTGTTTATGGGAGTAGAAAGCCCAGTCTTTCTCTCGGGGAGCTGCTGGTGGTTTCAAACTGCCAACCATGTGGATCGCAGCCCACTGGTTACCATAACAGCACCAGGGTTCGAGTTAAATAATCAACCATTTCAGATAATAGGGCATCATTTACCAAGGCACAGGTTAGGAAAGAAGGAGTGATGTAAACAGGAATACTGGGAGGAAGTGGGATAAGTACATTGAGGGGGCTGAAATAGATGAGTTGAAACAATGTGAAAAATTGTTGATTCTTACTCTTAGAAACCCTATATAGGGGTTCCAAGGCTGTCAAGATTCCAACAGCTTCCTGTTTCTCCCACACCTTGTCCGGGCCTGATGGGGTTAGAGCACCAGCTTTGGGCCCATCACCTAGCCCACGGTGCTATCAGGACTCCTCGTGTACTGTGCTCACTCTGTCATCAAGTTGCCTCCCACACAGCAACCCTATGGGACAGGGTAGAACTGCCCTGTGGATTTCGGAGACTAGAAAGCCTCATCTGTTCTCCTGCAGAGCAGCTGGTGATTAGCACTGTTGACCTTGTAGTTAGCAGCCCAATGTGGAAACCATCAGGCCACCAGGGATCCTTTGTATTATCCTAAAAAAAACCAAGCAGATTTTGGGGTTGATTCCAACTCATAGCCAATAGTATCAACTTTAGAAACTAAACTGAATTAAGTACTTCTAACCAACTCATTGTCATTTAGTCAATTCTGATAGAGTAAAACTACCCTTTTCGGTTTCTGAGGCTATAAATCCCTCCCCCAAATTTTATTGGCATATAATTCACATATCATACAGTCCATTACTTCAATCATATCAAGAAGAGTTGTGCAATTATCACCACACTCAAGTTTTAGAAACATTTTCTTCATTCTTGTACTCATCATTATTAGCTTCTTTTCCCCCTCTAGCCCCCTTCCCCAACCTCCCCTGCCATAGTCCCAAGAAACCATTAATCCACTTACTGTCTCTGTAGTTTTACCTGTCCTGGATTTCATATAGAGAAAAGCATTAAAAAACTAACACAAAACTAGTAAGAATAGTAAAACAGAAAAAAGCTTAAATCAAAAAGAAAACTGAAAATACTAAAAACTAGAAATCGAATTGGATCCTAAGGGGGATCAAATGTTAGGGTAGGGTGCTAAAATTGAACCTAACTTCGTCTGCAATAATCCACTTTCTAATGCATTCTTCATGTTGGCCAGGCCATTCACAGCCCTGCTCCATGGTCAGAAGGGCTTCATCAGCCGCTTAATACATGAGTGTTTCCCAACCTTCACTTTTATGAAAAACTGAAACAGCTTTAAAATGGGTCAAAAGGGAGATCAAAAGATAAGATATTTTGACAGAGCTACATCTGCCATATCGACTTTACAGTGCTCTCCGATAACAGGACTATTCACATTCCTCAACTGTAATTACAGAAAGTCTCCCATCTTTTCTGCAGAGCCACTGGTGGGTTTGACCTGCTGACTGATTAGCAGTCCAATGTACAACCCACTATGCCACTGGGGGGGGGGGGGATGTAATAATTAAAAAGCAAATAAATTAAAAACATGGGAAGAGGAAGACTAAAATACAAAAGTGAATGTAATGTTAATTAAACCAACCTTTCTATGATTCACCCAATTGCACGTTTTATTAGTACTCTGGAAAAGTATGGGGATACAGGATAAAGCCTAAGGCTAGTTAATTAATATGGGTAAGTTCTAAGTGGGAATGTCTGCTATGACCACACGGCGAAATGACTTAACATCTTTACGTTCAAAGACTGCTACTAAAAGTGGAAATGATTTTTTTCCTTTTCCTGAAGAGTAAACAAAACTGTGAAAGTTATTTCCACCCTTGGTGGAGGAGTTAGGGCTAGGATTGGTAGTTAACCCCAAACATGACAGGAATTCTCTGTCCTCTCCACTTTCTCATGGTAAATGAGCAGCTGTGCTTCTACCCTCTGAGAAGCAGTCTTTGCAAGCCTCCTGGTGGCCGCCTTTATTTAAGCCATATTTCTGTATCTGAGGGGATTCTCTTCAGATCTCACTTTTATTTAATGGGTGGTTTATCCTCAGATTAAAATGTGGAACCAGACCCACTGCCGTAGAGTTGATTCCAACTCATAGCTACTGAGCAGAGGAGAATTGCTCCTTGGGATTTCCGAGACTTAGTCAGCAGGAGTAGAAAGGCTCATTTTCCTTTCTAAGAGCAGATCTTGAGTAGATTTGAACCGCTAGCTAGCAGCCCAATGCATTTTGAAATATTTTGTATTTTTAAGATCTAAATGAATACTACTTTTGACACAGCCCTTGCCCTACACAGGAAGTGCCCCCTTGGGGCATCTCTTGGAGAGTAGCATCTTGAAATTCTTGTAGTCCATTGTACCAAAGCATGCAACTTTTACAAGATAAAGATTTCAAACTGGGTCTTTGTACTTTTCAAGTAGTTTTTAATATTTTGAAATAAGACCAAAATATGCACAGAGACGTGTACAATTCCCAGTTTTACATGAACCCAGTACTAGTTAGTCGCTGCTTTTAATACCATTTTTTATTTTGCAGCAACATTTAAGAATCCAGAACTTGATCGAATAGCCACCGATGATGATGTGATAGAAATACAGGGATATAAAAACAAACTTGCTGTCATCGCTGAGGTACTGTCTCGAAGACACATGAAAGTGGCATTTTTTGGCAGGTAATATTTTATTATGCTTCTCAAAGCTAGTTTCTAGAAATCTGTGTTTCTTGGTAATAGCCCAGCTTTGTTTCTGTTACTTTAGTAAATGATAAACCCCCTCCAGACTGTAGCTTTTATTGGTATAAAGTGTTAAATTTACTACCTTGTAAAAGAAAAATTGTACATCTTAGCTCCTTGGTGTAAAATAAAGGAAGATTAGTCATATTTTTATCTTTCAAGGATTTGCTAAGGGTTTGGTCTTAATTAGTTTTAAAAAGAGAAATAGAAGTGATGTGGGTAATTTGTGGCTTTTCAAGCTTGGGTTGATCTGATGATCAAGTATGTCACCCAAGGATTTTTTTTTTTTTTTAATTTTATTGGGGCCTCTTACAGTTTTTTTTTTCCTCTTACAGTTTTTATTCACCAAAGGATTTTGTTTCGTTTCGTTTTCTTCACCAAAGGATTTTTAACCCCATGATTCTCAGGGGAATTCCTCATAGTTAATGCAAATGTATAGTGTCAAGGAGTGCTCCCTGTTGGAGTGTATGCATTCACTTAAGAGTGCTTTATTAACTACCTGTGTGCATGCGTACACTCAGACATTATGGACTCGATGGCAAATGCCCAGCCCAATACTGGGTTGCTCAGACATGAGGTGCGGTCATTTGTCCAGTCAGCTATCAGGCCTTCTAAGCTCCATAGCAGCTTTGTTCCCTAGGCATAGAATTCTCTCTGCTGCTTTTTGCATGTCTTCTTAACCTTTAGAGCTTAGCTTAAACATTACTATCTCAGAAGCTTTCCCAGAACCCTATCTAAAGTTCCATGTTTGTTTTCTTGAAGACTTTTCCTGCAAAGCTCCATTGTTGTTGGTTGTTTATGGTGTGTCTCCCATTTGGCCACATTTTGATCATACCCTCAGGCCTTAAGAGTCTGATATGAAATTGATTGGTCCATAAAAGAGACTGGTAACCTTGGGTGGGGACGAGCAGAAGTAGGACTGAAGAGGCTTCCAAGTGAGGTAATCACTCAGAGGTTCAACTTTAAAGAGGTGGAATGGGTGGAATGTAGTAGAGTGGGTTACTCATTGGATTGCTACCCAGCAGGTCAACAGTTCAAAACCACCAAGCCCCTTTGCAGAAGAAAAATGAAGCTTTTTATTCCCATAAAGGTTTACAGTTGGAAACTCACGGGAACAGTTTACTTTGTCTTAAAGCATCACTGTGAGTTGGAATCAACTTGATGGCAGTGAGCATATTAGTGTGTTGTTGTTGGTGGTGTGTTAGGCGCCATTGAGTTAGTTCGAATTCACAGCGACCCTGTATTTAACAGAAGAAAACACCACCTTATCCTGTACCATCCTGTACCATTATTGTAGCCACTGTGTCAGTCCATCTTGTCAAGGGACTTACCCTTTTTTTTTTGCTCTTCTACTAAGCAGTACTTTTTTGGTAGGGACTGGTCTCTCCTGATAATATAATATGTCCAAAGTAAGTGAGCTGAAGTCTTACCATCCTTGCATTTAAGGAGCTGTCTGGCGATAAGTCTTGCAAGACAGATTTGTTTGCCCTTTTGAACAGTCTATAGTCTTGCAGTATTCTTCACCAGTACTGTAATTCAGATACATAAGTTCTTCTTCACTCTTCCTTAGTCAGTGTCCAACCCCCCCCCCCCCCCCCCCCCCCCCCCCCACCATGTGCATCTTTCACATGTACATGAGGCAATTGAAAATACTATGGCTTGGGTCAGGTGCACCTTAATCCTCAAAGTAACATTTTTGTAAAAGGTCTTCACAGCAGACTTACCCAATGCAATGCATTTTCTCGTCTTTTAATTGCTGCTTCCATGAGCTTTGATAGTAGATCCAAATTGATGTAGAAAGGTCCCAGAGGCCATTCCATGCAGAGAGCTACAAAAGGAAAGGCAGACAGAATCACAGTGCGTTTGGAGTCTTCTGAGTCCACTGGATTTAGGACAGTAGGAAACAGTCAAAACAGGAGCATATGGAAGTAAGCAGGGTCAGCTCATGAACTACCTTCTTGTTCTAATTCCTTTATTGTGAAAAATAGCAATGAGAAGATCGTAATTGGTTGGGTGTTATCAGGAAAACCTTGGATAGAGTGGGTTGAATGCAGGTAGCAAACAGTTTGAGTAATTTAGGGAAGAAATTCCAGTTGCGAAATTGAAGGAGAAGCATTGATAGAAGCACTATCTAGGAGTCGATTAGGCTGGACTGGTGATTATCTCAGAGAAGTAAGAGAAGAGTTAACATGCACCTGATTGACAGAGTCCCCTTCATTGAGGTGGGTTTGGTGAAAGAAGGGGAGGTATTTGGCTTTGGCTCTACTGTGTTTGCATGTCATCTGTGGTACATATTGGGCATTCAAGTGGAGTTACCTAGGTGTGGACTAAGGAGAGTTCTAGACCGAGGAGAGGAATTTATGGAATCATTGGCTCTGTTGGTGATAGAGAACACAGGAGTAGATGAGATATACTTGGGGGAGAATTTGTAATTAACAGAAAACCGATGACAGGCTGAGGGAGAGGTGCCATTAATGGACACCAAAGAAGTAAAGGAAACTTGATTTTTTTGTTACTTAATATTTTAACAAGTCAAGAGAACAAGGCATTTCAAATTAAAGAATGCATACGAATTACCCTTAGAGTACCTTCAGAAAATCTGGTTCTTGAGTCACAGTGGGCCTGAGGAACCTGCGTATTTAACAGGCACCTTCGGTTTTGGAGCAGGAACACCTGAATTGTTCTTTTACATTTTCATTTTTTTGTGTCATTGGGTGAAAACTTATAGAGCAAAATTGTTTTTCGTTCCATAATTCATATGCATTTTGTTTTGATGGCAATTCCCACAATGTAACAGCCCTCTTCCCACTTTGCCCTCTTGTTTACCATTATCCCACTTGCTTTTCTTTCTGATCCCTTCCTGCTTTCTGAGCTTTATCCTTGGGCAGTTGTTACCCTTTTCATCTCATATGCTTGCTCCAAACTATTCTTTAGGATCACAGCAGCAAGGTTTAGTGCAGGTAGTAGGAAGGACTAATGTTAAAAAAGAGAAACTAAATTGATAAAAGAACAAATAACTAGAAAGTTGTAAGTGACCTTGCAATTTGTGTTATACTGACAATAGGAGCCAGTCAACACTGAGCTACAACAAGATGGCACCTTTTGGAGGTAGTAGGGGCTGATGCCTAGAGCATAAGTAAAGGCACAGTTCTCACCATGAGGGAATGAGGTGAAGCATACCACAGAAATAGGGTACTGAAGCAAAAAGTACTAAGCTTCGGCCCTGGAAGTCAGGGCAGCCTGCATGACTTACACAGGGTTCTCTTGTTCTGTGAGTAGACACACACAACTCAGGCTCTGACTGGCCTCTGGAGTTTAAGGTAATTTATTTGAAAACACATCCCTTGTGGATTTCAGTATTATCAGAACTGTTCTGGTTACTCTGACTGTAACAACTCACCCAAAACTTAAAAGCAGCCTTTGTGTTTTTCTCCCAGATTCTGTGGGTCAAGAATGCAGACAGGACATAGGGGAGATGTCCACAATTTCTGGAACTTCAAGTAGGAAAACTCAAAAGTTCAGAATGACTCAACAGTGGGGGCCTCATATAATCTGAAGGTTTCTTCACACACCTGTATGGGACTCAGGCTCGGGGGACTTGCCTAGGATTGTTAACAGACATCACCTATCCAGCCCACTCCCTTTGGCATGACCTTGTCATAGCATGGTGAACTTGCAGTCTTATCTGGCAAGACGCCAAGTGCACATGCCCCAGGGAACAGGACAAACAAGCTTTGTTGTCTTTTGTGTCCTACTCTTGGAAGTCACCTGGTGTCAACTGTGACAAAATTGTGGAGGCAGTCACCATTTAGCCCTGCCCTCAGGGGTGGGTACGCTAGACCCTCCTGCTATAAAATCAAGAAATTACATAAGTAAGAACTATCAAGGGTAGCTTTATGGAAAAGTTGGGATTGGTTTTCCTTTATTTCTCTGAAATGTGCATTGCTTTTGTTTGTGTAAATCAAGTTGTAAACTTTTTCATGAGGAATTGTAATCTGGTTAAATTTTAACAATGTTTGAATTATGAAATTACTGGGCCTACAACAACCCACCTCTTCAATTCTGATTTATAAGGTCTGAAAAAGCAGTTTTTGTTTTTTGTGTTTTTTTTACTATTTTTTTTTCATGATGGTATGTGCTCTTATTCAGGACAAGCAGTGGAAAGAGCTCTGTTATCAATGCAATGTTGTGGGATAAAGTTCTCCCAAGTGGAATTGGCCATACAACCAACTGTTTCCTGAGTGTTGAAGGCACCGATGGGGATAAAGCCTATCTTATGACAGAAGGATCAGATGAGAAAAAGAGTGTGAAGGTATGCTATTCAAGTTTTAGCTGCATAAGGCATGGGAAACATGTCCTTATTGTTCTTCAAATATATATATATTAACCTTTGCATCAAGAAGGTGAAAGAAGCATTTCTACTCAATAGTTAAAGCCATCACTAATATTTTGATATTTTGAAAAATATTTGCTTATAGCCAAAGTATTGGAAGAACAGTAGTTTTTGGCTTAACACACAAGTAATTTTGAATTAGTTTTCATAGGCTCTGGTTCTGAGTTTGATGTTTGTTTCTAATCAGGTAACAGTTTATTTATCTCCACAGAAAGAGCATAATTTTCAGATAAGTTGTGATAAAAAAATGAAATAGTGTTATGAAAATACTTTTCAAACTTATAACCACCACACAAATGAATCACTTATGTAATCAAGATTTTAACCAAATAAGAATTTGAACTTTAGATTCCCAAAGGAAGGTATGAAGTGCTATTTTAACATAATTCCTCATTTTTCCTTATCTGTACTCCATTCTCAGTTTTCTTCCTTTGTGCTCCTTTCCTTCCTGTATCCTGCTCCCAGACTTAAATATTCACCTCTAGTTATGGCCTTGTTTCAAAAAACAAAAAGTTTCAAATAGACTGAGTCTTAATGCTGCAATAATTTTCTTACTAAAAGAAACACGCATATAACAGAAAACAAACTTAATGCCATCGAGTCAATTCCAAGCTATAACAACCCTACAGGCCATGGTAGAACTGCCTCTCAGTTTCTCAGACTGTAACTATGGGAGTAGAAAGCCACCTGAGGAGCAGTTGGTTGTCTAGACCTGCTGACCTTGCAGATTGCATCCCAACTCCAGGACACCACCAAGACTCCTAACACAGCAAAACCCAATTTGTCTATCGAGTGTACCAGACTCTCTCAGAATTATTTGAAGCAATCCAATCCAACCCTTTTATAGGTGAGGCATCAAGATTTTAGGTTGACCATTCTCTCAAATTGTGAAAGCAAGCAAAAAAAAAGAAAGAAAAACTAACATTTTGTCACTACAGAAATTAACTTGAAACTGAGTCCGACTTTGATTATTTGACAGCAGGTATTTCTCTTCAAAATTTGACTTGAGTCATAAAACAACTATGGAGGTGTGTGGTGTGATACTCCCATTTGATTTACTTATTAATTTTGCTTTAAACCTTTATACATAAATTAGGTGTGTTGGGCTAACCCATTAATAAATAATAGACTAGCAATGTATGTCCGAAGTCCTCTCAAGAAATATAAATATTTTAGTGACTTTAAATGAAAAGAGAAGGTAACAGTCCTTAAGTCAGGTTGTGTGTGTCATGAACTACCTGCTGGGAAACAGCCTTTATCAAAAGAAAATGCACAGCAAGCTTCTCTTGTACTGGCTGGGCCTTGTGCTTATGGCGTCTTTAATCCTATTTAATGAAATGACCTTTTTCCCCTTCTCTTTTACTGTTAAGCAGCACAAAGTCATTTAGAGGAGTCAGAAGATTCAAAGAGAAAAACAACAAACTTCAAAACTCACATACCTCTCAGAACTAGTGGAATCTCTTTGACTATAATTTCATATTATATGTCTTATTTCTGGAGTTTTTTTATTTTCTCTTAGTATATTGTGAATTTTTTTTTCATTGCCTGGGTTTCTTTGTTCGGCATTTAGAATGTTTGAACCTTGTTTATTTTTGAAAGGTGATAATGAATAAATAAATGATTATAAGGGAACTTAAAAAATTTTCCTCATAATTGGTAAATGTAAAACAGACTCCTCAGGATTACTCAGATGATTTTATTTCAAATTATTCAAAAATTTCCCTGGTGTATATGTTTTGTAGAAATAAGTGCTTTACAAATTTATAGTATTTTGTTTTTTATTGCATTTTATTACAAGTATGGTTTGCCCCCCTTCTGCTTTAGACGGTTAATCAGCTGGCTCATGCCCTTCATATGGACAAGGACTTGAAAGCTGGCTGTCTTGTGCATGTCTTTTGGCCAAAGGCAAAATGTGCGCTCTTAAGAGATGATCTGGTTTTAGTAGACAGGTAAGATATGCATGTGACTTACGTTTTTCTTCTGGTAGAGGTTCAACAGAATGCTGCTACTCATTACTTCATTTAAGTTTTCAATGGCTGCTTTGTTTTTATTTGCTAGGTTGTTAAGGAAGAAGATAGAAGTATTAGGTTTTATTTTTAAAAGATATATAAAGGTGCTACTTTTGTCATTATAATTCTCTTATGAAATTATAAAGCTATAACCACTGTATTTTCTCTAGAGGAATTTGGTAGTTTGAATAAGTAGTTGCGCCTTGGGAATTTTGTAACTGGATCAGTTTTTCCGAAAGTGAAGTTTTTAATTGCTAAGAGGGGCATTGAGTAAATTTTTTTTTCTAAAAAGAGGGTAGTGGGCCAAATAAGTTTAGGAACCTGTACTCTAGATGTTTCTTTTTCTTGATCAGCAGTGAATTTATTCTTGAGACCAAGTTGTCTCAGAATGACTTGGCTGAACAGTTATGTAGCTCTTATGAGTCTCTACTCTTGTCTGTATCACATGATTTTAAAGTCACTCTACTACTTGATGCTTAATAAAATGATTATGAATTACCTGTTATGTGATAACAGCTATGAAACTGATTGTAAGTGATTTAAAAATTTTTGGTGTTCTCTCTTGATTTCTTCTGTTAATTTTCAATGTTCTGTGTAAACCTCTTTGTTTTTAACGATGGGCTTTCCTTTTCTTTGCAGTCCTGTTTCTGGTAATCAAGATGTTCGCAAACAGAAAATGTTTGGTTGAACTACGTTAGATCATTAGTTTGCTTTGTTTTAAGGCTAGACTATATCAATGATCTTGCCAGTCATCTTGCTGATTTGTCACAGGACACATACGGGTAGACTGTTGCAAATCTTGTACTTCAACTTTCGTAGATACAGAATGGCATGTTGAGCTTAGGTGTGGAAAGGGGTTTTGTGTTTGTGTGTGTGCTTGTCAGCACTTACCTCCTCTGAGCCTTCCAAAGCATAAACATTTAACAAATTAAAAATGCTGACCATATTATTTGCTTTGTCAAAAATATTTTTTTTTTGTAAATATACTTTGTTTAGAAGAAATATATACAAGTATAAGGGAGTAGTGGGGGAAAGGGAATGAAAATGTGGTTTTTTTTCCCACAAATTTTTTGAAGCCCCATGTATAAAGCATAGACACTTAACCTGCCCCAAAGGATCCCAGTTGGTGGTGGTGGGTAAGTGTTAGACTGCTCCCCACAATATTGGAAGTTCAAACTCATCAGCTAGTTCTTGGGAGAAAGATGTGGCT
Organism: Echinops telfairi; assembly: GCF_000313985.2. Classification (NCBI taxonomy): domain Eukaryota; kingdom Metazoa; phylum Chordata; class Mammalia; order Afrosoricida; family Tenrecidae; genus Echinops; species Echinops telfairi. Next base: position 4,457,211 of record NW_022108124.1, on the reverse strand, counting down.
GTGAGTATCTATGAATGCAGTCTCAGAAACCCTATGTTGAGTTACAGTGTGTTAGAATTGACTTGATGCCAGTGGGTTTGGTTTAGTTTGGCCCACAACCATCTCTTTTAGGTAAGAATAATTTAAACTTCTTGGACTTTGTACAGAGGACTGGTGGGAATCCTGTCCATTAGAACACAAAAGCTGAGCGTGCCAGTAATGTCATGAGAAAGATGGCGGCACTCCGGGCAGCTGAAGGCCCTGGTAGTCTGTGAGAGAAGTTTTCCCATAGCTTACGTGCATGACGTCTGCAGCATGCAGGCTTCACTACTCACATTATTGAAGGTTCTTGGGCACAGTGTGGTGGAGCTGCCTCCACTTGCAGAACTGTCTAGGCCCACCCTTTAGCTTCAGGCCAGGGCCTGTGTACCCCCACCAGAAAGGAAGCGATTTTACCAGAATGTCAGCATCACCCAGGGTGAAGGTGGCTTTGAGATAAACCCCGACAACAGAAAACTGAAAGCCCCGCAAGCCAGGCTCTTTACCATCCCCAGTGAGGCCCTGGCCATCGCAGTGGCCATGGAATGGGACTTCTAGCAAGATACGATCAAGTTGGACACCATGCCCCTGACCACCTGGTGCAACACTTCTGTGGACAGCCCAATTCAGCGAAACAAGGACCAGCTGATCTGGGCAGCTCTGGAAATTCTAGACACCAACGCCATCTGCTATAAAGCAGAGGCATCAGAGACACTAGTGGACTTCAGAAGAATGAATGGGATCCTATTTCCGAGTGGGCAGAGACAGGCGGAGTGGAGATAGATGCCTCCACCAGCATCCTGGGGCCCAGCGTAACAGCCAAGACTCAAGAGACTCTTGCCAGCCACCAGGGCTTTTATGACATGTGGGCCCTTCAAGGGATTGAGTTTGTGGTGGCACAGCTGAAGTCCATGGTACTAACCTTGGGCCCAATTGACCTGCTTCTGACAGTGGAGCAGGCTGTGCCCTTGGAGGAGGAATACCAGATCCAGCAGTGGGGCATCATTGAGCGGGCCCATGACTGTGAGCTGCAGGAGTTGCGGTGGTCCGTGCAGCCGCCAGCACCTCTGTTCATCTTGCTCTGAGAGGAGCACCATTAAACACAAGCTCCCACAAGAGTCAGGCCGGCAGTAGTCCCTGACAAGCACAGCCCGGAGGGGACCCCGCCAGCAGAGACAACAGAGTCTACATCACTTCCTCATATTTTAGTGACTGGTGCAGCCACAAAGACTCTGACCCTTAGTCATCCTTCAGGTCTGGCATTGAACTCCCATGTTCGAAAAGGGTAGCCTGTCCCCAAGGACAGGGTGAGGAAAGGAGGAGGAATAGAAACAGGAAACAAGTGAAAGTATATTAAAGGGAATTGAAATGGATGAGTTGAAACAAAATGTGTAAGTTGAATGTAAAACTGATGATGTGCTTTATAAACCTTCACTTGATTCATAAGTTTGAAGAAACGAAGAGTCTTTTAAAAAAACCCACAAAGCTAAAAAACTGAGTTTTTCTTTTAAAAAAAATCACATAATACAATTTTCATTTCACTCCTGTAGTCCAGGCACAGATGTTACTACAGAGCTGGATAGTTGGATTGACAAGTTCTGCTTGGATGCTGATGTCTTTGTTTTGGTTGCAAACTCTGAATCAACGCTCATGAACACGGTGAGATTTAATGTATTACTGTGTTTGGGTAAGAAGTGACTGTCAAGGATGTCAGTTTTTACTTTTGAAAGTGAGGGAAATATAAATCCTATTTTAGGGAGATCCTTGGTTATCAGGAGTTTGTGTTCCTGTGGAACTAAAGGAGTTAAATCTATCTAGAGTGTGTCTTTAAGTTAGAGGGTGTCAAGTAGCAACCGAAGGCTTGATTTGATGGCTTTGGCTTCTGGGGAATCTCTTGAGTTCAAGGTAATAGGTGTTGATAGTCCCTGATTATTTGCCAGTCTCGGAGGGAATGAATGCCAGAATTGTTAGGTTTTAATTTCAGGTCTCTTAAAGTATCAACCTCTCCTATCCCAGCAGGAAAAAAGCCTTTCATGTTTTGACTTTTGTCAGTCTTTTCCCACTTTTATTATTTTTTCATCTCTTCCGCTCATTCCCTAGGTTCTGGCTTTACCTGTACACGTTAAACCTCTGTGCTACCTTAACAGATTGTTTACCCAGAATGTGTAGAACTAGACTGTCTACAGAATCTAGATATCTAATATCCAAATTTGTGTTCATCAAAACATACAAATGACTGAGCCCTGTTATAATCTGTGTATTGCCAACAAACTTTCTATTTTGTTGTCTTTGTCATGTTATACAGCCCAGTGTGTATCACCTGGCCCACACTCTCCTGGCAACATTGACAGTCATTGTAACCTGGTGATAGGGGGGAAAATGAGTAGATATTTAAAGCCTCTGTAGAATAACTTCATTATTCTGATGTTTGATAAACTTCTCTCCACATTCTGATCTTGGTGCCTTCACACATGCCATTCCTTGTGTCCAGTTCTTTCTCCTCCACACTTCATCGTTCACCAAAGCCTCATATCAGAATTTTCAAGTCCCTTTCTGTTACACTTCCTTCTTCCTGGTACTTTTCCTAATTTCAACTAGACGTGATGGATCTTACTGTTTGTAGCCATAGCATTGTATTTATATAATCAGTGTGTCACTGATAGTGGTTTTCTTAGCCTAACAGTAAAAAGGAGTCGAGTAGCTTTCTGAGAATATGGCTTCTTTATTCAGGAGTGTCTTTTATGCCTTCACATAATAAAGACATAGATATTTGTTAAATTGAATTTCAAAAAAACTTACGTCAGGGGCAAAGAAATCTAAACCTTTGCCTGGTATTCTAGTTTTCTCATCTTTGAAAAATAGAACGCTTATAGAGTACTTTGTAACCCTTTCCCAGCAGGGAAATTAACAAATCACTGTTAACTAAATGGTCAAACTTTTAGATTAAAATAAGGTTTCATTTGTAAATATAAAAGTAGCCTTTTATTCTACAAATACAAAGGGAACAAACTGTTCTTTGTTTTTGGTTTTTGTCTTTAGGAAAAACATTTTTTTCACAAAGTAAATGAACGACTTTCCAAGCCTAATATTTTTATTTTGAATAATCGTTGGGATGCTTCTGCATCGGAGCCAGAATATATGGAAGATGTAAGTTATTTTTTTCTTTAACTTAGGACATATAGTCATGTATGTGGTTATTTGAGAAAGCAGTATATGTAACAAAATAGAAAGTCATATAACTTTCCTCTTACCTATGTATAAAAGATGGTTCTTGAAAACCTGAAGTGGGCAAGGGTATTAAACTACTATCACGGTATTAAGCTAGTTAGAAGGAAAATTGAGTTATAAAAGTACCATCCAAGCATTTTAGAATTTGAAACAGAAAAGCACAAATGATGAACTGCCCAGCTCAGTTTAGTTGACAAATTTAGCATGTCTGTCTAGGCGTACAGGTCAAGAAGCAACAGTCCCAGCACCCCAGTTTCTATACTCCCCTGTTAGTCATTTTCCCTGTATTTTCTCTCCCAAAGATAATCACTTATGCTGACTTCTAATACTATAGATTGTTATATTTGGCTCAACATTTTATATAATGGAATCACACAGTATCTACTTTTATGTCATTTTCCCCTTCACCTGTATATGTGTCCCTGTTGCTCTCTGTCTGCTCTACATGTTGTAGTACATTCTTTTGCACTACAGATTGCTGTACAGTGTCCCATTGTATGAATATACCACAATTTATTTCTTCTGCTGGTGATGGACATTTGGGTAAATAACCTGTTTTGAACTATTTTGAAAAATGCCACTGTATACATTATTGCATGTGTCTTGTGCACACATGTATGCTTTTTTTTTCCCGGATTGATCAAGTGGTTTTCAATAGGGGAGGATCAGTTTTGACTTCCATGGTATACAAGGGGACTTCAGAAAGTTAGTGGAAAAATCCCATGATCTTCTAATCCTATTATCACACATTTTTGAAGCCTCCTCATGTTTAACATTGTCTAATGGCATGTCTGATTATCATAACTGAGTAAGTATGCTACTAGCATTTAGTGAATAGAAATTGCAATGCTGCTAGCCATCGTACAACACCCAGGACAGCTCCCTAAACAAAACGATATGGCCCAGTAGGCCAGTAAACCATCAATATCTACTTGCAAACAGAATTACCAGATGACAGGTTCAATTTTAATAGGCCCAGCCAACAGATTTCTCTTAGGTGCTTGCACCGATAAACACTTTCATCAGCAGTGACAATTACAGTTAATTTACATCCTCACCAAAACTTTGAAGTTTCATTTTGTTGTGTTCTAGAAATTATTTTTTAGGAATAATATCTTGGCATATCATCTGTAGATAGTATACTTATTTTGTTCATTATGACTCAAATAACTTTTTTCTGACTTTAATAATTGTGTGTTTATTGTAGAAAATTTGGAAAACAGAAGTATAAAACAGAAAAATCTATCCCATCACTTATTATGTTAGATTATTTTTTCTTTCCTCTTTTTCTCTCTAAATTGGAATTTTGCTCAATAAAAAGGTTTCTGCCCTAATTATTAAAAAGAATTCTGTTAGCAACTTTTTATTTTGTGATGATAACATTTTCAAATAGGGGTCTCAATCAGAAAATTAGTCCAGACCAAGACTGGCATGGCAACAAACTGTTTTGAAAGTGGTTCTTCATTACAGTTTAGATTTATTTCCCTAAATCTTTCTGTAGAGATAGCTTATCATATCATAATGGGTAGTACTAAACCCTAACTAGTTTTTAAATCTGAACCCTATCTAATACTTAAGTACTAATCTTAAAAATTTACATTACAACCTTATTTTTTTTTCTTTCTTTTTTTGTGAGAGTGAGTCAGTGAGTGAGAGAGACAGTAAGTGAGTGAGGCAGCAAGTGAGACAGTGAGTGAGTGAGGCAGTGAGAGAGTGAGAGTGAGTCAGTGAGTGAGTGAGACAGTGAGAGAGTGAGAGTGAGTCAGTGAGTGAATGAGACAGTGAGTGAGTGAGTGAGTCAGTGAGTGAGTGAGACAGTGAGAGAGTGAGACAGTGAGAGAGTGAGACAGTGAGAGAGTGAGACAGTGAGAGAGTGAGAGTGAGACAGTGAATGAGTGAGGGTGAGGCAGTGACAGAGTGAGAGAGTGAGAGTGAGACTACATTACAACTTTAATCCTTCACTAAAGAAGCTAATGTTTGCTAAGAAAAATGTTGCCCCCCCCCCAAAAAATGTTGCCATTTCAATTCTGACTTTCAAAGTAAAAAAAGCTTCATTGTGGCAAATTTATCAAAGGACTGATCATTCAAAGGAAATAGTAATTTCACTGTGGAAGATGAGTATGAAAGAAGTGAAAATGCTACTTACTGCCTTCCCACGATTTTTTTTTTAGGATTGTTAATTTGCATATGTGTCACATAACTTTTGTAGTATAATAAAATACACTCTGAAACAGCATTGGAAACTATTCCATACCACTTAGAAGTCATATTTGTTTGTGTTTTTAAAATTATTATGTAATATTTTTACATCAGAATATTAAATGGTCAAAGGTTCATGTTTTAGGTTGAGATTTTTCTCTTAGCAAGTATGAAACTTCCTTAAAATGCCTCAGATTATTTAAGTATTTGAGAACGCATATCATTTAACTACAATTGGAGTTTAGTATTGAACCTGTAGTTAATTATAAATTGTGTTTGTTTAAATTACTAAGATTCTTTTCAAGCTCTGTTTTTCTTCATAGGTACGTAGGCAGCACATGGAAAGATGCCTAAACTTCTTGGTTGAGGAGCTCAAAGTTGTGGATTATTTAGAAGCAAAGAATCGCATCTTCTTTGTTTCAGCAAAGGAAGTTCTTAGTGCTAGAAAGCACAAAGCACAGGGGATGCCGGAAGGTGGTGTGTATTCATTATAAGTTTCCCTCCTAGAAGCCTAGAACTTGACAGTGTGCAACAACAATAGGCAAGAGAAGCCAGCACATGCTGGAAGTCTTGTCTTGTTAGACAAGGTTTTAAAGTCTTTACCCATACTTAACAGGTGGAGCACTTGCTGAAGGATTTCAGGCAAGATTACAGGAGTTTCAGAATTTTGAACAAACATTTGAGGTAGGAATTTTGAGTGTATGGGTTTATATAAAATTATGATTAGTTGGAATTATAATCTTTCATTGTTTTTATTATCTTTGTCAGTAGCTTTTGCTGTTATTAGGTAGTTAATAACTCACACAGTGAATGAAGCAGAGACAATTTGAAAAAAGGAAGTCCCTGCAAAATGGAGTCCATAAAACATTGAGGATTAAGATTGTGATTTCTTTTTTACTCTTTTCCTTATGTAGTTATATATAAAGAAAAACATTTTTTAAAATGTTTTTTGTGTCAGGTATTCTTTTTAAAAAAAAATCATTTTATTAGGGGCTCATACAACTCTTATCACAATCCATACACACATCAATTGTGTAAAGCGCATTTGTACATTCATTGCCCTCAT
>NW_022108124.1:4446916-4450600 GCF_000313985.2 Echinops telfairi | reverse complement strand
TCACAATCCATACACACATCAATCGTGTAAAACACATTTGTACATTCATTGCCCTCATCATTCTCAAAACATTTTCTCTCCACTTAAACCCCCGGCATTAGGTCCTCATTTTTCCCCTCCCTCCCCGCTCCCCACAGAAAAACCATTTCCCAGTATTGCTGATCCTTTGTTACAATGAGTGAAATGATATCCAATAGTTTTGGACAAATGCAAACATATAATTTCTACTGGAACAGATATAAAACAAATTGAAGATAATCCTTTTTTTCATTGTACCATCTTATTTATAGCAATATATAGAGCATGGTTATTATCATTTGATAAAAAGTTTGCTAGAGTGCTAAATTGAATTGGTACCAAATAATTCTCCCCACTTTGCTGTATATTCTGGACATATGAATAAATAGAAAAATAATTAGTATATAGCTCCTGTACTCTCGGCATCTTGAAAAAACATACTGAAGCACATGAAAGGCTGATGACTGTGTACAGTATCAAGTGTTAAGTGCTCTCAAGTTTCAACTCGGCATCCCCATGTACAGCGCAATGAGATGCTACTGTAGCCCTGCACCATCTTTGATATAGTTAAGCCCATTGTTCCAGCCACTGTTACCCATCCATTTTATTGAGGTCTTCTTCTTTTTCACAAACTATGATGTCCTTCTCCAGGACGGATCTTTACTAAAACGTCCAAAGTATTGGAACTGCAGTGTTACTTTTAAGGAGCTTTCTGGCTGTACTTCCTCCATGACCAATCTCATTCTTTTGCAGTCCACCATGTATTTAGTATTCTTTTCCAACAACGTAATCCACAAGCACCGATTCTTTTCTGGCCTTCTTTATTCATTGTCCAGTTCCCCTAGCAATTAAATACCATGAATTGGGTCAACCCCAAAGTTGCATCTTTCCCTTTTAATACTTTATGTATTTTTTTAATTAAAAGATGATTTTATTGACAACTCTTATTGCAGTTGATACAGTGATTGCATCACACATGTTTGTACATGTGTTGCCTTCATTCATTTCTAGACATTTACTTTTTATTGAGCGCTTGGTATCAGCTCCTCATTCCCACCCCCATACCCCCTTGATAAATTATAAATTATTATTTTCATATCACACTGACCGCTGTCTCCCCGTGTTTTCTGTTCTTCCCCCTGGAGGAGGGGTATATGGTTAATGTGTCAATCATTGCGATTGGTTGGTTCTTTTTTAATACTTTCAAGAGATCTGTTTCACACATTTTCCCAACACAATGTGTTGTGACTGCTGCTTCCATGATTGATTGTGGATCCAAGAAAAATGAAATCCTTGACAACCTCAATCTTCTCACAGTTTATCCTGATGTAGTTTATTGGTCATTTTAAGGACTTTTGTTTTCTTTATGTTGAGGTATAATCCATACTGAAGACTAGCTGCTAATCTCTATCAGTAAGTCAGTAAGTGCTTAATCATTTTGGCTTTCAGTTAAGTTAGCAAGGTTGTGTAGGGTACATAGCACAGAATAGGATGAGTCTTCCTCCAGTCTTCTGCTTTCTTCTCATGTAATCTAGCTGCTCAGACTACGTGGCATACAGATTGAATAAGTACAGTGGAAGAATGCAACTTTTAAATAAACCTTCCTGGATTTTAAGCCACACTGTAACCCCTTTTTCTGATTGAACAGACTGCCTGTTGGCCCATGACGAGTTTCACAGGAGCACAGTGTGGTGTTCTGGAATTCCCATTCTTAATCTTCCACAATTTGTTATGAATCACACTTTCAGGTGCCTCAGGCTAGTCAGGAAAGCACAAATAAATATCTGTATAATCTCTGTTTATAGTCAAATCTGACATCAGCAGTGATAGCCCTTGTTCTGCTGAATTCGGAGACATTCAAACTTTATCCTACCATTGCCTGAAAAGTTAGGTTTTTAATTTTTAATTGGCATATAATTCACATGTCATAAAATACAAAAGTTTGGTCATAATGAGATGAGTTGTGCATTCATGACACAGTTTTAGAATTCAAAGTCCTTTAGATGTTACACTTCCATACTTTTCATTTTACTTCATTCCACATCCCCTTCCCTTTCACAAGTGACACAGGCCTTCAGATGTGACGCCACCAGCATCTGTAATCGTTCCTCTGTAGATGCACCTGTCCTGACTGGAGGTGTATGTGTACTTAATTCACTTGCCAGTTTTTTAAAAACAAAAATTAGCTCCCTATTCCTCATCTGTAATTTGGAGAGAGAAGATCCAGTAAGCAGTCAAGAATAATTTTTTTCTTAAGTATTTGAGAAGGAAAGAAAGCTGTTACTCGTTTTTGTGGTAAGATCCTGCCAATGGTGTAGAGGCTCCAAGGAGCTCAACAATGTCCGCTCCTCTCCGGCCAGTCTATAGGATACGTGGAGTCTTGGTTACTCAAAGGCCATTGTCAGTTTATTTTCTTTCCCTTTTGCTTTACAAGAGATTTGATGTTCTTGTCAATCTTTACATCTCTGGAAAATATATATATAGAGAGGATATATTGTTTTTTCTTCTCTTAATTTAATGAGCTTATCTATTTGTTCACAGGTATTTAGCATTGATTACATCTGCCAAATCATACACTGTTTTGTAAAAAATATATATCTGTTTCATATTGATCTATGGCAGTGGTTCTCAGCCTGTGGGTTGCAACCCCTTTGGGGGTGTCAAAGGACCCTTTCACAGGAGTCGCCCGATTCAGAACAGTAGCAAAATTACAGTTCTGAAGTAGCAACAACCATAATTATATGGTTGGGGGGGTCACCACAACATGAACTGTATTGAAGGGTCAACGGCATTAGGAAGGTTGAGAACCACTGGTCTATGGTATGTCTTTAGATTTCCCAGGACATCCGCTGGAAGAGGTAAGAATGAAAAGAATAAAAGATGTGTTGGTTTCCAAACCTGATGATGAGTAGAATCACAGGAGGGAGGTGCTTTAGAGAACTAGATTCCTGACATCCCCAGACTGACCCAGAAGGCCAGAGGTGGGCCCTCGGAATCTCTGCATATTATAAGCTCCCTATGAGATGACAATGATCAGGCACAGACTTTCGATCTACCATACTAAAATGTTCATAGAGAAAACAGGAAAGTTAGATGTTTTTGTTTTAAAGATGAAAGGTATTTTTATTGTAAAAGTTTATTTGGGAATCTAAAAATAAAAAATAATTTGATTAGTAGTTTTATGTAAGTACATGGAGCATGATTCTAATCAGACATTATAGTCTGAAAATGTGTCTTAAAGTTAGGCTATTTCTAAAAGGAGAGTCTTTTAGACTTATTCAGATTTATATAAGGGAATAATCAGGCAGGCAAAAAATTCTGATATTATGAAGGGCCAAAGCGGGTTTGGGTGATTCTTTGGCATCTTTTTTTCCAAATTGTTTATCTACTACTTGAGTTTGGGTAATTTAGGAATTCTTAGCACTTGGTGCATTTCTGAGAATTTACAATTTAACAACAAAATTCTACTTTTAAAAAACTCTTTTGTATGTTACATTTTAAAACCCTAATTGGATTTGCTAGTAGTTTAACTGTTTTGTATATTTTGCAAACATCCAAGCCCTTGGCTATTTTATTTATTGACAAGTATTGCTTTTTTATTTTTACTGAATTTCAATGTTACCTATAACACAGATTCTTTGTACATCCTTTGGACTCCCCCCCCCC
>NW_022108124.1:4436481-4446816 GCF_000313985.2 Echinops telfairi | reverse complement strand
CTTTTAAAAATCGTTTTATTTGGGGCTCGTACAGCTCTTATCACAATCCATCCATCCATCCATTGTGTCAAGCACATTTGTACATTTGTTGCCGTCATCATTCTCAAAACATTTTCTTTCTACTTGAGCCCTTGGTATCAGCTCCTCATTTTTCCCTTCCCCACTCCCCTCCTTCCCTCATGAACCCTTAATAATTTTTTTTCCTGGACTTTTTTCCCTTTTAAAGTTAAATTTCACTCTGCCTTTTGTTTCTTAAGAAAGGACTTAAAAGGCTGTGGATTTTTAGTGCAGCTTTGGGGCATAATCCATGGGTTTCTGTATTCACTTTAGACTGTGTTTTTGCCACCCCCACCCACTCTTTTTCCAACCAGAGTTGTTAAAATTCAAATGTTTACATTATTTTAATACAACTTTTGTTCGCAGCCATCGCAGCCTGAACACAGCCAGGCTCATCTAATCCAGCCTTTGGTTATTAATTTCTTGGTTTCATTGCATTATAATCACAGAACATGGCCTTTATAAATATTTTCTCTTTGATTAGGGGATTGATTTGTTTTTTTTTTCCATATCATGATGAGTTCCGTTTTGTGAACAGGAAAACAAAATGCCAAATATATCATCTTTATCAAACAATCGGCATTTTCTCAGGTTGATTTGATTTTTAAAAGACCTGCATGTTTACAGGATAGGACTGTTAACAACAAGCTTGAATGTTAAATTAGGTATAAATGATCAAGAAAAAGGAATGTCACATTTTAAAAATATGCTTTAAAAACTTTTCAACCTGCATTTGGGAAGGCATATATTCTAAAGGTAAGTTAAGAATTACAGATTTCTTAGCCCAGATCTTTGGCTCTTAGCTGTTACTGCTTTTTTGGTTATATGATGGAAGAGAGGTATACGATAACTCCTTGCTCTAAAATGTGAGTGAATTTGTTGTAAAGACTATTTCTGGACTTCCTCAACCTGGTCTGAAGTAAAATAAAATAAAAATAAAAAGAATATTTCTGGGACAGTTGGTGAGATATGAATATGAACTGTATTAGGTACAGTCCTGTGTCAGTGGGGAATGTTTGAAATATGATCATTACATCCTGGCTGTGTAAGAAACCGGCCCTGTACTTGAGAGAACAGGGCTAATGCAGTGCTAAGGTTGCAGTGGCTGCAATGAATGCTCAAATTGCTCAGCAGTTTGGAAAAATTGAAAATTAATAAACGTAATAGTATATTTATGCATACTAAAGGCTCTAGAAAATAACAGTAAAAAATTGTCTAAACATTTTCCATACTTAATTTGAAAGTTTTTTTGTTGTTGCAGGGTGCCTGTTTAAAATGTTCTGAGCAGTGAGAACACCAGTTTGGGATTCCTACTAATTAGAAGATTGTTCTTATTATCTTTATTTGTTGTTGTACATCTTAAAGTCAAAAAGTAGCTTTCATGTTTCCTAATAACTTTTGGAAGTTTGTCTTTTTCTATCTAGTCTAGCTCTAACACTGTGCTGTCATCTGTGAATTCAGATCTTCATTGCTGATATCTAGATCTGCTTCATCGAGGAGTATAGAATTTCTTTTAACCCCTTTTTCCTTTAAAATATTTATTTTCGTGTTTTTGTTTTGTGGATATTAATTTGTCTCATTTATAAAGCACAGTTATTTCTAACGGAATCTAACCTTTGTACTTAAGCAGGTTAAACTGTATTTAGGGCAGTTCTTGCCCTTCTCCCTCGTTGTGGAATGGTTTGTGTTGGGCTGTGCAAGGCCAACAGTTTGAAACCACCAACCTTCCCTCCCATAAATAGTCTCAGAATCATGCAGCGGCAATTGTACCCGATCCTGTAAGGTCACGATGAGTTGGAATCGGCTTAGTGGCAATGTTTTCTGGGGTAGAAACCCACAGGGTGCATTCCATTCTGCCCTATAGACTTGCTATGAGTCGGATCGACTCGATGGCAGGGAGTGGGAGGATGAGTCTGCCTGCTTCTATAAAGTTTGCTCTGGTTCGAAATCTACTTCCTTAATGTTAGATAGTTTATATTGATGTTTCCAAGAAGGAAGCATCCATGAATGTTTTTTTGTTTGTTTGTTTAGACATGTACAGGAGTACTGTAACTTTACCACTAAACTCAAGAGGGTTAGTGAAAATAATAATTTAAAAATTAACTTCACTTCATTATGAGCAAAAATGAGGCTAAATAATGCATGGGTTCTGAATTAGTGCGTAAGAAATGATCAAGAAGTCTTTACAACCTTGCATAATAAAGGTGTTACTCTCGTGTGTCCGTAGCTAAAGCAATGGCTGTACCTCAGCCCAAATACCACAGAAAGTAGCATCAGGAGCAAAAGAAGGACTGAAACTAAGGTGCCTCTGAGTGAAGTGAGCATACGATCATTTTAGAGAATGAAGGGCAGCTGTGAGTTCCAGATCCAGGGGAACCCGTGAAAGTCAGAGCCTGTGTAAGGCACAAACCTGTTAGAGAGGAAAACGGAAATATTTTGCAGTAAAGCAAGTGATTAAAAAAAAAGTGAGGCTGCATCTTATCAATAGCAGGCAACCTACAAGACGTGGGAAAACGAGGGAGTACAAGTTCTAGCGCTGGCGGGCATCACTTGAGTACATGGAACGATGTGCAGCCTGTGGGTGCTTGAAATAATTAATGTACTAGAGCATCAAGTGAATGCTTTTTAAAGCTTGAAAGTGACTTATTTGAATAATGGAAGTACAGTAATTAATGTTAGGAAGTAATTGCCACAATTTATACTAGCTAAATAGGTCTAAAGAGATTAAAGAAGATGAATTCATGGAATCAGCCTCAGGGTTGGCATAGCCCTGACTTTTAAAATTTATCCGAGGAGGGGACGTAGTCGACTGGACATCTCATGTGGTTTCTGATGTTTTATGTGACTCAGCCTAGCATTTGTAGGTTGTCGAAAGACGAGGCTCATTTATCTCAGTAAACATTTATAATTACAGATTTTGACTTTCTAGGAAGTAAAAATGAAATGAGGGCAACTTTGATAATTTTGCTAACTTTTCATGGTTGCTAGCTATTAGAAGTATATTTACCCCCAAAAAAGTATATTTACGTAGCAATTGGTATACATATATCTTTATATATAAAAATTTAAAAACTGAAATGATCCCATCACTATATTTGATATATTCTGCTATCTTCTATCCAAAAACAAAAATCAATAATGAAACACTGGATCGGTGTTTATAAAAATCTATCAACATGCTATGAGCTGTAGTTAGAGAACAGTGAAGCAAATAAGATAGTGTTTGTGAACATACATCCTAGCCCAATAACAATAATGTTACTTTTACAATAATTGGGCGCTTTCCTGATTTAAAAAAAAATCACTTAGGATGTTTGCTGTTAAAGATTATTGTTCAAATTGTCCAAGTTTTGACCAATAGAAGTCCTTTTTAGTAACCTTAAAAGAATTATCACGGATTCAACCGTTTTAAAAGTAAGACCTTTATTAAGTTATCACAAATGTAAGAAAATCAAAATGGGTGAATTAAAAGTGATAGAGATAAAATTAGTAATTTAACGGGGAAGCCCTCTTAAACATTGAAAACAGTACCGTTTCATTTGCTTGTTTATTTATTGTTGGAACCATAGTTAACAAAAGCATCGCACATTACTGTGTAGAAATACACAAAGCTGTGAACTTGCTGTTTAAACCCCTTTTTTAAATTTTTGTACTTTTATTTAACTTTGCTTTTTAAGTTGTTTGTTGTGTATTTACTTTACATCCCTATTTCCGTTAAAGTTACAAACAGCAAGTTTTTGTGTGTAAATTCCTGAAAGTGTTGGGATGGAATTACAGTAATGTGTTATGGCTTGGGCCCCTCGCAGGAGTGTATCTCGCAGTCAGCAGTGAAAACAAAGTTTGAACAGCACACTATCAGAGCTAAACAGATACTAGAGACTGTGAAAAACATAATGGACTCAATAAACGTGGCCGCGGCAGAGAAAAGGTATGAGTTCACTTTGTCACAACATATGAACGTTAGCTTGTTTTTCGGTGTGTCAATGAGAACTGGGCTTAGGGCTAAGGCTCTAAGTCCATACCAAAGTCAACCTGCGGGTTAACGGATGCCTCTATTGATGTATTTCTTTTTTCTTTTGATAATGAAATTTATTTATTTATTTATTTTTAAATTGTTTTATTAGGGGCTCATACAACTCTTATCACAGTCCATATACATCAATTGTGTAAGGCATATGTGTACATTCATTGCCTTCATCATTCTCAAAACATTTGCTCTCCACTTAAGCCCCTGGCATCAGGTCCTCTTTCTTTCTCCTCCCTCCCCGCTCCCCATATTTGTGTATTTCTTAATGTTTGAAGTCATATATCCTTTTAAACATGCATATTTTAAAAAATGAAATATATGAAGATATGGTTATAAATTTTCTGTAACCTTTAACAAATCATTTACATTATCTAGATCTCAGTATACCCATGTATGAATTGTATTTTTTTTTTCCTTTTTAAACATTTTATTAGGGGCTCATACAACTGTTATCCCAATCCATACACACATCAATTGTGTAAAGCACATCCGTACATCGTTTCTCAAAACATTTTCTCTCCATTTAAACCCCCGACATTAGGTCCTCATTTTTCCCCTCCCTCCCCGCTCCCCCCTCCCGCATGAGCCCTTGATAGTTTATAAATGGGTATTTTGTCATATCTTGCCCTGTCCGACGTCTCCCTTCATCCACTTTTCGGTTGTCTGTCCCCCAGGGAGGAGGTCACACACAGTTCCATGTAATCGGTTCCCTCTTTCCTACCCATTCTCCCTTTACCCTCCCTGTTTTGCCACTCACACCACTGGTCCTATAGGGCTCATCCGTCCTGGATTCCCTGTATTTTCAGTTCCTATCTGTACCAGTGTACCTCCTCTGGTCTAGCCAGTCTTGCAAGATCGAATTCGAGTCATGGTAGTGGGAGCGGGGAGGAAACCTTTAGGAACTAGAGGAAGATTGTATTTCTCATCATTGTTACATCGCACCCTGACTGGCTCATCTCCTCCCTGAGACCCCTCTGCAAGGGGATCTCCAGTGGCCTACTAATGGGCTTTGGATCTCCACTCCGCAGTCCCCCCATCATTCACTATGGTAAGATTTTTTGTTCTGATGATGCCTTACACCTGATCCCTTCAACACCTCGTGATTGCATAGGCTGGTGTGCTTCTCCCATGTGGGCTTAGTTGCTTCTGAGCTTGATGGCCGCTTGATTACCTTCAAGCCTTTAAGACCCCAGACGCTATACTTTTTGATAGCCGGGCACCATCAGCTTTCTTCACCACATTTGCTTATGCACCCATTTGTCTTCAGTGATCCGTTTGACACCCCGTGATCACACAGGTTGATATGTTGTTCCATGTGGGCTTTGTTGCTTCTGAGCTAGATGGCCGCTTGTTTACCTTCAAGCTTTTAAGACCCCAGACGCTATATCTTTTGATAGCCGATATGAATTGTATTTTTAAAGTATTTAGTGCATTAAAAAAATATAGATATATATATATTTTTAAAATAATTTTGTTGGGGTCTCGTACAGCTCTTATCACAATCCATACATCCATTGTGTCAAGCAGATTTGTACATTTGTTGCCATTATTCTCAAAACATTTTCTTTCTACTTGAGCCCTTGGTATCAGCTCATTTTTTCCCCCTCCCTCTCCCAACCACCCTCCCGAACCCTTGATAATTTATAAATTATTATTATTTTGTCATGTCTTACACTGTCCAATGTCTCCGTTCACCCATTTTTCTCTTTTCTGTCACCCAGGGAAGGGGTTATATGTAGGTCATTGTGATTGGTTCCCCAACATTTAAGATATTTTAAAACAGGAGAAGAAGCACTTCTTCCAGCAGAATTTTATGCTCATGTTCAAAACAGTAGTTCTTGTCTTTGTTATATTCAACTTACTACCCATTCCTTCATATATTCATACATTGGTATTTTGAAATCCATTGTTGAGCCAATTATCATTCTTTTGTGCATTGGATGGTGAACAGACAAGGTGATAACTTGCTAGCCAGAAACACAAACTGGTAAGCATGACCCTATTTGCCATATTGCGCTGTACTATTTTATTTCATTTATTACCTTATAAAGAATGGAAATAAATGCTAAAATAGCCAATACTAAATGTGGTAACTTGAACCAGAAATCAAGATGTTATTGTGATAAATGTGATATTAAGCCTCCATTGGAACTTGCTTTAAGCCAGTTGAGAGAAAGAGAAAAAATACCCAAGAATGTGTCCAAGGAGATGTGTAATTGGGATTGAAATTTATTTCATTTAGCTGGAAACCACTCTACTCACATTCTGGGTTGCTTCACTTTGGTACGATCTTGGGAATGAATTAATGTACATAAATAGGGAATGTCGGCCTGTAAAATACAGGAGAGAAAACTGACTCTGATCTCAGTCCATTTTTCCGGGCCTCTATTTACCCAACCACACCCATTGTCTGTCCTTCAGTCATTCTGACTGAAAGCCATACTGTGGGCCAGCTCAGAACTGTTTCCAAGACACAGTCTTTACAGAAGCAGGCTGCCCCTCTTTAGCCCTTGGGGCCACTGGGGGGGTTTGCGCTGTTGACCTTTCTCAGCAGCTGAGTGCTTAACCACTGCACCACTAGGGCTTCTTTGCTCTCCTCTGTAGTCTCTGCTAATATATGAGAGATTACTGTTAAATTCCCATCCAGCTTAATTGCTTTATTATAGTATCCCCCCCCCCAAATTGACCCACCAAATTGACCTTGCTGCTATTAGTTTTTAATTATATGGCATTAAACTAAATATGATAGTTTTTATAGCTATAATATCTTGGGGTCTCTTAGCTAAGTACCTTTTAAAAAGAATCATTGGTCTTATTTTCTTGTGTTATGGTACAGGGGTCACTTTTCTGTAAAACTGCCACATGATAAATCTCTCAGGCTTGTGGGTCCTACTCTTTTGTAACTCTTCCTCTGCTACACACCTGTAGACTGAAAGCAGCCATGCTCAGGTGCAGTTGCTGGATATTGTTGTGCTTCAAGAAAACTTTAATTGAAATCAGTAACTGGCTGGATTTGGCTTACAGGCTGCCATTTGTTGACAGCTTGTTTAAATGTTGAGGCAATATTGTTTTGACTGTTCATAATTGTTAAGTGTTCTGAGACGTTAACTGTTAATCCCTTGTGGTGTTGAGATATGCCACATGGGAAGAAAATAAAATCTCTGCACATCTATAAGGCTTTTGTAAAGAAGTATTTGAACCCTTTTAGGTGTTGAAATAGGACATTTCTTTTTTTCTTGTCTTGCTAAGGGGTGATTCGGTACATAAATGAATGAATGCCCTTGTTTAATTGCTTTGGGACATGAATGTAACCTGAATATATTAATTGCTCTAATCTAATACTGTTATAGAGTATATTCAATAGAAGAGAGGGAAGACCAAATTGACAGATTGGACTTTATTCGGAACCAGATGAATCTTTTAACACTGGATGTTAAGAAAAAAATCCGAGAGGTTACGGAGGAGGTGGCAAATAAGGTAAGGGGGAAGTATTTCACTTCAACACATGGAAATGAAAATAATTTTTGATAATTTTGCAATATCTTATCACTGGCCTCCTAAAGGAGTACTTAAATTTTGTATTGTTTCCCAATTTGATTTTCTTTTAGTAGTTTATGGCCTTGTTTATTAATTGATGGTCTTTAATTTTTAATGTTTGCAGGTTTCCTGTGCAATGACAGATGAAATTTGTCGACTTTCTGTTTTGGTTGATGAATTTTGTTCAGAGTTTCATCCTACTCCAAGTGTATTAAAAGTTTATAAGAGTGTAAGTTGAAATGTCAGTTATTAGAGACAGTTTCTTCACCTACCCTTTACTTTGACATAGTGGTTTGAGCATTTTAGTGTCTTCATTGTTTCCAATACAAAGTTCAACCGTTAGCATTTTGGGAGCTCTCATGTAACAAATGCAAGCTATCTTTTGGCATAGAGGGCTACACATTGGCGTACCAACAGAAAAGACAATGGTTTGAAAACACCAGCTGCTTCACAGAAGAAGGATGAGGCTTTCTACCCCAGGAAAGATTTACAGTCTTGGAAGCCCACAGGGACAGTTCTGTTCTGCCCTGTAGGGTCGCTATGAGTCAGAATCAACTCAACAGTTGTATGTTTGAGTTATTTTATCTTGTATTTGAAATACACAAAACAATCATCCTTTCATGGGAGAGAGTAAGATTACTAGGTTTGGAAGTGTACAAAATATGTGCTGTTTTCTTTGGAAGCAATCACATGAACATTTCCCACTGTTCATAGGAGTTAAATAAGCACATAGAAGATGGTATGGGAAGAAATCTGGCTGATCGGTGCACTAACGAGGTCAACACGTCCATGTTTCAGTCCCAGCAGGAGATTATTGGTAATGTTGATGCCTACAAGGTCATGTTTAGCTTTTGTTCTTCCCTCCCCCTTTTCATTAGGAAAGAACTTATTTCTTGGATAGTTTTATATTTATTGAGTATTTTTAGAAGGCACAACATTATTCAACCCTTTTTGTAAAATACAAGTAACCATATTTTTGTTGTTTTCTAGAAAATTTGAAGCCATTACTTCCAGCTGGTGTTCAGAATAAACTACACACACTAATCCCTTGTAAGAAGTTTGATCTCAGCTATGACCTAAATTGCCACAAGTTGTGTTCAGATTTTCAAGAAGATATCGTATTTCGGTTTTCCTTGGGCTGGTCTTCTCTTGTCCATCGTTTCTTGGGCCCTACGAATGCTCAGAGGATGCTTCTTGGATTGTCTGAGCCTATGCTTCAGGTGTGTAGATTTGAATATCAGTCCGTATTCTTTCGCTATAAAATTAGCTTCACCTAGTCATCTGGCTTAGGAACCCTGACGGCGCTGTGGGTTACTGCCATAAGATCTGAGGTTCAAGCTCACCAGCTGCTCTTTGGGGAGAAAGACTCAGCTCTCTGTTCCTGTAAAACAGCTTTGGAAACCCAAGGGACCATTTCTATTCTGTCATATAGGGTTGCTGTGAGTCAGAATTGATTAGATGGCACTGCGCTTTAATGACTGGGGCTCTTTAGCATTGTTTTGTATGCTTAGTAGCCATCCACATGCTTTCTCTGGTAGAATGCATATTTAAGTATTTTGCCCATTTTCTAACTATTTGTTTTACTGAGTTATAGGACTGCCTATCAAATATATAATTTAATAAGATTCTTTTCAATATAGCTTGTCTTTTAAGTTTTCTTTAAAAATATTGTATTATCAAAGGGTACACAGCAAGTTAGTGTCTCATTTCATACTTATGACACAAATTATTTGGTGACATTAATTCAATTAATTTACAATATTGTCAGCATTCTCCTTAATTGTGCTCTGGCCATTCCCTTTCTAGTCCTTTAGGCTTCCTGGCCCCTTCTCACCTTTGCTTTAGAGTGATTGTTTACCTTTCCGTCATATGCATGGTTTTCAGTGGAAATGTACCACGGAAAATGTCTTTTATGTTGTATTTTGTATGCTTGTTAGGTGATGTCCAGTCAGTTCTGACTTTAGTGCTGTATACGATAGTGAAACACTGCCAGTCAGGGACCTCACAGTCATTGTTGTGAGTCCATGATTGTAGCCACTGGATTAGGGCCTCTCATTGAGCAGCTCCCTCTCAGGAGAAAGTTGAGGCTGTCTGCTCCCGTAAGATTTACAGCCGCAGAACCTAGTATTGCAGTTCTACTGGATGTCCTCCAAGGTCACTGTCAGTCAGAACCAACTTTGATGGCAATAAATTTGAGTTTTTAAATTACAGGTACATTGTACGTTAAGAAAATTATTGGGGAAAAAATTATTTTTCTTTATAGTATCTCTTGCTCATGTCATAGGAAATTTTCAGACCTATTTTATTGTCTTTATATACTTATGGTAAACTCATTATTTAGGGTCATTTCTCACAGATTTACTGTATTTTTTTTACAAATAACACGAGCCTTCTTTATTTGTTTGTACAACCATTCCCCCTGCCAATTTTCATAAGCATGCTATGCTAATGTTTTTATAGCAACATTAAGTAAAAAGTAAGCATAATGCTTATGGCAAACAAGCACAGGTGGGCATGCACTTACTACATAAAAATATGGTACAACTAGAATTTTTGAAAATTTCATAAAGATAACATTCATAGTTATTTTAACAGTAATATTTGCTTTTCCTTAACCTATCAGCTCCCTAGATCTTTAGCGTCTACGCCGACTGCTCCTGCCAACCCAACGATGTCCGATACTGCATCACAGGAAGAACTTATGGTGACCGTGA
>NW_022108124.1:4415209-4435338 GCF_000313985.2 Echinops telfairi | reverse complement strand
GCTTTGTATCTTTATGAACGGCTCTCCTGGACCACCCATGCCAAGGAGAGAGCCTTTAAGCAGCAGTTTGTGAACTATGCAACTGAAAAACTGCAGATGATTGTTAGCTTCACAAGTGCGAACTGCAGCCATCAAGTACAGCAGTGAGTGGAAAGATGTATCTTTTGCTTTTTTGAAAAAAGTTTCCTTGAAGTATGATATACATGTAGAAAGTGTACAGATAAGTGTCTGCTTCAGAGAACCATCACACAATGAATACATCTTGCAACTCTTATCACAGTGAAGAAATAACAGTACCAAATCTCAGAAGCCTCACTTCGGATCCCCTCTCCCTTTCTCCTAGTTACTGAACTTTGTACTCTCCGCTAGACATCTGCACATTGAAGGAGAGGGGCTCCCCAGGACTCCCGAGGGTTTTCTAAAGACTTTTTTTCAGACCTTTCCTAAATTCAGGGTCCTACACTTAAGGTCATTGCCACTTCTAAATTGTAGAGATCGAATTCTTTGTAGTTCACCAGTGGGCTCAAAACATAGACTCTTAATTTTTGGTGGCTGTAATATATTTTCACTGTCACAAATAACTTTAAAGATACAAATTTTTAGCACTCAAGAGAAATAAACAACTCAATCCACTCAGCTTTTGCTTTTATGCATTTTAAATATTGTTTATTGATTTCGTTAAGAGATAGAACTCTAGTTAAGTCAGGGTACACAAGGCACACATCCTGAGAGTGATGGTATCAACACTTAGCTCTAGAAAAAGTAACGTGGCTCTGGTGTAGTGTGTGGAATGGTAGAGAAATGAGTTAAGCTTTATTTTAGATACACAATCAGAATTAGAGCTTTGAAGAATGGAAGTAGGAAACTCAAATCATTCATATATTAAATATTTAAAGTGCTCCTAGGAGAATCCCTGTTTGTACTAAAGATACCTGCATCTTAAAAATCAGTTGAGGATCACAGGAGTAAACATAAAGTTAGCTTTCCATTTATTTGACCATCAAACGTTTATTAATTGTACACCATGTGACAACTCTGCTAGGTGTTATGGGAAATAAAGTGTGTAAAATAACCTGATCCTCTTGCAGAATTTTACACTAATGGAGGTAAGCAAAAATAATCATTCAGTTAAAGCTGTTTAGCTAAATATTCATTTAATATTTAGAGAAATGTTAAAATAGTGAAACGTACTTCATTTGGGAAGGAAATGGTGAGGAAGCAAACCAGGGAATAAAGTAAGATTCCCAGGGAATAGAGTAAGATTGCAGGGACAAGAGAGTACTAGGTGGGCCAGTCATGTGCCGGGGGCGCACACCCCACTGCGTGCTCGCAGTGTGAAGGCACAGACGTGCGTGCTGACACCGAGAGGACATCGCTGACTCAGGCAGGATGTAAAGTATTTCTCCTTGGGCCATAGGAGGTGATGACTTTTCCCCCCCCTGTTCTTGGTCATTGATAACTTTTATAGCAGGGTCAGGGTAATTGTGCTTGCGAAAAAGAAAAATACTCATCGTCTGCCTTTTTATAATTTACTTGTGGAGCTGTAGAGAAGAGGCAGTACTATCTCATTATCTTGAGACCAGAGGACATTAAGCCTGTCGTCTTATTAAGCTTCAAAAATGCCATACCTCTTTTTATTCCAGCAGTGTTCTTTGATATCTTACATTTTAGCTACTTTTTACTGCTTGTGTTTCCCTTTCATATAAAGATTAAGTTAAAGCTTGTTTCAAAAGACATGACTGCTAATAAAATTTTTTTTTAAAGGGAGATGGCTACCACTTTTGCACGCCTGTGCCAACAAGTTGATATTACTCAAAGACATCTGGAAGAAGAAATTGCTAGATTATCCAAAGAAATAGATCAGTTGGAGAAAATACAAAATAATTCAAAGCTCTTACGGTATTTGAATTAATTTCTCAATAACACAAACATTTAGTTGGTTTCATTACAAAATATAATTGAGTGGGATCACTAGTAAATTTTAACTGAAACCATGAGCTTTCTCCCCTACCTTAGTTTAAAATTTCAAATTTAATTCCATGTGTTTGCAATTTCATGAAAACGGATTACTAAAAAGGAAAACAAAATCGAGTCGTTGAAAGGACAGCACCACATGAATGGACTGACACAAAGTGTCAGTTGTGTGGCTGGCCCAGTGCTTCACCCTGTTGTGCCTGGGCTCATTGTGACTCATAACCACCCCCCCGGCACCTAACACAGCAAACAGCGCCTTGACAATTGGGATCCTATGTGATGCCTGGTTAAAACAAGTTTGGAGCTCTGTACTTGCAGCTCATTGTTAGGCTATATGAGAGTCCCTTTTTAGAGCAGTTTTAGTTAAAAGTATGTGGGCTTTTAGTTTTTATGTTTCATAGCTGTTTTCTCATTAGGAACTGTTGTGTAAATGTAAATTTGACGCAAAAAGTAAATGAGATTTCTTAATACAGATTTTATAAGGTAACATGATTAGTGGTCTCCTTAGATCTAAATTTTTGCTTTTGTGGACAAGATGAGAAGTGTCACCATGAGTTCTTACCTTTCAGCTCTGGTGTCCAGTAACTGGCTCCCCTACACATGTGGAGAACCACTAAGCATCATTTAATCTCTTACCAATACTTACGCTGCATACAAGTTACTCATGCCCAAACGTAATAGCCAGTATTTGCAATTTGAAGGGACTAACCGTAACATCTGAACTGCAGACATATGGTAAACAGTTTCAGTAGTATCTGACCCATGATCAGCAGTCGCCTGCTCACCGCACCTGTTTCATATCTGGAAGAGGTGATTGCCTATCACTTGACTCTCACCACCCTCGCTCACCCACCCAGCCCCTCCATGGGAATAGCTCATTCTCTCCTGGCCTCTCTTTTATGTAAGTTAGAGCACCCTAGATATGCCCTTCAAATTTGGAGAAACTGTGCCCCATAAAACATTTTGTTTGATTTCAGTCGGGTTTAAAATAGTATTTCATCTTATTGTAAAACATAAGTGATAGAGATGATTGGTATTGAAAATGTCTTATGATCTTACCAGAAGAGACTTGAATAATCTTAATTTTTCTTTAACTTTCTTTTTATTTTGAATTAGTTACAGTATTTTTGATCTCCTAATTATTCTTTTTTCTAACCGAGAAACATTTTTAAACAAACAAATACCATGATAATTTGGAATCTTGCGTTTTTGTCTCTTAGCTCACTATAACTTTCTGGGTCCTGAACACTGGGACGTGTCCTGCAAAGCCAGAGCAGCACGTGCGGTCCCTTGCTAGTTGTGGCTTCAGATAAATAGAGCGTGTTGGCTAGTGAGTTTGTGGGTTTGTGTGTTTTTCTTTATTGACCTTTACAATAATTAAACTGATGTTTTATTTGTCTTTTAATCAGAAATAAAGCTGTTCAACTTGAAAATGAGCTGGAAACTTTTGCTAAGCAGTTTCTACATTCAAGCAGTGAAGAAAACTCTTGAGCGATTGCTTCAGTGACCACCGCAGAGGAGCAGAGTTTGGAAGATTGGAACAGTAGTTATTTTTATGAAATGACTTTAAATATGAATTATACTAACTTTACCTAAGTCACAAAACCCTGTGCAGATTCTGGTAATGATATCTCAGGGTGTTTGTGTTTTGGAAGAGTGTTGTAATGTGTTGCTGTCCTTCGTTTTAATTTGAGGTAAAGAAGAGGCCAAATCATTTACTATTTTAAAATAACCAATTAGCTAAAAGCAACAGAATCAACAAGTATACCCCTGAGGGGTGGGGCCGTGAGCTCTTCAGGAGGGCTTTCTTGTTTCTGATTCTGAAAAGCTCTGCGTCCTGGCATCCAGGAGGCAGACAAGGCTCCTTTCACCTTTTTCTCAGAACTAATTTTTGATGCCTGCTTTAATGGGAATGGTTCTTTGGTTTATCAATAGCCTTGCTCTAGTCACCAAGGAGGAATTTGGAATGTTCTCGAGTGTTTTATTATTCAAGTTACAGTCACCTTTGCGGTCATGGCAATAATGTAAACCACTAATAAATATGCTGTTTTTACTCCCTCTTTGATTCCCATTAAAGCTGATATAAAACAACATAAAGGTTTGTTATTATAAATAGCCACTAATCTGGATCTAAATAGTCACTGGTGTGTTTCTGAAGCAGTATTTTCAGTTGTGCTTCATCAGCTGATTCCAGGAAGAAAAGCTTTTCTGTTTTCTGCGTAGAGCTTGAAGGAATGAAAACATGCAAAGATAGGGGCCTGGTTCTGAGCCCTGCAGCAACGGGCCAGAGCAGCTCTTCCGAAGGCAGGTACTCCGTGTAGTGGCAGCTTGTCTCAGGAGAGGCATTTACTTCTATTGTATGAAACGGCCAGGGCCAGGCTACAAATGACTAATGCACTCTGTATCGAAATATTCATAGGGGTATGTCTGTTTGAAATTGATTGGAACGTAACATGGGAGTTGTTTCTTTTTTTATGACATCATTCTGAAGTCTTGCTGTGCAAAATGTAGTCTAAGGACCAGCAGATAAAGCGTCACCTAAAAGCTTGTTAGAAATCCAGCATCCCTAGGGACCCGGTCTATTTGGCTAAGTACAGCTTATGTTCTGTTACACACAAGAAAGATGGAATTGTTTAGCACTTCCTTATCTGTGCCTTTTGGGATGCTGGATGTTGTTTGAACTTTTCAAAGCAGGTGCAATTGTTTTCAAGATATCTTGAGAGACTAACATTGTTTAGGTCAGGGGTCCTCAAACTTTTTAAACGGGTCAGTTCACTGTCCCTCAGACTGTTGGAGGGCCGGACTATAGTTTTTCTAAAAAACTATGAACAAATTCCTATGCACACTGGATTTGGCCCGCGGGCTATAGTTTGAGGACCCCTGGTTTAGGTTATAGAAGACTTGCAAAAATACTTTTATGCAAGTGAGATTAAATAAGATGCAGTATTCAAGTGCCGGTGAATATTATAGTTTTTGCTGCTGGTTTATAATCCTATTACTAATGGGTCAGGCCACCAGCAACAGTAACATGAAAAGCTGATGGCCAACACTGGGTGGTACTGCCCAGTTCAATTACAAATTCAAGGCCCTGACCGTGTGAAGCAGCGGGTGGCTTGATGTGACCTTAGTGGTTCTTGAAGTTTGGTCCCTGGATTGTCAGCATCGTTTGGGAACTTGTCAGACATGTGAGACCCAGTTAATCAGGAGCACAAGGTCAGATCGCAGCAGTCTGTTTAGCAAGGACTCCAGGTGATGATCATGTGCATTACAGTTGAGGGGTTTACCATACAGTGGTTCTGGTGCAGTAAGTTTCCCATCACGGTTTGGATGTAGTTCCTTCCTGGTCCTATTAAAAATGAATGAATGTTGGAAATGAAACACTGAAATGATGAAACCCTACCCTTTATGCCTGAAGATAAGTACCAAGCTCATGAATTAGACAAGATGTGATTTACAGTGGATGTGGTTCAAGGTAATTGCTCATATACTTTATTTACTATGTATGTTTGCAGAATTATTTATAAACTTTGTATGAACAAACTTTTTACAAAATAGTACTTTTTTTAAAAAAATGCAAGCTTGCAGTGAGAAAATAAAATAAACCTGATTGCCTGGTAGTTGATATATGTATTGATAATGGCACGTGTATGCTGGTATTTAGAGATTTTTCATCTTTTGTCATTTTTACTGTGGTCAGTAAGTGATCTTGAGTAGACTGACTTTTCCTTCTCACGGCATTATTTAGTGCAGCTGGCCAGGTGTTTAACATGTAAGTGAGCGTTAGTGTTGGATCTTACAGACCATTCTCAGGGAGCACATTTTGATAGGTGGTCCCTGTTAGTCCTGCCACTGAAGGTGTGTGTGAGCTCTGTTCCCAGTCAGCAGAGCATCAGAAGTACCCTCGAGGCCATTATTTCTGCGCTTTACTTAGGCCTCTCCTGCTCTGGACTCATAGGCTCACACTAATTTAAAAATAAAGCAAAAACTTAAATTATGGAAATGAATAAAGACAAAAGCCAAAAAGCATCGTGAACCCCTCTGACCAATCATTCCGTTTCAGTGACAGTCAGTTCCTAGGCAACAGCAGACCTTCCTAGTCACCCGCACTGTTACTGTGCAGTCAGTGTGGGACGAATCTGCCCCTTCTCCCCCGGGGTGGTGGGGGCATGAAAGCAGTAAGACTTATTTTTAAACCACCACCCTGTCACTGTAAGCCGTAGAACCGGTTGCAGAACGAAACCAAATTAAAGAAACTAAAGCAGTTCCAGGAGAAAGGTGGCTTGAAGTGTGGTCTTTCAGTAGTCACCCAGGAAGAAGCTTCTGGTACTCATGGCTGGTCCGGAGCAATCCAGTCATCTCCAAATTAATTTTTCATGAAGAAACTAATTACTATGTCTAGACAAATTCGGGGTGAGCCTAAAACACTGGCTGGTCTTGAAATTTAATCCTAGGACTTAATTTTTTTAAAGCCTCCATGAAAAACTAGTTTAAAACATGCTACAATGAAATATGGTTAAAAACGCTTTATTGACTACAGTATCAGTTCACAGCAACATTATTTCATTGAGCTACTGTACAAATAAATGAACCATTGTGCAGAAGATCTAAACACCACTGAGTCTCAGCAAAAGCATGTCCTTTGCTTGGCATAAAGCTCTTCGAGAAGCTTTACTCTAGCACAGCGGTTCTCAACCTGTGTCGCGACCCCTTTGGGGAGCCGAACGACCCTTTCACAGGGGTCGCCCAATTCATAACAGAAGCAAAATTACAGTGTTGAAGTAGCAACAAAAATAATTGTATGGTTGGGGGTCACCACCACATGAGGAACTGTATGAAAGGGTCACGGTATGAGGAAGGTTGAGAACCACTGCTCTAGCATGTCTGCCTTTCCCCTAACATTACTGCTACTTTCAGTCAACTAGCCACAAGTACACAGAACCATTTTAGTCGAAGAAACCATTTCAGAAGGCTGTAACAGAGCAATCTAATATACATCAACTGTTTAAAAAATTCCCTACTCCAATATGGATGCCTCTGGGTAAGAAGGAAACACAAGCGTTGAGATGCTTTGAAAACAGTAGGAAAGAGCACCATTGTGTAGAAAAGGGAAAAGCCTGAACTAGCTACCAAGTTTATCACTGAAGCTAGTGATACTAAAATAAAAACGCTATTGGGCACATTTAACATCACTTAATAACATCACATTTATTGTAATGGTATCTCAGCCTAATTTTAGTTTATAACATCAAGTCATTGGGATTTAGGAAAAAAGGACTGGAAAATTTGCCAGCATGCATGCATACAAATTTGCACAATACAAGATGCACAATCTGTCAGTAAGTTACTATTTAAAATGTGGAGTTCTAGCCTACACACTATTGCAAACCAGCGTAACGCTATTGTAGCCAGTAGTTTTTCAACGGGATTCAAAAAGGTGGAAAAATTATTCTAAAATTCCGCTTTTCCATGGACTTTAGTGAAGCCCCTTCATATAGCACATTGAAGTAACAGAAAATTTGAAGTGTTCATTCTGCATCTAATCCCAACACCCATTTTACTCAATGCATTGTAAACTACCTGGCTCATAAGCAATGTGGTATAACTAAATGGTCAGGCAATTTTAACAGGACTTAAGAAATAATTTTAAAATCTGTGGAATCAACCTGGAAAGGAAATGCTAAGCATAGTGTATAAAAAATAAAACTTCAAAAGCCCAATTCTCTGATTCCCCAAGGAATAAAAAAAATTACACCTTCAATATTAGAATGACAAGCACATTTGGGGGCCTGTGTCATTAGTGTTCATAACTTTCAAACAATTTAAGATGTGAGGCATTCACTATCAAGCAATGCATAAGTGTTTGAATTTTTTTAAAAAATGGATAAAAATCTTAGTTTATTACTAGATTTTGGACATCCAAAGTGTCCAAGGAGCAGAGTTAGGATTGGCAGTAATGTGGACATGTAACTGGCAGTGCTTGATAACAAATCGCTTAAGCTAGAAAAATTTTATAATGATCGTTCTTAGTAACATTTCATCTTTGTCAACTGGGTTCAATTTGACTTTTTTTTAAATTCATTTCTCTCATAACGGGTTCACTTTAAAAATCCCACAAGCACCTACAACCTGTACATCTAGGACTGCGGTGCTGTCAGCATACACGGATCAGTTCAGGTGAGTCAAAATTAAAGTGGCAAGAAGTGCCTACTAGGATTCACCCAGTTGAAATACTGAGTCCAGGTCTTTGCCTTTAGGAAGATGAAGCTGATACAAGCTGGGGGGAAGACTTGGGTGTTTCAGCTAAATCCTAATAGAATTGAAAGAAATGATGCCTATCAAACAGTTGATTCTGACTCGTAATACACCTCTGAGACAGGTGTAACTGTTAACCCAGGTTTCTGAGGCTGTACGTTTTTATGGAGCGGACTGCCTTATCAGCTGCAGGTGGGATTTCACTGCTGATCTTAGTTAGCCGACCAATGCTTATCTTGAAATCCAACTGATTTCAAGAAGTGCTCTCGAGCAAGTGTTTTTGAAATGAACTTCCTGAGCTACACAACAATCACTTTGTTTTAGGAAAGAATATGTGCCTTCAAGATATTCTTGCCAGATTTAGTGAGCTAATGAAGTGATTTAAAGGAATAAGGTAAACTGTTTACTTGGTTTTAGTTTTTAAAGAATAGGCAACAGGTAACTGCTGTATTCTTTAAATTTAAATTCCTTAAAATGACATGTGGCCATATTTTTAGCCTTTAAAACTGAGTCAAACTGCAATGTCTCTATATTATACGCCCTATTGATTTTAGGAAGTCTCGTGCACAGAATTATATGGGTAGTCAGTTGAACTCAAACTGCAAGTAAGCAAAAATGTTTAGAAACGTGAACCTCTATCACTTGCAGAAGTTTAACTTGTAAAGTAACTCATGTAATGTGCCTTAGCCTGAGTTCGCTAGAGGAGGAAAACCAGGGATGCACACATGTAAACAAAGATTTCAAGAAACTGGCTCACAGTCATGCAGGTTGGCAAGCCATCAGTTCAGGTTGAGGCTTCCAACTTCCGTGGTTGCAAGGGATGACAAACTCAAACCAGCAGGTCAATGGAAAGGGGCTGGCTCACGGGGGCTGTGGGAGCTGGCAAAGTCCACAATCAGGTCCAGTGACAGGATGCTGGCCCATGTCCTCAGAACCAAGGATGAGTCGAATGTAGAGCAAGGGGGGTGCTGTCCAAATGCTGGATGCAGGCCACACCCCCAAGGAAGTTCCCTGTATACCAGATTATAAAATGAAGGTTCTAAAGTAGAAACTATAGTTAAAAAGTCAGACTTACACCTAAGAATACAACTAACATGTACAGACGAGAGCACATTAGCTCCATTTACATCTTTTCATTTTTTTGGAGGGGAAGACAGCAAATCCAATCATCAGTGAACACCGGTCAGGCAGGCTTCATGAATAGAGGGCCCGCCACTTGTCCAAGGGGCCGAGGTTGAGTATGGATTTGACTCCACAACCTTCTGGGATGAGGCACTTCTCAGTCACGTCTTCAAACTCTTCACCGTTAAACTTGGTGAAGCCCCATTTCTTGGAGATGTAGTTCTGATGCCCAGCAATCTTGAACTTGGTCCTCCACAGGGCTTCAAATTGATCACGTTATCTTTGTTTTGAAGTGTGGTGAGGACGTCAGTGATGAGCAATGCGGACCCTGGCCACTAGACTGGGCTTTTCCACAGGCACTGTGCGTCCCTGTGTGGAGCCTAGATAGGGGCAGCATAGATCAGCAAAGTCACACATGAAGGAGCAGGAAAGGCTGTCTCCAAGGCCCCTTGGGGTAACTATCCACAATTGAGGCCGTGGCTTAATTGGTTATAGTACATCTTGCATAAGTAACATGACAAGCGAGAAAAAAAATATTGTAATGGTGTATGTATTATGTATGTATGACAGGTCTTAAAAAGTTTCGTGGGGAAATATCTTTTCCATTTTTCCATGAACTTTTTGAATCTTGTCTACAAACACATGTTAAATGTAACAATTATACAATCCTTGTTTCTGCAACTGGCTAGTTACACAGTCTTGGCTGGCATTTAGAACTACCTTCTACCACCCGTTTCATAATCCCTTAAGCTCTCAGCAAACACCTCAGCTAGCTGTGGTTCTTTGTCTAGTTAGGTGGTTAGTTACTGTCGCCTGTTTCCAACTTACAGTGACACTATGCACAACAAACAAAACACTGCCCCGTCCTGCACGATCCTTATAATCACTGCTATTTGAGCCCATTTTTGCAGCCGCTGTGTCAACCCACCTTGTCCAGGGTCTTCCTCTTTTACATTGTTCCTCTGCTCTTTCAAGCGTGGTGTCCTTCTCCGAGGAATGGTCCCTCCTAGTAGCATGTTCTAGGTGTGATATAAAGTCTTGCCATCCTTGTTTCTAAGGTACGCATGGCTGTGCCGCTTTCAAGACAGACCTGCTCATTCTGCCGGCAGTCCATCAGATGTTTCATGTTCTTCACCAATATCATAATTCAAAGGCATCGGTGTCCAGCTCTTCCACACAACACAGAAGGTCACTGCAAACACCCCGGCGTGGGGCAGGCACATCTTACTCCTCAGAGTGACCTCTTGGCTCTTCAACGCTTTAAAGACATCTTCATATGTAGCCGTTTAATGCATTTTTATTTTTGCTGCTTCCATGGGTGTTGATTGTAAATCCAAGCACAAAGCAATTCATAGACTTCCACCTTTTATCATAATGTTGCCTATTGGTCCAGCGGTGAGGATTTTTCTCGTCGTGAGGCATTAGTAATCCATACTAAAGGCCGTAGTCTTCTATCTTCACCAAGTCGTCTTAGCATTCAGCAAGCAAGATCTTGTCATCTGCGCATCACACATTGTTAATGAGCCTCCCATTATTCATGCACTGCTCTTTTTCATATGGTCCAGCATCCAGGATTATTCGTTCAGCATACATATCAAGTGTGGCGAAAGGATACTCTGCCACACTCCTAATTTTAAAATACGTAGCATCCCCTTGTACAGGCTCCACATGACCTTAACGGGACTCTTAATTCTTCACAATGTTAATCAAATTTGTAATTGTCCACAGCCAAAGAAATGCCTTTGCAGCATCAATGAAACAGGTAACCATCTTTGTGGTATTCTCTGCTTCCAGTCAAGACCCATCTGTTATCATTCTACATCCTCTTCTGAATTTGGCTTGGATTTCTGGTGGGGTGGCCCATACCTACATTCCTGTAGGGCAGTGGTTCTCAACCTGTGGGTCACGACCCGCTTGGGGGTTGAACAACCCTTTCACAGGGTTCGCCTAAGACCATCAGAAAATATATTTCTGGAAACACATGGTCTTAGGAATCGGGACACCGCCCACACGCAGATACGCCCACATATGAGTACCCGGCATGAAGACTGGTACCCATGCTACACCATGCTTCAAGACAAAATAATTTATTTGTAATTAGAAATACATATTTCACAATATATAATTACATACTGTTTTTGTGATTAATCACTATGCTTTAGTTCAATTTGTCACAATGAAAATACTCCTGCATATCAGATATTTACATTATGATTTGTAACTAGCAAATTATAGTTATGAAATAGCAACAAAAATAATTTTATAGTTGGGGGTCAACACAACATGAGGAGCTGTATTAAAGGGTCACAGAATTTGGAAGTTTGAGAACCACAGCTGTAGGGATTGGCCATTAGTAGTCATTTCAGAATTGGGTTGCTGGAGTTTTCCATTGACTTTAATCACTGGGCACGGTAGTAAAAGAGGCTGTAGATCTTCTCTGCAGTATGTCCCACGCATACTGTTCTTTACCTGCATTATATACCATCAATCTGATTTCATGTTGGTCCCCAGGCCAGGAACAAGCTCAATAGCCAACGTAACATCCTTAACTTCCATTTCAATGGAACAGTGCTAGGTCTCCTGGTAGGCGCACTCCATTTGGATTCTCTAGCTCCGAAGAGCACAGGGTCACAGTGACAGGAAGCAAATGTTTTTTCAAGTCACTAAGGGGAATGGCGCCACTCCCATTTCCACTCCTTGATTCCTGGGCCCAAAAATTCTGGTTATGAGAGAAACAGCACCAGGCATTCCATGCGGTTTAGAGGCCAGTCTCCTGGAACCCTTTATCCCAACCTGGCCAAATACTATGCGTAACTGGTACCATCGCTGTCTTCCTTCCGTTTGGGCGGTCCCACCAGCCAATCTGTCTTCCGTAAAATAGCAATCACCGCACAGTCTCCCAGTGTGCTAGGGTGCCCTGCACAGATATGTTCCTCGTTAGCGTGGTGCAATTCTGTTTCGGTCCTCCCTCACCTTTTGTCCATTTTATTCTCATACATAATTGACCATAATAAGGAAAAGGGGTGCTTCATTAAGTTGATGCACTAAGCACTCTGGACACCCCAAAAGCTGACTGCTTTCTTCTTGCCGCTTACAGCAAAATGGGAGAAGAATCAATGGACTTAAAAACGAATTCTGCAGCTCATGCTAGGGGCTCAAATAGAAAATGTTTAGAAAATGACAGTGACAACATAGGTAAAAATGCATTTGATACAATTGATGTATGGATTGTTGAGTGTAAGCCCCCAATAAAATGAATTAAATTAAAAAATTTTCTTAATTCACATGTAGAACACATACACATACACACACATCTGCAAAATGAAAACAATTTCATGATTTGGCAGATTCTGTTGTATCAACTAAGGGCACGTCTTAGAATGTTCACCAAGGAAGAGACTACACGATCCTTTGTTAAAAGAAATTGAGTCTGGGAGTGACGGAACGAACTGCCCTGGCAGAAAACCCATCAATTTAAACTTAAGGAGACACCTGGAAAATAAAAACAAAAACCTATCATGGGCTCATGTAGTAAGAAAATGCTTTGAAAATGATGGCAACACATGTACAAATGTGCTTGGCACAATGGATGAGTGTATGGATTGAGATAAGAGCTGTAAGAGCCCCCAATACAAGTATTTAATGAGAAAAAAGAAAAAAAAATGAACGGACCAAGTCTGAACTACGTCCCCTCCCTGTCCTCCAGACAAAGACATCGGTGTGCAGCTTGGCAATCGGCAGACCTGTTGAAGGAACACGGCTTCTCGGTTTCAACAGGTGGGTCCTCGGCCTCCCAGGTTTCAAAGACTGGGTCATCCACCCAGTCCGAGTGGGACTGCCAGTTAGGTGTACCATCCAAATTTTGTCCACGCCAAGTGGATGAGAAGCTTCGCTATTCCAGCGGGCCTAGAAGGCGAGCCCAAGTCCAGGGGGAGGGCCCCCACCTAGAAGCCAGAGGACTGGGCTAACCTGCAGGGGCTGGAACGTGGACAGTTCCCCAAACGCCCTCAGAGAGAAAACCATTTTCAAGCCTTGAAAAGGTTCTGCTAGTCTGGGCCTTGCTGGGTGCACCTTCTTCCTTCTCCAGTTGCTTTCAGTTGTGATAGAAATGACCACTTCGTGCCTGTTCCACCGTTGTGTTTTGGAACCAGGTCACCTGAAGTCTAAATGTCACAGGCATTCTCAGATGCCAGAGCTTTGGGGCTCACGATGGAGCATGCTTAATGTCTCAGCCATATTTGATTTCGAAGATGAGATTATGAACTCCAATGGGAGTTGAGTTAAAACTCTGGGACGCTGTGAGGGGGATGTGTTTTCCAGAAGGCAAGGACATGAATTTTCCAGGGCTAAAGAGTGGAATGTTACGGACTGAATTGCGTGCCTCCATAATGTGTTGTGTATCCCAATCTCTGCTTGTGGTTCTTACCCCATTTGGGAATGGGTTGGCTTGAGGCAGGATTACTGTCAGGAGTGTCTTCACTCAATCTCGTATGAGATATAAGAGAGATTAAACAAACAAGAGGATGATGCCAACATATGGGACCAATGTCGCCCCAAACAGAATGCCCAGGAACCGGGAAACAGCTGAAGAAACAGGGCTGTTCTCCACAGCCGACAGACGCATTACCCTGAACTTGAAAGGTCTCCTAAACTATGAAAAAATGAATTTCTGTTTGTTACAGCCCCCATCTGTGGCACTTCTGTTACAGCAGCGCTAGATAACTATGGCAAACTGAAGTTACTTTGTTGCCATTTTGTCACATGTACAATCAGCCACAAGTGTTCAATTGTGGTTCTCAGTTGCCTGGACCATAGTCAATGAAGGAAATAGTTTTCAACATCTCTTTCGAGGCACACTATAAGAGTCTGTGTGCCTTTCTGACTAAAGTTATCTTGTTACTGGGAAAATATTTAAAGTAAGACGATATTATATATAAAACTACTTTGCTCAGAGCGGAATTGCTTGCGAAAGATCTTGGAACAAACTGCTGAGCTGCAGGGCAAATTCCCCTTCTTCAGTTTAATGGAATTTCCTTTAAAATCGTGCCTTGTCTCAAAGAGCTGTTCTTCTAGAAAAGATATAAGTAGTCCACAAGTAAACATTAATAGCAAAAAGTTCGTAGAAACCTAACAACATATCAATATATAGTCATGCCTGCTATCAGTAAGATTCTGTGTTGCTCCTACATCACCTTTTGGCCATCTTATTTCTCTAATACAAAATTGATCATAATAAAGAAAGATGGCACTTCCTTAAGTGGATGCACTAAGTAGCACGTACATGATACCAAAACGAGACTCTACACAGGCAACACTGGAGACTGTTTAGGTTACAGTCACAGGCGAACAAAGACCCATCCGAACAATATCTTAAAACAGTTCACAATGTGACAAAATGCTTCTAAGCACTTCTAATGTGTGACTCACTTAACATTTCACCATCAAGACCAGCAACCTTCTAGTATCCATCATGAAGATTTATTTATAAGACACAATCCAAGGAGAAAAATTGCTTAACGTTCAGATACATTATACTATTGACCACTATAGGGATTCCACCATATAGCTGAGACTCTGCGTAGTGTTTCACGAGCTTTTCTTTAGGCTTTAAGGTGAGGCAGAGATCTGGGCACTCTGAAGCAAAACCCCTCAGAAAGCATTCTTTTGTGCTAAAGGAAGAAATCTCACTCAATAGCAAAAAGCTTCAATACTTCCTTTTAAGAAATGTGAAGGCTCAGATCTTTTACGTCCATTCAGGCTTTAAATTGCACGGACATAAAAATCATGAGACAAAGTAGGGCTAGGGACTGGTTAAACTTAACACCTTTCAGAAACAACACTGCTGCACTGGACTCCCCACTTGGAAGTATGCTGACAGAGAAATTTAGGAAAGAGTCTGCAGATGCAGTGATCATCTGAATACTGACCAGATGTGTGGGCCATGAGTGGCCTACTAACTCAGTTTCAGAAAAATGCAATCAATAAGGAACACCCCCAAAAAATGGCTATTCGGAGGGTTACTCAAATGTCTTTGATCATAACCAGCCTTTGAAAATTCCCCAGGCCCATGTATGTGCTGCCACTGCTCTCTACTTCTCAATACAGTGTCTTCTGGTTAAAGTTCCTGAAGTGTGCCAAAGATGGCCCAGAGCAAGCGCTACACCCTGGTCCTCAGAGCAGTTAGCACTGATGGAGACTGACGGACGGCAAGGGGTATGCCGGGAAGTCACGATTATCCTAAGCACCCACCTGAGAGCATCTAGACCTGCCAGCACTCACACTGCACTGGATCCTGATCTCTTTCAGATTAAAGAGGATGGTCATAATTCACAGGGATTCTCTTCACATGTAAGTTCAACATAGAGTACCCCGCCCCACTATTACCGTGCCTGGTTTGACCATCACAAAACTCAGAGATAGGCCATTCTTTGTGCTTACCAAGTTACCATAGGAGTTCTTAAAAAACAATGCAAATGCATACAATCGAACATGACACTGGCTGCAGGAATGTGTGTGATATTCTACACAAAATAAAGAATTTGGACTTTGAGGATGAGCAAAAGTTCAAGGCTAAATTAACCAAACTCCCCAGATGAACACACCGATCCTTTTGATCTTAGCAAGCACCTTTGCCTGCCCCCCACCACACACATTTTTATTTGGTCATTTACAGAAAGCTTCTTTTTGTGTATAATAATCTCAGGAGAAATAGCTTCACCTGCAAATATAAGGTAGACATTTTTCACAGCTATAGGCTGTAGCATTGATTTCTCCAGGGATCAGTGGAGAACAGGAAATACGCACAACAAGGTTAATTCCAGATCCTAAGAAAACTGTCCCACGAGCCTGTCGCCACAGCCATGCCATCATCAGTTACACCTAGACAGCTGACGCGGTTGTCGTGACCAGCCAGGACACCTGCGGAACAGAACAGAACAAATACATTCTCAAGGCGAAGAAAAAGACTGCGGGCTTTAGAATTCAACTAATGTGTGCCTCAGATGATCTCTCCGGTGGGTGACAATCAGCAGGTTCTTCCAAGGGGGGAATGGGAGGACCAGGCATAAGCTGAACACGTCCTTAAAATACTGGAAAGTTTCAGATGTGCAGAAGATTGGCAGTTTTAATCTTTGAGAGGGTCTTTGAGAGCAGGGTTGTTGTTTTTACATCTCAGTAAACCAGTAGAACTTTATTTTACATCTCTTATACGTTCGTTCTATATCACAGTCCAAATGCGGCTACTACAGAGCGAGGCTATGTTCTCTGAAGCGAACGCAAAATTGTCAGCGATGTCCAATGAAATGGTCTTTTACCAAGAGAACCACAAAAATATGAGAATGGACTTGTCTTGTACCACCCCTTTCAAAAATATCAAGGTCATCTGCCTACTCTCTTCTACTGACTCTCAGATGTTGGAATGAGCCGCAGATAAGTCATGATGGTTATAACTTTCGGAAACCTTCAAACCCAGCTGGTTTTAGTTCATTTTACATCCCAAAGTTAAACTCAATACCTGAGCAGCACACAGTATACAGTGAATTATTATCCAATACTGGAAAGGAATTTGATACAAGTTAAAAGAAAAAACTGGTTCTAGGTGTCCAGTACATTTCGACTCCACTCCACGTGATGAGAGGAGTATAAAATAGAACATATCAAATTCTCAAGAATTTTTCCATTACCATATTATGTTTGACCTTGAGTTATCTCTGTATAGTTAGGCACGTCATTGTCATTCACGCTCCGGAGCAGAAGGTCACCCTGTCTGTTCATATTCGCTACAACCACCAGTTGTTCCACTGGAGAAAGACGAGGCTCTCGGTTCCCATAAAGGGTTACAGTCTCAGAAACCCACAGGGGGACTCTACCCTGTCCTGTACAGTCTCAATTGATGCGATGGCAGTGAGTTTATGGGTTTGACCTCCAAGTGTGACAACTGTTTGCAATGGCCAAATTCCCACGATGGTGAAATGCAAAAACTGAACATTGTGATGAGATATTCCAAATTAAGTGGGAGAAGTGAATTCATTAATAATTCATGAATCAGGGTTTAGGAATGAGCGGAAGTCCCAGTAGGGTGAACTTGAAGTCAG
Organism: Echinops telfairi; assembly: GCF_000313985.2. Classification (NCBI taxonomy): domain Eukaryota; kingdom Metazoa; phylum Chordata; class Mammalia; order Afrosoricida; family Tenrecidae; genus Echinops; species Echinops telfairi. The sequence goes on along the minus strand of NW_022108124.1, from coordinate 4,417,897 downwards.
TTTATAAGCAAAGCAAAACTGAAGTTCAAACATACGTTAAAAATGTACAAGACATAAGATACAATAATAATTTATAAATTATTAAGGGTGCATGGGGGAAAGGGGAGGGGGGGGGAAGGAAAATGAGCGGATTCCGGGAACCCAAGAGGCAAGAGAATTTTGGGAATGATGAGGGCAACAAATGTATAGATGTGCTTTACACAATTGATCTATGTATTGTGATGAATTGTATGAGCCCCAATAAATTGATTAATAAAAAAAAATGTACAAGACAAATGTATTTGCATTTTGTTAGCGATACTAGTTGACGCAATCCAGGCAAAACACATGATTCTTTACAAAAGTAATTGGCTTTGGGCAGAACCAAAGTTTGCTGCAGTCTCATAGGAGAGTTACTGTAAAAAACAATCCCTGGGCACACCGATACCAGTTGTACTGAGAAACCTGCCTGTACAGGGGCACCATCCCAGAGGGACAGGGAGCGTGTGGGGGCAGCTGATGCCAACAACAGTTTACAAGCTGAAGGCTGGTAACTCAGCGGATTCCAAGGTGCTGAACTCAAAGCTGGTCTCAGAACAACAAGGGACAGAATGACACTGCGGAGCCCTGCAACGGGTCAGAGACTACTGGAACCAGGAGGTGGGGCTGACAAAGTGATGCTACAATAGGCTGCATTATAAAGGGACTCCCCTGCACCACAGCACAAAAGGAGAGAGAGATGTTTGCTGGAGCAAGGAGAACGGAGCCTGTCCGTTAAACAGAGCTGACACTGGTGAAACTGTGCTGTTTTAAGAAGTGCCAAGTGTGCTTCCTACTCCACTCCAGCGCCACTCTCCTCTAACATCAGCCCCAAACTCTGGCAGTCAACTCCCGGGCTCCAGGTAGGAGATGGAAGGCTCCCACGGCAATGTGAGCAGCCCAAGGCAAGCAGACCTTCCTTCAGAGATCCCCGTTCCTCAGAGCCTGCCGGCAGCTCACCTTGCACCGTGGGCTACAGTCAGTGCACCCAGCCCACCGCAGAGAGCTGTCACACATTGTTAATGCTCTTACCCGAGCACGCATCTAAGAGCCACAGCCTTTTAGGGGGGAAATACTTCAAAAACAAAGGTAGGAGACAAAGTAAATTACTAAGAGTGGGGGGGGGGGAACCATACAACAAAACCATAAAAAATCAACTCGAAAGACACAGTAGGGTGTGCAGAGAAGTTTTGAAAATGATCATTCAGTTTCTCAGAGAAGCACAGACTATATTCATAAAAAAGAACAGATGCCATTCAAAACACACCTCCCTATGAAGACTCAATCATTCCACGAAGATGGCACAAAAGGGAACAATGAGTAGAAGGATGGAAAGGAAACGTGAGGAGTTTTTTCTAGAATGTACAGTCAAAAAGAGAGAGAGATGAAGAAAATATAGTAAGAAAGTCAAAGGACAAGTCCAAGGCCTTCAACCTAAAAACCATAGACGTTCTAGAGAAAGAAGAAGAGAATGGGAAGAAACAAACATGCAAAGAAATGAGGCCCATTTTGCGGGGTGACTTTCCAGATTGAATGAGCCCTGAATGCCTAGCACAGTCTGTAAAGGAGCTCACCTCCCAACAGACGGCGTGTGAGGATGGATTCGTGAGAAACACACACACACAAAACCAACCAGCCCACCCCCCTCTAAATTATTCAGAGGGGGTCAGAATAAATAAATAAGTGCATATGTGTGTGCATATGTATATAAAATAAAGCTGTATAGCAAATAAGGTCACAGCACACCTCATGGGTCACCAGTAAATGGCTCTCGCATAAACAGGGAGTGTTGTTCTGAACAAACGAGTTGGCACCTACATGGAAACACGGGGGCTGAAAGGCTGTGGCTGTGCTTTGGAGAGGGGATGTTAAGGAAAGTTAAGCCTTGTCCTTGCTAATGAGTTTATAAGCAGTACCCAAACCCTGGGCTGTCGACCAAGTCTGACGCACAGGAACCCTGTAGGACAGGATGGACCGGCCCGGGGCATTTCTGAGGCTGTAAGACTGCCAAGCAGCTGCCACACTCTTCTCCCGTGGGCCGGGGGGTTCAAGCGGCCAGGCTTTCAGTCGCAGCGATGGCGGTGCTGGAAGCACAGCTCTATCAGAGAGCCCAGTCAATCACAGACCACGGAACAAAGGGGAAAAAGCAGGCAGCAGCCACCCCGGCGCATAATGCAAATATATGGAAGTTAATGCCAATCTATCTCAGGGAGCTCCCTGTGGGCGCAGAAAACAGGGCTGGAGTCACAGGGCTGCCACTTGGGGGTCATGAGCCATGAAGGACTATTTGATTCCTCCAGCTATGTGTTAAGTTTGTTGTTGTTGTTTTTGTTTGTTTTCTAAAAATTATTTTATTGGGGGCTCATACAATTCTTACCACAATCCATACATACATCCATTGTTTGTTTGTTTTTAAAATCATTTTATTTTTTGTTTTTTGGATTTTATTATTTTTTATTTATTTATAAACATTTTATCAGGGGCTCATACAACTGTTATCGCAATCCATACACACATCAATTGTGTACAGCCCATTTGTAGATCCATTGCCCTCATTATTCTCAAAACATTTCCTCTCCAATTAAGCCCCCCACATTAGGTCCTCATTTTTCCCCTCCCTCCCCGCTCCCCCCTCCCTCATGAGCCCTTGATAGTTTATAAATTGTTATT
>NW_022108124.1:4398166-4413927 GCF_000313985.2 Echinops telfairi | reverse complement strand
AAGGGGAGCTGATATCAAAGAGTTCAAGAAGAAAGAAAATGTTTTGAAAATGATGGTGGCAATAATTGTACAATTACGCTTGGTCTAATTGAATTATGAACTGTTATAATATTTGTAAGAGCTCCCAATAAAATGATGGGGGGAAAAAGAACTTACCAAGCAGACATAGAACTCCACGCTACAATTTAGGCAAGGGACCATACAGGCAGTGTGTGGCCTGGGACCGTTTGTGGAAAAGCAACAACAACACAACAACATGACAATGGCGAGCCATGGGCTCCCCCTACCCACAGCTCCATGGGAAAAGCCCCTGCACCGAGTCACGCTCCCTGACCAAACTAGGACACGGAGCCTCCTGTGCGCTTGCTTACTCACCTGTCCGGTCTCCTTTCAGCGTGTCCCACACGTTACAATTGTAGTCATCGTAGCCGGCTAACAGGAGGCGCCCGCTCTTCGAGAAGGCGACGGAAGTGATTCCACACATGATGCTGTCATGCGAATACAGCAGTAACTCCTGGTCCGCCCGAAGGTCGAAGAGCCGGCAGGTGGCGTCATCCGAGCCAGTGGCAAAGGCATATCCGTTAGGGAAAAACTAGGAAGCAGAGACAGGAGCATCTAATCCACAGCAGTATCACGCTGTCCGCCACGATCACGGCAGGCAGCGTACCCTCGGACAGTCCCCACCCCATTATGCCTCATACCAAGGGGCTGCTTTTTCATTCTCTTCCACCCCCCTGAGATAAAGGGCTATGGTCAAGTGAGTCCAATGCTGTGGGCACCCCTGGCCCCCTTGTTTGGGCAAACTGATCTGGGGGCTCCAATTTGAAAATACAACTTACTGTCCAACTGCAAATCAAAACCCAGGCCTCTGGGATTCATACTTTCCCATTTGTCTTGAATCAAATCTTTATTTCCCTGGAAAGCAATTTGCTTTAAAAAGTCACCCCGGTGGTCGGCCACTTTCCATGCACAGGCCAGGGTCCCCGGGTGGGCGTGCGCTCCACTTACACTGACGGCGTTGATGTCGGACACGTGCCCGGTGAAGGACTGTCTACACATGCCATCGCGAACGTCCCACAGTTTGGAAGCCGCGTCGCAGGCACCAGAGATGAAGGTCCTCATGTCAGGGCTCAGAGACAGACTCATCACGTCTCCAGAATGCCCGGTGAACGTGGTGGTCTGCTGGGCCGTCTCGATGTCCCAGAGGGCACTGTCATTCAAAACGAAGGACCGAGATCATCAGGTGGCTGTTATCTCTTACGCTGGCCCCGGCCGCGGCACGCACGCCCGAGGCAGTGTTCTTTTGTCATGAACTCACCAGGTCGTGTCCCCAGAGCTCGTCACAATCTGGCTGTCATCTAAGAAGCGGCAGCAGGACAAGTAGCCTAGAGCACAGAACGGCACAGTTTGGTATGGTTGGCGGAATGGCTCGTCTACCATACGAACCAGCACGGTGCATTTAAAAAAGACAGAGCACGTAAACATAGCCAACCGCCGTTTGTCAGTAGAAGCCATAGCTCTGCTTGTGATTACTTCTCACTGTAAGCTGTCTGCACAGTTTATCAGACAAGCCTGTCTCGGGCACTTACTGCGTCCAGGCCACTTGTGCGGGGCGGGGCACTCTGAAAGTTATGAAGCTGAGTAATTCACTAACCCCTGGTGGCACTGTGGTTACTTGTGGGGCTGCTAACTGCAAGGTTAGTAGTTCGAAACCACCAGCCGCTCCTCAGGAGAACGACGGGACTGTCTACTCCTACCGTCTTGGAAACTCACAAGGGCAGTTCCACCCTGTCCTACCGGGTCACTGTGAGTTGGCGCTGACCCAAGGGCGGTGCGTTTTGCTTTGGGGTTTGGTCACCTGGGATGAATCCCTGTTCTTATCAAGTGGATTCCGACGACAGAATAATAACCCTGCAAGACAGAGTAGAACTGGTTCCTAGGCTGAAACCTGTCCAGGAGCTGACTGCTCTCGGTTTGAACCACCGCCCTTTCAGTGAGCAGCTGATTCTTAGCCCGGTGCTGCCAGGGCTCCTGGGTCATGACCCAGGAGGGAGAGATGCCCTGCCACACACAGAGCCATAGGCTGCCCTGGATGGTGCTAGCGAAGCAGCTTGGAGAAACACCAGGAGAAATGCAGCTCGAGGGAAGGCTTCCTGAACGTGGGGGCATCTGGGGGCTCAGCCTGCACCAGGGCTTCCAAAAACGGGCAAAGGTCCCAGGAGAGATTCGGTAGCTGCCTGGGCCAGTAGTGCTGCCAAGATTAACTGTCAATGAGCTCTGCTCAGCCTATAGGGTGCTACTGGACTGCGGGCTATCTGCGGGGAGGTCAGGCAGTGCAATGGACGTGGTAGATGAACGGGTTTGCAAAGACATGCGATTGTTTTGGTGTGGTCAACGTCCCTATGAAGCACTGGCCCTGCCAGCCATGTGCTGGGTGTACCATACAGTGACATGTGTTGCACTTTCATGTTTCACAAATGCCACCCTTATCTGATGCCCATCATTCCCGACAGAAACGCAGCGCCCACCCTGAGCCAGAAACACGCTCTTAAAACACAGCTTCAGTTTGGGAACTGAGTAGGGATGTCCAATTCCCACTCTATCCCCCCCCCCAAAAAAAGACATTATGAAAAATCTATACTTTGGGGGAGGGGTCTTTTTCATTACTGCTTGAATTCTTTGCAGTAAGCTTATCGTTTTTAGTCAAGCAATCCAGCTGCTTGGGAAAGGAAGTTGTGGTGACCGCTTGCAGGACTACAGGATGCTCGTGTTTCCCCAACCAGCTCTCGTGCAATTAATGATCACCCTTGCGCCAGCTGAACACAAGGTGTCACTCATTCTCCTTGAGCTGCTTGTTCTACGATTGGCGTCAGGTTCGGCAGGTCAGGATAGCTTGAGTGGGACTCACCTGTGTGACCTGGTAGCTCTCGGCTCACTCTCACGTTCCCCTCCCTGGTCTTTAAGTTGTATATCGAACAGATATTGTCCAGCCCACCACAAGCAACATAGTTTCCGGAGGGGGCATAAGCACAGGTCATCACCCAGGAGGACCTCAGGGGGATCGCATGCATCTGCAGAAGGAAGGCAATACGGGGAGTGATGACTCGGCAAGCATTACAAGCAGGATTTCTCAAACGATTTACACAGAAGCGAGTATTACGATATACGAAAGACCGTGATGAAGACTATGCCAAATAAAATAAGAGTGGCGATAGCTTTAGAAAGTAAACAAGGACAAGTAAAATACTAATTCACATTAAAATGGATTTGCTTTTTTTGCATATCATGACATCATTGGGATTTTAGAAGTGTTCCTTTTATACTTGCAAGTGACCATCTAAGATAAAACTATTGATGGCTTTCCTTCTGGAGCAAAAGAGAGTGAAGGAAACCCAAGACTCAAACTAGTTCACAGGACGGTCAACCCACACCATCCTAGCCTGAGATCAGAAGAACTGGATAGTGCCCCGCTCGCTACCAACTGGTCTGACCAAAGACGCAATAGGAGATCCTGGACAGAAGAGGGGCAAAAATGTAGATCAAAACTCAAATTACTAACAAAAATCAGACTTACAAGACTGACAGACGAGAGGAACCCCTGAGGCTAATGGGGGATACTCTGAACTTGAACCTGAAGTCACTCCCATAGGACTCCTTTCAGGTAAATAATAGGTGGGCTTACAAAGCACACAATTGATCACCCCCGAGGAATGCGCTCCTTTAAAGAACCAACTGTATGAGATCAAATGGTCGACACTGACCAAAAGCAGAGAGGAGAAGGCCAGGACAGAACAGACAGAAGAAAACAAGAGGGCTGACACGTTGTTAAAACTGAACCCAGTGTCACAGCACAATGTGTACAAAACTTACGCAAATGGGAGTCCAATCTGCTATCTAAACTTTCACTTCAAACACACACATAATATATTTAAGTATTTTCAAAAACCATTCTTGTAATAGAAAACTCAAAGTCTCTGTCATAGGGGCAATTCAAACTCCATGATCCTATTCAACAGAGTCCAACTGCCACTAAGCATTTCCAAGCTGTAAGTCTTTAGAATAGAAAGCCTCATCTTTCTCTCACAAAGTGGAAAAAACCCCAAAACCAACACACACACACACACACACACACACACACAGAAATATAATCTGTGAACAAGGATAAATTGTTCATGGGAGGAAGCAACACATTGCTGAATTATTGCTGCGTTCTCATTTAACTTAAAATACATGGATAAAACAAAGAAAAATTATTTGGTTTTATGAACAAGATACAGGCAAGATAATGCCAATTAACACAGAAAAACAAATGACAAAATGATGTTGGCTAGCTTTTGCCTATTTCACAAACTAATGTTTTCAACCACTTAACAATAATAACAACTACAATAGTGATAGGAGGACCCCCAGGATCTAAAGGTATCTGGCCTGTGGAAGTATCCCTGAAGCCTTTCAAAGGCCCGTTGGGCCTTCAGGTGGCCCTAACCCCCAGTCTTTCACCACCGACAAATCTAAGCAAATTCTAACATGTCGACAATCGGCTACATCGTCTCAGCAGCCCAGAAATCCCAATCGACATCTAAATAGACCAAGGAAAAGCTTTAAACTAGCCAGTGGCTTCTGTACAACTAGAAATAAAAACGGCATCACTGTCATATTACGAATGAAAACTGAAAAACACAAGAACGCTGACATGTAAAAATGGTGTACGGTGCTTTCTAATGCTCTGGTATGAAACATGATACTCAAGTAAAACACACCGAATAAGGCTCCGGTGGATGTCCTTGGGGATAAAAAAGCAAGCACAAGACTCCAGTGAGGATCTGGATGGGACCAACTTCTCCCAGAGAGAAACGAAAGTCGCAAGCAGAATAGAGAAAAGAAGCCATGACCGCAAAGCAAAGACAAGGTCATTTAAAAGAAGGACCGAGAAATGCTACCTTATTCGTTGTGTAGCTATCCCAAATAATTAATTTTCCATCTTGGGAAGCACTGACTAGTAGCCTAGAAAACAAACACAAGAATAATTTGACATTTAGAGGGAAAAGTAGTTTAAATTAGTTACACATTCATCAAAGTAGAACAGTTCAGGATACTGAAAAACAAAAATTCAAATTAACTGGATATCAAAAAGTATTTGCCCAGCATTAAAAAATAAAATAAACAAACAAAATGACCATGTGGGACGGGGCTCTAAATAGAGGTGGTGGTGATTGAATGATTGAACTATTCAATTGTATGATATGTAAATTGTGTGCCAATAAAACTTTTGGGGGAAAAAAATTGACTGCATGCCCAAAATTTTCAATGCAAAATTTAGCCATGCACTAAAACTGTGTCGGCTGATGATTCAATTTTGTCATGCTGGCAGCATTTTAGTTCTAATTCAGGATTCTACTAAGGATTAGCTGACTGGTTTAGTATTTGTTGACTCACTGAAATTTAACAACAGAGAATAAAAGCCTAACGATTCTATTTCACTCAATCTAAAAACATCAACAGCGAGCTCGCCAGTGCATTATTAAGTACAATGCAGGCCAGGCCTCCTGTTCTTCAGTACCCACTTCTGCCAAGTGGTGGAGAGAAGCTATGACACTTATTTCTAATCATTCCATTGACTGAAGCAGCGCCCGAGGGGCAGCAGAAAATAAAGGCCGGAGGGCAGTGAACAACAAAGTGACGGCTAATAGAGTGAATCAAGTCGAGCCTTTGAAAAGAGAATGTGTCTCAAAAGCCCAATTCTGAGAGCTGACTTTTGAAAAGAAGGGTAAGATACGATCAATGTCAGGAGGGTGAGAAGTCCGTGTATCAGGTGTACTGCAGGAGATGTGACTATCCCAGTGGAATAGCATTTGTGAGAAAAAGAAAAACACATTTACAAAAACAGTCTAGATTCAGGTTTCGTAGAAAGCCAAAATAATTAGCAGTCACTCCATTTTTGGTTTATTTGGGAATTTTATTTTTCACCACAGTATAAAATTCAAACTACAAAAATGTATACATACAAGAGGGTACCCCCCAAAACTGGAATTTTTTTCAAAACTATGTATTTAAATTTTTTGTATAAAACAATCCTAGCACCTTCAAAGTACTCTACATTGCACTTACATAATACATATGTCAAATCTGAGATTTCATTTTTGGAAACATTTTTCAAACTCATCTGTTTGCATGGCTGATAGCACCTCCCTCACTTTTTTCTTCACCTCTTCTACATCATCAAATTGCATGGCCCTCTTCATTCATGGAAACAAAAGAAGTGAATCAGGTGCACAGGGCAAGAGAGGCATGCTGTTTTTTGCCCAAAACTGGCACACTAAGATGGGTGCATGAGCAGGTGCATTGTCGTGGTGGCAAAACCAGTCCTCCATCTGCCACAAATCAGGCTTTCTTTGTCACACACAGTTCCACAATCTTTTCACAACCTCTAAACAGAAAGCTTGATTGACAGTCTGACATGGTGGAATGAACTCCAAATGCACTACAAGTCAACATTTTCATCCGTTTGGGGAAGTTGATGGGTATCCAGATCAAGGTTTGTCATCAATAGACATTTCACTTTTTTTTTTTGGACATTTCACTTTCTTGAAATGAGAAAACCACTCATACACTTGAGTTTTCCCCATAGCGTTGTCCTTGTAAGTGATGTTCAACATCACAACAGTTTCTGCGGCATTTTTCACAAACAGGAAACAAAATTTTACAGCCATATGCTGTTCTCTTAAATCAGACAGCACAAAAAACAAGGTTCCAGCAAAACTGCTTTTCAAAAAAAAACTTGGTGTGACCAGAGAACCTTGCAGGCGATGCCCCTGGATGACTAATTCAGATCAAGTTTCTCGATGCTTGCCTAGTGGGAAGAAAGTGTACTACAAAGTACTGCTCTGCCCAGCGCAATTCCACTTTTGGGGGGTACCTCCTCGTACAGTGCCAATAAAACAAACACCCTCCTTTCCCTAACCTCTGCTATCCAGTTCCCGTCCTGTGAGGTCACCACTGTGACCTTCTTACACAGTGAGCAGTTTTTAAGTTTTCATGAAAGGAAAGAGGTGACAGTGGGGCATGGAGTGGAACGTAGACAGAACCTGTTTAAAAATCCAGTCGAACAGTCAGCAGGTGACGTGCACAGGACCCTCAGTAATGAGCAGATCACCAGAATGCGTCTGAAGGCAACGTGAGCCGGTTCTCTGGCTCTAAAAGTCTTGAAAGATATCAAGAACCATTGACATTTTCCCAAGTGACTGTATTTTGAGTTAACAGTTTGTGCTACCAATCGGCAAATGATTTAGCTTCAACTCCTTTAGGAGAAAGAATAAAGCATTTGGATTCACTTTGCTTCAACCCTCAATTGCTTGCTTTCATGGATCCCTTCAGAAGAGCGTTAGCACTTGGTTCATTTGATTCCTTGTAATGGGTTAAGGGTCAGCCACACCATCGCATGTACCAGAACAGCCTTTCTCTCTGTCTGAACCATACTTCATTTTATGAATAAAATATATATATATTTTTTGTTTGTTTGTTTTTTTTTTTTTTTAACATTTTATTAGGGGCTCATACAACTGTTATCCCAATCCATACACACATCAATTGTGTAAAGCGCATTTGTACATCGTTTCTCAAAACATTTTCTCTCCATTTAAATCCCCGACATTAGGTCCTCATTTTTCCCCTCCCTCCCCGCTCCCCCCTCCCGCATGAGCCCTTGATAGTTTACAAATGGGTATTTTGTCATATCTTGCCCTGTCCGACTTCTCCCTTCATCCACTTTTCGGTTGTCCATCCCCCAGGGAGGAGGCCACACACAGTTGCATGCAATTGGTTCCCTCTTTCCTACCCACTCTCCCTCCACCCTCCTTGTTTTGCCACTCACACCACTGGTCCTATAGGGCTCATCCATCCTGGATTCCCTGTATTTTCAGTTCCTATCTGTACCAGTGTACCTCCTCTGGTCTAGCCAGTCTTGCAAGATAGAATTCGAGTCATGGTAGTGGGAGCGGGGAGGAAACCTTTAGGAACTAGAGGAAAGAATAAAATATTTTTTGAGAGGCGGATTTACCTTCCTTAGTAAAGGTTTCTAAACTTGTAAAATATCAATGACATTTTAGTGAAAGCAAGGTGTTTACCTTGACGACATTTCCTGCAAACATTTCATAAACACAGCTTGCTTTCAAAACAAATACAAGCCACATCATGATTCTTAGCAAACACAGTTCTCTTGCTAGTTTGAAAACAACAGATACAAACCTTGAATTGTATCCCCAATGCATTGCATAAATTTTAGCGAGGTGTCCCCTCAGTGTACGTCTTGTTCGCATTTGTATTCGACCCACGCAGTCCAGATTTGATGTGATCTTTAGAAGGAATAAAAATGTTATCCCTTTTCTTAGCCATACTTCAGAAAGCAATTTAAAATGAGAAACAATTAGTAGAGGAAGAAAAGTAGATATAAAGCAATCTCATAGTAATGGAAGACAAGTTAATATAAATCATTCCTGAGCTCTTAAGGATAATCATGTCTTAAGGATGATCATCTCAATAAAAAAATAAAGCATGATTAATTTTAAGTGATCCCATTTGCCACAATCAGTGAGGACATACTCTACACACTATTTTTTTAGACACACCTTCTAAGCTTTACTGAAAAATTAGCTACACATAAAAAGTTTATAGTAGATGATCAAAGAGTAAAGTACTATAACTTTAGCCATCTATAAGACAGCCAGCAGCCCTGATAGCCCAGAGGTTCGGTGCTCAGCTGCTATACAAAAGGGCATCAGTTCGAACTCACCTGGCATCTGCAAAAGAAAGATACGGCAGCTGACTTCCCTTAAGATTGGCCTTGGAAACCCGAGAGCATCGCTGAATGATATCCCATAGCCTCATTATGAATCAGAATCAATGAGAGCAATGGATTTCAGTTTTCAATTTGGTTTAAGAAAGCCCATGTTATATTCATATAGCCCATGAAACACTTTCTTTGAAAATAACCAATTTTAATTAAACTCACGAGACTTTCTTAAGAGTTCATAAAAGAAAAAAAAAGTTTAATTAGGGCACCATATTAGAAAGAACTTCCAAAGAAGGTTATACTATATTTATACCAATTTACATATTTTATACGGCTTTTCCCCCCAAACCTTTAATAATATGCTTTATAATATCTTTGTTCTGTACAACACTTGACAGAGAGCAAAGTTTTCACATAATGACCTCACTTAGGTTTAAAGTTAATTATTCATAAAAAGAATTTGAAGTCATTTGTACTCAGTGTTAACCTATTTCATGTGTTACTAAAATAGGGGGAAAAACAACCAAAAAAACCCCAACTTTACCTGAACAAGTGTTGTGTCATTACATGCTTTTCTGGCATCCTGAAGAAAAAGGACAACACATGTAAGTGTGGATTAGATATAATTTAAAGTCATATTTGTTTATGGCAGAAAGCACATTTGGAAGTATGCCTCTTTACTGTACCACAAAATCTTGAGTTTTAAAACCCTTTCTTTTATACTCTAAGTTTTTATTGTGACAATACACAAAACTCATCATTGTAACTAATTTGGAGTGAGTAGTCCATTGGGTCCTAATACTGTCACGATGCTGTTGTAACTATCACCACTCTCTCATGCCAGAATAGTTCCATTGCCCCAACATAGAAGGCCCAGGCCCACGACCCTCTCCTCTGTCTCTGCTTGTCATCTGACTGTACACTGGACCCTTCTGGGGGTTTCGTGTAGGAGGATCATCGAAGAGCTCTGGGAGCACAGGAGGTTACAAGATCAGCAATTTGACTGCACCTGGGCTTCCCAGGAGATCGATGAGGCTTTCTGCTACTGTAAAGATGAACAGCCTCAGACACTCACAGGGGCAGTTCTACCCTGTCCTACTGGTAGCTGGGAGCCTGAATCGAGTCGATGACAATGAGTTCAGTTTGGGGGTTGGAACCATAGAAGGTGGCCTCAAAAATTTTTTTCCCCACTATTTTGCTTATTCACTAGCTTCACACTAGCTTGTTAATAAACATCATCAGTTCAATTTCTGTCTGTCACGATGCTGTTATCAAGGTTCATATACAAGTTTTGAACGAGCATGTTTTGAATTCTCTTGAGTAAGTACACCCAGGACTAGCATTGGCAACTCACAAGTAAACTTCATGTCTAAACATGCTGAGAAACTCCCAAGCTGTTTTTCATCATGGTTGGACTATTTGATGCACTCCCTGGAGGATGCGAGTTGCTAACATGCTCAATGGCTACGGAAAGGTTGGTAGTTCAAGTCCACCCAGAGGCACATTGGAAGAAGGGCCTGGCAATGGACCTCTGAAAAAACCACCCTTGAAAACGCTTGGAATGCAGACTTGACTCTGGCCAGGTGGCACCTGCATGAGTTGGAATCAACTTCAGGCAACTGGCAGGTGGGTAGGGTGGGGGGTATAAAGTGGTATCTCACAGCGGGTTTGATTTGCATTTCCCTGATAACTAATGAAGAAGCCCTGGAGCTACAGTGGGTTCGGTGCTGGGCTGATTACCACAAGGTCAGTGGTTTGAACCTACCAGCCATTTCACAGTATACCAGTGTGGTTGCTCCCTAACGATGAATAGCCTTGGAAAGTCTACGGAGCACTTCTCCTCGGCCCCAGAGGGTTGCTGGGGACCACAGTCGCCTACCTAAGGTAAGGTGACCAGACATCCCGATTTTTAACAATTTTCCCCGCGTCCCGCGGCGTTTTATAAAAGTCCCGATTTTTGGAAAGAATGCACGACAAGCTAGGGTATACGGTTTTCGGCTGCCATGTGGCTATTTCGCCAGGATATGAGTTTTATCAATGGTGTCCCACTTTACCAATGTTAAAATCTGGTCACCTTAAGTCTAAGGGCAGGGGGCGGAGGGTTAGTGACCACTAATGCTGAGCATATTTTCATGTTCTTATTACTCACTTATATATCTTCCTTGGGGACACGTCTATTCAAATCCTTTGCCTATTTTTCATTAAGCTTGTCTTCTGATTGCTCCGCTATAAGAGTTTTTATAAATTTTGGAGACTACACCCTTATGAGATACATGATTTGCAATATCCTCTTCCGCTCGCTCGGCTGCCTTTTCACTTTATTTTCTCGTTAGTGCCCATTGATGCACACGTTTTGAATTTTGATGAAGTTATATTTACCTACTGATTGGTTTGTTCTTGTGCTATTTTGGGGCCAAATGTAACTGTTGCCTAGTTGAAAGTCATGAAGATTGACACCTACGTTTACTTCTAAGAATTTTATAGTTTTAGCACTTGTAGTTAGGTCATGGGTTTGTTTTGGTTAGTCTTTAAATGTGGTGTGAGGCAGGGATCCCGATTTACTCCTTTGCATATTGATATCCAGTTGTCCAGTCACCATTGACTAAAGAGACCATTCTCTGCCCTAATGCATGATCTTGGCACCCTTGTAGAAAATGAATCAGACATTTGTGAATAGGTTACTTTTGGGCTCTCGATTCCATTCCACTGTGCAAATGTCCTTTTAGATAATATGTGTTTTAAAATTGTGTTCTCTGAGCAAGAAGGGAGAGTTTGGTCTGATAAGTCCACAGTATTCCGAATAAGCTTCAGCTGAAAACAAAAGTTCTAAATTCCCTTTTATTTACTCTGGCATCTAAAAGCTTCAGTGATGGGAAGGGTATTTATAGTGTATTACAGTTTGTTTCAGAAATATCTAAAGCAGGAAAACGACTTCTTTAAAATATTTCCCTCCACGGGGAGCGGGGAGGGAGGGGGGGAATGAGGAGCTGATAAAATTAGGGCTTAAGTAGAAAGCAAATGTTTTGAGAATGATGATGGCAACAAATGTACAAATGTGCTTGACAGGGTGAAGGGAGACGTCGGACAGGGCAAGATATGACAAAATACCAATTTATAAACTATCAAGGGTTCATGAGGGAGGGGGGAGCGGGGAGGGAGGGGAAAAATGAGGACCTAATGTCGGGGGTTTAAGTGGAGAGACAATGTTTTGAGAATGATGTACAAATGCGCTTTACACAATTGATGTGTGTGTGGATTGCGATAACAGTTGTATGAGCCCCTAATAAATGTTTAAAAAAAAAACCATAAAAAAAACAAAAAACAAAACAAAAAAAAATGTGCTTGACACAATGGATGGATGGATTGTGATAAAAATTGTACGAGCCCCAATAAAATGATTTAAAAAAATTAAAAACAAAACCAAAAAATATTTCCCTCCAATACAAAAATAAGATATTATATCAGGAAAATAATTTTTATGTAACATGCAACAATTTATACTGAATGGTATCATTTTTTTTCATATTTTTATATTAATGGCAAATCCCTGACTTGTATGCAGTGGTTTGTGCTTCAATATTTTAGCCCTCCTACAAGACTTCAAAGAAAGGAAGAAACAAAGAAATGATCAGAGATAGTGGACTAGAAGTGAATGTAACGAAACAAATTAGGCAGCCATACCAACCCAGCGAGGGGCAATCCCCCTCGGGGGCTTACCTGGGTGTGTCCTTGATGGAGCTTACAGTACCTGGCTGGGGGCGGTCCATCTGTCCTGGTGACCGGCAGGACTCCAGCAGTAGGATTGCCGGCCACATATTTGATGTTCACTAGCACAGCTTACGATGTTGGTCCAGGGGCTTTGCTGAGCCAGTTAGGCATCACTCATGACTCTGTGGGCCCCAGTACTGTGAGCTCCATCCAGGAGCACTTAAATCAGGGAGCTTGCCCCAAATGTCTTCAGGATGGGGTTTACAATGGAATGGTATGCCCTTTGGGGAACTTAGACCCAGACTTGGAAGAATGTAATATGTCCTGATAAACAACTCTATCCTGAGCACTGTCTGAGTTTTGTGTAGCTGTTGCAGTGGGTATGAGAATCTAGAGAGGTCAAATAGAGAACGCTAATTAAGAAAACACAGAAGACACACAGCATTTGTTGAATAAAGGTTCCAGATGAACTTCTCCCGGCCAGGCAAGGGACAAACATCTGCCTCCGCCTGCAGCCACGTCTGGACGGGAGATCGGATCTTTGGGCTGCCATTCTGACCTGTTATGAGCACTTGGCATATTTCTCTCTAAGGCTGTTCATGAATAGCTGCACTAATGTACAGTTTGATTATCATTCTTAGCAAAATTGTGGGTTGTAAGAACCTCATTTGGCAAGAAATAATCATGGCCACTGTTTCACAGCGATCAGAATTTCAGGAAGGGCAGTCATGGCCTTGAACCGTGTTCTGAAAATGGCGGACTTGAAGATTCATTTCTGAAAACAGGCTTTAGGAAAATGAACCCGCATTAGTCAGGTCATCGTTCTTGATTCAGTTATTCGACAAAAATGTTCCTCTGTGCCAGGAACTATTTTAAAACCAATGAATGAAAATCCAAACAAACGAAATCACGTGTCAGCATGGAACTGCGCTCCACAGGCATTTCAAGCCTGCTCTCTCAGAATCCGTCACCAGGCCTTTCTAAGGCACCTCTGGGTGGACGCCAACCTGCAGTCTTTCAGTTAGCAGCCGGGGCAGGCACAGTAACCATTTGCTCCACCACAAGATCTTATTAATATTTACCGTGCAATTAAAGAACCCCACATGAAAATTATTGCAAATCAGTATGGAAAACGAAATCAGGCTGAATTCTGCAAATGTCTTCGCAGCAATCACTTGCAAATTTAATTATGAATGATTCTATTCACATGGAGAACTTACTCTTAGGAGCACTATGATCCATTATAAAACTGCGTATAAAAGAATTATTCCCAACGAAAGGCTGACGTCCATGCTGTCCACTACAGTGAGCAATACAAGATCCGATACTGACACTTTGTGCAAAGCACAGAACTGTGGCAGAGTTCTCATTCAAAATCAGTCGACAAAAAATAATTTAAAATATTTTTTTTTCTCTATTTGTGCTTTAAAAATGCTTCATGGCATTTCAGTACTATAATCCAAGGGCATACATGTGTTTACACTGTGTGTGTGTATGTGTGTGTATACATATTATGAATATATTTCTAAAATGGAAGAACTAAGGGGAAAACAGAAGAAAGGGCCTTTACGTGTCATGTGACATTAACTCAGAAAGTACATGGTATTTGAAACCACAGAGGAAATAAATACATGGCTTTGTGCTTGGGGTGCTGGTGAGACACGATGATGAAGACATGAACTTTCCCATCCAAGTGTAAGTAGTGGAGATAGTCGTGCACAAGGAACCAGGCAGCGGTGATGGGCCCTGTAATAGAAGTGAAAACTACAACCAACAGCCATCAAGTCAATTCCAACTCGTAGCAACTCCACATAGTTTTTGAGACTGAGAATCTTTACAGGAGCAGACATCTCATCTTTCTTCCAAGGAGCACCTGGTGGGTTGGAACCACTGACCTTGCAGTTAGCAGCTCAACACCTAACCCGCAGTGCCACCAGGGTTCCTAGAAGTACAAACCAAATGAACAAACAAACAAAGAGCCCTCGCTGCTATGGAGTTGGTTCTAGCTCATAACAAGCCCACAGGACAGGGCAGAACTGCCCCGGGGTTTCTGAAACTGTAACTCTTGATGGCAGGAGAAAGCCTTCTCATTTGCTCATGGCACAGTTGATGGTTTCAAACTGCTGACCTTGTGATTAGCAACCCAACACATAAAAAAGATGGCACCAGAGCTTCTGCAGAAGCACAAAAGTGCTGTACAAATAGGGGGCTCTGGTGGTACAGCTGTGATCCTCATGGTCAGCAGTTCGAAATCACCAGCCCCTTGGAGGGACAAAGTCTGGGCGGTCCACGGCCCTAAACAGTCTCAGAAGCCCACAGGGGCTCATAAATGCATCAGCACAGACTCGAAAGCAGTGAGTCTGTTTCTTTGCCACTTAACTGGTATTGAGCTAAGTCCTTTGCATGTTATTCCATTTCATCTTCTCCTAGAACCTCTAAGCAATGGTGCTCACCTTTGGCAAAAGAGATACTGTGAGTCAAACAAGTTAAGAAACTTGCCCACAGCCACAAAGTTATTAAAAGGTGGAGTCCCATCCACTATGCCATGATGCCTCTTCCTATAAAAAAGAGTAAATTAAAAAAAACCAACAACCCCCAAACCAAGACCATGCGATGGGAAAGAGCAGAGAAAAGGCCACCAAGCTAGCAAGGCCACTGGCTGGGCTGCAGGAGAGGAGGATGGAGACAGAACACAGGCTTTGGGAGCCAAACAACTTGGTCTGAATCCAGGATCTCCTGGGTCACTATGGTAACTTGGTAAATACTTCTGGAACCCTGGTGGTCTGGAATGGCAGGGTCAGCAATTCAAAATCACCAGCCACTCCTTGGAAGAAAGGGCTTTCTACTCCCATTAAGAGCAAGTCTTGGACCAGAGCAAGTACACGGGTACAGATAAGCACAGGAAACACAGGGAATCCAGGACAGATAGACCCCTCAGGACCAATAGTGAGAGTAGTGATACCAGAAGGGGAAGGGGAAGGGTGGAGGGAGAAAGGGGGAGCCAATCACAAGGATCTACATATAACCCCCACTCCTTGGGGGATGGACAACAGAAACGTGGGTGAAGGGTGACATTGGTCAGTGTAAGACATGACAAAATAATAATTTATAAATTATCAAGGGTTCGTGAAGGAGGGAGAGAAAAATGAGGGCCTGATACCAAGGGCTCAAGTAGACAGAAACTGTTTTGAAAACGATGATGGCCATAAATGTACAAATGTGCTTGACACAATGGATGCGTGTATGGATTGTGATAAGAGGTATA
>NW_022108124.1:4394592-4398066 GCF_000313985.2 Echinops telfairi | reverse complement strand
AAGGGCTCAAGTAGACAGAAACTGTTTTGAAAATGATGATGGAAATAAATATACAAATGTGCTTGACACAATGGATGCGTGTATGGATTGTGATAAGAGGTATATGAGCCCCCAATAAAATGATTTTTTTTAAAAAAAGGAGGTAGTCTTGGAAATTCACAGGGCAGGTCCACCCTGTCCCATAGAGTTATGTGTCAATAGTGACTCGGTGGGAATGAGGTCATTTTGTTTTGGTGTTTGGTTTGGCAAGTACTTCATCTCACTGAGCCTCAGTTTCCTCAACTATGAAATAATACCACCTGCCACACAGGGTTGCCCTGAGGCCTAAATGAGACCAGCAGGTGACCATATGCCTGGCCAGTCAGCATGGGGAGCAAGTAACACAGAGGCAAAGGCGCTAGGGCCTTCACTCTGCTGGCGGCGGCAACGTCTCCCACAGAGCTCTGACCGGCTCAGGCAAAATAAGCCTCTCCTTAGTTCAGACGTCCGAGGCCACGACTGCTCAGACTTTGCACTCCTAGCTCAATCGCTTCTGCTCTGCGCCACCAGGTCCAATCCCACTCACGTCGGCCCCGTGTGTCCGAGTAACACTGCTCCGCAGGCTCTCCTGGGCTGTAGCCTGTCCAGGAGCACGTTACCAAGCCTTTCCTCCGGCCCAGTGGGTTTGAACCAACAACCTACCGGGGAGCATATGAGCACAGAAGCACAGTGCCACCCCTTAACCACTATGCCACCAGGCCTATTTTTTATAAAACCATCAACTTCCTTCAATCCATGGTCCTAAGCTTGGTTATGATTTCTATCTTCTCAGGATCAATATTTTTTAGGCAAGTGTCCATCCCTCCCTTGTTCTGCCTCTCCTGTCCTCTTTCTTCTTGTATTATCTTTGTCTTCCTTTGCCACTGTCCTCACTTCCGATGGACACGGAGTCTTCATGCATGTCCTTTGATATGCTTGGTTCATCTTGCAGAGGGCCACTGAGTGTTCCAAGGTACCCGGGATTCTCTCAGCTTCGAGGTGGTGGGAAGCCCTTCACGTGTATGTGTCAGTTTAAACTAAACCTTTACGTCTCTCAAGCCAAACATAGGCGGCGCTGCCAGGCTGCTCACAAGTCTTCCTCCTGCTCACCAAGCAAAGCTTCCTGAAAGGGGACCTGGGTTTCCACTGTTCCAAACAAGTGACTGTTGGTGTTGTCCCCCAGGAATTGCTACCTGCATTGTAGGACATGTACACCCATGGAAAAATCCCCTCCGCAGACATGCCTTTGACACCACTGCATTTGCCAACACCGCCTATGATGGTTAAAAGTTCCAAAACTCTTGGGGTTTCGTTCAAGAGGAGCTTGTGTCTGTTTCAAAGAAGACTCACCAGGGAGGGAGGTCATGAGTTAGCCTATCATGTTAAGACTGGCTGAGGCAAGCCCAGAGCACCCAGCCCAGAGTGCTTCCTGATCGAAGACCATCTCAGAGGGCAGGAGGACTGCTCGTGTTTGAGACACGGGAGCCTGGGGTGGAAACCCTCGCAGATCACACTCTCTAACGTTTTTTGTATCCTTTCTGATTATAAGAAAGCTGTGGTCATCGGTCTTCATATATTCGGAGTCAGTCCAGGAAACTTGAATTCAACAGCACAGCAGGAGCCACCAGGTCAGACCGTATGGGTATCTCATGGTCTCACAAGTGCGTGGCTGCCATCTCAGGGGGGGGTAGTGGGAAATCAGCCCTGAATGCGTGACCAGTAGGTCAGACAGCTGGGGTGTCGTGTGGACCTCCACAGACTTGTGATTTGTGCCGGCCTATCTAGCTGTCTGAAGGATTGTGTTTTTACCAACATGTGAGCTCTGGGCGAGCGTGCCACAGGGGTGACCAGCAATGAGGGTGGAAAAGTAGCACTGGATTAGAGTCCTCACTAGGCAATTGCTGATACTAAATACCAAACCCAAGCCAAACTCACTGCCACCGAATCAATTCCAACTCACAGCGACCCTATAGGACAGACACCCCTGTTGGTTTCTGAGACTGTAAATCCTTATGGGAGTAGAAAGCCTCATACTTCTTTTGTGGAGCAGCTGCTGGCTTCAAATTGCTGACCTTGCAGTTGGCAGGGGTAGTGAATTATTTAATGTGGCTCTTTTAGCGCAAGTTTCTCCCATCAAATGACCCTTCACTGCATGGGCCTGGTAAGAAGGTGGGAGAAGATCCTGAGAGTAAATGCAGACAGGACTCCCTGGAATGCCTTCCTGTTGTATGTAAAAGGAGCCCTCTGGGAAGTAGGACCCAGGATCTCATTACCAGCAAGCGCAGGGGAGGGGCGTGTCCACCGCACCTGAGCTTCCTGCACAGTGAACCTCCTGGGGCCAGAAGACAGCTGTTCTATCAGAGGAGCAGCAGCCAGACCAGGAGTCCAAGCATGGGACAGAGTAACAGACTTCCCAACCTAGGGAGCAAGTAAACCTGAGAGCTTTTAGGCAGGAGTGGGGTGCTTCTGGCCAATGAAATGGGGAAGTTGGGCTTGCCAACCCATGGAAGTGAGGGGCCCATGGAGCTGAGGTCTTCAGGCTAGGGAGTGGGGTGCCTCTGGATCCTTAATTCAGGGAGCTGGGTTTACTGACCTATGGGGCTTGGGTTGAAGGCTTTCAGTGAGGCTTCCAGTGGAGGAGTGTGCCCCTTTGGGCATTTATTAGCAAACTTGAAAGAACTCTGAAAGTACCTTGGCCTGATGAGCACTCAACCCTGAGTATTTCTCACTGGCATGACTACTTGTTAAGCTTCCTTAATAAGCCCTTTACTCAGGAATTTGGACTGTGATTTCTGTGTAGCCAGTGCAATGAATATTAAAACTCAGAGGTAAAATAGAAAGCATTAATGAACATAGCACAGCAGTTAACAGCCAGATATGTAAGCCCTATGCCACCAGCGCTCCCTGCCCGTGCTACACAGAAGTGTGAAACTTTCAAACAAACCAGTGAGCCCTTACCTGGATCTGACTTCGCAGCTGTTCTGCCTCCTGCCGCAACTGTTCCAGTTCACTCATCCTTGAAGTTGTTTGCCTCAGGAATTAGCAAGTAAAAGCAACTGGTAAAAGGGGGAAAGCAAGAAATACTCAATTCTCTATTTAGCTATTGAGCATTTAAAATATACTGGCATGCAAATTACTTTGGTCTCTCTGAAACTCAAAATAGTCGATTATTATCGAAACTTAACATTGCTTAGTAAACAAGTAATCAGAAAGTAGAGAGGTTAGTATACGCAACCCATAATACCCATCATATGTGTTTACCAATTGTTCATATTTCCGCATATTCCCTTCATCTTTTCTGTTCGTGCTGCAGTACTTTAGACTGAATTATTTTTTAATTGTTTTATTGGGGGCTCATACGACTCTTATAACAATCCATACATACATCAATTGTGTAAAGCACATTTGTACATTCATTGCCCTTGTCATTCTCAAAACATTTGCTCTCCACTTAAG
>NW_022108124.1:4385500-4393417 GCF_000313985.2 Echinops telfairi | reverse complement strand
ATGCCCTTTGCCTCCCAGCTCTTTCCTCTATTTCCCTTGACTTTCCTCCTGTCCCACTATCATGCTCAGTCCCCACCAGGGTTTCAGCAATTCCTCTTGGTTACATTACCCTTGATCATGCCCTACCAGACCTCCCACACCCACCTCACCACCAATTTGGATCACTTGTTCCCTTGTCCCTGGGTTTGTTAACATCATCCTTTCCCCCCACTTCCCACTCTCCCATGTCCCCCCAGAACTGTTGGTCCCGTTGTTTTCTCCTCCATATTGTTCATCCAGTCTATCTTATGTAGACAGACCTGCGGACATACTAACATGCACAAAAACATGACAGCGCTAAACCAAGCAACAATATACAACAAAACAACAACAAACCACTGACAAAGAACAAATTAAAACACAAGAAAGAAAAGCTTATATGTAGTTAGTTCAAGGATTGTTGGCCTTTAGGAGTGTTTTCTAGTCCAGTCTGTTGAGGCACCACGCTCTGGCCCCAAAGTCTGCCTTCAGCATTCCCTGGGGACCTTGCTACTCCCCTCCCCTGCTGTTCCGCTGCACTCCCCCAGTGCCTTGCCTCGGTGTGACGGGATCAGATTGGGTGCAATTACCACACTGTGTTTCTAGTGCTGTCCCCCGCAGGGCCATGGGTCAGTGAGGGGCATCATGTCTCATAGTGGGGCTGGCCATGTGGTCCTCTCTGTGGACTGGCTGCTCTAATAGACTGAATTTTATAACGTAAGTCTTCCCCCCATAAATATTTTAGTATACATTTCTCAAACTATAAGTCACTTTTTACCAAATTATAATTTCCTTCATTTTACGTACTGAAATTAATGATAATCTTTAATATCTAATGCCCAAAACATTAAAAAAATTCTCCAACAGCCTGCCAATTATTTTTAATATCTAATTTGTTTAAATTAGGATTCTATCATAAACTATATAATATACTTTCTTATATCTCAAGTTTTTCACATTAGCATAAAATTACTGCCCCCTTTAAGGATCCCATCTAATCTTTTGAGTTGCTTTTCTAACTTTTTGACTTATCCTTGATCAAAGTGTTTGTGGCATCTACATAATCTACTGTCAACTTGAGGAAGGGGTGGAGTCTAGCCTGTCAATCAGCTCAGAGAGTTGCCCCCTCTTGGAAACAAAGATGGCCCCATTACTTGGCATTATGCGTTCCCAAATCTCGCTCGTGAGCAACAGATGTTGGTGAAATAGAAGCAAGTATGACAGGGCAGGAGAGGGAATTTATAGTAAGACAATGGCCTGGGAAATGCTTCTAAGCTGCAGAATCGGAACACGTCTGATGCTGGTGCCAGATAACCGCAGCTGTTCTCTGGACATCAAAAGAACTGTCCAAACTGCCTTTCCCTCCTTCGCTCTATGCTGCTAAAAAGAGGAACTACCTTTTCACTCCATTTTTTAAAAAGCTTACTAGTTTTGGCACTTAGCAGAGAGAACATTTTGGTTCCTCAGACTCAGTGTTGATCTTTTCCTCTCATCCAACAACTGTTCACTTACTGAGCATAACAATAAAGAGTGTCTCGCGCAGTCCTCTGCTGTATCTGACGGACTGGCTGCCTTCTAAAACGTCCCTCCTATGGCTTTCACGACACCCCACTTCCCTGACTTCCCTTGTACTTCATGAACGACCCCTTCTCTCTCTATGAGGCCGTCCCCTCCATCCACTTTAATATCGATGGTTCCCAAGGTTCTAGCTGAAGCAAGCGAGCTACAAAACTTCTTCCTGGGAAGAAGGTAAAACGACTCATTTACTCACCTGCTGCCAACAAGTCGATTCCGACTCACAGAGACCCTGTAGGATAGAGTAAAACTGCCCCCTAGGAGTTTCTGAGATTGTAATTCTTTACAGGAGTAGAAAGTCTCATCTGTCTCCATCAGAGGGGTTGGTGGTCTTGAACTGCTGGCCTTGTGGTTAGGAACCCAACTCGCAACCCACTATCACCAGGGCTCTTAGGATCAAAGGAAGTATGAGATACATATAAGCCATCCCCGCATTCCTTACCACCAGCTCCTCCCCCCCACACCAAGTCAAAACCCAACCTCACTGCAAATGGGTTGCTTCTGACTCATAGTGACTGTTGTAGGAGGGTAGAGCTGCCCTTGTGCGCTTACAGGAGTAGAAAGTCTCGTCTTCTTCACCCCTCACCCCTCCAGCACCGCCCCCCCTGCACCCACCCCAAACAGGGGTATGGTACAATACTAAAGAAATTTCACCAATGGTGATTTTCGTTTAAGATAAAATCGGAGCCTTTTATCATAACTGGTTTTTGAGATGAAACTGAAGATCATTTTAATCTAAATGTTTAACAGAATGGGTTTGATACAAGCACAGTGTTATTTTCAATCACGATAACTTAAGTTCTTCACGAAATCGGTGACTCATTTTAACACATTTTAAATAACTGCCATATAGTGACAGCATCATACATTGAGTCGAAAACAAGAGATAGCTATCTTTTTA
This sequence comes from Echinops telfairi, assembly GCF_000313985.2. Lineage (NCBI taxonomy): Eukaryota > Metazoa > Chordata > Mammalia > Afrosoricida > Tenrecidae > Echinops > Echinops telfairi. The sequence continues at coordinate 4,390,923 of NW_022108124.1, read as the reverse complement.
AAGTTCAGCTGTACCAGTTACAAATATCAAATGATACCAATGAGACATTGTATTCAAGGCAATTTGTTAACTAGGAAAAAAAAAAAGCAGTTGCACAATTCCAATGGTCTTCTTCACTTCTTAAAATGACCACAGAACTTTTAATAAAGCAAGTATTATGTAATCTGCACAATTATACTGTTCTGCTAGTGAACAGCTATTTTAATATGCATGAAACAAATACAAGTATCTCTTAACTATTTTCATGAAAGCTCATAAAAGAGATCAGTATTTTAAATTGCATTTAAGATCCTTCCACACTGGAGGGAAGGGGAAGGTAGGGGAAGAAAGGGGAAGCGATCACAATGATCTACATATAACCCCCTCCAGAGGGATGGACAGCAGAAAAGTGCAGGGAGAAGAGGTCAGTGTAAGACATGAAAAAAATGATAATTTATAAATTATCAAGGGTTAATGAGGGAGGCAGGGTGGGGGAGGGGGGAAATGAGCTGATACCAAGGGCTCAAGTAGAAAGAAAATGTTTTGAAAATGATGAAGGCAACATATATACAAATGTGCTTGACACAATGGATGGATGGATGGATTGTGATAAGAGCTGTATGAGCCCCCAATAAAATGATTAAAAAAAATCCTTACACATAAACTCTTTTTGCTTCCTAGAAGTTGAAACCATAAGGGTAAAGGTCTATTCATCAAAAATTATTGTACATTTGATAGGAGAACAATGAGGCTTTCCCCCCCATAAAGAGTTACGCTATTAGAAACCCACAGGGTTCCGAGTCCTAGAGAATGGTTACGGGTTAGAATCAACTCAATAACAATAGAGTTTGGTTATTATCATAATGATCGGAAAAAAACAATGATTGAGTATTCTTTTTGCACTCTAGGTTTCGAATCTGGGTCAAAGGTTATACAATATTGACAAAGAACAAAATCATAAATAAGATCAGGCCTTTGAGGTTTTTATAACATCTGAGCATTCAAGCTACCGCTATGGGCATGTATTAGCGCTTATATTCTATAGGACTTGGTTTGCAGGAAGCTGTAGTTTTCAGTGGGATCCTTTACTCCATTTTGAGACCTGACATAATTCAGGCTCCACTGACTTCGTGCTGACCAACTGACCAGTAGCGTGGCGACAGTGAGGAACCCCAGGGGCTTGGTGGATGACACAATGAATTGCTCATCGAAAGGCCAGCAGTCCACGCAGGACAAGGCTTTCTGCTCCGTCACGATTTAAAGCCGTGGAAACCCAAAGGGCAGCTCTAATCTGTCCAATGGAATTGTTGTGAGATGGAATTCACGTGACGGTAGTGAATTTGGTTTGAGTTTGGGTGTCTGTATTTATACAAGTCCATGGCAAACCTAGGGGAGGCTTGCCTAAAACATGAGGGAACTCCCTAGGGACACCCCGAAGGATGCACAGACAATAGCTGCATGTTCCCTGAAGTTGGTCACCAGGTGGCTGTGACTCACAGGACCACAGGGTCAGAAGTCATACTCAAATCCTGGTGGTCAAAGCCCCAGAACCAATCCTGTAAACGTCTATTTCTTCAATGCTGTGTGTACCCTAATCAAGGTCCTTTCCCCTGGTCTGGAGCCGTGTTGGGACGAGATGAATTAACCTGTCACCAGTCACAATCTGGTAGCAGTTTTCTTTGTCCCCAAATCATATACTGTAAGGAGAGGAACTTAATCCACGGTTGTGGGTCTGAAGAAATCCATCCACCTGATGGCATCCCTTCCCAAAGGAGGACTGCCTTTTGTCTTTCTCCTGTACTAAGGTTTAATGAAAGAGTCTCTGTAGACTATGTTTAAGAATCCCTGGTGGCACAATGGATTAAGCATTGGCCTGTTGTAAGACTGGGGGTTCAAACCCACCAGCTACTCATTAGAAGGAAAATTAGGCTGCCTACTCTTTTAAAGCTGATAGTCCCAGAAACCCTATGGAACAGTTAGTTCTATGTTGCCCTACAAGGTCTCTAAGAATCAGAGTCCACTCCAGAGCAGGGTTTGGGTACAGGATAGGTTGGAATTTAGGTCTTTCCCCCTGCATGGCATTCTTTCTCAAGACAATAGAGATTCAGGGAGCAAACAGGTAGGAGGCAAACAAAACAACAACAACAGACATAACTCAAAACCAAACCCACCGCCATCGAATCAATGTTGACTCATAGCAACCCTATAGGACAAGGTAGAACAGAACTTCCTCTGTGGGTTTCCAAGACTTTAACTCTCCAGAGGAGTAGAAGGTCTGTCTTTCTCCTGCAGACTGGCCAGTGGTTTCAAACAGGTGACCTTGCAGTTAGCAGTGAACCAGCAGTTAAGTTACGTTTTTTTGTTGTGTTTTCCTCCAAAAAGATATGAAGAGAACAAAGTAACTCAAGAGATGCTGAGATTCTAGCACAAAGCGTTAACTTGGAAGTTCCTTTATGAAATAGTTTTGCTACCAAATTACGCGTGAAAAGAATCATTTTTAAATACCCCAAACATAAAACAAGTCAGCTCGTTGAGACTGGAAGGACGTCTGTTTTATTTGTGTTCCCAAAATAAATAAGCCAGTGCTCTCAAATCTGTTTCGCTTCACCCAAGTGCGATGTTTGAGGAAGAGTTTATTCCCTCACCAAATATTTACTGAATGCCGATTCTATGCCAGAAACTGGGACTCCACAAGAATAAGATATCGGCCCAGATCTCCGAGTTCATAGCCCAAAAAGGAAGACAAACAGAGCAACTAAGACTTCGAGCAGATTCATTCTGGAATGATCGCCTTACATTGGTGCCCTAAAATATTGACTAATACACAAGCATCCCCTGGGGACCTGGTTCAAAATGATGGCAATTCAGTGTATCGGGGGTGGAAATGCAAATTCTCAGAATAGGGCCAAATGGAATGAACTTGTGTGAAGATTGTAAACCAAGAAATAGTCATATAAGGCTAAAATATGTTAGTATCAACCCTGGTGTCAGATATGGTCCATATTTTGGAATTTTTCAGATTTTAACATTGAAATGCTTATCATACGATGTATATCACATAACCCCTCAACCAGATCTTAGGACAACTGTTAGAAATTCAGGTCAGATTCAGAAGAGGACATGAAACAAGGTCTATTATTACTGATATCAGGTAGTCCTTGACTGAAAGCTGAGAATGCCACCAAGCTGTTTTCTTGTATTTATGAATGATTCCAAGGGATTGTATGGATCATAACAGATTATGGATCACATTGTGAAGCTTGTAAATAACTGTGCTCAGGGGAAATCTGTACATAGACCACGAGGCAGTTATTCAAATGGAAAAAGGACTACCTGGAGTGGTTTAAAATCAGGAAAGGTGTGTGTAACCTTTCACCATATTACAATCTGCATGTTGCACAAATGATCCGAGAAGCTGGACTATGAAGAAAAACAACATCAGGACTAGAGGGAGTTATTAACAACCCGCGACATGCAGACAACACCACCTTGCTTGCGGAAAGGGAGGAGGACTTGAAGCCCTTGTTGGTGAAGATCCAAGATTGCAGCCTTCGGTGTGGAGTACGACTCAATGTAAAGAAAACAAAACCCCTCACCACCAGACTCACAATCGCCTCATGACAAATGGAGGAAAGACTGAAGCTGTGGAAGAATTCCTTTTCCTTGGCTGCATAATCAAGGCCCGAGGAAGCCGCAATCAAGAGATCAAATGATGCATTCCACTGAGCAATTCTGCAGTAAAAAATATCTCTCACGTGCTAAAAATCAAATATGTTACTTTGAAGATTAAAATGTGCCTGACCCAAGCTGTGGTAGTTAATCACCTCATAGGCATGGGAAAGCTGGACAATAAATAGGGGAGACAGGAAAAGTATTGATTCCTCTTTAAACTAGGAGTCCGGTTAGTTCTAGGGGTAAGGTGTTGGGTTGCGAACTGCAAGGTCGGTGATTCAAACACACAAGCCCCTCTGTGGGACAAGAATGAGGCAGCATGCAACTCATGAAGGTTTACAATCTTAGTGACACAGAGGGTCACGATGAGTTGCACCTGACTTCATGGCAGCAGGTGTGGTTTGTGGCCTTTGGCCTATGGTGATGGCGAAGGATATTAAATATACTATGTACTGCCAGAAGAACAGACGCATCCGTCTCGAAAGCAGTGTTGTCTGAGTGTTCTTCAGAAGTGAGGATCGCGAGACTTAATGTCACCCATTTAGACATCTCAGGAGGGACCAGTTCCTGAAGGAGTCCATCATGCTTGGCAGATGGTCCGAGAAAAGAGCAAGGCTCTAATGAGATCAACTGACACAGTGGCTGCAACGATGGGCTCAAAATACAACAATCGTAAGGATGGCACAGGAGTGGGCAGTGCCGTCTTCTGTTGTCCACAGAATCACTGTGGGTCAGAGCTGACGCGCTGGCACCGAACAACTGCTAACATTGACAAGTATCATCCAGGCATACTTAAAAAAGTAAAATCAAAATATTTAGGGGGGGCCTCCTTTCATGGCCTTACTCCTTATTCTAATCCTGCTGTGCTGTAACCACTTCTTTCTCAGCTTAGCTCTTTGGGAAGCGCGGGTGCAATGCTAATTCCTCTCTGACTCTAGAAGCTGGGTCTTTGTGTTTTAGGAGAGATGACATAAATCATCCCGGGTGCAACCCTTCATACAAACCTGGACTCTACCAGGGAGGGGTAGTGGGCAAAATAAGGAGCCCGGATGGTACAGTGGTTATGCATTGGGCTGCAATCCCCACAGTCAGCAGTTCAAAACCACCAGTAGCCCCTCGGGGGTTGGGGGGAGAGACAGGGCTGCGTACTTCTGTAACAGTGATAGTCTTGGAAACCCACAGAGTCGCTATGAGTCAGTACTGACTGGACGGCAGCGAAATATCCAGGGACTTGAGGGGCTTTCTCAAACGAGAAAGCCGGTTCTCTGGAAGGTGTCAGTTCCTGCCCCGCCTTCTCAGGAGCATCTGCGCTTCTCCAGGCTCCCCTCCAATCCCATGACTCATTATTCATGTTCACTGTGTCCTTAAGGTGTATACGGGAAGAAGCCACAAATTTAACTAAAAAGTGTGGACCAGTGGCTCTTACAAGGAACCAGGAGGCATTGGCAGGTAAGCGTTGGACTAGTAGCTGCAAGATCAGAGGTTGAAGCCCACTATCTGCTCTTCAAAAGACAAGGCTGTCTGCTCCCCTAAAGATTTACAGACTCGGAAACCCGTATATAGCGTGACTCCGAGTCTCTGGGCAGGAGCCCTGGTGGTGAACGGGTTACATGTTGAGCTGGTAACCGCAAGGTCAGCAGTTCAGAAATACCAGCCCCGCCGTGGAAGGATGAGACTTGCTACTCCCGTAAAGATCTGGAGTCTTGGAAACACGCAGGGGCAGTTCCACCCCACTATGGAGTCACTATGAGTAAGATGGACTCAGTGGGGGG
>NW_022108124.1:4368373-4385400 GCF_000313985.2 Echinops telfairi | reverse complement strand
CAATGGGTAGATGTTCAGGGGGGTGGGGGGAGCAGCAGCACTTAGGAACTCAGGATGCAAATACTCAGTCTCACTCTCAGATGTCCTGTATCAGAAACTCTGGAAGCGGGGGTGGGGGGTGGGAGGTGGGGGTGGGGATGAGGGGAACAACCAACAATCCATGCTTGACAAGCTCTCCAGCTGATTCTGATGTACCCTAGTTTGATAACGTTGGTCTCAATCCTTTATAAGAGGAAACTAGGGTAAAACTTTTTTCCCCAAAATCATGTTCTTGAGAACTAATACAGATATCATACTGTTCCATAGTTCAATCACATCAGGCAGTATTGTATAAATGTTACCAAATCAGTTTAAAAACATTCTTTTTCCTTTTTGAACTCCTTGACATCAGCTCCCTCTTAATCCCCACCGCCAAAAAACCCTTTTGATTTTAAATTTAAGACTTACATGCAATAATCTTTTTTCATATGACAAAATACCCACCAAGATCATAGTGTTTCATGTATCTTTAGCATTGACTCAAAAAGTAACTTGGTGCTTCTCTTTATCTCTAAGCTCACTACCAATTGTCTGGGGGTGGGAGTGTCTTAAAAGTTTGCAAACAGCCCTGGTTGATGGTTACACACTGTGAAATAGGAGGCTTTCTATTCCCATAAAGAGTTACAATCTTGGAAACCCAAGGGGCAGTTCTGCCCTGTCCTATAGGGTTGCTGTGACTAGGAGTCAACTTGCTCACAGGGAGTTTGTTTTGCTTTCTTGGTGTTAGGAATAGGAGGGTAGGGAATGGGGGGCTACTTGCCTTCTTTCCTGTGAAATCAGAAGAACTGGGTGGTGTTGGTTACCATTACCAAACATTTGATTCCAGGTTCTATAAAAGAATTCTCATGAAAAAAAAATTCTCATGAATTCTCATGAAAATTCTCCTGAGAAATGCAAATCAGAATTCTAGAAGAGCTCCAGAGCTCTAGAGTCTCTGGCACCAAGGGGCTGGATGAATCCCTGAAATAACTGTCCTGAGATCATCTTTAAACTTTCCATCACAAATACCCCCTGAAGACATCTTAAAACCAAAGAACCGTTTAGGTCAACAGGAGGAACCCTGGTGACACTGTGGTTCCGTGTGGAGCTGCTAACTGCAAGGCCAGTAGTCTGAAACCACCGCCCAGTTGTATGGGAAGGCACAGGGGGCTTCCTACGCTCGAGAACACTCAGAAACTCACGGGTAGTTCCATCTGTCCTATAGGATCACCATGAGTCGGAAACCCCTGGGGGAAGTGAGTTTACTGGGAAGAGGTAGCGCAGAAAAGGAGAGTGAGGGGAGGGTCACAATTCTTAATAGTGTAGCCAATGTCACAATTGTGTATGTAGAAACTGTTGAATTGTGGTGTGTTTTGTTGTCTATGTTCTCAACAAAAAAGTAAATAAAATTTAGAGGGAAAAAACTGTAAGGGAAAGAATTTGGATCCTGAAATGCTGAAGGTGATTTTTTAATATATTTTTATTTTAAAAGAATCCAAAACCTTATGATTACGTTTTCTCAATAAGGCCCAATGTGACCATTTTCACATATAGTCATATACCAATCCATAAGAACAAGTTCTTATAAGAGCTGTAAGAACCCCCAATAAAATGATTTTAAAAAAGAACAAGTTCTTAATGAATGTGAGAAAGAGGAGGCTACCAACTCCCATAAAGAGTCACCATGAATCAGAACTGGCCTGATGGGTGAACTTTGGATAATAATTATAGTTTAGTTATTGAACAGAATGTCATGGGTGCAGAACATACACTGAAATAGTAAATTCCGTGACCCAGTAAAATGTCATCCATGAGCATTTTTTTAAGTGAGTAAGAATTCATGGAATGAAAAGCAAATGGATTTTCTTTTCTGCACATTTTCACATTTATGTTTTATACATTAAATATTTCATCCATAGTATTTTAGAACCCTGGCTTCTACTTTTCATTTGTAAAAGCTGGAAATTTAAGTCTTGAGTTCTTTCAATAAATTTAATTAACTTTTTTTCATTAAAGGAAAAAGAAGGGGGAAAGTCTGTCAGGCAAAGAAAACAAACCTACAATTACATTAACATTAAGGCACAGCATGAAACACTGATGCAGAGAGCATATTTCATTTTTATTTTTTATGAACCACAATACATGAATTGTTTACATGTACAGATTAAACTCTTTAAGTGACTGGGTACTATTTACACAAACACTGGGACTTGGTGAAAAGGGTAAAACTTTCAATAATATTCATTTGCAATGGCAGAACCATGCCTACCAGCCTAATACATGTCACAATACTGGAATCAGGGTATTAAAATAGTAATTATATGGTAGTCTTGGGCCACCATTCATTGGGCACCCTCAAGGCAAGAGAGTCAAACCAAAGTGCAATGACCGCCAGCTCTATACTCTGACAAAACAGTCATCTACTGCATCTCACACCAGAGAGCTTTGGCCTTAAGTCCCAGGGATACAGGTGAGTTTAAGGTAAATCCCAGTTCACCTAGTGAGGTTTCTACATAGACTCATGGTGCAGCTTATGAAGGATGTTGTATGCCCCGAAGTACAGAATCTAAAACCCCAGTATTCTGTAGTACATAGCCTGAGTCACTAAGGGCTGGTTAGAACCAGGTCAAAGTGTCCAATTAGGAACACAGTACCAGGCATAGTCTCTCCTTGGATTCTAGACAAATATGAAGTGCTTTCTCCCAATGGGAGGCTGCTTTTCCCCATTTCATCTTCAGTAGAAGTTTCAGTAAAGTTTGCTTATCACTCTTACCAGTGTCTATTGATTTGGGGTGACCTTAGTACGATTTTTTATGGCAGTAACCGAATGGTCTTCTCCCTTTCCCCACAGCTTGAAAAAGTCACCCTGGATGAGGTGAGGTCTCCTCTGTCAGGTGGTTGCTAAGATGCTCATATCCTGATATATGTGTGGCTCAAGGACGCAAGACAGGGTCTCTACCTAGTTGCTTGGGAGAGTGAATTAGACGATTACAAGACCTAGAAGTAGTATGTATCCTGGTGTTTATCCTTAGAGTAGTGGACTCATGCAATAGATCCTTTTGTGATTGACTAACTTCATTCAACATAATGGTTTCTGGGGCCATCCATGTCATGAGGTGTTTTCTGGTTTCTTCACTGGTTTTTAGGGATGCATAATATTCTACTGTGTGTGTGTACCAGAGTTTTTTTATCCATTGTTCTACTGATGGGCATTGGGCTGTTTCTAGCTTCTTGCTATTGTGAACTGTGATGCTCTGAACACAGGAGAGCAATACGTCTGTTGTGTTCTGGTTGTTGTTGTTGTTAGGTACCTTCGAGTCGGCTCCGACCCATGAAGCAGAACAAAACACTGTGTGGTCCCGCACCAGCCTCACAATTGTTCCGATGCCCGTGTCCATTGATGCAGCCACTGTATCGATCCATTTTGTCAAAGGCTTTCTGCTTTTTCGCCACCGCTCCACTTTACCAAACATGATATTCTCCAGAGACTGGCCACCCTGACAATGTGTCCAGAGAATGAATGGCAGTCCTGCCATTCTTGCCTCTAAGAAGCACTCTGGCCTTGTTCTGGTGGAGAGCATATTTTAAACATAAGAGTTGGTACATTTTTGTTTATTTTAAGTTCCTTTGTACATATAAAGAGATTGCAATGGAGGTTTTACATAAATAGGTTTAGCTATTTTCCAGTCAACACTTTGAGAAGATTTTCATCCTGTAATAATCCTATTCTTTTCAGCCATTGTCTTAAAGTGGGTAAGGAATGAGCAATATTCCAATTTATTGTCAATCCAAACCAACACGTGCTCCATTCAGACACTCAACAAACGTGTATTTTACACTTACCCTGGGCTAGGAAAAGGAACAGTTCATCATTGCATAAAACAGAAAGATGGGTAACAATGACTAAATTAAAATGTAAGTGCAAAGACAGAGAGCAGTGCTAAGTAGTCATAACCAATATTTCATGAGAGTATGTGAACATACTACCGATTTTTTTTCTAATTTTATTAGGGGCCATACTACCGATTTATCTGAAGTTTGATGACATACATTACGATATTATTGACTTTGAATTCACTGAAACCATTTTTATATATGTATGTTTTCCACTATTGTCATTTGCTGTTAGGTACCACTGAGCCAGTTCCCACACACAGCGACCCATATGTACAACAGAACAAAACACTGCCCAGTCCAAAGGCGCTGCACAATCGTCCCTTCGTTGGATCTCATTGCTGCAGCCACGGTTTCAATCTAGCTCTTTTTTTGAGCCTCTTTCTCTTTTTCACTGAACCTTCTTCACTTTACTAGAGGGAGCTCTTATGGTGTAGTGGTTATAAGTTGGGCTGTGATCCGAAAGGTCTGAAGTTCAAAACCACCAGCTACTATGTGGGAGACAAGGTAGGACGTTATATTCTGGTAAACAGTTAAAATCGCAGAAATTCACAGGGGTAGTTCTACCCTGTCCTATAGGGTTGCTATGAGTTGGCATTGACTTGATGGCAGTGAGTTTGGTTTGATTTTGGGGGTTTTCACCTTAACAAGTATGAGGTCCTTTAGCAGGTACTGATCCCTCCTGATGACATATTTAAATTAAGTAAGAGAAGCCTCATCATCTTCACTTCTAGTAAACATTCTGGCAGGACTTCTTCCAAGAGATTAATTTGTTGGTTCTCTGGCAGTGCCTGGTGTATTTAATATTTTTCACCAATCAACTCACAAATGCCATCGAGTTAATTATCACTCATACTGACCCTATAGGATGGGATAGGACTTCCGCCATGGGTTTCAAAACCTATAAATCTTTACAGGAATACAAAGCCTCAGTTCTCCCCAGAGGAGTGGCTGGTGGTTTTGAACTGCGGACCTCGTGGTTAGTAGCCCAATACATTCACCAATACCATTAACTAAATGCATCAATTAATATTCCTATTTCTTTATCTATTGTCCCGTTTTCACATGCAGTGACTGAAAACACCATGGGTTGGGGCAGACATCTTTGCTTTTTAACAGTTTAACGGTGTAGCCAACGCAAATGAAACGTCTGACAACTTCCGATCTTTTCTCCATTTGTCATGAAGTTGCTTTCTGGCCCAGTTGTGGGATTACAGTTTTTCTTATGTTGGGGTGTAAGTCAAATTGTAAATGCCTTGATTCTCTTTCCCTCTCAGAAGCAAGGTTGTGTCACATTGCCGCAGCCCACCAGTCTTGAATGCACATTCTCCTTCATTTACCCTTGCTCTAACAGTTGCCGCTGGGTCTGTATACAGCTTCTATAGGAGCACAATTAAGTGCTCTAGAATTTAAACTTTTTAGAAAGCTATCCACAATCTGCTATGAACCACACAGTCAAATGCCTTTGCACAGCCAATAAACACAGGTAAACATCTTTCAGCCAAGATCCATCTATAGTGAAATTTCTCACGACACATCCTTTTCTGAATCCAGCTTCAAATTCCGACAGGTCAGTGTATTGCTGCAATCCTTTTTGAATGATTGCAATTCAAAAATTTACTGAAATGTAATATAAATAATATTGTTCAATAATTCCCAAACTGTTGGATGGTCTTTCTTTGGAATGGGTACAAATATGGATCTCTTCCAGATGCTGGGCCAGGTAGCAGTTTTCCACATTTCTTGGCATAGACAAGTGGAGTAATTTCAATGTGACATCCATTCGTTGAAATATTTCAATTGGTATTCTGTCAATTTCTGGAACCTTGGTTTTGTCAATACTTTCAGTGCGGCTTAAACTTCTTCCTTCAAATACCCCGGGTTCTTGATCACGTGCTACCTCCTGAAATGGCTGAACACAGACCAGTTCTTTTTGGTCCAGGGTCTTTGTGTCCTGCTTCTTCCTGCAATATTCAATATTTTCTCCATAGGATCCTTCCACATGACAACTCTTCAGTTCTTTGAGCCTGAGAAATGCTGACTGTGTTTCCCCTTTGGGTTTCTAACTCCAAGTCTTTGTGCATTTCCTTATCATGATCGTTGTAATTTGTCTTCCTGAGCCAACCTTTGAAATCTCTGGTCACCTCTTTTACTTCATCATTTGTTCCTTTTGCTTTACCTAATGGACATTCAGGAGCAAGTTTCAGAGCCTCCACTGACACTTTTTTTCCTCTTTCCTTCCTGGTCTTTTTTTTCATGAACTTTTGGTTGCTTCCAGTATATTATCTTTTGATGTCATCGCCTAGTCTGGTGTTTGGTCATTGATGCTCAGTGTGTCAGATCTGTTCTTGAAATGGACTATCGTTTCATGCGGCATGTACGCAGTTCTGACTCTCTTGAACGTGCTTTCATTCTCTTCAGCATATGAGCAATTGCTCGTCCTATTCCACAGTCAACCCTGCCATGTTCCAACATGATATCTTGCCTCTCCGCTTTCCCTTTCTGTAGATGTAGTTGAATGGATTTCTGTGTATTCCACCCAGCAAGGTCCACATGTACAAAATTCTATGATGGAATCTCCAGCTTCATTCCTTTCACCAAGCCCGCATTATCCAACTCTAACTCCTTTGTTTCCAATGTTCACGTTCCAACCAGCAATGATCATGAATGCATCTGGACTGCATGTTTGATCAATTTTAGACTGCAGAAATTGGTAAAAATATTCACTTTCCTTATCTTTGGCACTAATCATTTGTGCAAAAATTAGAGTGATAGTCATATTAACCGGTCTACATCGTAGGCATATCAATATTTTCCTATCACTGACCTCATTGTACATCAGGATACATCTTGAAATATTTTTTTTAATGGTGAACGTGATGTCATTCCTCGTCAGTTTTTCATTCCCAGTACAACAGACGATGCCGGTCGAACTTAAAACTACCATTGCCAGTTTGTTTCAGCTCATTGATGCCTACAATATTGATCTTCATGCATTTCATTTCACTTTGTATAACTTCAGATTTTCCTGGATTCATACTTCATCATTCATACTGCAAGTGGACCACACATTGATTATTAGTGGATAATCGCAGTGGTTTCTTCTCATTTTGAGTTGCGCCACATCAACTCAAATGAAGGTCCCCAAAGATTTGCTCTGTCCACATCAAGACTGACTGTACTTTGAGGAGACAGCTTGAAGTAGTTCATTGTGCCAGCCTGGCCAATAAACACATGAGGGGTTAACTGAAGGGCGGAGAGATAAATGGCTCGGTGAGCCTCGCCTTTCGAGTTCTCGGTTCTCTTATTTTGTGATGGTCGGACCAGGGTGCAGCTGCCTTAGCCAGTTCCCTGCTTCAGCTGACAAGGCCCACTTAGGACAGACTGGGACTGCCGCTGTGGGTTTCTGAGACCGTACACCTCTGTGGGAGTAGAAACCATCATCTTTCTCCCGTGGAGTAGCTGGTGTATTTGAAATGCTGACCTTTGCAGTTAGCAGCGCAATGCATATTATAAGCCACTCCGCCACCAAGGCTCCTTTTACAGTGGCTAGAGGAAGTCTGTCCCTCTCTGTTGACGCTGGGGGGAGGACTTTATCTCTTTTCAACTTCTGTTCTTTAGTTCTTTGTCATCTTCACGTGGTAAGGCATCTATGTCCCTCCCCTATCTGCTTGTGTTTCCTTGCTAAATCTGCTCTTTTCTTATATCAGTCTCCGAGAGATTGATATGAGCTACACACAGCCTACTGGTGCTGCTCTGTTATCAAATTACAAGGACAAGTCTATGGGTTAGGATTTACAATGTAACATTTTGAGGGGACATAAGTCAATCCATAATCCAGTCCTAAAACTAATGACAAGGCACCTCTACTTTTTGAATTCCAAGTGTGAACTAACTGTTAGGAACATAAGCTATGATTATACAAATCACATATCATGACCCTTGTCAGTTTGCCTTCTCGTAATTCCATTCCAGTACTGCCACCTCTTATTTTGTTGTTTTGTTTTGTTTTTCATATAGAGGACCACATGTGGTTCCTTCCAATATCATTAAATCACAAAATTTGTTTTAATTTTACCACAAACAAGCCCCTTAATTTTAACAAACTTGGTTACATATTACTTTGGGTTATATCTGTAAACTATTTTTAATCCAGTCATGATAGGATGAAAGCTTGACGGCATTGAGGATGTTGGATTTCATCCAACAAATGCTTATTTGTGCCTCTTGGCACCATGACCCTTCACACTTACTTGCTGACGGCTTCACAGGACAAAATACGGCGTGTGCAAATAACACGTGGACAAAAAAGCTACAATTTCATGAGCTTAAACCTTTAAAAAATATAAATGAATACAAGTTACCAATAATAAGTAGAACTAGGATACTTTGTTTTCCTCTTCTAATTACTGATTTCATTCTTTCTAACGGAAAGTCATAAAGCCTATGTATAGAATAGAACTGTGGTGGTTTTAGCAATTAGAAAGCAAGTGTACCTATGTGACGTTACTTTGAATTGAGCAGATACACATCTGTTACTTCAGCACCATAATGCACAAGTTATTTACCAAAACATCATATGCTTGCCATCTGAGATTTGGACCAACAGCTAATTAACAACCCAGACCAGTGCTATTTGAGGTTACACCTTAGCCCCATCTCCCTGCCCCCACCACTAACTAGTGTTCTCAAAAGCCATCAATCAAATGGCCTTTATCCTAGGCTGATGACCAAGTAGATTGCAAGTCACAGTGACCCCAGAGGATAGAGTGAAACCCTTGTGGGTTTCCAATATTGTCAATCTGTACGGGAATAGAAAGCCTCATCTTTGTCCCTTGGAGCTGCGGGTGAGCAACATGGGGTTAGCAGCCCAACACATAACCCACAATACCACCAGGGCTCCTTTATCTCTGGTAGAGGGCTTGAAGGGTCTATTCAAGATAGGCCTCGAGTCATTTTCCCTTGTGTTGTGCCACTCTGGTTTTCCTCTGGATGTTCTTGTCCTACAACATTATCCTATAATGCCAGTGTTACTCCATCATCAACACCCATTCCTCCAGCTGCTTCGTACTACTTCTGATGCTTACCCACCACGGCATGACTGCCTCGTCATCACCTCTACAGCTTTACAAAGCTGGTCCTTCACTAACAGGAGCGTTGTCTCAGAGCCACGAATGCAATTTACAGTGCAAACGCTCTTCCTCTTCTTTATATCTTAGGGGAAAGAGCGTCTTCGCTCACTCTCGCTTGTGTTCATTATTTGTTTCTTCCTAAAAGCTGCCCTAAGTAGCACATCGAGAAATCCATGAATGTAAGGAAGACCCCTTGTTCATAAATTTTAATTCTCATAGGTAAAGGGTCACACATAAACATAAAAACAAATGTCAAGGGAGAACCGATTACAAGGATCAACATATAGCCCCCTCCCTGGGGGATGGACAACAGAAAAGTGGGTGAAGGGAGATGTGGGACAGTATAAGCTATGGCAAATAATAATTTATAAATTATCAAGGGTTCATGAGGCAGAGGGAAGTGGGGAGGGAGGGGAAAAATGAGGAGCTGATATCAAGGGCTCAAGTAGAAAGCAAATGTTTTGAGAATGATGATGGCAACAAATGGACAAATGTGCTTGACAGAGTGGATGTATGTTTGGATTATGATAAGAGTTGTACGAGCCCCCAATAAAATAATCTCTGAGCTTTAAAAAAAGGTACATTTCAGCTTTTTTTTCCTTCTTCTTCTTAGATGATGTGGCATGGAGGAGTCTATATTTTTAAAAAAAAATCCTCTCATCCAACAAATTCCCTAAGGGACGACTTAACAATCATGCACATAATGAAGATCCCTAGTTGACACCAATTTTCTTAATTACCTATCCACCATGGTCTGCTTAATATGCGTGATTTAATTAAAGAATGAAAAGGTACTTGGAATCCAGAAGTATTTTATTTCTAGAAAGTCAGAATTAAAATAATAATAATAATAATGTCCCAACAAAAACAGGTTACTTTACTATAAAGCTGGAAAATAATTGCTGTCCATACAGTCCCGATTCAGAGCAGCCAGGAAGAACAGAGGAGACCTGCCCATAGTTTTCAAAGCTGCAAATCTTTATGGGTTAGACTGCTACATCTCTCTGCAGCTGGCGAGTTAAAACAATACACCTTTTCATTAGCAAGAGCTTAACCACGGTGCCACCAGGGCTCCTCTTTCATGGACTAGAAAAGATAAAGTCTGTCTGGAGTGTGTTCAGGAAAAAAAAGATTAAGAGTTGAGAAGTAGTCTATGTGGAATGTTTGAAAGAAAAACAAATTTTGACACAAAGTAGCTCTATTTTTTTTATTGCCATGAAAATATATACAGCAAAACCATCAATTCAGCAATTTCCAAAATATTCCACACAAGCCAGAGACACAGCTTGCCCTCCGCATGTTATGAAAGCTTTGCACGTGTCCTTTTCCAAAGTATTCTACCACCCTCCACAAGCTCAATACGCCAGAAACAAAGTCTCGGCCCCCCAACCCTTCAGCACTGTGACCAGCAGGAATCCTTGGTTCCTGTGGGTTTGCTTGTTTCAGATCAGACTGGTGTGTCCTTCTGGGACCTGACTTATTTCACTGGGCAACATGTTTTGTCGTTTCGGCCACGCTGTGATGTGCGCAGAACCTCCTTTCCCTTTCTGATGAGTAAGATGCCATTGTACGTATAGGCCACGTCTTGTTTATCCATTCAGCTGCTGATGGGCATTGAGATGGTTTCCACCTTTGGGCTCTCGTGAGCATCACTGCGGGGACCATTGGTATTACGGTGTTCCTGCTTTCACTTCTAGGTGTATTGCTGTGTGTACGAAGCTCTATGTTCAACTTTTTGAGGTGCAATCAGGCTGTTTACGAGGGGCTATACCTACGTGCATTCCCATCAGCATTCCAGTTGCTCCACCACTTATCATCAACAATGCTTTTCCATTTTTGTGCTCATTGTTCTTCTAATGAGGGCGAGGTGACATCTCACAGGGGTTTCGATTTGCATCTCCCTGGTGGCAAGGAGCCTTGGTAGCCAGTGGGTTACCTGTTGGGCTGCAAGGTCAGTAGTTCAAATCCACCAGCTGGATTTGAGAAAGCGATGGCTGTCTGGTTTTATAAAGATTTACAGCCTTGGAAATTCTGTGGGGGCAGTTCTGCTTTGTCCTCTGGGGTCACTGCATTGGAATGGACTGCAGAGCAGTGGATTTGGTTTTGGTTTTACCCCAACAGTGTCTGCGATTATTTTTCTCCATTCCCAAATCCAGTCGAGGATGATGCACTGCATGTGCTCATCCATGCTTTTCTGTAATAGTCCCTTGCCTCGTGCTTTTCAGGACATTGGCGTATTTGAAGAGGCCAGCCTATCTTCTTTGTAGAGTAATCTTTAATTCAGCTTCCTCGGCTGTTTCCTCATGATTAGATTCTGGCTCTCTAGTTCAGAAATATCAGAGAAAACGAATGATATCCTCAGTTAAATCGCATCAAGAGGTACACACTGCTTCCATTATTGGCGATGTTAACTTTGACCGCTTGGTTTCGGTGGTATCTGTCCAATTTCTCCATTGTAAAGTTACCATTTTCATCTTTGTAAGGAGTCTCTGGAGATATCATGTAAGACTGTCAGTAGCCTTTCTTGATCAAGCTTTCTCCAGCCATGATACCTTTTTGATCAATACTGGTGAGATGGTTACAAGAGGTGACTTTTCAGATTAAAGTTTCCCCTTCTTTTTTGTTTTATTGTGTATGGCCTTGTGGGTTCTCGTTTGATTTAATGTGAAAACTGTCCCAGATTTGGCAGATAGAGGAGCTCCTTCTAGTAGTTCCCATGTCCTTTTGGCGTGCCTTCATCATTTCTGAGCACCTCCTTACCTTGTCTCACAAGATGTTCAGGCTCGACCTATCCCAGCTCTGGTATTAGCTTTTTCTCTGTGGCATTTTGGTTCTATTGACTGGAGAATGATATTTTGACACCAATATATGGTCAGTAGTGTGCTCATTGCTACTAAGGTGTGGTAGTTACATACTTTCATGTCAACTTGTTAAACAGGTTATAAGGATGAAGTCTAGCCTGTCAATCAAGTCATAGCCAATCATGCCCCTGTGTGGGCATGGCCTTCTCCTGAGGATTCTGGGAACTCCTATCTTCCTCGCTGGAGGCAGGACACATACTCTCTCTGCTAGACAAGAGACAAGCCACATGGAGACACACTGATGGAGCTTGAGCCCTGGAGCTGGAGGAGACATGTGGAGACCCACACCAGTGTTGAGATGCTTCCACTGACACTAGATCCACAAGACCTTCTACCCACTGACCTGTGATCTTCCTGTATTCAGCACCATTGCATGTGCTGCATGAGTCTAAAGAGGAATTTATGGACTAGTATCGGACATATGGGCTAATATCAGACTTATGATCTTGATGTGGACTGGGCTGGGATGTTTTCACAATATACAATTGTTCTTTTATATAAAGCTCTTTTTTATAGACATAGGAATGTCTATGAATGTTTCTCTGGCCTAACACATAAGGTATCATTGTTTCTATGCCCCAGACAGAGATAGGATCTATGTATGTATATATCATGAGCTCACACCAATACCTCTGTCTCTTCCCACAGCAAGAACTCAGGCTCCCAAATATCAATGCATTTACTCATTTGCTCAGTCGTACAATACACAAAAATTAGTTTCAGAATCGACACACCCCTACCACTACAAATAATAACTTGCTTTACATCATTCAAGGGAGTGCTGGTGGCACAGTGAGTGAGTTGCTGGGCTGCTAACCACAAGGCCAGCGTTTCAAACCTTGGGTGCTCCTCAGAAGAAAGATGAGGCAGTCTTTACCCATAATGATTTAGTGTCAGAAACCCTAAGAGGTATTGATTCAATGGTTGTGAGTTAATCCAGAATTCAAGACTTTTTTCCCTTTTTTTTGGTAGTTCTTTTAATCTTTAGATTAAGTGTATATGAGGAGGCTTCAAAAAGTTCATGGGAAAATGGAATGGAAAGATAATGGGATTTTCCACAAGCTTTTTGAAGTTGTCTCCTATTATACTAGAGCTTACGTTCTCAAGCACCTCATCTGTGGACGGCTGCAGGTTTCTGTGGGAGCCCTAACTCCACTTGGAGTCTTGGCTTCAATCCAGCCTCTACTGGAGAGGACTTTCTGGCCATTAACCAGCCCGGTAACAGCTTTGCCCTCGGGAACCTTGCCTGCGCGTATCCTTCGTGATTCACAGATTCGAGCCATCAAGTTTGGGGGTGCTGGCACGTAAGACTCCGGGTGACATGGTCATGAGTCATATGGTCATGAGCCATGTGGTCAGAGCATTAGGTCCCATCCTATAAATGTTTCTAATCGTCCACGTGCACACAGACCAATAATGGGCCTTCTCCTGGCCGCGCCTGCAGTGCTGCCTTCAGGGTGATAAACGGATCTGCTACCCATCATGATTTTGTGATGATTTCCCGTGGTTTATACTCAGCCCGAGGGCCATGGATTGATGCATTAGGGCTCCATCGTGGCTTCATGCTGACGGCTCTCTAATCCGATTTGACAGTATCTTCTTTCTGTCTTGTCTGAGGCTTAATAAAGGGGCCTCTATAGAAAACGTTTGAATCTAGGGTCCTTTTCCCCTTAGAATATAGTCAAAGTCCTGTGTTTAAAACATCCTCAAATTGATTTTTTTCCTACTGAATGTTTATACTTATTCATTGAAATACAGATGGTCCATTTGCTGCAGTTTGTACTCACTTTTGGATGGTTTCCCCCAATCCTTGTTCATTTTATTTCTGAATATGTAAAACATTAAGAAGTTCCCCAAACTCAAAATTATACAAAACAGTAATATTCAGAGCAATGCCATATCCTGTTACCCTTTTCACTCCATCTCTACCCACTTACTAACGGTAAGTAAATTCATTAGTTTGGGGTTCTCCTATCATAATATCTTTTGGTGTTACATAAAAATTGCACTTCATCAAGGAAGAACAGAGAAATGGGGCCATTGCTGACACCAAACAATGAATCAGTAATGTTACGATGGGAGACCAAGAGAATGTCTACATAACAATGTCAATGATTGCAAGGAGACAGACAAATTGAAGATGCAGAAGAGAAGATGCTCACACAGAGAAATTATACCTATAAACTATCTTCTGATTTAATTTGAGGGATATGACAGGGTCCTTATATTCCATGTTGGGAGAAAGATGAGACTCTCTACTCCAGTAAAGAGCTACAGTCTCAGAAACCCACTGGGGCAGTGCTGCCCTGTCCCGTAAGGTCACGCTGAGTCAGGGTTGGCTCAGTGGCAGTGAATTTGGTTTGGGCGTGTTCCACATTCGATGTCTATCCAGTTTGTAAACTTCCAAGTCACTGGGTAGCACACACAGTTCACACTAACCGCTGCTACCTGGAAGACTGGAGATCAAATCCACACAAGCCTCAGACACGAACACCAGGCGCTTCCTTCCACGGAAAACCCTGCGGGCCACAGTGCTGCACACTCGGTGTCACCTTGGCAGCCATGGGCTGTTGGTAGTGGTGTTGCCAAGGAACCTGCATTCAAATCGGGTTATTATTTTGGAAATTCAAAACCAAACTCACTTCCGTCATGTCAATTCCGACTCACAGTGCCCTCAAAGGATAGAGTAAGACTGTGCCAGTAGGTTCCAGAGACTGTAACTCTTTATCGGAGAAGAAAGCCTCCTCTTCGCCCACAGGAGTGACTGGTGGTTTCGAACTACTAGCAGCCTAATGTGTAATTCACTATCTCCTAGTAGTCTCAATAGGAGAAATTCTGCCCTTGCAAGAGGGAAGCTTTGAACTTTGAACAGGACACTTGTTCTAGGGGGAAAAGAGACTCCAAATTCAAGTACATTTTATAGAGACCCATCTAGTAAGTATTCAACAGGACACCAACAGAAATGAATCCTCTAGAGGCAGACCAACAGCATCCTGGCCTCCACAGGATTCACAGCGGCAATGCTGCTCACATCAACTCACACCCACAGGTCAATTCTGACTCATGGCAAGCCTCTAGAACGGGGCAGAAGGGCCCCTGTGTGTTTTGGAAACTATCACTCTTTTTGGGAGTAAAACGCTTCTACTTTCTCCTGTGCAGATGGTCAGTGGTTTTGAACTGCTGACCTTGTAGTTAGTAGCCATCAGGGATCCTTGCTGCTTACACACGACATGTAAACAAAGGACACTGTCACAAAATCAGGACTGGAGGCAGATAAAATTCATCATATTGGCGAGACAACCAAAGTGGGACAGGACCCTGATGGGGATAAGTACACTGTTGTAGTTTAGAGTGTTTATGGGATTCATTCTGAGGCCCTCTGACCATCTTGTTTGAGGCTTGACTCAAAACCATGTGACCTCAGCATCCCAATTTCTATCAAGGGCACACCCAGGTAGCAGACACTCCCTTAGAGGGACAAACTTTTTACATTACCGGTCAATGGTCAGAAAGAACTCAATGGAGGATGATTCAGAATGGATTTAGGATTCCACTGTAACCCACAGCCTTCCACACACCTTGTGCTCAGCGGGGAAGCACTAAGACTGAACCAGAGGTAAGAGAGTAGCTGGTGTGAGGAGCTGCATAGCAATGGGGAAGGATGGTAGGGATCATGGTACACAAACAAACCCACATCCACCTGTCCTATTTTTTAAAGCACCAAAGTATGTGTTGACAAACATAAGCACCAAAGATTTAAAAGAAACCAATTCTACATGCTAAAAAAGACCGACAAACACCCAGCGGTTCTCAACTGGTGGGTCTCGACCCATTTGGGGGGGTCGAACGATCCTTTCACAGGCGTCACCCAATTCATAACAGTAGCAAAATTATAATTATGGAGTAGCAATGAAAATAATCTTATGGTTGGGGGGGTGGTCACCACAACATGAGGAACTGTAGGAAAGGATCTCGGCATTATGAAGGTTGAGAACCACTGCTTTAGAAGAACCTCTTAAATAAAGCCTGTGCCTCACAAAGAGATAAACATAAATGCAGCTCAAGCCACAGAAACTAATTTTATACTTTTCTAAGTGTGTACACACACAGGAGGGTTGTCATTGTTGCTCAATACAATGACATTTTAAAGCTTTCTGTTTTTGTTTCAAATTCCTCTCCAAGTGAAAATGCAACATGGAAAAAAAAAATCTTGAAATGACGGTTAAACAAATCCTGAAATAAGCCAGAAATTTCCAGAATCTAGGATAAACCCCGAAGCCCCACATTGAAGAGTCTCAAAATGTGCCAAAGGTCTCAATGCATACAATTTTAAATGGCCACAGGCCACCTTGACTGGCTAGAAACGACTTCCCTGCCAATTTCAAAAAGCAGCCTTGAGGGTGCAGTGTAAGCGCTCAGCGGCAAACAAAAAGATGGCGAGTTCGCGCACACCCAGAGTCGGGGAAAGAGCTGGTCGCCGGCTTCCCGAAAGATGGACAGATGGGAAACCCTATGGGGGCAGTTCTACCCTCTGTGCGTCACAGCGAGTGGGGATCTGTTAGGGTTTGGTTAATCAACAACTGAGTTCCCAACTCAAAAAGCCAGCCCTCCGGTCGGGTGCAAATGCGTACCCCCAGCTCGTTCGCCGGCAGCGAGGGCAAAGCAAGGCGAGCGTCACCCTCCCCGCGGAGAATGGGAGCCAGTGGGAGAAAGGGGCAGAGAGCTGCAACGGTAACAGAGCTGCGCTTCCGCGAACACAGGGCAGCTCGCTCTCCCCTCTAACTTTGGGAAAGTGGCTCTTCCTCCCCAGACGGCAACGCCAGCGCAGAAGGAGCGCGCCCTGCGCGCTCCGCGGCAGCGGCAGCAGCAGAAGGTGGTCCGCAGGGAGGAAAGCACTCCGGTCCTTCGCCCCAGCTGCCAAGCATCCCCCATCCCTCAGTTTCCAGGGCATCCTTCAGAGATGAACTTGACACGCACCCGCTGCACGCGCGGGAGGAGCACGCACGGCGCAACTTGCCGAGCTTTCTCCACGCTCCCTCCTCAAGAACCGTTCGAGACCCTCTCGAAGAACCACGGGTTTCGGGGTGCGCCCGACCTCGGCGTCCCCGGGGAAGGGAGACCG
>NW_022108124.1:4334510-4367871 GCF_000313985.2 Echinops telfairi | reverse complement strand
TCCACGGGGCCGGGGCTGCAGGCGACGCGGAGCTTCTGCTTCCTATTTTCTCTCTCGCTTCCTGCTGGAAGGAGAAGAACGGCCGCGATTCCCGAGCAGTTTCAGTTTCTCGGGGGTGCGTCGTGCCCGTCGGAAAGAGGGTGGTCAGCTTCCTGCGGGCTGTGCACAAGCTTCCACTGGGCGGGCGGGCGCGCCAAGTGGGGTTCGGGTCCAAGTCTCCACGATCCTATGTCGGTTTCACATTCTAGGAACCTCAAAGTACTAGTGAGCGGAGGCCAGTGTCACACCCACCCGACTGCGTGGCAATCCGAGCTCTGCCATCCGTCTGGATAGCACGGTCCTTGTGACCATCCTCTCGGGGCCTCGACGTCTCCGTCTGTGAATACCTGCTTCATCAGGCTGCTCAAAAGACTCAATCACCTGTGGCATTGTCCGTCCCAGAGCCTGGGCCTAATCATTGATCCCAAGACTCGCAAGTTATTGTTACTCTCTTCTCTGGCGAAACCAGAGGCCTCCGCATAGTCCTGATCCCTGCACCAGCCAAAGGCCGCAGGCAAGCTCAGTGGACGTCATGATTCCACATTTCTCTGGGTTTTCATGTTTAACGTGTCATAAAATAAGGGAATAATCTATGCAGTTTGCTCCCTCTGAAGTCAGTACCACTGGGAGCAGTTTTCCTTCCCCCACCCCCATCTTTCTTCTAAGTTAATTCCAGTTTGACAGAGTGTTGCTATAGCACTCCTTCTCTGACGTCAAACAATTTAAAGAAACAGCCCTGGGTAAGGATGACTGCAGGGGAGTTCTTTGTGCAGTTGCTGTGCTGTGCGGGAGAAAGGTTTCAATGTTTCCTGGGAGAACGTGCAACCCCCGCAGCCTTCCATTTCTGCTGCTGCCGCTTCCCACTATTACCTGGAATACATCTCTTAGTACTTGAAAAGGGAGGATGCTTTGCGAAGCGCACCCCGAGTGCACCGTATGAGAAAAGGAGACCCTTTTGTGGAAAAACCAGACCATGCAAAAGGAAAGTAGAAAAAGTGCTTCAGGAAGGTGGCAAGGATAGGCGGTGACCTCCCTCCCCAAATTTTTACTTTTCTTAACAAGGGATGCTCCAGCCCTCCCACCTTCCACTCCCCCCACCTCCACACCCCCCAGCCACAAAGAAGAAGGAGGAAAAGTTGCCAGCTCCCCATTTGCCATCAAGGAGTCAGCAGAGTTTGTTGGGAGCTGGTTGAAAGAGTGGATAATTTGTATATATGCCATTTATATATTTTAATTTTAAAATCTGTTTTTAGGAGTATGCAAAGGGATGTTGCAATTTAACCAGCACGTGCTGGATACCAGGCTGTCGGCTTTCTTGTGTCATATTTGATTCTCACAATGACCTGGCAACTTTTATTCCCATTTTACAGATAGGGAAACAGAGACTCGGGAAGGTCATATAAATTAGCTACAGTTGCACAGGGAATGGCAACATCTCACCTGGGACCCAGCTGGTCTGACTCCAGTTCATTTTCTTTCTTTAGAATCATTTCTGTTTTGTTCCTGTGCACCAGCACTTAGCAGACATTATCTGGCTTTGAGACGTGATTGGATTAGGATTATTTGCTGAAAAACAAGTTGTTAGTGTTCAGGAAAGACACAGAGATAGATCCTTCATTCCCGAAAAGATTAAGGGAAATCTAAATTAGCAGCTTTCAAGTGTAAAAGTTGGCAAAGTTACTCTATCAAAGCCACATCTTCCTGAAACAAGTTCTCCGTTAAGCTATTGAAAAACCCTGAGCAATTTCAATAAGAATCTTGCTTGTTTTGTCAGAATATTTGAAAGTAAAGTGCACACAATAACCAATGCCAAAAATTAGATGTGGACAGAAAAATGTATTAGAATAAAGTCCAAGTATAGAAAGAGAACGTTTAATTGTTATCTAAACTAGTCTACTTCCAAGAATATTATATTTCTGTTTTGTTATATCTGCTGCATACTTTTTTTCTAAAATGGACACTTATTTGATAAAGAATAAGCCCATACTACAAATCTGAAAGTGGAGTTGGTAAAAAGAATTTCATTATCAGAAAAGATGTCCTAAAAGAATAGTAGTGCCTCAAAGTGATCCAGCAATTAGTAATTTTCCCAAAGAGGATGTAAATCTTATAGGGGGGAAAAAAGGCTAGAGAGGTGCTATTAACATTTTGAAGCCACTGATTTATATAGACAATTGTAACAATGTCTTCTGCTTATAATGATGGAGCCCCAGTTTCTCCCATGTGGGTGCCAGTTGATGATATTTTGGCTTCTAACTCACTGGTCCCATGTTTTCAAATCCCATTCTATTCAGAGCGAATGGGGCAAGGTTGGGGGGGGGGGGTGACGCAGAGTGGGATTGGTCTTATTAGAGAACCTTTGAAGACATTTCTACCTTTTTCAGCCTTGTTTTTGTATTTTAATCACTTTATTGGGGGCTCTTACAGCTCTCATAACATTCCATACATCAGTTGTATCAAGCATATTTGTACATATGTTGCCATCATTATTTTCTAAACATTTACTTTCTATTTGAGCCCTTGATATCAGCTCCTCTTTCCCCACCCCTCTCTCCCATCACCATCCTTGAGACCTCTTGATAAATTATTGTTGTTTTCATATCTTACACCGACCATTGTCTCCTTTCACCCACATTTCTGTTGTTCATCCCTCTGGGGGGTGGTGTGGAGTTATGCATTGATCACTGTTCCCTCTTCCTCCTCCTTCCCCTTCTTCCCCCCATCTTCTCCCCTACCCTCCTGGTATGGCTAATCCCATTTCTGTTCCTGAGGGGTCCTGAGTTCTTATCTGTACCAGTGCACATGCTCCTGTTTAGCCAGAACTGAAAGGCAGGACTGGGGTCATGATAGTGGGGGGTGAGGAAGCTTCAAAGAACCAGAGGAGTATTGTGTGTATCATTGGTGCTATTCTGCACCTTGGTTGACTCATCCTTTCCTTGTGACCCTTCTTTGAGGGGATTTCTTATTGTCTACTAATGGGTTTGGGGTCTCTCTCCAATCCCCCCTCCATTCTCTCATCCTTCTAGTGTTACATTCATCTTGTATTCTTAAATTCATTTTTATAGTCTTCATAGTCTTCAACAGAATTCCTTGCCCTTACTAGGTCCTCAGCAGATGTGTGAATGAATACACTTACTTATTTTACTAAAATATCTTCCATAGCTCTCAGCGCCCACATCTCCAAGACAGAACCATAGTGGGAGTGTGGGTGGGGGTGATTGTGGCTTCTCAGGGCATTGAGTTTTAGCTGCTTACACAAGATGTTTTGGATTACCTAGGACCAGGCTTAGAGAAGCTCTGCTCTCTGTCCTGTATTAGAGATGTATCTCAACCCTGTTCTCGGTGAGCAAGAGTCATCCACAGTGACATAAATGTCTGACTCTGGCTTTTAAATTGTACCCGAGAGATGGTCTGTCTCTGTGTGAGCCTCCCCTGCTCAAGAAAATGCCCAATACACTATTATCCTACTCATCTACGTCTGCTGTACTAGAAATACCATACACGAATGACTTCAACAAATTTATTCTCTCAGGTTCACACACTGACATCAGGACAATTCTGACTCATAGTGGCCTTGTGGACAGAGTAGAACTATCTCTCTGGGTTTCGGAGGCTGTCTATCTTTATTTATTTATTTAACCATTTTATTCGGGGCGCTTACATATATTATAATAACCCATGCAGCCATCATATCAAGCGGACATGTACCTCTGTTAGCATCAACAATTTCTAGACATTTTCTTCTTAAGCCTTTGATATCAGCTCCTCTTTTTCTTTTCCCCTCTCGCCCCCACCCTGCCACACGTGTGAAGCCTTAATATATTATGTATTGTTCTTATTATTTATACATATCTTACACTGCCCATTCTATCCCTTCACTTACTATCCTGGTATTCCTCCCCCGCCCCCTTGAAGGGGGTTATTCCACCATCATTACTATCCATTCTCCCTTACCCCTTACCCCCTTTCTCCCCCTCCCTCCCCCTACCCTCCTGGAATCACTACTCCCATTACTGTTTCTGAGAAGGGTTGTCTATCCTGAGTTCTGTAGATTGAATGCTCTCATCCTGTGAGGCTGTATATCTTTACTGGGCAGAAAGCCTTGTCATTCTCCCAAAGTAGGATTCAAACTGCTGACTCCTCCTCACAGGTTAAAAACTCACAGCCATCGAGTTGATTTCTA
Source organism: Echinops telfairi (assembly GCF_000313985.2). NCBI lineage: Eukaryota > Metazoa > Chordata > Mammalia > Afrosoricida > Tenrecidae > Echinops > Echinops telfairi. Next base: position 4,363,649 of record NW_022108124.1, on the reverse strand, counting down.
CTCATAGCAACCCTGCAGGACAGAGCAGAGCTGCCCCTGTGGGGTTTGGAGACTAAATCTTTAAGAAGTAGAAAGCATCATCTCCCACCCAGCAGCTGGTGATTCCACACTGCTGACCTTAAGGTGATCCGTCCAAGGGGTAATCCAGTCTGTCATTGTGGTTCCTTACATTCTTCACACTAGTCCAGTGGTTCTCAACCTTCCTCATGCCGCGACCCATTCATACAGTTCCTCATGTGGTGGTGACCCCCAACCATAACATTATTTTCATTGCTACTTCATCACTGTAATTTTGCTACTGTTATGAATCAGGCAACCCCTGTGAAAGGGTCATCCGACCCCCAAAGGGGTCGCGACCTGCAGGTTGAGAACAACTGTCCTAGTCTCTTATTAGGAGCCCTGGTGGTGTCGCGGCTATGCATTGGGCTGCTAACTGCAAGGTCAGCAGTTTGAAACTGCCCTCAGCTTTCAGGGAGAAAGATGGGACTTTCTAGCCCCACAGAGAGTTACAGCCTCTGAAACTCACAGGGCCAGGTCTAGCTAGCCCAGTAGGGTTGCCATGGGTCAGCACTGACTCCAGGCAGCGAGTTTGGATTTTGGTTTTGGAGTCCCTTCTTGGGTATGAGATTTACACAATAATTCTCTGTTCTCTGGGACCGTTTAAACCATCGCCCAGCACTGCGGACTCTGGGGTTGGCCATACTTTCTGGGTTCTGGGTGAAGGCCTCTCACCCTGGGCTTCAGGTCTGCCTTTCAGGCCATTGGCTCTGCTCCCTCATCCAAAGTCCTGTTCCCCTGGCCTCTTTGACTAGGGACCCTACCTCCTTGACTCAGCACACCGCATTCTTCAGTGCCATTGGTGTGACAGTCTTGCCCTCTCAACTTTGGGTGGTGATTCCATGTCCCTGGTATGCCCTTCATACTCCGGAACCATGTTGACAGAGATGCAACTCTTTGAAATCTAGGAGGCTGTGGCACCACACTTTGCAACCAGGAAGACCCTATCCTGTGCCCCTTCCAACCGTTCTGCTGATCTATGAACTGTACCAGGGATGATCCTTTTTCTTTTCTACAAGGAAAGCAAAAGTAGCTCCTTTGGACTGTTTCCTGCCTGTTGAACTCCAAAAAACAAACAAACAAACAAACAACAGGCAACATGCTCTTCTTTCCTTCTTCAGCCATCCTCTACACCCTTCAGTGTAGTAGTTGGTTAGATCCATCAGTCACAGGCGGAATCTCTTAAACAAAAGACAGTTTACTGTTGACCTTGATAAAGTCTCTTTAACGTGATCTGGGCTTGTACTATTCCCCCCGCCATCAAGTCAGTTCTGACTCACAGCAACCAATCTTTGGACAGAGTAGAACTGCTTCTCAGGGTATCTGAGACTGTCAACCTTCCCAGGAGCACACAGCCTCATCTTTCTTCTGTGGAACAGCTGGTGGGTTTGAACTGCCAACACTTAATCAACTACATTGCACCACCAGCTCCGCACTTAATCAACTACATTGCACGACCAGGGCTCCTTTATCCCACTGCCATCGAATCTATTCCAACTCATAGTGACTCTATAGAATTCCTGAGGCTGTCAATCTTTATTGAAGCAGATAGGCTCACATTTCTTCTGTGGAACCAGGTACTGGGTTTGAACCCCTGGCCTTGTGGTTAGTCTGATGCTTAATCAACAGCACCTCCAGGACTCTATCCAAGGTGCCTGAGTCACCTTAAACCTCTTCCATTCCATAGCCATTTTCCAAGGCCAAAACCTTCACATTTTAGATATTCGTTAGAGCAGCACCCCTCTCTCAGTACTATGTTTTGTCTTAGTTATTTAGTGCTACTATCACAGATATACCACAAGTGGATGGCTGTAGCAAACAGAAATATATTTTCTCACAGTTTAGGAGGCTAGAAGTTTGACTTAGTGTGCTAGCTCTAGGGGAAGGCTTTCTTTCTGTGTTGACTCTGGAGGAAGAGTCTTTTATTATTATTATTTTTTAATCATTTTATTGGGGACTTGTACAACTCTTATCACAATCCATCCATTTATCAAGCGCATTTGTCCATTTGTTGCCATCATCATTTTCAAAACATATTATTCTGTCTACTTGAGCCCTTGGTATCAGCTTCTCATTCCCCTCCCCCTCCCTCCCCCATGCTCCCTTCCTCATGAGCCATTGATAATTTATAAATTATTATTTTGTCATGTCTTACACTGACCAATGTCTCGCTTCACCCACTTTTCTGTTGTCAATCCCCCTGGGAGGGGGTTATAGACAGATCATTTTGATTGGTTTCCCCTTTCTTCCCCACCTTCCCCTTCCCCTCCTGGTATGGCTGCATGGCTGCTTTCATTATTGGTCCTGAAGGGTTTATCTGTCCTGGATTTCCTGTGTTTCCAGCTCTTACCTGTACCTGTGTACATGCTCTGGTCTAGCCAGATTATAAGGTAGAAAAATTGGGGTCATGATAGTGGGGTGAGGAAACAAAAGGAAATTGTATGTTTCATTGGTGCTATACTGCTCCCTGACTGTTTCATCTCTTCCTTGTGTCCCTTCTGTAAGGGGATGTCCAGTTGCCTTTGGGTCTCCACTCCACATTCCCCCTCATTCACAATGATATGATTTTTTTGTTCTGGGTATTTGATGCCTGGTACTTGATCCCATCGACACCTCATGATCACACAGGCTGGTGTACTTCTTCCATGTGGGCTTTGTTGCTTTTCAGCTAGATGGCTGCTTGTTTATTTTCAAGCCTTTAAGACCCAAGATGCTATATCATTTGCTAGCTGGGCATCATCAGCTTTCTTCATCAGATTTGCTTATACACCCACTTTGTCTTCAGCGATTGTGTCAGGAAGGTGAGCATAATGGAATGCCAGGTTAATAGAACAAAGTGTTCTTGCGTTGAGGGAGTACTTGAGTAGAGGTTCAATGTCCATCTGCTACCTTAATACTAAACCTATAAGTATGTGTACATAGCTCTATTTCCCCATAGTCATATAAAATATATTTACATATGTGCATGCCTGTATTTAGGCCTCTATACATGCCCTTTGCCCCCGAGGTCTTTTGAGGAAGATTCTTGTCTCTTCAGTAGTGCTTCCAGGTTACTTGGACCCATCTCCATGTATCTTCACATCTAACCTTTTATTGCCATGGTCCACTTGTTTGATCTTGTCTACATCTCAAAAGGAGCCCTACCTGGTGTCGGGGGGTGGGGGGGTGGGAGGGCATTTATGAGCTGACAGATGGGCTGCTTGAACTTATTCAGCCACTCTTATGGGAAAAAGAGCTGGAGATTTGCTTCTATGAAGATTCCAAAATGCCAACTCATAGTGACCCTATAGGACAGGGTAGAACTGTCCCTGTGACTTTCTGAGTCTGTAACTTTTTACGAGAGGAGAAAGTCCCCTCTTTCTCTGGAAAAGCAGCTGGTAGTTTTGAACTGTTGACCTTGTGGATCACAGCCCATGGTATAACTACAGCTAAGAAAACCCTTTGGGGTAGTTCTCTGTGACATGGAGTCACTATGAGTTGAAAATTGACTGAACAACACCTAATAACAACTCTGTGTGTTGTGTGCCTTCTAATCCTACTATGTTCAGAGGCCAAAAGTATGTACACACAGCATTAGAGATAAAGTATAATGTTTTCTTCCAGCTACAAAATACATTTAAAGTTATTAATAGGAAATTGTCTAATAGGATCTGCAGCAGAATTCCTGAAGGATGTGGAAATCAATTCCTTAGCCTCTTTAAGACACACTTCTTTTCTTTTGTGTAAGAGAGAGCTTTACATAAAGAGTGGTTGTATATTGAGAAAACATCCCCGCCCAGTCCAGGTCAAGTCCATAAATCCAGTATCAGCCCATTAGTCTGTTACCAGTCTATAAATTCTTCTTCAGACTCATACAACACATGCAATGATGCCTAATGCAGGAAGATCACAGGCCAGTCAGTGGAAAGTCTTGTGGATCCAGTGGCAGTGGAAGCATATGAGTGCTGGCAGGGGTCTCCATATGGCTCCTCCAGCTCCAGGGCCCTAGCATAGCTCCACGTGTCTTGTCAGCAGGAAAGACGACGCAGAGAGATTCTGTCTGCTTCAGTCTGGCCTCCAATGAGCTGTTTATCTCCATGCGTCCTCTAAATGAGGTCATCAAGCTGAAACATGATTGACAGGCTAGACCACCCCTTTGCAAGTTGACACCAGATTATGTAACTATCACATAAACTATATGATTTTCCAGTTCAAAATGGTCAATACCAGTCCACTTCATCTCACCAATGCCTAGGATATCGATCTGCATACATTCTATTTCATTTCTGACAACTTCTAATGTTCCTAGATTCATAGTTGATACATTATCAATAAAGTTTTGGAGCTGTTTCCTCCAATGCTATACTAGCTTGTTGAGACATTTTAATAGATACTCTGTCAATTGGTGGAATCTCATTTTTCTCAAGACTGAAGTTTCTGTATCATTCAAGATAAATATCCTTGAAGTCTTCCTTCTTGCTCTCACACACAATGCATTGCTTTATCAATTCACTTATAAATGCTTCACAGCTTACACTTCTGAACCCACCTTTGATTGTATTACTCTACATCCCTGAACAGTTTGGTCCTAGCCCTTGCACTTACTATTCATTAACCAGAGCAACTTTAAAATTTATCATCAACAATTGTCTCAAGGTTCTTTTTTTTTTTTAAGGTCTCAACGATCTTAAGAGAGTACTCTACTTAGCTAAAAGGAGCCCTTTGGTGTAATGGGTTAATCCATTGTGTTGCTAAATGAAAGGTTCAAATCCACCAACTGCTTCTCAGGAGAAAGGTGGGGCAGTCTGCTTCCATAAAGATTTCTAGCCTCAGAAAACCTAGGGAGAGATTCGACTATATTTTACAGGGTTGCCACGTCAGCTTCAACTCAACAGCAAATGGTCTCTCTGAGCACTTAGCCAACGATGTCTATCACAGGAATGGGGATATGTGGTGTAGAAATACCCAGGCTTGTATTTTTTGTTCCATTTTTGGATCACGTCCCTGCAATCTATCGCTGTGAAGGAGCATAGACAAGTGGAAAGAACACAACTGCAAGTCCATCAGCAGATCTGACTTAGAGCTTTGGCTCTGGCATGAAGTATGTGATATTGAGCAGATAACAATTTAACTGTGTAACATCTGTATGATAAGTGCAGGTGTTGGGGCCTAACAGGCTTGGCAAATAAGCAGCGCTGGTGCCATCCCTCAATACCATCCTCAGTGGATGACATCACTCATCAGTCATTGTCCTTGCTTTCTAAACCTCATCCCCATTCCATGAACCCTTCTGAAAACCACCTTCCAGGAGGATACTCTGATCTGTTTGTGTTGGTGAGTCAAAACACTAATTAGTTATCTATTGCCATGTGACAAGCCACCCAAAACTTAATGGATTAAAACAATGCGATAATTTATTTTGCTCATGAAAGTACAACTTGGGCAAGGCTTGGCAGACACGCCCTTTTCTGCTCTAGGCAGGGACACAGCTACTTTGCCTTTCAAAATGACTCTTCACCAGCTGGCAAGATGGTGCTGCCGCCCAACTGGAGGATCAGCCAGATCTGCGGGTGGAGACCTCAGTTCCTCTTCACAGAAGCCTTTCCATGGGTCACTCAGACTTCCTCACACTTTCGTGCCTGGGTTCTAAGAACAAGGAGGAAGTAGTTGGCATTTTCATGGCTTAGCCTCACTCACACACAACTGCATTTGCTGTTCAGTGAAGTTATAAACACATCCAAAGCCTGCACTTCTAAACTTGCCTGTCAGTCCACCACGCATCTGTCAATTTGTCATATTGTGGTGGCTTGCATGTTGCTGTGATGCTAGAAGCCATGCCACCAGTATTTCAAATACCAGAAGGGTCACTGGAGTCAAGTGACATTTCTTAATATGGCTCTTCTATCTATGTCTCTGTAACCTCACCAAATGATTGGGTGAGACCATGCAAACAGGGTGTGTGAAGCACTAATAGAAGGGATGAGTGGGCATAAGAATGAGGTATCTCAGAAGCCAGAAGGACCATCAAGGAAGAAAATCCCCTAGCAGAGCACATTTGAGATCCCTCCCTGCTTGAAGCTGCATGGATAGCCGAGGCCATGCTATGCCAAGACCAGAGGCTAAGGAAAGGACACCTTAAGACACAGCAGGGGACCACCAGTGGGACTTTAAGACTGAGGTCAAGCAGTGGGCCATTCCAGGCCCATGGAGACCAGAGGCCAAAGGACCTTGTGGCTGAGAGGCTGGGGACCAGAGAGGTTCTGCCTTAGACAAATGACTATGTCCTTAATGTTTTCTAATCCTGGCTTGTGGCAACCTGATAACTTCCGCAGTACACCCCCTCAATTGTGTGTATTGTCTGTGAGTTCTGTGGGGCCATTACAATGGATTGTTGAACCCAGCAGAAAAGGAGAGTGTCTAGGTAGTTGGGCTTGGGGCCAGCCCCTCAGACCTCCCTCTGAGCCATCTTCAAAGTCACCTATGGTGAATAGGTTTCAGCAGAGTTTACAGACTAGGACGAAAGAAGAAGCAATCTACTTCTAAGGGATTGCTGTGGTTGCTGAGTGCCATCAAGGTGGCTCCAACCCATAGCGACCCTAGGCACAACAAAAGGAAACCATTGAGCCATCCTTGCAATTGTTCCTGTACCTGAGCCCATCATCGCAACCATGGTGATTAACCACCGAGATGAACCACTGAAAACCTTTATGAATCGCAGTAGAGAGTGGTGTGATACAGAACCAGAAGATGAGCCCCTTGGGTGGGCGGGCGCTCAAAATAGGGCTGAGGAAGAACTATCTCAAAGTAGAGTCAGCTTTCATGGCGTGGAACAAAGCTTTGGTGACCTTCCTTCACTGATGGGGCATGACTCGAAGTAAGAAGAAGAAGCTGCTAATATGAATAATTGTAATATGATATGTATAAAGTATGAATCTTGGATAATTGGAGGTAGATGAAATGGATTGATAGGCATTCAAACTCCACACTCTGTCACTGACTCAATTCCAATGATAGTGACCCTCTAGGACAGGATAGAACTGCCCTGTGGGTTTCTGAGACCCCAACGCTTTACGGGAATGGAAATCCTCATCTTTCTCCCATGAAGCAGCTGGTGGTTCCAAATGGCTGGCCTTGAGGTTAGCAGCCCAGCAAGTAACAGCTATGCCATTAGCTCCTAGGCATTTGCAAGGTGAACTACACTGGTGTTGACCATTTTGAACCCGATGATTATCACTGATGAATCGCCAAGACTATGTAGCCTTCAGTTTGGTTTACAACTCAATGGAAAGAAAACCAAAATTCTCACAAGAGGATGAACACCTAAGAAATGGAGAAAAGATTGAATTTGATGAGGATTTCATTTTACTTGGACCCATAATCATTGCTCATGGAAGCAGCAGTCAAGAAAGGAAACCATGTATTGCCTTAGGCTGCACAAGACCTATTTAAACTGTTCAAAAGCAAAGTTATCATTTTGAGAGCTAAGGTACGCCTGACCCATGCCTTGGTCTTTTCAGTTGTCCCCTATGCAGGTGAAACCTGGACAATGAATAAGGAAGACCAAAGAAGAAGAGAAGAATTTGAATTAAGAATATTGAAAATACCACATCCTGCTTGAGGAAGAAGCAAATCGGTTTTGGAAGAAGTACAGCCAGAATGTTCCTTGGCAGTGAGGATTTCAAGGCTTGTCTCCTACACTTTGGACATGTGATCAGGAGAGACCAGTGCCTGGAGAAGGACCTCGTGCGTGGTAAAGTACAGTACGTAGTAGCAAAAAAGAGAACTTCAACGCGATGGGTTGACACAGAGGCTTCAGCAATGCATTCAAGTCTAACAGCAACTGTGAGGATGGCAAAGGACCAGGTAGTTTTCCCATTCTGTTATATACAGGATAGCTATGAGTCAGAAGTGATTTGATACCCAATAATGGTATAGCAGGAGCCTTAGCAATCTTATAATGTCACTTCTAACATACACTTAGTCGTAATTCAAGGAAAGGGACATAGGTTCCATCTCTTAATGGGAGAATTCTAAGTTTCTAGAAGAGTGTGTAGTAGACAAGAACACATTATTGCTGCCATCTTTGGAAATACAATCTCCTGCATGTATACCAAGAAGCCTAGATTAAGGCATGTGAGTCTAACAATCTAAGATTCTATTTTTCCATTCCTTTCTCTTATATACCATTGTTTTTGTTTATTCGTGTTAATATGCTTTGTAGATAAGATTTTTTAACGAATGTACAAATGTGCTTGACACAATGGATGGATGCATGGATTGTGATAAGAGTTGGACAAGCCCCCAATAAAATGATTTTAAAGAAGAAAGATATTTTAAACAATGTAAAATGTTTTATTTTTTCTGGATTTTTTTATCTTGTTTCTTTCTCTCTTTTTTTAATCATGTTTCATTGATAAAAAAAATCTTTAAAATTATCATACTATAAATTTGAGTTTATTTTAGTGTACATTCTCCTAATTTTAAACACATGTAGTTCAAGCTGTTACATACTTTCATACTAATAAAAAAGTTGGCAAATCAAATCAATCCAGAGCCACTAAAAATTCCATTGAGCAGTTCTATTCTGAAGTACATGGAATTGCCATGACTCTGAATCACCTTGGTGGCAACTAGTTAGAGGGCTCCAGATTTGTATAGCTCCCCACTACAAGTCGGAGACTGTACAGTTCCATCAGCCCCCAAACTACATTATTTTGCCTTTTCCCTAAATCCTAGCAATTATTTATCTGTCCTCCATCTGTATTTTTTTCTCAGTTTATATAATGTCATGTAAGATATGATTGAACTGAAAAAAAAACAAAAACATTGGGGCCAAACACAGAATTGGCAAAGAGGAGGCCTTGCGCTGGTTCCAGTAGACGTGTGATGGGATCATCCTTCCTGGCAAATAAATTCCTGTTTCCAAAAGACGAACAAAAAAGTTATAGTGAGGTTAAAAAAAAAAAAGATATGATTGAACTATTGAATTGTATGATATGCAGATTACGTCCCCGTAAAACTTTTTTCCTTTTAAAGACAATTTACCTGGGATAAAATGAAGAGTATCATGTAAGTGGGATCATGTAGTATTTAATCTTTTGAGACAAGCTTTTTCACTTAGCTTAATTTATTGCTGAGTTTTATTCCATTATCCATTCACTCACTAAAGATTATGAGATATTTTCCAGTTTGACTAAAGATTATGAGGTATTTTCCAGTTTGGGATGTATGTTGAATATAGCTGAGATAAATGTGAGAAAATAGTATTTTATAATTTTATTTTGAGGTTTTTAAATTGGGTGCATAGGTATTTATTATGGCTATCCTCTTGTTCAATTAACCTTGCAATCATTATATAATACTGTTCTTTGTCTCTTAGACCAAATTTTGCCTAAAAACCAATTTTATCAGAAATTAATAGCTACACTCTTTCTCTACTTTGATTACCGTTAGCAAAATATATATTTCCACCCTTTGAATTTTAGTCTATTTTTGCTTTCTATGTCTCTTGTGCACAGCATATTGATGGGTCCTATTTTCATGTTCATTTTGCTATTCTCTGTCTCTTGACTGCTACATTTAATTCACTTTCATTCAGCGTAATTACAGATAAGTCTGAATATATCGCTGTCATTTTGCTGTGTGTTCTTGTGTGGATTTGCTGGGTTCTTTATTCCACACCATTTTCTGTGCTGACTTCATTTGGGGTTTCTTGTCATTTTCCCCATTGCTTATTGTAGTGTTTACTAAATCTTCGTCATTTTCCTCCTTTTTAGTTTGATGAAATTCGTTTATTTTATTTGGGGCTATTTGTGATTTATTAATTTGTTTACGAGTTTGAAACTATCTTGAAATCTTCTCGACTTCTCCACTTGAAAGTTCTGTAACTGAACTATTTTGTCGATTTATTCTGTAAATATCTTCATTACAAATTGGCATCTCTGGTTCCTCCTTTCAGTCTTATAGGTTTGTTTCACTTTGAGTATTTCTATATGTGAATTGACTTCCTGGTTGCATTTTCGTGTATGCTAATCTCAGGTTATTGTCTACTATTGTTGGTTCTTGGTCCAAAGAATGTCCCTTACAATTACTTGTAAGATTTATCTGGATTTTATAAATCCTTTCAATTTCTGTATATCTGGAAATGTCCTAATTTCATTATGGTATTTGAGGGATAGTTTTGTTGAGTAAATGATTCTTGGTTGGCAATTTTTTTCTTTCATAGTTTTATGTAAGTTATCCTATTACTTTCTTGCCTAGATGGCTTCTGCTGAGAAATCAGAACTTATTCTTACTGGTTCTACTTTGTAAATAACATTTTTATTTTTCTGAACTCGTTTCAGGATTCTTTCCTTACCTTTGGTTTTAGAAATTTAGATTATGATATCATAATGGTTTTCTTTTGGACCTGTCCTGTTTTGTGATTCATTGAGCTTCTTGAATGCATATTTTTGTAACTTTAGTGAGGTTAGGGAAGTTTTATTCCAACAACTATTTAAATATTTTATTTTCTTCCTCTTTTTAAAATTTTCTTTAAAAAATTATTGGAATCTTAAAAAAATTATTGTGTTAGTCTGGGTACTTTCGAGAAACAAATCCACAGAAAGTCATGTATAAGAGAGAGTTTTATATAAAAGTTAAGTGCACATTAAGAAAACATCCCAACCCAATGATGCCCAAGCCCAGAAATCCAACATTAACCCATATGTCTAACACCAATCCACAAAGTCCTCTTCCATCTTACAAAACACACACTATGACGCCAACTGCAGGAGGAAAGCTGAATCGATGAATGTGTAAGCATCTCAGCACTGGCAGGGGTCTCCACACGGCTGCTCCAGCACCCAGGGCTGCATCCAGGTAGGTCCATATGGCTTCTCCGCAGGGATGTCTCGCAGGAAGTGAGCCTTGCCAGCTGAAGCAGGGAACTGGCTAAGGCAGCTGCATCCTGGTCTGACTGTCAGAAAGCAAGAAACCGTAGAACTAGAAAGGTGAGGCTCACTGAGCCATTTATCCCTCCGCCCTTCAATTAACCCCACATGTGTTTATCAGCCAGGTTGGCACAATAAACTAACTACCTCAATTATATACAGGTACATAATTTTAGTAGGACACAGCCAGGCAGTATAATAGTTCAGTCATATCTAGAATTGATGTACAATCACCACCACAATCAGTTTTAGAACATTTTCTTCTTTCTTGTACTCCTTGTTATTAACTCCTCATTCCTCACCCTTCACTGCCATACTGTCCAGAAAGCCTTAATCATGTGATTTCCCTTTTGACACATTTTCAGTTTGCTGCAGTTTTCAACATACTCTGTTTTCTTTCAAAATGGGATTTATCTCTGTTGTATTTTTTTATTGTTGATACTCTTCTTGACTCTGTTATGTATTTCTCTGGTTTGTGTGTTTTTGGATGTGAAACCTATGATGTGTGAACTGTAGAAACAATATTTGACAATTTTCTTTGTGCTTCTTTTTTCAAATAAATCATTTTATTGGGGGATCTTACAGCTCTTATATCAATCCATACATCAATCATATCAAGCACATTTGTACCTATGTTGCCATCATCATCATCTAAACATTTTCTTTCTATTTGAGTCCTTGGTATCAGCTCCTCTTTTCCCCTTCCCCTCCCACCCTTCCATCCTCATGACCCATTGATAAATTGTAATTTGTTATTATTTTCATATCTTACACCATCTGCCTTCATCCATGTTTCTGTTGTTCATCCCCCTGGTGGGGTGTGTGTGTGTTATGCATTGATCATTTTGCTCACTTTCTCCCCCTTCTCCCTCCACCTTCTCCCCTACCCTCATGGTATCACTACTCCCATTATTATTCCTGAGGGGTTTATCTGTCCTGGATTCCATGTGTGGAGAACTCTTATCTGTACCAGCGTACATGTTCTGGTCTAGTGGGATTTGTAAGGTAGAACTGGGGTCATGATATTTGGGGGTGGGGGTGGGGGCAGGAAGCATTCAAGATCTAGAGGAGTGTTATGTGTTTTGTTGGTGCTATACTGCACCCTGGCTGGCTCATCACTTCCTTGTGACCCTTCTGTGCGTGTATATCCAATTATCCACAGATGAGCATTGGGTCTCCACTCTAACCACCCTCATTTGCCTTGATGTGATTATTTGTTTTGGGTCTTCTGATGCCTGATACTTGATCCTGTCAATATCTCGTGATCACACAGGCTGGTATGCTTCTTTCATGTGGGCTCTGTTGCTTCCCTGCTAGATGGCTGCTTGTTTAACTTCAAGCCTTTAGTATCACAGATGCTATATCTTTTAATAGGCAGACAATATCAACTTTTTTCATCACATTTGCTTATGCACCCATTTTGACTTCAGGGCTCATGTGAGGAAGGTGCATCACAGAATGCCAGGTTATTGGAACAAAGTGTTCTTGCATTGAGGGAGGACTTGAATAGAGGTCCAATGTCCATCTGCTACCTTGATACTTAAAAAAAAAATCATCTTATTGGGGGCTCGTACAACTCTTACCACAATCTATACATACATACATTGTGTCAAGCACATTGCTACTTTGATACTTAACATATAAATATATGTATATTGACCTATATTGCTATCATTATATATTAATATATTTACATATATACATGCCTATTTTATACCTCTATAACTGTCTTTTGCCTCCTGGTTCTTTCCTCTATTTCTTTTACTTTCCTCCTGTCCCACTATCGTGTTTGACCTTCATTCGGCTCTCAGTAATTCCTCTCAGCTACATTGAGCTTCTTAAACCCCACCAGGCATTCTATACTCCCCTTGCCATCGATTTTAGATCTCTTGTTCCATTGTCCCTGAGTTTGTTGGCTCTCACATCCCTTACCACCCCCACCACCCCAACCATTGGTCCCTTTATTTTCTCCTTGGGATTGTTTATCTTGCCTATCTCATATAGATAGACATGAAAAAGGGGGGGGGGGAAGAAAGAGGACCTATAAATAGTTCCAGGTCTGTCTGCTGACCCTTAAGAATATTTTCCAATCAAATCTAATGAGGTGCCAAGCCCCGCCCTCCAAGTCTGAAGTCTGTTTTCTGGATTCCTCGGGGGCTTCATTGCTTTACTCCTGGCTGTTCTGTTGCCCTCCCTTTGTGTTTCCCCCTGGTGTGGGGGTTCTTTGTGCTTCTTATTGTTCCTTCCTGTTCCAGATTTGTGATCACAGGTAAGTATTCCTCTTCATGGTGACCCACAGAATTATTAGGCTTTTCTCAAATTTTAAAATTTGTTTGCGTTTGTTTTTCATTGATCCTCTAACAGGTTTGCATTGAGAAATGTATCTTCAGTCTTACTAGTTTTGCCTCCTATTGATTCAATCCTACCTCATACAATGAATTATCTATTTCTGAAACCTTAGTATTAATCTTCTGGATTTCTATTTCCTGTCTTTGTATAGTTTCTTATTTTTCATGTATTTCATCAGTTGGTTCTTTTATTTTTGTGGATATATATATATTTTAAATCATTTTACTGGAGGCTTGTATAGCTCTTATCACAATCCATACATCCATCTATTGTGTCAAGTATATTTGTACATTTGTTGCCATAATTTTCAAAACATTTTCTTTCTACTTGAGCCCTTGGTATCAGCTTCTCATTTTTTCCCCTCTCTCCCCGACTCTCTCTCCCCCATGAACCCTTGATAATTTATAAATTATTATTTATTTTTAAAAATAATTTTATTAGGGGCTCATACAACTCTTATCACAATCCATACATACATCACTTGTATAAAGCCCATCTGTACATTCATTGCCCTCAGCATTCCCAAAACACCTGCTCTCCACTCAAGCCCCTGGCATTAGCTCCTCATTTTCCCCCTCCCTCCCTGCTCTCCCCTCCCTCATGAATGCTTGATAATTTATAAATTGTTGTTTTGTCATAGCTTACACTGTCCGACATCTCCCTTCACCCACTTTTTTGTTGTCCGTCCCCCAGGGAGTATGCTATATGTAGATCATTGTGATCGGTTCCCCCTTGTCCCCACTTTCCCCTTAAACCCCTGGTATCGCTACTCTCATCATTGGTCCTGAGGGGTTTAATCTGTGCTGGATTCCCTGTGTTTTCAGCTCTTATCTGTACCGGTGTACATGTTCTGGTCTTGTCAGATTTGTAAGGTAGAATTGGGGTCATGGCAGTGAAGGGGAGGAAGCATTAAAGAACTAGAGGAAAGTTGTAGGTTTCATCGGCGCCATACTGCACCCTGACTGGCTCGTCTCTTCCCCGTCACCCTTCTGTAAGGAGATGTCCAATTGTCTATAGATGGGCTTTGGGTCTCACTCCACACTCCCCCTTATTCACATTGATATTTTTTGTTCTGGGTCTTTGATGCCTGATACCTGATCCCATCCACACTTCATGATCACAAAGGCTGGTGTGCTTCTTCCATGCAGACTGTGTTGCTTCTGAGCTAGATAGCTGCTTGTTTATCTTCAAGCCTTTAAGATCCCAGATGCTATATATTTTTTGATAGCTGAGCACCGTCATCTTTCTTCACCATATTTGCTTATGCACCCATTCTGTCTTCAGCGATCATGTTGGGAAGCCAAGCATCACAGAATCCCAGGTTATTAAAACAAAGTGCTCTTGCATTGAGGGTATACTTGAGTAGAGGCCCAATGTCCATCTGCCACCTTAATACTTAATATATAAATATATGTACATAGACCTATATCTCTATCATTATATATAAATATATTTACATATGTACATGCCTGTATTTAGACCTCTATAAATGCTCATTTGTCTTCTAGTTCTTTCTTCTATTTCCTTTTACTTTCTTCTGGTCCGACTATCATGTTTGGCCTTCATTCAGCCTTCAGTATTTCCTCTTGCTTACATTACCCTTAATCAAACCCTACCAGGCATGCTTTGCCCTCCTCACCATTAATTTTGGATCACTTGTTGTTCCCTTGACCCTGGATTTGTTAACACCCACTGCTTTTCCCCTACCTCCCCCTCTCCCATGTCTCCCAGAACTGTCAATCCCGTTGTGTTGTTTTTTCCTCCAGATTGTTTATCTCACCTATTTTATCTAGATAGACCTGCAGAGACAATAATAAGCATGCAAAGAAAGAGCAAAACCAAACAACAACAACAACAACAACAAAAAACCCAACGACACATAAAAAAGAAAAGCCTATAAATAGTTCCAGGTCTGTTTGTTGATCTTTGGGAGTGTTTTCCAGTTCACTCTGATCGGGTGCCCTCCCCTGGCCCCAAAGTGTGTTTTCGGCCTTCCCAGGAACTTCATTGCTTTTCTCCCCTTGCTGCTCGGTTGCAGGCCTTTAGCATTTCACCCCATTGTGGTGGGGTCAGATCAGGGATAATTCCCACCCTATGCCTCCAGTGATGTCCCTCAGGTCAGTGAGGAATATCATGTCTCATAGTGGGACCGGCCCTATGGTTGAGGTTAGGCTCTTGCTTCATTTTTCTGCAGGTAGAGATCCATTTTTTCCAGCACCACTTGCTGAAGAGGGCATCTGCTTCCCATTCGATAGTTCTGGGGCCCTTATAAAAGATCCATTTTCTGTATGCTGATTATTTCTGGGGTTTCAGTTCTTTTCCATCGGTTTGAGTATCTGTCATTATACCAGCACCGCACTGTTTTGACCACTGTGTCTGTATAATAGGTGCTAAAGTCCGGTTAAGCAAGCCCTCCCACTCTTTCATTCTTCTTGAGGAGTTCTCCATCAGTTGGTTCTTGTAGCATTTTCCTGGGTTTTTTTCTAAAGTTCCCTTCCCCTCCAGCCTCACCCCTCCACCTGTTTGCCTTGCTTTTGTCGATTTTTTTTCTATCGATCCATGGAAGGAATCTAAATACCATTTAAAAATCTTCCTTTTCAGGTAGTCTCAATGCCTTTTCTTTCTGAGAAAAGTGTTGCTCTGAACACTAGTCACTTGCTTCAGCCCCTCTGCCATGTTTCACTGTGTGAACCGAAATTGTCCACTGTCTCTGAGGCATGCTGGTGGTGTTTTACGTGTATTTAATTGATAATTTTATCTTCCTGAGACCTGAGCCACCCCCCACATGCCTATGGTGGGTGTAATAGAGAATATGAGTTTATTTGCAGATTTTTGCTTCCTGTTTCTATAGCACAACTGAGGGCCAGTTTGGCTGATGTGTTCTACTGTGTACTGATGAGCAGGTGGTACAGGAGGAGGCAGTAGCCCTGGCCCACAGGTGTGGCTGCAAAAGGTATGGATTTGGCTGGGCCTGGTTGCTGTCTCCCAACAGTTGACTCAAGAAAAAATAAAAACAAATACCAGTGGGAAAATAATGAGTTAAAAAAAAAAACCAAGCAGGGTAAATAAAGCAGGCAAATAATAAGGCAAAATAATTTAATAACTGAAAAGATAAAGAAAAACAAAGGTGCAGAAAACAGAAAAATACAATAAACAAAACTAGAGAGGGGAAGTGTGTTAGACAGGGTAAATGTGTTAGACAGGGTTCTCTAGAGAGATAAAACCAAATTCCTGATAATATAATATATTTATTTATAAAGATAATTAGATATATAACGAGAAATGAACTGTTAAATCATATACAGATAAATATACAATACAAGAAATAAACAGTTAAATTAGAAGCACTATAAACGGCTTAGTGCAACTCACGTCCATGAGAGAAAGTTGAGAGACTAGCAGTCCTTCAAGTCTCTGTCTGATGCCAGATCTTCCTCTATTTGTAGAGAGAGCTAGGCTATGTCAGCACAGCATCCAATCACAAGGCAGGTCACCAACCGCCAGTCCCCAGCTCCAGAGAAGTCTTAAAGGGACCTCAACTCACAGCAACACAGTCCACAGGCTAGGCGTCCCACAGGCAGTGTAGCCTTTAAATTGAGGCACAGAACAAGCAAGGCAGCCGCACACTGGTCCAATGATCACAGAGCGAGAGACAAGAAAGGCAAGGCTCACCATGCCATCCATCTCTCCGCCCCTCAGTCAATCCCACCTGCGTTTATCAGCCAGGCTGGCACAATAAACTATCTCAGGAAGCAAAGAGAATGATAAAGAATAAGGATAAAAGACAAACATTAGAAGGGATAGATAAAGAAATGAGAATCAGAAGACAGGAAGGATGAAAAGTTAAGCAAGAGAAAGAAAAGGGAAAGCTCATAAACTGCAAACAAAAGGAAAGGAGGAAATGATTGGCCCCTGGTCTGGGTTGGCATCATCTGCCAGCTAATGAGCTCAGGAGTTGGTGGGAGGCTGTGGACATCGGTCCTCATGGAGTTCCTTGAGGTTTATGTGCTGCGTGGAGTCAGGACACCTGATCTAGAAGTCGTTCCAGATGCTTTATCAGATCATGACCCAGGTTAGTTTCCAGAGGGAAGTTTTTTGGCACAGAAGGTAGCTGGAGGCAAGGCGGTTGGTTATGGAATGAGTTTCTGGCTGTCTGGTGTGCAGGGACCTGGCACTGTGTGTGCTGATAAGGTCAAGTTCAAGTGCCTCCAGACCCAGGGGTGGTGCCCCCAATGCCTGACCCAGGAAAGTAAAACTTCAACATCAGACAAGGGCTAGGTTGTTTGCCAACCACTCAGCGGGTGAAGGGGAGCCTGGCCATGCTTTTGATCACCAGGAGGGTGAGGGGAACAAAGAAATATCTAATATTTCATGTCACCAGCCACCAGTTTTCCAAGCTACGGTTTGGATGGAATACTGCTTACAAAAGTTTAAGATGGCCACAGCATGTCAGAATAGCCAATAATTCACCTTTTATCTCCTCTATCACTATTTTTTGTTTAGTTTCTTCTTCTGCTTGGTATTCAATTCATTTCTCTATCCTTTTGTGAACACTAAACTTTTGCGAGCAGTATTCCATCTGGTCAGACAGAAGATGAGGGTTTTAGCATCAGCTGTGTTTGTTTCATTAGATCTGTGTCTTTCATGTAAGGATCTGTATAGCATGCCTGCCTAGTTCACCATCTTGCCAGAAATCCCCTTGCACATTTTAACTTCTCTAGAGTAGAAACCTAGATGTAGGATTGTTGTGTTATATGTATATTTCATATGTACTTAATTACATAAGAAAGTGCCAAACCAACTTTGGGCTTCTACTTAAATACTGCCTCAGTACAAGAAAGGTTTGTTCTAATAATGTGGCATTGTATGATATTCACCTTCCCGACACGATCACTGAAGACAAAATGGGTGCATAAGGAAATGAGGTAAAGAAAGCTGATGGTGCCCAGCTATCAAAAGATAGAGCATCTGGGGTCTTAAAGGCTTGTTATTAAACAAGTGATCAGCTAGCAGGGAAGCAACAAAGCCCACGTGGAAGAAGCATGCCAGCCTATGTGATCATGAGATGTTGACAGGTAGAGGTATCAGAAGTTAAAAAACATGCAACCAACTCAATGTGAAGGGGCGTGGATGCAGTGGAGACCCAAAACTCACCTGCAAGGTATTTGGACAGTCCCTCTCAGAAGGGCCACGTGGAAAGGATGACAAATCCAGGGTGTGGCATGGCACTGATGAGCCACGTAATTATCCATTACATCTTTATTATTTCATCCCCTTACTATTAAGGCTGTTAATTGTCTTACCTCATTAATCATGTTATATTTGTGTATGTTCATTTGTATATTTAAGATTGTTTGGCACATGAAAGTCAAGATAGATAACCCTGCAGCAACAGTAACTGGAGTAATGGATCCCTGAAGCTATGGGAAGAGAGGGGGAAGGAAGGAGATGGAGGAACTGATAGCACTGATGATTGTATAACTCCATGCAATGAGGTTGAATAACAGAATTCTATGTGAATGGATGTATTGGGATTGTGTAAGATATGTCAAGAAAACTATTATAATAATAAAAAAGAAAAAGAAAGACAATATGATTAATAAAAATATAAATATACAAAAATAAAAAGAGAGTGCCAAAACATTTTGCAAAGTTTTACATTGCCAAAGAAACATATGAAGGTTCTGGTTCCTCCACAGTCCTACCATCTTTTGATAATGTCATTCAAAAAATGTTTAGTCATTTAACTATATCTGTAGTAGTACCCCATTATTGTATTTTCCTCAGCATCCCCCATGCATATTACCTCTTCTCTTTCTCTACCCTGATCCTATCACTACATTCCTGTCAGATTAATTTTCTTAAAGCATAGGACAAATGATATCACTCGTTGGGCTCAAAGAAGCTACAATAGCTTTCAATTATTGACTGAATTGAGTATATTGCCTTGCCCTGGCAGGCCCCAGCCTAACTTTCTAGGTCTACCTTTTACAATTAGTTTTCCACCCTGCCTAGTCATTTTGCTTTACTGAAAGTTTATTCTTTCCTTTCCCATCTTTGTCCTTACTATTTCCCAAACTGGCTCATCTGTCCTTCCTTCTGTATTTCTCAAGAACCGACAGTTCTGTACCCCGTCAACCATGGTACATGCTTATAATAAATTATTTGCATATTTTTAAGCAAAAGAACTGTGTAACTAGAATATTTACAATCCCAGACATGTTTCCCCAACCTCTCAGAACATCCTCCTGGGAAGGTCTGCGAATCCTGGACCGCCCAGGTAGCCAGCTGGTGACGGATTCTCCTTCGAGTGTAGAGACCAACAACTTTCCAAGGGTTTGGGTGACCCCTCCCTTGGAGAAGCAGAGAGAAGTCAGGGAAGGACAGGTGTCCTTCATGAACACTGCATTCCCCTCATGGGACTTGTTCCCCAAGCCCCATCCCCTACCTTTTCCCAACGTCTGAATACTAGAAAGCAAAGAGTGAACAGACAGTACAGATATTATCTGTTGCCTCTCTTAGCAGTTCTC
The DNA here is from genome assembly GCF_000313985.2 of Echinops telfairi. NCBI lineage: Eukaryota > Metazoa > Chordata > Mammalia > Afrosoricida > Tenrecidae > Echinops > Echinops telfairi. Next base: position 4,343,803 of record NW_022108124.1, on the reverse strand, counting down.
TAAGTGACGTTTTGAAACTTTAAAAAAAAAATGAGCTTAATGATATGGTAATTTTTCAAGTGAATTTTCAATAAAGCATGAAAAGCTCTGATAGCTGTCAACAACATGTCATTTGCCTGCAGCAGTGAAAGCTGAGAACGAATAATTTAATCGCATTAACAATTTTCTGTTAGAAACAACTGCTTTGGCCTACTACCAAGCTGCTTAGCTTGGCCTTTAGACTCTATTTAGAAGGCTAAGAAAAGATTGAAAAGAGCAGTATGGATCAAATATTATTCTAAACATTTTTATTTAGCAATGGAATCACTAGTCTCATCATCAGAAACAATATTAATGAACCTGCTCTTAGAAAAGAAAAGGGAAAAAAAAAACCTTAAGATGAAAGAAATGATTTTTAATACACCTTTTTACCCCCAAGACTGTTTGGGAGAGAAAAAGAAGCATGGGTTCAGACTTCCTTAACCCTCTTATACAAGTAGACCAGAATATCTAAATCATGTCATCGTTGCTTCTCCAAATTTCAAGGTAGTCGAGTCACATTACTGATGATAACCAGTCGAGTCAGACCAAGGGTATAGGTTACTGGTGTATGTCATTCTATATAATTCCTTCTTTGTATAATCACTGCCATTTTACGATGCCTGGAAGTGTTATGCGGCATCCCCGGTAGCACAGTTCACCAAAAAGGCTGGCAGATTGAACCCACCCAGAGGCGTCTGGGAAGAAAGGTGTAGCGATAGGCTTCTGAAAGGTCACACCTTGAGAGAACCCCATGGTGTCCTTTCACTGCACACACGGAGTCATCCTGAGTTCAGATGGACTCCATGGTTTACTGGTTGTTTTGTAACAGCTCTTTCCCCCCACTCCATGCTACCCCCCAACTCCTCAAAAACATACTATATTATCTAGGCTGGTCTAGAGATTTACAAGGAAATGATTCATTTATGCCATGGTCTCACTAAGGGACCACACGTCTTATCACTATTTGTACAATTCTAGCACAGCACTCAAGTCCTGGTGGCACAATGGCTAACTGAAAGGATGGTGATGGGAAGTCACCCAGCAGCTCCACGGGAGAAAGATCTGGCGATCTGTCTTTATAAAGCTTACAGGCAAGAAAACCCCTATGGGGAAGTTATCCTCTGTCACCCGGGGTCACTATGCTTTGGAATCAACTGCACAGCACAGGCTACAGCATAGGACCTGCACGTAGCAAGCACATAGCAAGGTTTGTTTAAAGAATGATTATAAAGCTCAAAGTAGTCTCAGAGGCAGGCACAGTCATTAATTTATTCCAAAACCAAACTCGCTGTCATGGAGTCAATTCCAATTCGTAGTGACCCTGTACTGCAGGAGGGAACTGTCCCTGTGGGTTTCCAACCCTGTGACTCTTTATGGAAGTAGAAAGCCCGGTCCTTCCCCCACAGAGCTGCTGGAATCAAACTGTGGGTGTGGGGAGCAGCCCTAGCCACCAAGGCTCCTTTTCTTTCTTTTAAATCATTTTACTGGGGGCTCGTACAACACTTATCACAATCCATCCATACGTCCATTGTGTCAAGCACATTTGTACATTTGTTGTCATCATCATCCTCAAAACATTTCATTTCTGCTTGAGCCCGTGGTATCAGCTCCTCATTTTTCCCCTCCATCCCCACCACCCTCTCTCATGAACCCTTGATAAGTTATAAATTATTATTATTTGTCATGTCTTACACTGTCCGACGTCTCCCTTCACTCACTTTTCTGTTGTCTGTCCCCAGGGAGGGGGTTATATGTAGATTCTTGTAATCAGTTCCCCCTTTCCACCCCACCTTCCTTCCACCCTCCTGGTATTGCCACTCTCACCACTGGTCCTGAGGGGTTCATCTGTCCTGGATTCCCTGTGTTTCCAGTTCCTATCTGTACCAGTGTACATCCTCTGTCTGGTCTAGCTGGATTTGTAAGGTAGAATTGAGATCGTGATAGTGGTGGGGAGGAAGCATTTAAGAACTAGAGGAAAGTTGTATGTTTCATCGTTGCTACACTGCACCCTGACTGGCTCGTCTCCTCCCTGAGACCCTTCTGTAAGGGGATGTCCAGTTGCCTACAGATGGGCTTTGGGTCCCCACTTTGCAATCCCCCTCATTCACAATGATATGACTTTTTGTTCTTTGATGCCTGATACCTGATCCCTTTGACACTTTGTGATCACACAGGCTGGTGTGCTTCTTCCATGTGGGCTTTGTTGCTCCTCAGCTAGATGGCCACTTGTTTACCTTCAAGCCTTTAAGACCCCAGATGCTATATCTTTTGATAGCCAGGCACCATAAGCTTTCTTCACCACATTTGCTTATGCATCCTCTTTGTCTTCAGCGATCGTGTAGGGAAGGTGCCAGGGCTCCTTTTCAATAAGTTATTAGTAAATATTCAATGAGTTCTCATACAAAGGATAACCATAGTTATTTAGGATTTCATAGACTCAGACTAACAAACTGCTTGTGCATTAGTGCTTCCAGGAGTAGAATCTTGCCCTGGGAAATGAATGAGGTGGTCAGGCTGGGCTGGGAGGGGGAAGGCAAGTGCTCAAGCTCTAGGACGTGGAACCGTTTTTTACCCCTGGCCTTGTGTCTGAGGTAGTGGTTGAGCACTAAGCTACCCAGCCCCAGCTCTTGGGTTGCTCTGAGTAGGAAATGATGGAGTGGCAACAGGGCTTTTTGTTTGTGTGTTGTCCTTTGTGTTCTTAGTGCTACCGGGGCGGAGCATGGGGGCTGCTGTCACTGGTTGCCATCCAAATGGCATCAGATAATAGATGAGCCTGGAACAATTCACTCTCTGCAGGAACCAGCGAGGGGAGTGATCTAACCCACAGAGTCCAACTTCTGTTCTCGGAAGGGGTGCTGCGTACACTAATGGGTGTGACACTTTCACTTGTTTTTAAGTGTTTTGTTGGAAAACCCCAACTTTGAGCCCCAGTATTAGCAGGGTGATGGTAGTTGAAATGAGCTGCTTTTCGCTTCCTTCATGTGTGTGTTTTTTTGTGGGGGGTGGGGATATCAGTAGTTAGAACAAAATATTTGAAAATAAATATCTAAAATAGTTCAGGGCAAGAATGAAGAGTTTCTAAGAGAAATAATATTAAAAACAAAAAGATTCCCTAATTGATCATTCCCTCTTCCATTTCTTTTACATTTAATATGACTATGACAGTATCTTTATTGAGCATTCAGGAGCCAACACTTCCCACTCTTATTCATTGTTCAGCATCTGTAGCAGATTCATAAAGGGGTATGATTATTCCTTTTGTGCAAAGGCGGGGATTAAGACTCAAGTTTGAAATCATCTCCAGGTCCCCGGGCAGTGCCGGGTCAGGGTTTGGAGGGGCCTCCTTTCCCCTGACCCTTCCATACTCCCCCAATCTTCAGCAGTCCTCCAAGCCACCCCAATGTTAGACAGCCCGAGGTAGAGAAGGTGCCCACCAGGCCAAAGCAGCTTTGAAACATGCCCTTTGCTCCCTGTTCTGGAATTTCCTTTTTTTTCTCTGAGTAACAAGTAGCTTGCCTCTTTTTAAGCGATCTAAAAAATATTTTCACCCAAAGAATTCTAGTTTACTCTAGCTCCTGAATTCCTCCTATGTCGAATCAGATATCGAATAAAAGGGAGAGCTGACATTTGGAACTAGAACTTTCTGATCCCATGTCTGGGAAAGTTCCTCCCCCACCATGTAGGGGCCCCTCCTCCAGCAGGGACACAACCGCTTTCACTTAGGTTTCGCTTTGAATATCGGATTTCCTTCTAAATAAATGAGGGCAGAACTGCCAAGTAATGAGTGCCTTGGAAGTTTTTTCTTTCTCAAAGCTGGATCCCAGAAATACAGACCCAGGCAGCGGAGAATTTAACCGCCGCCCCCCCCTCTCCACCCCCTTCTCCACCCCACTTTCCACCCCCCACCTTGACCCTACACTTACCCAGCCAGACCCAAGAGACTTCACAAATGTGGGCAGTCTGGGAACGTCAACTTCTCTGCGACTCATAGTTCCCCTCCCTTCTCAGGATTAGCTACTTACTGCTCTTCCTGTTTTGCTTAAACTGAAATGAACTTGTGCTCTTATCCCTTCTGTCAGATGGGTCTTCTAGTTCAAGAACTGTGAGTCGGAATGGCTATGCAGGCAGTCCCTGGACTATTACAAACATTTCCATTCATAAATCCGTCTTTGAGTAAATTGGGATAGAATTTGTATCTAATGTCAGTTAGTCAAATATTTGTCTTAGTATATAGTATACCTTTCCATATAGATAAAATAAATTATAGAGACAGTTCCAGATACTCCCAACCATCTTTAATATAGTAGTAATAATAATGTTTTGATTGCAAAATAGTACCCCATTTGTTATTCCAAGCTATTGTATATCTCTCTAGGTTTTTCTATACTAGGCTCTGTGGGTTTGGGTTCCTAATCACAAGGTACACCAGATATTTGTAACCCAGGGTTGCTTGTGTTCCCACTTCTCCTGCAATGTGGTGTTATTGCTCATTATGTATGTTTACCTCACTTTCTGAGAATACCATGGCCTATCGTTTTGGCAGTGAGTCAGTATTCTGGAATTCCAATTTTCTTGAGTAATAAATAGGTTGCCTCTTATTATTTAAAGGATATTAAAATATTTTTGCCAAGGAAATCCTAGTCAACTCTATTCATCTTTATTAAATCCGCTCTATTTACTACCAAGAGCATAATTCAAGTCAGGAGCGTTATAAACTATGAGCATGGCACAGGGTATATGTGTTTTCTGTAATGACTGACCCTGGAGCAGCTGCAAGGAGGTCTGAGCAAGAAGACCCCTCGCTTTTGGTGACAATGAGTCAGATTTACATTGACTCAGTCAGAAATTTAAGGATGCAGGTGGGGGGGCAGGTGCAACTGTCATTATTACATCTTGGTTTACTTGGTAAAGTAGCGGCTCAAAAATAGCATTCACTATTGATTTGTTTTCCTTTTATCTTAACAACAATACTCTTGTTTCTCTTATTAGAAGATCATTTTATTGGGCTCTTACAACTCTTATAACAATCCATACATCAACCGTATCAGGCATAATTGTACATCTGTTGCCATCATTCATTTCTAGACACTTACTTACTTTTTTTTTTTAAATCATTTTATTAGGGGCTCATACAACTCTTATCACAATCCATACATACATCAATTGTGTAAAGCGCATTTGAACATTCATTGCCCTCATCATTCTCAAAGTGTTTGCTCTCCACCTAAGCCCCTGGCATCAGCTCCTCATTTTTCCCCTCCCTCCCCGCTCCTCCCTCTCTCATGAACCCTTGATAAATTATAAATTATTATTTGTCCTATCTTTCCATGTCCAACGTCTCCCTTCACCCACTTTTCTGTTATCCATCCCCCAGAGAGGAGGTCACATGTAGATCCTTGTAATCGGTTCCCCCCTCCCTCCACCCTCCCAGTATTGCCACTCACACCACTGGTCCTGAAGGGGTCATCTGCCCTAGCCTTTCGTAAAAACAATTGAATTCCTAAATAATCATTTTTAAAGGTGACTTTAGGGGTGACTTCATGCTGTTGGGTGAAGGGGAGTGAATTCTGGGTCAAAGTAACCCCAGATGGAAAAGTAGAACTGCCCCCACTGGGTTTTCTTGGCTGTGTTTGTGTTTATTTATTTATTTAGGCTCTAATTTTTATGGTGGAAGTATGCCACCAGTTCTTTGTCCCACCAAGTCACAGGTTAGGTTTGAACTGCCAACCTTTCAGTTCCCAGGAGATTGCTTAACCATGATGCCAGCAGAGCTCCTAGCAGCATTTGGAAGGAATGGCTCTTTGGGGGAGTATTGTACTAATTGTTGCTGTCAGATGCCTTCAAGTCAGTTCTGGCCCATAGCAATCCTATGTATAACTAGTTGAGCCCCGGGCTGAGCTATAGTGTCAATCCATCTAATTGAGGGTCCTCCTCTTTTTTGCTGACCTTCCATTTTACGAAGCATAAAGTCCTTCTCCAGGGATTGGTGTAATACCTACAGACAACATCTCCAAAGTCCTGGAGACACAGTCCTGCCATCCTTGCTTCTAAAGGGCATTCTGGTTGTCTGTTCCTCTGACAGTCCATGTGAACCCAATTCTTTGTCAACACCAAATTCCAATGCGTCACATCATCTTCTATTTTCCTTATGAGGCGACCGAAAATAAAGTGATTTGGGTCAGGGTCACCTTAGTCTTCAAAGCGGTATAGTTTAGAAAATAAACTCTTTGTTGAGACTCGTGTATATGCTAAAAGGACAGCCCAGATGGAAAACACGGTTACGCACTCAGCAGAAAGGTAGTTGGTTCAAACCCAACACAGAAGAAAAACCTAGAGATCACTGTTGTCAAGATCAGTCATGAAAATGATCCAAGGAGGTTCTACTCAGCCATAGGAGGTCACGTCAAGTGGACTTCACTCCTCAACACCTGACAAGATGCTGAAAAGTAAACTTGAAGGATGTTGAGATGTCCCACATATCCTTCTCTTCTATAACTCAAACCTGGGTCATTTTTTTCAATAACTATTGCCCTATAAAACCTATCCTTCTGCTCCTTCTTTTCCTACCTCAGTCTGGAACTGAATTCTGCACCCTTGCCTTGACGTGCCCTGTGCCATGCAACCCTTCCAGAATGGGGCCACAACCTGTCCCTTCTAGTTTTATCTCTCTCCATGATGGTATTTTCCATTGACACTTGGTTCTTTCTACTTCCGTGAAGTGGTCCTGGGACTTTCATTTCTCTTGGACTGGCTGGAATGTGGCATGCAGAGGCCCATCCTAAGCCAATTCCACAGTCACAGTTGATCCTCCCAACTGAACAAATCTTTCCTCTCTGATCTCTGCAGCATTTATGTCACTACCACCCACTTGGGCTTGAATTATCATTATCTTTGTGCTTGTTTTATCTCCCAGATTCCAAAGTAAGAGTGACATAATTGAAAGAACATGAGCTATGGAGGTGAAAAAGCTAAATCCATATCTGGTTTCTGTAACTTAGGAGCTGTGTGACTTCACACAAGTAATCTATTCTTCTGAGCCTTTATTTTTTTAATCTTTCAAAAATTATGCTTTAATGTCTATAAAAGAACAACCTAGGTTTGCTTTCTCTGCCTCTCCCTCTCCTGTGCTTAGAGCTATCACAAAAACACAGTAAAGAGGAAACAATGTATTTCCCACCCATCCCCAGCCTCGTCTGTGACTGCCAGGAGAATGATCACGCTGAAAGGCAGTAGAAAACGAGCCAATGAATGAAGAGACAACTCTGGGGCTGAAAGTTTAGAAAGACTTGCAGAAAAAGAACAATGGGTTACAGGTATATAGCTGAGGAAAGAAAGAGCTGTATAATGCTCTGGCTGTTGCTGTATCACATTCCCCAAGGAGTGGAATCTGTGATATGGACATTCACCAGGAGTGGTGGCACGGTGGTTAAGCACTCTGCTGATGAATAGATCGTTGGAGGTTCAGACTTAACCAGCTGAAGAAAGCTGAAGAAAGATGCAAAGATGGACAGCCTTGGGAATACAAGGAGGCAGTTCTGTGCACTTGTACAGGGTCACCAGGAGTCAGAATCTAGTCACCAGAGATGGGTTTGGTACTTGATACATACAGCACCAACTCAGGAAGCAGCGTGTGTACTGCGGTTCAGATTCTGCAGTCACTCAAAGCAGCAACGTTACTGGGAAGCCATCAGGAACCAACTCACTTCTCCCTGAAGCAGCCTCCCTCCTACTGTCTCTCAGAAATTATGGACCACAGACTAGTTAGCTCTTCCTTATGGCATCCTTACAACTTGGGCATTACAAGCAGAATGAAATGCTGCCAGCTCCCGTGTCATCTTCCTGATCACTGAAATGTTTGACTCCATTGTCTTGACTTGTATTTTGAGTGGCTTCCAACCTGAGGGGCTCTTATTGTCGAGCACTATAGGGGATCGTATTCTGTTGTCAACCGTAGGGTTTTCATTTGTTATTTTTCAAAAGTAAATCACCAAACCTTCCTGCCTAGTCTTAGTCTGGAAGCTTCACTGAAACTCATCCACCATGGGTAATCTTGCTGTAATTTGAAACGCTGATGACATATCCAGCATCAGATTGGCAGGCCCTATGGTAGGAGGTCAGTGAACCAGATGCAGGATTCAGGTCCAGCAGAAATGACAAGCTTTCTCACTGAGTCTTCAGGCCACACCCCCAAAGTATTTCTTCCAAGTGCATTAAGGTTGTAACCCAATAAAGGGAGCTGCACTCTATCACAGCTGCTAGCTGCTTACTGCGTGGATTAGGTTATGTTAGGTTAGATCACACCTCGAGGGATTGCTGCCAAACTACTGTGAACCCTGGCCTGACAAGTTGACACGAAGTCTCACGATTGCACTACTCTTTTATAGTTCAAAAGGGATTGATTTAATTCACATCCTATCCCAATATTGCCTCATTAACATGATAAAGAAACCCCATCCCTAGGGGTTAGGATTTACAACACATATTTTGGGGAGACACAGTTAAATCCATAACATCTATTTCCATTGTTATTGTTGGATGCCCTCAGAAAAGAAGTTCTAGTGGTACAATGTGGGGTACCAGACCCCACATCGAGTGGGTCCAAGGGGCAGTTGTGTAACTGAAGGGTAAAATTAAAGAGACATCAGACAAGACTGAGCATGCAAGTGCTCACCTTTGCAGTCATGACTTCAGGAGCCAGGTCCGTGCAGAAAGAGAATATATTTCTAACCCAGGCTTATATACACTCAGGGTGTTCGAGCCCCCCTAGTTATAGGTAACCACATATGTAACAAAGTGGACTGTAGCCTAACCCTAAAGGGCCCTAAGTATATTGGAGGAGTAAACTAACACCAGTGCCCAGGCAGGTAGGAGGGAATGGCTCTCTTCAGAACCTAGATAGCATAGCACGTGTCTACGCCTATAGTTAACGCTGCAGGATAGATAGCAATTAGCCCTGTGCTTGTAAGAGGTAACTTTAAGGTAGCACTATTTTGGGAGGACATAGTGGGGAACAACATTAATTATGAGAATATTATTGGGACTCACCCCCAACTCACAAGGGTGAAGCCCTCCCTCCACCCCAGAGACCCAGCCTGCCAGGCTTCTACTTCTTCTTCTTCTTTTTTTTCAGTCATTTGATTCGGGGCTCATACAGCTCTTACCACAATCCACACAGACATCAATTGTGTAAAGCACATTTGTACATTCATTGCCCTCATCATTCCCAAAACAGTTGCTCTGCACTTAAGCCCCCAGCATTAGGTCCTCATTTT
>NW_022108124.1:4324917-4332949 GCF_000313985.2 Echinops telfairi | reverse complement strand
GGCACCATCAGCTTTCTTCACCACATTTGCTTATTCATCCGCTTTGTCTTCAGCGATTGTGTTGGGAAGGTGAGCATCATAGAATGCCAGTTTAATAGAACAAAGTATTCTTGCATTGAGGGAGTGCTTGAGTGGAGGCCCAATGTTCATCTGCTACCTTAATACAAAACCTATAAATTTATGCACACAGATCAATTTCCCTATCCTCATATATAAATATATTCACATATGTACATGCCTTTATTTAGACCTCTATAAATGCTGTCTGCCTCCTAGCTCTTTCCTCTGTTTCCTTTGACTTTCCTCCTGTCCCACTATTACGCTCAGTCTTTATTTGGGTTTCAGTAATTCCTCTTGGTTACATTATCCTTGATCACACTCTACCAGGCCTCCTACACCCTCCTCACCACTGATTTGTATCGCTTTATGTTCCCTTGTCCCTGTGTTTGTTAACACCACTATCTTTCCTCCCACCTTCCCCTCTCCCATGTCTCCCCGGAACTGTCAGTCCCATTGTTTTCTCCTCCAGATTGTTCACCCAGTCTATCTTATTTAGACACACTCGGGGAGATAAAAACATGCACATAAACAAGACAGAGCAAAACCAAGCACCAATATACAACAAAACAACAACAAACCAATGACAAAAACAAAACAAAACAAAACAAGAAAGAAAAGCTTGTAGTTAGTTCAAGGACTGTTTATTGGCCCAGCAAGCCAATAAGGCACCTTTTTATTCCATTACTTTTGCTTGTGCTTTAGATGATTTCTTGTTGGCGCTGGTGCAGGCATTTACCAACCCAAAGTCTGCCCCTTTGTCTCATGACGATGGTGTGGAATTCCTTGCTATGACTTTTCTAGATGTGATTTTGTATTATTCCAATTGATTGAGGAGAATGATGCAAATATGAGGAGGTCATGGCCCACTAAGGGTATGGGCTGCGAGACCTAGACTAAGAGAGACAGGCCTCTAAGCGTGGTTAATCTGTAAGAGGAAGCTCTGCTGTAAGAGGAAGCTGCCCTGATTGAAGAACTTGATCTTGAATGTTCCCAGACTTGAATTGTAACCTGCTGCTTTCTTAGAAAAAGTCCATAACTGTGAGTATGGTCTGGGAGGTTCTGTGTGGCCATTACAAAGGAGTATTGAACTCAGCAGAGAAGTAGATAGTGTTGTGGAATGGACGGTTGTCTTCAAAACTGGTCACAAGGTTGGAGGGTAGAGGCATGTCCGACCTTCGCCTCATAGAATCAGCCTTGCGCTGGGGATGCTGGTAGCGATTCTTCTCTCTTCTTCTTGACAAGTTAGAGGAGATCCGATGCCATCCTACTCCTTCATCCCACCAGCTTATTTTCCTGGATTGGAAATAAAAGGAACGTCTAGACAATGTAAGCCACAATGGGGGTGTGTGTCTCATAACTGTTTTACTGCAAAAATTAGACAGCATAGAGACCTGGATTTTTGTACCAACTAACTAGATGACCTGAGTTGAGTGTAGGAAACCTGTTCGGTCTCAGTTTCTTGCCTATAAAGTGAAAAAATATTTGAAATCTTCGCTTCTCAAACTAGGGTTCATGCAGCTTGTCAGAAATACAAAATCCCAGATCCTACCAAAGGCATGAAGTGATTGGCTTACTAGTGTCATGGGTATGTTTGGGGACAAGGGAGGATTCCCAATGAATAATTTCCTCTTTTCCTTTTGAGTCTGTGGAAGACAGGGTGGTGAAAGGCATCAATAGGATTATATGGTTATCTTAGGATGGGTTCTCTTCAGAAGTTTAGCCATTGATATTTATGTGTATATAGGTAGATATTGATATATAGATCTATACCTATATCTATATCCATATCTATCCATTTAACTACCTACATATATATGTATGTATATATATATGTTTAATTAAAAGATCATTTTATTGGGGCCTCTTCCAGCTCTCATAAAAATCCATATATCAACTGTATCAAGCATATTTGTACATATGTTGCCATCATTTTTTTCTAAACATTTATTTTCTATTTCAGCCCTTTGTATTAGCTCTTTTAACTCCCAACCCCCTTTGTGACCCCTTGATAAATTATTATTATTTTCATATCTTACACCGATCCCTGTCTCCCTTCTCCATGGTTTCTGTAGTTCATTCCCCTGAGGGGAGGGCATGGTTATGTGTCAATCATTGCTTTTGGTTCCCTTTTTTCCTCTTCTATCCCCACTTTCCTCCTACCCTCCTGGTATTGATACTCCCATTCCTGTTCCTGGATTCCGTGTATCCTGAGCTCTTATCTCTTACCTGTACATGTATACATGCTCCAGTCTAGCCCACAGTGGAGAGATAATTATATCAAGAAAACGACCCACACAGCTGTAGAAGTAGATGCAAGTTAATAAGATTTCCTCCAATCCTGATGCCCTATTCTGATCATAAGGCTATTAAGATTTGAGAATCACTGATAATTAGGTCCTTTAGGAAATCATTCTTTCTTCTCTCATCTCAATCTTAGTTATCTGGTGTTCTAGTGTCCAGAAATTATTTGGGCTAGCATGGTTTTTAAAAGTATGCAAATGTAATGTTAGCGTGGCTGCAAAAAGGATTTAAAAATGAAGGCATACTTTCCAGTGTCATTATACTTAGGATGACTGCCTATAATTAGAAGATTTTTTTTCTCATCTCCCATAGCTGATCGTTTATGGAGCGCTGGTAGCACAGTGAGTTAAGCTGTTAACAGGAAGATTGCCTGTTCAAAACCCATCGGCTGCTTTATGAAAGAAAGATGTAGCAATCAGCTTCCATAAAGATCTGCAGTTTTACTCTCTCCTATCGGAGCCCTGGTGGCATAGCGGCGATGAGCAGTTGGAAAACCACCAACTCTTCTGCAGGAGGAAGGAAGGGCTTTCTACTGCCATAAAGAGTTTGTCTACTCACCGCAGTCCTGCCCTGCTCTACAGGATTACTATGAGTCCGAATTCAGTTGATGGCTCTGAGTTTGGTTTGGAGAGTTTATATGGGGTCATTCTAATTTGGATATAAATCTCTGTGTGTGTGTGTGTGTGTGTGTGTGTGTGTGTGTGTGTGTGTGTGTGTGTGTGTGTGTGTGTGTGTTGGAATCAATTCCATGGCAGTGGGTTTAGTTTTAGGGTGATAGCTGATCTTTGGGGTATAATTAGTCTCATATGAAAGAAGTGAGAATGAAGAACAGGCCAATGAAAATAGACTTTGGGGAGGCAAAAGGGAGAGACCATTGCTACAGCATTTCAAATTCAGTTGGATATTTGGTTAATCTACCCTTTCTGCGCAACAATTTACATTAAGACCACTTACATCCTGGCGGCTAAGAAGCATCAAAGCACTTATTGATGAAGATCAAAGGTGAGTCTTCCACATGGACTACACTTCAACATTAAGAAAATAAAATTCCTCACAACTGGGCCAGCAACACCAAAAAAAAAAAAAAGAAAAGATTGAACTTTTCAAGGATTTCAGTTTACTGAATCTACAACCAATGCCCATGGAGCAAACAGTCAGGAAATCAAATGATGTATCGCTTTGGGCGAGTCAGTTGCAAAAGATCTTTCCAAAGCGTTAAAGAGCAAAGATGTGAGTTTGCGGACTAAGGCGTGCCTGACTCCACCTACGGCACTTTCAGTCGCCTCAAATGTGCACAAGCGCTGAACGATGAATAAGGACGACTGAAGAATGGATGTCTTTGAATTATGGTGCTGGAAAAGGATAGTGGAGATTCCATAGACTGCCATCAGAATGAATATGTTTATATTGGAGGAACTACAGTCAGATGTGAGGACTATGAGACTCTGTCTCGTGTACTTAGGCCATGTTATCAGGAGAGATCAGTCCTTGAAGAAGGACATCATGCCTGATAGAGGGTTAGCAAAAAACCCCAGGAAGCCTCTTATCAACATGATTTGACACAGTGGTTGCAATAACGGGCTCAAACATAGGATAGACTGTACAAGTGGCACAGAGCCAGTTGTGGATGAGACCCAGGATTAATCAGCCTATGGAGACAGCAAGTAGAATGAGGGTTTCAGGAGTGAGTGGGGGTACAGTAGGGGTGGGGACAGGGTAGCGGAAAAGGGAAACGATGTCAAAGAATGCTGGGAAACTGATTGTGGTAGCAATCGTACGATACTGCTTGACGTGATTGAACTATGGAATGATACGATATCTATATTAACTCCCAATTATGAATACAATTTTAAAAACCATTTCCTCTCCCCTCCACAAAAGTTATGTTTCCACTGGTGAGTTGTGAGCAAGACAGCAGCCATTTTGATATGAGCCAGCCTTGTTTAAAAATAAATAATCTTGTTGTTTATTTTTCAGCCTGTGCTTTGACCGTTTCCAAGGGTTCAGTAAGAGTTTGGAATGTTAATTGCTCTTTGAGCCCCGCTGAGAGCCCTGCTGACTCCTCTAGCTCTCTTGATCATTGTGTACATTGATAAGGAGTAGTCAGTTAGAGATTGAAGGCCAAACTAGTAGATTACAGAATTCTTCTTTCCTGTACCCCCTATGTTACATGTATTCACTGTGCTTTATGGCTTTTGTAACCTGTGAGGCATTGTAAGGCTTAGAGCACCCTTGCATGTCATCTCTCATTAATAGTGCTAGAAGAAATCAGTATAAATACCCTGACGCAATCTGGGCTCATTTGCACAGCCGCTAAACAGCCAAGTTGCTGGAAGGGTGCTCAAAGGCTGTTGTGAGGTGCTGGTGTTCCTATGTTCAGCAGAAAGACACACCACCCAGTCCCGCGCCATCCTCACCATCCTCACCATTGGTCTTATGTTTGAGCTCATCATGGCAGCCGCTGTGTCAGTCCACCTTGTCTTCCTCTTTTTCACTGCCCGCCGCTTCACCAAGGGTGAGGGCCTTCTCCAAGGACTGGCCTCTCCTGACAACATGTTCAAAGTAAGTGAGACGAAGTCTCCCCAGGCTTGCTCTCAGGAGCCTTCTTGGCTGCACGTCTTCCAACACAGACTTGTTTGTTCTTTTGGCAGGTTGTAGTCATTGCAAGAATCTTTTGCAGCACCATAATTCAAATGCATCCATTTCTTAGGTATTCAAATTCAACGTCCAACGTTTACGTGTCTATGAAGTGATTGGAAAGACCATGGCTTGAGTCAGGCACACCTCAGTTCTCAAAGTAACATCGTTGCCTTTATTTATTTTTATATTTTATTTTACTGGGGGCTTTTACAGCTCTTATCACAATCCATCTATATATCCATTGTGTCATATACATCTGTACCTATGTTGTCATCATCTTTTTCAAAACATTTTCTTTCTACTTGAGCCCTTGGTATCAGCTTCTCATTTTCCCCTCCCTCCCCCATGACCCTTGATAATTTATAAATTATTCTTTCTTTTCCCATGTCTTACAGCGACCACTGTCTCCCTTCACCCACTTTTCTACTGTTCATCCCCCTAGGAGGGGGGTCCATACATCAATTATTCTGTTCCGTTCCACTTACTCCCCATCCCCTTCCTTGACCCACCTAGTATCCCTGCTCCTCTTATTGGTCCTAAGGGGTTTATCTGTCCAGGACTCCCTAATTTTCAAGCTCTTATCTGTACCAGTATACATGTTCTGGTCTAGCCAGATTTGTAAGATAGAATTGGGGGTCATGATGATGGGGGAGGGGAGAGAAGCACTAAAGAACTAGAGGAAGGTTATGTGTTTCATCTGTGCTGTACTGCACCCTGACTGGCTTGTCTCTTCCTTGTTGTCCTTCTGACAGGGGGTGTCCAATTGACTACTGATGGGCTTTGGGCATCCACTCTGCCCTCCCCCTCATTCCCATTGATATGATTTATTTTGTTTTGTTTTGTGTCTTTGATGCCTGATACCTGATCCCATCGACACCGCATGGTCACACAGGCTGGTGTGCTTCTTCCATGTGGGCTTTGTTGCTTCTCAGCTAGATGGCCGCTCATTTATCTTCAAGCCTTTAAGACCCCAGACTCTACATCTTTTGATAGCCGGGCACCATCAGCTTTCTTCATCACATTTGCTTATGCACCCATTTTGTATTCAGTGATCGTGTCAGGGAAGGTGAGCATCACAGAGTACTGTGTTTTTAAAGAGGTGGTGCACCTCCTCGTGAAGTTTCTCTTTCTCTGTCTTGGTTGGAGTGGTTCTTAATCAGACTCCATTGCTCCAGAGCAAGGGCCAGTATTTGTGGATAACACACTGTGTCACATAATGTGTGCATTATGAAAAAGTAATATATTATGTGCAGTGTGAAAGAGTGTGAAATATTGTGATATTTACCAAAATGTGACAGAGAGACATGAAGTGAGCATGTTGTTGGAAAAATAAGGGGACATGGGGTTGTCTGACACAGGGTTGCCACAAACCTTCAATTAAACACACACACAGTATCTGTGAAGCATAATATATAGAAGTCTGTTTGTATTAACAGAGGGGGAAAAACTGAAAATAAATGTGCTGAACTATCAACAGTAGGTATTTCTGGGTCTTAAATTGTAGGTGATTTTAATGTATTTCTTTTTTATTTTCAATATTTACCTAATTTCTATAATATGTATATTATTTCTATCTCAAGGGAGGAAATATAAACATCAATAAAATATACAGCTGGTATTCGCTGATGACTGCTTCTCCTTTCATGCCTGGAATTAGGGAAGGGAGCATGTTTTGATGGCACACTCTCTCACTTCTTTCTGTTCGCTGAACTGATTTGGAAAACGGGACCCTCCACGAACACCAAATACTCTCTTTGGAAATGGCACAGTTTGGAGGCTTGGTGTACTGGTGAGGAGCTGGGCTGCTAACCTCAAGGTCAGCAGTTTGAAACCACCAGCAGCTCAAAGGGGCATGAAGGGTTGCAGTCTCAGCAACTCACAGTTTCTGATGACCCTACTCTGCCGGAGAGGGTCTTTATGAATCTGTGTCCACTCAAGGGCCGTGAGTTTGGTTTGGATTTTGACTTCCTGTTCTTCTGATGTAAGAGTCCTTCTCTCGGAGGCTAAATAGTTTTTTTCCATGCAGAAGAGTTAATAAGAAAATAAAACACATGATTTGAAATGTTTGGAATAATTAAAAATTCTAACAGGAAGTTGTATAGATAATACCGAGGGGATTCTTGGTATCTTTCACCCAATTTCTTCATGAAGCAACTTTCAGATACGACAGTGCATAGCTTCAATATCCTTGTTTTTTCAGTGTGTGTTGAGCATTAAGCAAAAGCCTCACTGTCTTTTCTTCTTTTCTCTGTTTTGA
The DNA here is from genome assembly GCF_000313985.2 of Echinops telfairi. NCBI lineage: Eukaryota > Metazoa > Chordata > Mammalia > Afrosoricida > Tenrecidae > Echinops > Echinops telfairi. Next base: position 4,325,691 of record NW_022108124.1, on the reverse strand, counting down.
ATAACTTCTCATGGTTTACCTAGAGTCCTTGATGTTTGGCAAGAAATCTCAGCCTTTTATATTGTTTAATTCTACTTACCATATCAGTGTGTAGACATTACCACTTAGCTGCACTTTCGGTTCAAGAGTGAATTTGCTCTGTACTGCTCCCATTATATTGAATTACCAGATATTGAAACTTACTTGGCTTCGCTTAGAAGCAAGGAGCAAGGACATTGAGGGAAGAAATGCCTTTTTTTTTATTGGAAAAATTATTTTATTTTTATTGTTGCTTTTGAGACTGTACACAACAGAGCACACATCATGCAACATGCGTCTACTTGAATGTGGAAAAAAGACAATCTTACCAGACTTCAACCAAGTGCTCCACGATGTGATTGCAACATGCTGGCTTGGAGTAGGAAACCAGTGGAGAGGTCTGAGGGGCCGGCCCCAATCCCAACCATGTGGACACATGCCTCTCCCCCCAGAAGAATTTATTTCAGAGGGTAGCACTGAATCTGCAGCCCTGGGAGGGGGACATGTCAGATCAGAGCACATAGGAGCAAATGAAGGAGGAGGAAGAGAAAGTGGAGCACATCCTGGCCCACCAAGCCTTGACTACGATATTCTCTCTCAGAGCAGCCAATCCACAGAGAAGAGCATATGACCAGCCCCACTATAAGATATGCCATCCCTCAAGAATGATGTACAAATGCGCTTTACACAATTGATGTGTGTATGGATTGCGATAACAGTTGTATGAGCCCCTAATAAAATGTTTTAAAAAAAAAG
>NW_022108124.1:4299811-4323837 GCF_000313985.2 Echinops telfairi | reverse complement strand
GGATCAGGTATCAGGCATCATCAGAACAAAAAATCATATCATTGTGAATGAGGCAGGGGAGTGCAGAGTGGAGACCCAAAGCCCACTGGACATCCCCTTACAGAAGGGTCTTGGGGAGGAGATGAGCCAGTCAGGGTGCAGTGTAGCAACGATGAAGCATGCAACTTTCCGCTAGTTCCTGAATGCTTCCTCCCCCCACCCCCCAACTATCATGATCCAAATTCTACCTTACAAATATGGCTAGACCAGAGGATGTACACTGGTACAGATAGGAACTGGAAGCACAGGGTATCCAGGGTGGATGATCCCTTCAGTACCAGTAGTGTGAGTGGCGATACCGGGAGGGTGGAGGGAGGAAGGGGGGGTTGGAAAGGGGGAACCGATTACAATGATCTACATATAACTTCCTCCCTGGGAGATGGACAACAGAAAAGTGGGCGAGGGGAGACGTCGGACAGTGCAAGATATGACAAAATAATAAGTTATAAATTATCAAGGGTTCATGAGGAGGGGAGAGCAGGGAGGGAGGGGGAAAAATGAGGAGCTGATGCCAGGGGCTTAAGTGGAGAGCAAATATTTTGAGAATGATGAGGGCAATGAATGTACAAATGTGCTTTACACAATTGATGTATGTGTGGATTGTTATAAGAGTTGTATGAGCCCCTAATAAAATGGTTAAAAAGAAAAAAGAAAAGACAGTCTTGATTGATAAAAACTCCTTCCTTGTCATTTCTTTTGTGTTGTGTTCCCATCAGGTGAGCATTTTTAAATTAATGATCTATGATTGATACTGTGATTGATAATGAGTTTAAATAAACAAAACACAAACTCTGATCACTCTTCTTGACAAGGTGCTCAAAGGGACAGCACTACAGCACAGAGGCGGTGGGAGTCCATGAAGTATGGGCTCTACAGTCAACTCCCTGAGTTCAAACTCTGGTTTAAACTGTGCTGCCCTGAGCAACTGTCTATTCCTCAAATTCCAAATTTACTCAGCCCATTGTAAACACTCAACAAGCAGTAGCTATCACCACAGTTGCAGAAACTATAATAATTAATTCACACCCTTTGAGGTTCCCAATACAGAGCAGCTTATGCTATTCAAGAATTCCTTAACAGGAAAGAGCAACAATGATATGTCATTGATCAAGGTTTCATGAGGGTGGTGGGGAGGGGAAAAAAGAGCAGCTGATACCAAGGGCTCAAGTAGAAAGAAATTGTTTTGGAAATGTGGAAGGCAACATATATACAAGGGGCTTAACACCATTGAATGATGGATTGTTAGAAGACTTGTAAGCACCCCCCAATAAAATGATTTTTAAAAAAAAGAATTCCTTAAGACATTACAAAGTTACATTCATACTATGATAGGCAGCCCTGGTGGCCCAACGGTTAAGCACTTGACTGCTATGGGGAAAGCTGACAGTGTGAACCCTCTAGGGGCTCCTAGGAGGACAAACATGGAGAAGAACTTCATAAAGATCGCAACTCAGGGGACTCTGGGGCAGTTCCATTCAGTCACCTGGGATCACGACAAGTTGAAAATCAACTCCATGGCGCTAAAAAACAACACTGATTCACAAATTCTTAAGTACCCCTCAATTTTATACTCTAACAAGTAAATCTATAAAACTCCTGGTATCCATGGGTTAGTAAATGGTTATAATTTCTCTTCCCCATCTATACCACCAGGTACCCAAATGACCAAATTTCCTAATTGCCCCTGACATCTGGTTTCCAGCACACTTGTGTTTGTCTCTATTCACATAACTGAATGTAGTTATGTTTATTTCATGTCTACACACTAGGTACCCATTGCCACGGAATCGACTCTGACTCACAGTGACCCTACTCAGGGTTTCTGGGACTAAACTCTCCCGGGAGTAGACAGTCTCCTCTTTCTCCCAACCTTGCCATTAGCAGCCCAGTGCCTATGACCAGGAAGTTGAAGAGTGATTGGGAGATCAATCATGAGTTTATTGAACACGGAGCCGCCACACAGGGTGAGTATGTGCTGGTGACATAGTTTATCCTGTAGAAGAGCACCTAGGGCCATGAGCCCAGAATAGGGGTGGTTTGGCTTTGTCCATTTAGTGTGAGGAGTGGCTAGGTGAAAAAAAAATAAACCAAAAATATTCTATCATTTTTCTAAGCTGTTGGAAGAGTATTTTCCTAATTCATGGAAATGCATTCTACCAGCTAATTGATTAAGTAAAAGCAGAGGAAACAATTAAGTGCAACATGTGAAAGAGCACGTCTTTGAAAACAAACAAACACACAAAAAAACAAACAAAAAACCCTCAAATGGAGAGCTAGACATTCTTCTTAGCTTTCAAGTGTTCATAAGTGCTCCAGCAGTCCTCGGAAATGTTGCATATACCCAGGCCAAAGAATTATGTACTTTAGAAACAAGGACTTCTACAGAATGTGTGTATGTTGACAGAGCAATAAGTAGTGCTTACTACAATGAGAATGATTCGTGTTGTAGATTGAATTGTATCCTCCAAAGAGCTATGTTGAAGTGTGACTTCGGGAAAATGGAGTCTTTCCTAGAAGAAATTATCAAATCAATGTCTTCAAAAGAACACATAGAGGCGGAAGATAACTTGTCTTAAATAGCATTCTCTACTTTATATCTAGGCTCTAATACCTATTGAAATTGCTCACAGAATTCACAGACGAAATTCATGATGAAAGGGTCTGTTAAGGAAGTCAATACATTGTAACGTGAATGAGAAATGTTCAGGATAGAGTTGTTTATCAGGATATGCTACAAACGTCTTCCAGGGTTGCTTGAGCCTTCAGGTCAAGCCCCATGCAGTCAGCAAACCCAGTTCTGCCAATTAAATACTCAGAGGCAACCCACTCCACAAGCCAGCCTCCTGCACAAAAGCACTCCTCTTTCCTTGCTCTGTGGTCCTGGAAGTCCATCCCTCTGTTCCAGATGCTCCTCTGATGTTACAGTTGTCTTCTGAATGCAGTAGGTCCACTGGGCAGAATTCGTGAGATTCACAGGACGCACTCCACTCCTGGTTCTTAAATGGTAATGAGATCCTCCTGCTGCTTCACAGAAGGCGCATTTAATGTGCAAGAGGAGGGCATTCTAGGAATCCTGTTCACAGTTACTCACAGCTGAACCCTCTCAGTATTTTCCCCCACCGTCTTATCAGACCCATGCAGGAAAAGGTCATTTGGTGGGAGTAACAGATTTTGGCTAGAAAATCCACATGAAATAATCCACTGCTCCTGCACTGCTGTGTGAAGATATATAATTACAAGTCTAGAACCACCAGAAAGTGCACGGCTTTAGTGAAAGCCCATAAACTGAGAGAAACAAGGAAGGAGTCCCTAGAACTGACACACAGAGAGCAGGTTTCTACCAACTTAAGTCCTGAATTGAGACTCCTAGCCTCCAGACTGTGAGATAGCAAATGTCTATTTATTGAAGTTACCTACTTGTGGTATCATTGCTGATGTCAGATGGATCTTGGCTGAAAGCAGAGAGTACCAGAAGATGTTTACATGTGTTTTATTGATTATGTCAAGGCATCTAACTGTGTGATCATAACAAACTATGGATAGCCTTGAAAAGAATGAGAATTCCAAAACATTTCATTGTGCTCATGAGGAACTTGTATATGCATCAAGAGGCAGTTGTGAGAACTTGTACATGGATCAAGGGACTTCTGCGTGGTTTAAAATCAGGAAAGGGGGGGAGCGGGAAGGGAGGGGAAAAACGAGGACCTAATGTCGGGGGTTTAAATGGAGAGAAAATGTTTTGAGAAATGATGTACAAATGCGCTTTACACAATTGATGTGTGTATGGATTGGGATAACAGTTGTATGAGCCCCTAATTAAATGTTAAAAAAATAAAATAAAATAAAATCAGGAAAGTTGTGTGTCAGGGATGTAACCTCTCACCACATTTATTCAATCTGTATGCTGAGCAAATCATCAGAGAAGCTAGATTTAAATGAAGAATGAGACATCTGGATTGGAGGAAGGTTTATTAACAGTCTGTGATATGCAGGCAACACAACCTTGCTGCTGAAAACGAGGAGGACTTGAAGTACTTGCTGCTGAAGATTAAGGATTGCTGCCTTAAGTATGGATTGCAACTCAATGAAAAGAAGATCAAAATCCTCACAACTGGACCAACAGGTACCAGCATGATAAATGGAGAAAAGGTTGACGTTGTCAAGGATTTCATCTTGCACGGATCCACATCGATGCTTAAGGAAGCAGCAGTCAAGAGATCAAAAGCTACATTGCATTAGGTAAATGCAGCATAAGACCACTTCAGAGTATTGAAAAGCAAGGATGTTACATTGAGGACTAAGGTGGGCCTGGCCAATGTCCTGGTATTTTCCATGGCCTCATAAGCATGTGAAAGTTGGCATTGAATAAAGAAGATTGAAGAAGAATTGATGCGTTTGAATTCTGATCCTGGAGAAGAGTATTGAAAGTACCATGGGTTTCTAAAAGGACCAACAGATCGGTCTTTGCAGAAGTATGGCCAGAGTGCTCCTTAGAGACAAGGATGGCAAGGCTTTGTCTCCAGTACTTTGGACATGTTGACAGGAGAGCCCAGCCCCTGGATAAGGACATCATGTTTGGTAAAGTAAGGAGGCAGCAAGAGGGATGGATGGACACAGAGGCTGCAGCAATGGGCACAAGCATAGGAACAACTGTAAGGATGATGCAGGACCGGACAGTGTTTTAGTCTGTTGTGCACAGGGTCACTGTGGGTTGGAACTGACTTGACGGTGCCTAACAACAAAAACACTTGTAGTATTTTGTTATGGAAGCCTTAGTAAACGAGGACAATTTGCGACAAACCATTGGACAGGTCTGGTAGCCGAACCCAGATAAGTCTGCTATAATAAAAGCCATAATAACAACAAACAAACAAACCAAAAGCCACTGCCATGGGAGGCTGTGCATCTTTCACAGGAGCAGATAACCTCATCTTTCTCCCACAACGCTGACCTTTCAGTTAACACCTAAATGCTTCACCCACAGGACCACCAAATGAAACCCATGGCCACTGATTCAACTTCGACTCATAGCAACCCTACAGGGCAGAATAGAATTGTCCCCTTTGCATTTTCAAGACTGTAAATCTGGTGGATTTGAACTACTGACCTTGTGGTTATCAGCCTAAAGTGTAATACACTCTGCCACCAGGGCTCCTCATACAGGAATAACTACCGAAAGCTGTATGTTTCTGAAAACCTCTCCATAAACTGTATCTCTTTAGCCCTCACTGTCTCTTGTTTTTCCTCCTCTCCTCCATGAACCAGCTTCTGTTTTTACCAAGGTCCACACTTCCGGCAGGAGGAGCCTGGGAAATAATTGTCTCCCACACAGTTCTTATCTCATCGCATAAACATCCCCATCCACCACTGAATACTGTCATCAAATACAGAAGGGCTGACCTTTATTATGAAAGTTTATATGGACACGATACTGGGTCAAAAAAGCAAAAGAATTATTTGTAAATATTATTATTTGTATCATTATTAGTTTATTTGTAAATTTATTCATACTATTTGTAAATATTATTATTATTATTATTTGTAAATATTCCCTTACAAAATGGTTTCTCAAACTCCCACATAGGTAACACTAGTCTTTTTTTTTTTTAATGTCACTGAATTATACTTTTAAAAAAAATCATTTCATTGGGAGCTTGTACAACTCTTATCACAATCCATCCATCCATCCATTGTGTCAAGCACATTTGTACATTTGTTGCCATAATCATTCTCAAAACATTTACTTTCCACTTGAGTCCTCATTTTTCCCCTCCCTCCTCACTCCCCCTGCCTCATGAACCCTTGATAATTTATAAGTTATTATTATTTTGTCATGTCTTACACTGTCTGATGTCTCCCTTCACCCACTTTTCTGTTGTCCATCCCCCAGGGAGGTAGTTATAAGGAGATCCTTGTAATCAGTTACCCCTTTCCACCCAACCCTCCTTCCACCATGCTATAATCACCACTCTCACCACTGGTCCTGAAGGGATCATCTGTCCTGGATTCCCTGTGTTTTCAGTTCCTGTTTGTACCAGTGTACATCCTCTGGTCTAGCCAGATTTGTAACACTAGTCTTTTCTGGCCCATGGCATCTGCATTTTGGGCAGTCAATTGCTTGCTGCACAATTTTCGGATACAGTGAACATCTAAAACAATGAGAATATGATACAAACTCATTGGAAACTGAAGATGTAGATATTGTTAAAGATGCCAGAATTCCATGAGATCCACTGATGTAAAGTTAGTTCTGAGAAATACAGTTACCTTTCTTCCCTCTAGCCCCCCAAATACAAAGTAATTGATAATGAAACTCTGGAAAAATGAATCCACTTAACCAGCAAAAATTATAAAATTCATAATATTGAACACTTTTAATAAGAATGATTGCATATGTTGATAAATAATCCTTTCGCAATCATGTTGCAAGTATCAAATGGATTTTGCTAAAGCAGTTGCCTTGAGACAAAATTAAGACGTTCATTCTAAGACAGTGCGCAGTTTCAACTATAGCCTAAATTTTGTTCAAGATGAGACAAAAGAAAATTTCATTATTTGTTCCTTCTAAAGAACAAATTTCAATCAAAATTTTATTTGTTTACTATAAAATCAGGTTCCCTCTTTAAGTAGCTTTTAACAATGGCATTTGATCCATCCTCAAGGAGGAAAGCTATGCATCTAAGCATATAAGCGAAGATTAGATGACTAGGTGATCTAGGGTATAGCTTTATCTTTTCCATGGAGCAGCTAGTGGGTTAGCAACCTACTGCTTAACCTACAGGGCTGCTTCCACTCCTACAGTAAAGGTTTCTGGGTTTTCTTTTGAAAAGGTTTCTGGGTTTTCTTTTGAACTAAGGAGCCATGGTGGCTCAATAGTCAAGCTCTTGGCTTCTGACCCAAAGGTTGGCAGTTCAAACCCACCCAATAGCACTCTTGGAGAACCATCTGGTGATGTCCCTATTTGGAGAAGTGGCAACAAGAGAAACCAAGAAGAAGGAGCTATAGTGGAAGTGAAGACGATGAGACCAAGCCATTGGCTTCCCATCTATGGAGCAAGTAAAGCTGCGAGTGCCTTCCAGCAATAAGCTTATTTGAAGATTGTGCCCTTTGGGCATTTATCAGCACTGAAGGAGGTCTGTGACTCTTCCCTGAGCAGAGTGCAAAGGATCACTTGGCCAAGGACCAGAGAGAGCAATATGCCTAGCAGCAGGGCTGACAAAAAAACAACAAAGTCAAAGAACTGTATCCTTAATGCTTTTGGATCCTGACCTGTTAACCTTCCCCAATAAACCCTCGTGGATGTTGTCTGTGACTTCTGTGTGGCCATTGCAACCGGTTATCAAAACCAGCAGAGAAATAGAGTGCTGTGGGAGGGATGGTACCACCCTTCCCTTCTTTCATACTTTCTTTCTCTGCTTTCCGTTTTAAATTCTTTTCTTCTATTTCTCTTTCCTTTTTTTCCCTTCCCTTTTCTTTCTCTTAGTTGTTTCTTTACTATTTTCATTTCACTTTTCTGGTTGCCCCTCCTGTGGCAGTTACATAATCTCCTGTCAACTTGCGAAGGGGTGGAGTCTAGTCTGGCAATAAGCTCGCAACTTAATGACCCCATTTGGAGGTGCAAAGAAGATAAATAACTCACTGGAGGCCGGACACACTCTCTCTGCTTCGCCTCTCTGTGAAACATTCCTGTTGACAAGCCACATGGAAGCCAAGGTGAGGAAGCCCAAGCCCTGGAGCTAGAGGAGCCATGTGGAGACCCATACCAGCACTAAGATGTTTCCACTGCCACTGGACCCACAAGACTTTCCACCCACTGGCCTGTGATCTTCCTGCATTTGGCATCATTGCATGGCTGCTTGAGTCTAAAGAGGAATTTATGGACTAGTATCAACATGTGGGGTAATATCAGACTCATGGACTTGACCTGGACTGGGTTGGGATGTTTTCTTAATGTATAATTGCTCTTTGATATAAAGTTGTCTCATACACACATATGAGTGTCTATGAATTGGTTTCTCTAGTCACTCAGGCTAACATATCTCCCTCGCTTTGCTTTTTAATTTTTCTTTCTTTCACTCTACTCTTGATTTTCCTCTTTTTAGTTATGAAATTCTTTTTTTCCTTGATGTTGCTTTCTTGCTTTCCCAAGCTCATTTACATATATTTAAATTAGTTTACTTTTTGACTGTTGTTCATGTTGGTTTTTTCTCTTTGTTTTTTATTATTGTTGTTGATGATGATGTTGTGACACCTAACTGGAGAGAGCACCATGCCTACATAACCCAGCTTCATCTGTACCTCTTCAGTCACATCTATAGGGCATGGGGAGTTCTTTGGCCAGAGAACCTACAATGGTAGACAACAACCTGAGATCAACGTACATAAAAACAATAATCAGAAGTCAATGCAGACATAGAAGCACTCAAAGTAAAATGAAACTCCTAGATGGAAAATAGCCATAAATATCAATTTGCAATGAAGGCAATGATAAACTAAATAGACGAGTTTAACTATAGAACTTTCAAATAGAGAGGAAGTCAAGTAGCTAGAACAGACTGTTTCAAACTCGGGAAGAAATTAATAAATAACAAGTTAACCTCAAAGAAAATGAGCAAACCTCATCAAAATAAAAAGGAGAAAAATAAGATTAGTAAGCACTGAAACAACATCCACAAAGAAAGTGACAAGAAAACCCATGAACAAAGTGAACTCATCAAGAAAATTATATGAAATAAAGAAAAGAGCAACACCATACAAAAACATATAGCAAAATAACTGCAGTAAATTACACTAAATGTTATTGGGTTAAATGCACAAGAGACATAAAGAGTAGAAGAATTAATGGGAAAACAAGACCTATCACTATGCTGTCTATAAGAGGCATACCTTAGACACAAATAGACTAAAAATCAAAGGATGGAAAAATATATTAAGTGAACGGCAGTCAAAAGAGATCTGGAATGGCAATATTAATTTATGATAAAATAAACTTTAACGCAAAATCTAGCATACGAAAAAGAAGGGCATTATATAATGATTAATTGGATTAAAAAGTGGGAAATGGATTAAAGGGTCAACTGACTAAGAAGACATAACCATAACAGATATACAGTATATGCAACCATTGGAGGAGCTCCAAAATACATTAAGGGAACTAACAAAATGAAGAGAGAAATAGACAACAATGCAATAATAGATGGCAACTTTAATACACCACTTTTGATGAACAATATACCAACTAGAAAGAAGTTCAAAAGAGACACAGAAGAGCTAAGGAAGCTTGACTTCATAGACACATCCAGAACATTCCACCCAACAACAACACAACACTGATTCTTTTCCAGAGCACATAGAGCAGCCTTCAGATAGACCAAATGATAGGCTACAAAGAAGTCCTCAACAAAATTTAAAACACTGAGATATTACAGGGAATCTTCTCACATGAAAATGTTATAAAATTAGAAATCACAAGGTGCCACAGGGGTCAGTTATCAGGTAACAAAGAACAAAAAATCATATAATTGTGTGCTCACCTCCTTGATACGATCGCTGAAGACAAATGGGTGCATAAGCAAATGTGGCAAAGAAAGCTGATGGTGCCCAGTAATCAAAAGGTATAGCGCCTGGGGTCTTAAAGGCTTGAAGGTAAATAAGTGGCCATTTAGCTCAGAGGCAACAAAGCCCACATGGAAAAAGCACACCAGCCTGTGAGATCACGAGGTGTTGAAGGCATCAGGTATCAGGCATCATCAGAACAAAAAAGTCATATCATGGTGAATGAGAGGAGTGCAGAGTGGAGACCCAAAGCCCATTAGTAGGCCACTGGACATCCCCTTACAAAATGGTCTCGGGGAGGAGATGAGCCAGTCAGGTGCAATGTAGCAACGATGAAACATACAACTTTCTTCTAGTTCCTAAATGCTTTCTCCCCGCTGACTATCATGATCACAATTCTGCCTTACAAATCTGGCTAGACCAGAGGATGTACTCTGGTACAGATAGAACTGGAAACAGGGGATCCAAGGCAGACGATACATTCAGTACCAGGGGTGAGAGTGGTGGTACTGGGAAGTTGGGAGGTTGGGGTAGAGAGGGGGAACCGATTAGAAGGATCTACATATAATCTCCTCCCTGGGGGACGGACAACAGAAAAGTGGGTGAAGTGAGACATCGGACAGTGCAAGATATGACAAAATAATAACTTATAAATTATCAAGGGTCCATGAGGCCGGGGGGAGCAGGGAGGGAGGGGGGGAAATGAGGAGCTGATGCCAGGGGCTTAAGTGGAGAGCAAATGTTTTGAGAATGATGAGGGCAATGAATGTACAAATGTGCTTTACACAATTGATGTTTGTATGGATTGTGATAAGAGTTGTATGAGCCCCTAATCAAATGATTTTTTAAAATTAGAAATCAACAAAGGAAGATCAAGAAAGAAAAAACTCAAATACTTAGAAATTAAGTAACTTATGAATCATAGATGAGGGATGTGACTTCATGTGACTGTTTCAGCTTAAAAAAAAAAAGGCAGGGGAAACACACATGGATTAAGCTCCTGGTGAATCCCACTGACCATGGATCAGGGATAAGAATAGCCTTGTTAAAATGCAGAATGCATTAGAAAGTGGATTGTTGTAGATGGAGTTAGATTAAAATTCAGCACACTATAATTTGATCTCTCTTTTGATCCATTTGCATTTGTTTGAGTTTTTCATATTTTCTGCTTTCTTTCAGTTATGGTATTTATGTATTTTACTTTGTTATTCTTGTTTGTTTTGTTTTTCAGTATTTTTCTATATATGAAATCCAGGACAGGTAAGTAAGTCTATAGAGACAGTAATTGGATAAATGATTCTTTGGGCGTATGGCAAGGGAGGCTGGGGGGAAATGGTGAGCTAAAAACAATAAGTATAAGAATGAAGAAAATGCTCTAAAACTGACTATGGTGATGATTATACAACTCTTCTTGATATGATTAAACCATCCAATTGTATTACATGTGGGTTATATGCTAATAAAATTGAGAAAGAAATAAACAAATGAATGAATAAATAACACCTCCCTAAAAACAACTAAATAATGCAGCTGTTCTCAACCTGTGGGTTGCAAACCCTTTGGGGGTTGAACAACCCTTTCACAGGGGTCGCCCAATTCATAACAGTAGCAAAGTACAGTTATGAAGTAGCTACAAAAATAATTTTATGGTTGACCGGTCACCACAACATTAGAAACTGTATTAAAGGGTCGTGGCATTAGGAAGGTTGAGAACCACTGAACTAATGGAGGAAATAAAAAGTGAAACGACAAGAACAACAAAAACCCTTAAATCAAATGCAAATGAGAACACAACGTACCCAAACCTCTGGGACATAGCAAATGCAGTGCTCAAAGGGCAAATTATAGCTGTTAATGCATGCAAACCTTAATTTGAACATCTACAAAAATTTTAAAAAGAGAAAAATAAATGTACAACCACCAGAAGAAAATAAATAAGAAAGAAATGAAACAGAAATTAAATCAGAAACAAATGAAACAGAATATGAAAACAATTGAAAGATGCGATAAGACAAAAAGTTGGTTCTTTGAAAAGATGAACAAAATCAACAAATCACTGGCAAAACTAACAAAAGGATGAAGGAGACGGTGCAATGACAACTGAAATGGGCAACAGCAAAAAAATCCACCTGAAAGAAGAAGGGGAAGAGGAGAATGCTATGAAGAATTATACTCCAACACATTTAAAACTTTAGGAAAAAATAGGCGCATTTTTAGAAACACACTACGTACCTAAATGAAAACAAATGGAAGTACAACACCTGAACAAACCTAAAACAAGCCCAAACAAAACAAAAATCATCAGACAGGTCAAGATAAAATGTCCAGTTAAAAAAAAAAGTTTGGGCCAAGATAGCTTCACTGGTGAACCCTAACCACACATTTAGGAAAGAGCTGACACCACTGCTTCTCAAACTGACCCAGAGTACAGGGAAAGTTGGAGCACTTCCTAATTCATTTTATCAAATACGCATGACCTTGATACCCCAAACCAGGCAGCCAAATCACTCACCGCCACCTTAGACAAGGGTTTCCAGTCTGTAAATCTTTATGGAAGTAGACTGCCTCATCTTTTTCCAGCTGACGGATTGGTCAGTTTGAAGGGATGAATTTGCAGATAACAACCCAATACTGAACCTGATAGCACTACCAGATTTCCATAAGACAAGTGGAGACATCACCAAAAAAAGAAAATTATAGATCAATATTCCTCAGGATTCAAAAATTCTCAACAAAATCCTAGCCAATAGAATCCAGCCATGCATCATACATATACACACACATACATATACTGACCAAGTGGAATTCTGTGTTAAAGTGCAAGTTCTTAACATGACTCGGCTATCTATGTCTCTGTAACTCCCACCAACTGTTTGGATGGGATTTGCAGACTTGCAAAATACTGTTAGAGGGGGCAGTTCTATTTAGTCACCATTTTCCTGGTTGTAAGAGAGCTGTCTCAGAGGCAAAAAGAAGAGTCCCCATGGGAGCATATTCGAGAACCCTGTCTGAAGGGCATAGGCCACGACCAGAGGCTAAAGCAAGGAGACCAAGAGACAGAGGAGACTGTGAGGCAGAGCAGCCAACAGGCTCCCTGGCCCACAGAGGCAGAGGTCAAGAGACCATACGGCTGAGAGTCTGAGGGCCCGAGAAAGAGACCTGGCTGCTGGCTGAGGAGAGGCGTTGCTGTGGCCCAGTGACTGCATCCTTAATGTTTTCTCATCCTGGCTCGTGGTAACCTGTTAACTTCCCTAACAAACTCACTGTCATCAGGTTGATTCTGATCCACCGGGATGCTATAGGACAGGGTAAAATTGCCCCCGTGAGTTTCTGAGACTGTAACTCTTTCCAGGAATAGAAAGCCCCTGTAACTATGAGTTCTGTGTGACCTGAGCCATGATGAATCATGGAACCCAGCCGAGAAGTAGAATGCCATGGGAGGAATAGGTGATGCCTGAATAAGTAAAGAAAGAGGCATGGCTGACCTCTGCTTGTGACGACTGGCCTTGGTCTGGTGTGGCTTCTCCTCTCTTGTACAGCCAGAGGTCAGACATAGCCTCCGTGGCATTTTCATTCATCCAGCTACACAACAACGGGGGAAAATGTCCCTGACATCTCCCTCAATGAGCTCCTGAGCCATCTCTGGGTTCCTACTGAAATTCAAGAAGTGTTTCCAAGGAGAGGGAAGCGTTCTCTAACCTAGCTCACTGAAGGTCACAAAGTGCAATCACAGTTAAATCCAGAGAAGAACCAAGCAGGCTGTACTGGCCTACCCATTTAAAAAGCCAACTTGTACCTCAACTTCAGGAAGCTGGGTGTACAAGCAGACTTTTGTGCTGCTGTGAGCTGAATTATTCAGGGAAATTTAAGTTTCTCAAAATAGTTTTTGATCAATATTTTGGAAGTCGTCTTACCCCATGAAAGGTGAGTTTATACCTTCAAAAACAAATTGTTTAAACATCTGGCCCCACATCACAATTATCCAGCTGTTTAAAAAACCTATTGGCTTAAAGCAAGCTGGAGAGATTAGGCCTATTTAAAAATAGCTCTTCCTAAGGAAAATTTGAAAGAAAAAAGGAAAGCTTTCATTAGAACCATGAAACACTTTTTTATTTTGAAATCTAACCAAAACCATGTTAAATGCTTAGTGTGAACTTTTTTAGACTTGGAAAGAAAAATGTAGTAGATTGAACAAGCCTTTTCCTATGGTGCTCAAAAGAAAGGCTTACTGTTTACAGTGACAAATATGCTAATGACATTTGTAGGAAGATGACACAACTGCTGTCTTATCACACATCTCATTTTGAGAAATATTTTTCAATTATTATCATCAACTCCTATTAAATGTTTTAAAGATGGGTCATATATTGAAGCAATGCCAGTGTTGGGGGTCATTCATGCTAGCTCTAGTTGTGAAATATGAATTTCAGCTATAAGATAGACTATTCAATTGCATCAGTATTCATGATTTTGAGATGATATATTTTATCATGAAGTAACTATAAGCTGTCAACAAAGGATTATAAAATGTGCGCTAATACCATATTAAAAACACTAATTTTTATATGGCTATGTGCTATTTACATCCAAAAGAAATTTAGAATAGTTTACTATAATAGTTTACTCTAAAGGGCATATGAGAAAATTTGACCATTGAAATGAAATGCCATGTAGAATAGAGGAAACTACATTGGTTCCATGGATAAATTTACTGACTGCTTATTACATGCTGCTTAGAGCCTTCTGTCAGTGAGAGCATAAAGAGAAACATGAGCCACATGATTAGCACCATGTGAACAAAGGAAGCATGCTATTATTTATTTGGGGGGAGGGGCAATCTTTTCCTGATACTAAATCCTTAAAGGAAAGAGGAGAACAGCAATGAATCTGCCAAATCCTTCAGGACATGGATGAACCTGGAGAACATTATGCTCAGTGAAACAAGCCCATCACAAGAGAACAAATACTGGATCAGACCACTATTGTAAAAGGTCCAATAAAGGTTTTCACACTGAAAGAAACATTCTTTGATGGTTCCCAGGAATGGAAAAGGAGGGTAAATTCCTGGCTATAGGGTAGGTACATGTTAACGTGGGTGAAGGCAAAAGCAATAAACAACAGAAGAGAGGTCATCAAAAATTGATGGAGGCAGGGGACGACCCTTGAGGGCATGGAGGAGTTAAAGATAACAAAGATAAATACTCTTATAGACACAGGTTCACAATAACAATGGCCTATGGGTGGATGCATGGATACCCATGGGGGCTAACCAGGTATGAGAGAGTGAACCATACCCCTGAACATACACAAATTTGACAGAGGACATTTGTACTTGTGGGGTTACCTTTGCTGAAGATATTCCTGGATATGGTAGAGCATATGGGGGACAAAATTATGAAAACTTCTTAGATATAATCAAACACCTGGAAGGAATTGATTCTTGGAGACTTGGCTCTGAGTATCATGGTCCCAGGGGACACCAAACTCAACAGCATAACATAGTTCACAAAGACGATGTTCTACATCCTACTTTGGTGAATGGCAACTGGAGTCTTAAAAGCTTGTGAATGGTTATCTCAGGGACAAACTGTTGTTCTCTCCCTATCACGAGAGAAGAAAGGAGAATTAAATCAAAGATGCATGTAAACAATTCTTCCACGGGACTAATGGACCACGCAAACATCGGTCTCCAGGACTCTGAGACTGAAAGAACTGGATGGGCTTGGTTACCACTACCAACTGCTTTGAAAGAGATCACCTTAGAAAGTCGTGTGTAGAGTAGGAGGAAAATATGGAACCAAATCTAAATAATAAAAAAATCCAGATAGAGACTGGTAGAACCTTAGAGACTATAGCCCTTTGTCACTCTTCAGGTCTGGAATTGAACTCACTCCGTGCTTCAGTTGTCACCCAAACAATAGACGAGACCATAAAGGGAAAAATAGCACCAGGGAGGTGCACATCCGTTAGAATAATCAACCACTTGAGATCAAAAGGGCGGCATTGACCACAGGACCAAGTTCAGAGGGTGAGAAAAGAAGGAACACTAGAAACAAGAAACAGGCAGCACAAGAAGGGAGTAGGATGAGTGATGCTATTTGTGGGGATTGCAATCAAGGGCGTGAAATAGAATGTGTATGCTGGTTCACATCTGGGACTGCCTAATCCTACCGTTCATGTCCTTCCCATATCCACCACCACCACCCCCTTTTTTTTCTTTTTTCTTTTTTTTGCAGAGAGTACTTTACACCCTGTAATGGATCAAGAGATATCTCAATAGCTTTGCCAGAAACTCAGAACCATTTTTTTTTCTTGGTATAATCATAGACTCTAATTACTCTCTACAGAAATTGAGATCATAACATTAAGTGATGCTGGATTTCATAAGGTTTGGTTTTAGGTAAAATGCAGGAAGCACACTTTACTCTGTCTCACTCACTGAATGTATCTATAAACCCTAGACAGAATGCACGGGGCAGCTATTTTATGACTCTGAAAAGTAACTGGAAGCAGATGGATTGGGAAAGAAGATCAGAATTGGAAATGTCATCAACCCAACAGTGAATTTTCTATTTTTTCCATCCTCTGCTATTCCCTATCCCGAACTCTTCCTTTTTTCCTTCCTCTGCTAGTCCCTAGCCTGAATTCAAAGCAACACCAAACCCAGGTGTATAGTGGAATCTAGCAACCTGAGAGCAGGCCAATTGTCTGCTAAAACACAACTATAGCATTCTCCACAGGGCTTAAATACAACCTGGAGGACCAGCACCCCAATGAAACCACTTGGGTGACTGGGTATATCACCTCTTCTCCCTCACAGACACAGGAAAGATGGACCCAAGCAGGAGCCTTGGGTCCACTAGTGCTTAGAGAAAAGAAGATGAGGACGAATCCACAAAGAGAAATGAGAAGAGTCCTTGAGGTGGAAGAAAAACCAAGGAAGAGTGGTGTCCAGAAAGCAAAGGAAAAAATATTTCAAGGAAGAGGGAGTCATAAACTGTGTCTAGTGCTGCAGCGAGGTAATTAGATTTAGTATAAATTAACCATGTTGTTGTTATTGGCTACTAATTCCAAGGTTTGTGGTTCGAACTCACCCAGAGATGTCTTGAAAGATCCAGAGCAATCTGCTTCAGAAAGGTCAAACCCATGGAAATCCCATGGTGCATGGTTTTACTCTGCTGGCAACTGCAAGAATAGCTATGGATACTAAAAGAACAGACTCTTTTTTATGATTTTTTAAATGTTCACTTTTCACTCTGAGGAAACACATTTACTCTCTGTGGTAGTTACATAATCCCCGTCAACTTGCAAAGGGGTGGAGTCTAGCCTGTCAATCAGGGTTGCAGCTTGATGACCTCATTTGGAGATAAATAGCTCACTGGAAGCCAGATACACATAGAATCTTTCTGCTTCGTCTTCCCGCTGACAAGACACATAGAGTACACTGATGTAGCCAGGACTCTGGAGCTGGAGGAGCCATGTGGAGACCCACACCAGCACTAAGATGCACTATGATGCTCCCACCACCACTGGATCCACAAGACTTTCTACCCACTGACCTGTGATCATCCTGCATTCAGCATCATTGCATGGCTGCGTGAGTCTAAGGATTTTATGTACTAGTACTGACATATGGGCTAATATCGGACATATGGACTTGATCTGGACTGGGCTGGGATGTTTTCTTAATATACAATTACTCTTTTATATAAAGCTCTTTCTTTTACACATCTGAGTGTCTATTAATTTGTTTCTCTAGCCTACCCAGACTGACACACTCTCTGATAAAAATGTGAATATTTTAAAAATAAAATAAGGCATAAATCATCATCAAGCTTTATTCTCTAGCCTCATTTTTTCTCTTTCTATCCTCTGAAATAAATACTCTATCAGGCTAGCATGTATCCCTCCAGACATCTTTCTGTAAATTTGCTAACAGGACTTAATATATTTCTGGAGAATATACAGAGCATATTACTATGAATTTTTAAGAATCAGAATAATATCCTATAGTGGATACAATTTTTGCAACTTGCTTTTTAGATTTAATATGAAGGGGATTCAAAAAGTATGTGGGAGAATACAGAATTAAAAGATACTGGAATTTTCCCACCCACCCTTTTTGAAGCCCCTCTCAAACATTATGAATGTATTTATTTTCTATTCCTAGTCTATCCTCAGACAAACAGTGCCTTCAAACAGCACACATTTTATATCACACCCTATCCGTGGTTCAGGAGTGCAGACTTGAGTTGGCTGAGTCCTCTGTAAGTCCATAATCAGGGAGGAGCCTGGGCTAAGCTTGGCTTTGGAGGCCTGACTAGGAGAGGTATCCTTCCAAGTGTGGTAACATAATTGATACTCACAAGTAGCCTTGCACAAGCAGAAATTATAGATGACAACACATAGTTCATGTTGCACTTCTAGTAAATCTCACATATCCATATGTAATTGACAGGACACATTTTACATCTAGAATCTCAGCTGCAAAGGAATCTAGAAAATACACATTTTCATTTTCTGCTCCAAATTTTTTTTCTAAATATGCATGCCTCCTTTACTATGTGTAAAATTCTTATAGTAAAAGAGTCTATTTCTAGTATCCATGTTCTGTTCCATTTAACTGCCCGAAATGCATTGCTAGAACCTATTGTTTGAAAAAACTATAAAATATTTTTATTTTGTAGGGAGAAATACTGCTCTAATTTTTCTATTTTAGACTTTTCTGTTATGAATTTTATAGTCATTTTGTCATATTTTAGTCCCAATATATGCTTCATTGATATTTCAGTTGGATATGTGTTAACATTATAAGCTAATTTAGTGAGACCTGATAGGGATGCAATGTTTAATCTCCACTCAGGAAGATGATATTTTTATCAGGTTATTAAAATCTCCTTCTCCCCTCACAGAAGGGTCACAAGGAAAGGACCAGTCAGTGCAGTATAGCACCAATGAGACTAGTTTCAGGAAACTACATTCCTCTAGTTCTTTAATGCTTCTCCTCGCCGTCTCCCCCCCACCCCCGCCTCCCACTATCATGACCCCAGTTCTACCTTACAAATCCAGCTAGACCAGAGCATGGACACTGGTACAGATAAGAACTCTCAACACACAGAATCCAGGACACATAAACCCCTCAGGACCAATATTCAGAGTAGCGATACCATGAGGACAATGGGAAGGTGGGAAAAAACAGGGAGAAAGAGGGAACCGATCGCAATGATCAACTATAACACCACCCCACCCCCCAGAGGGATGAACAACAGAAATGTGGGTAAAGGGAGAGAGTGCATGGTGAAAGATATGTAAATAATAATAATTTATAATTTACCAAGGGTTCATGAGTGAGGGAGAGAGGGAACAAAGAGGAGCTGACACCAAAGGCTCAAGTAGAAAGAAAATGTTTTGAGAATGATGATGGCAACATATGTATAAATGCGCTTGATACAATTGATGTATGAATTGCTATAAGAGCTGTAAGAGCACACAATAAAATGATGGAGATATATATAACTCCTTTTATCTTCCAATAAAGATTTATGGTCTCTTTTGGGTATGTCACAGATTTCTCTTTCAACTGTAGTATTTTCAAATATTGTTATATTCTACATGCCATTGTGAATGACATCATCCCTGTCATATTTTCTAGATTTCTATTGCTGGCATATTTGTCAAATGTTTATCCTGTTGTGGTCTTTGAAAGGTAAGCTTTTTTTGTTTTAATAGTTTTATTGGGGACTCATACAACTCTTACCACAATCCATCCATCCATCCATTGTGTCAAGCACATTTGTACATTTGTTGCCATCATCATTCTCCAAACATTTTCTTTCTACTTGAGCCCTTGGTATCAGCTCCTCAGTTTTCTCCTCCCTCCCCCACCCTCCCTCCCTCCTGAATGCTTTATAATTTATGAATTATTATTATTTTGCCATGTCTTACACTGTCCGATGTCTCTCATCATCCACTTTTCTGTTATCCGCAACCCTGGGAGAGGGTTATATGTAGATCATTGTGATCAGTTCCTTCTTTCTCCCCCACCTTACCCTTACCCTCCTGGTATGGCTACTCTCATTATTGGTCCTGAGGGGTTTATCTGTCCTGGATTCCCTGTGTTTCCAGCTCTTATCTGTACCAGTGTACATCCTCTAGTCTAGCCGGATTTGTAAAGTAGAATTGGATCATGACAGTGGCGGGTGGTGGTGGTGAAGGAAGCATTAGAGAACTAAAGGAAAGTTATATCTTTCATCATTGCTACCCTGCACCCTGACTGGCTCGCGTCCTCCCCAAGACTCTTCTGTAAGGGGATGTCCAGTTACCTACAATTGGGCTTTGGTTCCCTACTCTGTATTCCCCCTAATTCACAATGATATGGTTTTTTTGTTCTTTGATGCCTGATACCTGATCCCATCAACACCTAGTGATCACACAGGTTGGTGTGCTTATTCCATGTGGGCTTTGTTGGAAAGGTAAGCTTTTGAGGGAAAACTGACCTTCAATAAAGCCTGCAAATGAAATGGCATATGCAAGGCCTCAAAGTCAAAGGCAGGCCTTTTAACCAGAGATTAAAACTCAATGTGCTAGGCATGTGCAGTTGTTAAAACTTATTCACTAGTATATCCATGGCGTGGGCACTTCATTGTATGTGCATTTTACCTTAAAAATATATAAATAACTGAACATTAAACATTCGTGAGAGGTATACTGAAGTGTTTAGAGGTTGTGTGCTGATGTCTGCACCTGACTTTGGTATTACCTCAAAATATCTAATATGGATTGGTAAGTAGATAAAAAGACAAATATATGGGGATCCGTTTAAAGAAACAAATGTAGCAACATGTTCATTATGGAAGCCAAATGGAGGATTTGTGGGTGATCACTGCATTTTTTCAGATTTTCTGTGTATTTGAAGTTTTTTTGTTATACAATAATGAAATAAAGCTTATTACCATCTGTACCATCCACACAGTCCTTTAAAGCATCCTTTAATGCCTTTAGTAACTCCTTTAATAACTCAATCAGTTTACCTCCAGCAGGAGCCCCACAGGTGGTCTGATTTGGCCTGTCATTTGTTCGCTAGTGGGGAAGTAAAGCGTCTTTTATTTTCTGGTCTGTGTTTGTTTCTGTTCTCAGATCCTGATCGCTAACCCTGTTGGGAGCAGCATTCCGGGCTAGCTAGTGTAGCAAGCAGCCCAGACAGAAGGTTCAGTCTTCAGGGTGGTTGGTTCATTGTTGAGAAGAAAGGATACAAACCAACTGTATTTGCACTCAAAAGATCAAATTAAAAGGCAGTGGCTTTAAGTTACAGCATGAGTAACAAGCTAAACTTGATCGATTAGGTTTTCATTTGGAATATTACTCCAGGGCTCTTGCATAGCTTTAGTTGGCTTATACAAGTAATAATAGATAAGGATAGATTAAACGAAACTAGGGAGCGGCTCCCACACTTTTCTGTCAGTTCGTCATCATGTGGTGGCATATATATTGCTGTGAGGCTGAACCACAGGGCCCCCAAAGTGAACAGGTTTTAGCTGAGTTTCAAAACTATGAATAGACTATAAAGAAGGACCCGGCTGTCCGATTCAGAGGCATTAGCCGCTTTATGGGTAGCACTAAAATATTGTTAGATACTGAGCCTAATGCAAAGAAGCAGAACGGTGCCAGAAGGTGAGCCCCTTGGGCATGAATCTAGAAAAGCTGAAATGAAATGGAACATATAAAAATGGATATCCTGGGTTAGTGAATTTAAATGGACAGGGACTGGCCATTTTGAATCAGAAATCGTATGGCTTCCTGTACCTGGAATCACAAGAGCGGCATTGTGTTCATTGTCCAAAAAAAGAACATTTCAAGGTCTGTCTTGAAGTACAATACTGTCTGTGATAGGGTTATATCTATCTGCCTTCAAGGAAATCCAATCAATACAATTATTCAAATTTATGCACCAACCACAAAAAGCCATGATGAAGAAATTGAAGAATTCTACCAACATCTAGAGCTTGAAATTCATCAAACATGCAATCAAGATACAGTGATATGATTTTGCAACTCCTCTTGATACGATTGAACTATTGAATTGGGTGATATATGGATTACCTGCCAAGAAAGCTTTTTTTAAAAGATACATTGTTAGTTATTGGTAATTGGAATGCAAAAGCTAGAAACAAAAAGGAAGGAACACTAGTGCATGTGTCAGACAGGGTTCTCTAGAGAAACAAAACCAGAACGCTAATAATTTTATATATGTTTATACAGATAGATAGATATATAACATAAGAAATAAACAGTTAATTAAATTATAAAGCAGTACAAATGGCTCAGCGCAACTCACTCCTGTGAGACAGTTGTGAGACACTCGCAGTCCTTCAAGTCTTGAGGGCCACCGGGTAGTCCTCTGTAGAGCAATTCAGGCAATCCGGGCACACGCAGAAAACAGCAAGGCAGGTCACCAAAAATCAGCCAGATGACACAGTCTGACAGTCCCCAGCTCAAGAGATGTAAATTCCAATGGTGTGGCGAAGCATTTATCTCTCTGCCCTTCAATTAATCCCCCATGTGTTTATCGGCCAGGTTGGCACAATAAACTACCTCAATCCACCCCTTGCCAACTTGACACCTGTACACAGTTCTTTAGCCATATATAATTTCTGGACATTAATGAAATCACACTTATACTTAACATCAAACATCTATCATACATATAAATGAAAATACACTGAGTCCAATTGTGTCTGATATAGTGGGGAAATATGGACTTTGGTGCTATAAATGAAGCTGGAGATTGCATTATAGAATTTTGCAAGACCAACGACTTCTTCATAGCAAATACCTTTTATCAACAACACAAATGGTGACTGTGCACATGGACTTCTCCGATGGAATATACAATCAAATTGACTACATCTATTGGAAGAAACAAATGAGAAACTCCGTATCATCAGCTAAAACCAGGCCAGAGAGGCTGACTGTGGAACAGAACATAAATCACTCATATGTAATGAGAACCAAAACACAATCATGTGTCCACCCCACTAGAATTTCAAGAACATCTCAAGGACAAATTTGCTGCATTGAGCACATGACAGAAGACCCGATGAGCTGTGAGAAGACATCAAGAGCATCATTTATGAAGAAAGCAGAGTCATTAAAAAGACAAGAAAAGAAGAATATTAAAGTGGATATTAGAAAAGACTCTGTGGGGACCCAATGCCCATCTGTAAGCAACTGGACATCCCCTTACAGAAGGGTCTCAGGGAGGAGATGAACCAGTCAGGGTGCAGGGTAGCAACGATGAAACATACAACTTTCCTCTAGTTTTTTAATTCCTCCTCCCTTATAGCCCCTCCCCCACCCACTATCATGATCCCAATTCTACCTTACAAATCCGGCTAGACCAGAGGATGTACACGGTACAGATAGGAACTGGAAACACAGGGAATCCAGGACAGATGAATCCCTCAGGACCAGTGGTGAGAGTGGCGATACTGGGATGATAGAGGGTGGGTGGAGTAGAAAGGGGGAACTGATTACAAGGATCTCCACATAACTCCCACTCTGGGGGATGGACAAAAGAAAAGTGGGTGAAGGGAGACATCGACAGTGTAAGACATGACAAGATAATAATTTATAAATTCTCAAGGGTCCATGGGGGTGGGGCAGGGAGGGAGGTGAAAAAATGAGGAGCTGATACCTAGAGCTCAATGGAAAGTAAATGTCTAGAAAAGAAAAATGGAATATATGTATAAATATGTCAGATACAACTGATGTATGGATTGTACCCAGAGTTGTATGAGCCCCCAATAAAATGATTATTAAAAAAGAAAGGTGACCCAACAGAATTCTCAAATTATGGAACAATATCATTGATATGAAATGCAAGTAAAGGTTTCCTGAAGACCATCTAACAACTGTTGCAGCAATACATTGACAGGGAACTGCCAGAATATCAGGCTAGATTCAAAAAAGAATGTTGAACAAAGGATATCATTGCTGATGTCAGATGGGCCTTCGCTCAAAACAGAGAATAAAAGAAAGATATTTACTTGTATTTTATTGACGATGCCAAGGCATTTGGCTGTGTGGATCATGACAAACTATGGAGAGCTTTGAGAAGAATGGGATTCCAGAACTCTTCATTGTGCTCATGTGGAACTTGTGCATGCAAGCGGTTGTTTGAACAGAACAAGGGAATACTGTACTACATGCTTTAAAACCAGAAACGGTGTGTGTCTGGGTTGTATACCCTCACCATACTTATTTAATCTGTATGCTGAGAAAATCATCATGGATTATATGAAGAGGAATTTGGCATCAGGATTGGGTGAAGGCTTATTAACAGCCTATGAAATGCAGATGACACACCAAGGCAAAGCACTGGGGGAGTGCAGCGGAACAGCAAGGGAATGGAGCAGCAAGGTCCCCAGGGAATG
>NW_022108124.1:4282275-4298170 GCF_000313985.2 Echinops telfairi | reverse complement strand
CTCATGAGGGAGGCAGGAGCGGGGAGGGAGGGGAAAAATGAGGACCTGATGTCAGGGGCTTAAGTGGAGAGCAAATGTTTTGAGAATGAAGAGGGCAATGATTGTACAAATGTGCTTTACACAATTGATGTCTGTATGGATTGTGATAAGAGTCATATGAGCCCCTAATAAAATGATTTAAAAAAAAAGAAATGCAGATGGCAACCTAAGATCAAGGATCACAACCCTTCATGTGGAGCACAACTCAATGAGAAGACCAAATTCCTCACAACTGGACCAACAGGCTGCATCATGACAAATGGAGAAAAAGTTGACGTTGTCAAGGATTTCGTCTTACTTGGATCCACAATGAATGCTCACAGAAGCAGCAGACAAGAGACCAAGTGACAAATTACGTTGAGTGAATCAGCTGCACAAGACCTCTTTGTACTGTTCAAAAGCAGCGCGGTTACTTTGAGAACTAAGGTGTGCCTGACGCAAGGCATGGTATTTTTAATTGCCTCATAGGCATGTGAAAGTTGGACATTGAATACGGAAGATCAAAGAAGTATTTATGCATTTGAATTATGATGCTGCTAAAGCATATTGAAAGTACCAGGGACTGCCCAAAGAAAGAACAACTCTGTTTTCAAAGAAGATCAGCCAGAATGCACCTTAGAGTCAAGGATGACGAGTTTACATGTCACTGACTTTGGACATGTCAGGAGAAAGCAGGCCACGGAGAAGGACACCATGCTTGGCAAAGTAGATTGCCATTAAGAGAGAAAGACCCTTGATAAGATGGATTGACACAGTGACTGCAACAATGAGCTCTGACACAAGAAAAGTTGTAGTTGGAACAACTTTATAGCACCTAAGGAAACAACAGGGAGTGGCACTGCCTTCTGAATGCCCCGAGGTGTTCTTTGTCCCTAGTTGACAGTTTACAATTTCCAGCAATGGGTGAGACAAGCCATTTCCATAATTGCTTTTTCGATTTCATAATCCATCTTGTTCAACTCAATTCTGAACTTTCTAGTCACGTTTGCCTTTTCACAAGATATATTTGGATAATGGCAAAATCCTTTTACAAAACTAATCCAGATATGAGAAAGAGGTATGGTTTTACAAAGAGAACTACAGTGATAGTTAAGGTTTTGTATCAATTTGGCCGGACCAAGGATTCTCAGTGGTTTTGCAATTAAAATGTAGTAATGCCCCATGATGAGAACTAACATAATATGATAATTTTAATGATGAGTTCTGCTATGAGAAACCAATCAATTGAAGCAATGTTTCCTTTGGGGGGGTGACGTGCCTCCAATGTAATTAGAGGCTGTAGAAAAATTCACTTGCATTTTGCAAAGTCTGGATCCTGCATCCAACCTCCAGTTCTTTGGACTTAAGGCAGTAGCTTGTCATATTGCCTACCAGTCCTAGGAGTCATCAAAAGCCTGCCATTTTACCTTCCAACCTTGTCTTCATGTGCTTCCACCGTCAGATGTCTGCTCTCGGCGTTGTCATCTTGAGTTCAGCCTCCAGCCTACCATTTGAACCACCAATTTGGAACTTGCTTGCGTCTACAACAATGTGAGTCATTTCCTTGATATAGACCTCTCTACACATGGGCTAATCAATGACACTGTAAACAGGAGGTCCTTATGCTTCAGGGAGATGATCAATAAGATTCTCTACCATACATTAACAAGGATGTCTCAAAGGTGAACCAGAGGCAGATTAAAAAAAACTTAGTTTCAGGAATGGATTTGTGGCCCACACTTAATCATAGGTCCAAGCTAAAAACAATTGGTTCTTATGGCATGGCCCTACTTGATACTTGCCCTCACAAAGGAAACACAAAAAATATGGGTGCTATAGCAAAGTGTGGGGAAGAAAGTAGATGGTGCCCAGCTATCGTATAAAATAGCATCTGGGGTCTTAAAGGCTTTCAACAAGCAGCCATCTAATTGTAGCATAGGATCTACACAATGAATAAATCTCTGATGATTTCCCTCTAACCATAATTGAGGGATGGGAGTAACCTGATTATCAGACTGTGAGTATTAGAGAGATGACTGTAGTAGATTAAAATTATAAGTCTGGTTTGAATGGTTAAAGGCTTGTCACTTCATCTCCCTTTTGACACACTTTGTGCTTGATCGGATTTTTCATATTTTCTGGATTTTTTTTCATATTGGGGTTTGTCTCGGTTGCATTTTGTCATTGCTGCCAGCCTCCTTGACTCTCTGTTCTGTGTTTTTCTACATTTTTCAGTACATGAACCCCAGGATAGGTGAATCTATGGCGACAGTAACTATAATAAAGGTTCCTGGTCGGCATGCTGGGGGAGGTGGGAGGTTTAAGAAGGAGCTGATATCAAGGAGTACAAGAAGGAAGAACATGTTTTGAAACTGATTGTGGTAGTGATTGTACACTGTTTGATATGATTGAACTATGGAATGGCATGGTGGATGGATTAGCTCTTAATAGACTGGTTTGGGGGAAAAAAGATAAAACCTCTCTATACATATACATATATAAGTTTCACTGGTTTTGACTCTCAAGAGAACCCAACCTAAGACAGCTAAATTATTTTTATCTGATCTTGGACTGCAGCGTACCCTATGGTTCTGAACCCTACAGGGATTGGTTTTTGTGGCGCTGGTGGGAATGCCATGCTTTGGAATTAACAAGGAGCTTATATTTTTAAGCAACTATCTCCACAGTGGTGGGACAGACAGAAAGACACAAGAAGAGAAGCAGCAGAAGGAGCAGAATAAGAAAAGGAAGACACAGCAGGGGGAGCGGGGATCAAAGACCCCACTAAAAGAGCTGTAACACTAGTCAAGGACTATCATGAGATGCTTGAAAGAGACCCAGACACAAAGCTGGTAGTGACTGAAAGCAAGACCAAGAGGCCCTTGTCCTCTGGGGACCAAAAAGAGGCCTGCATGGTGAGAAAACTGCCCTGCACTGAGGAAGGGCGATTGTGCCAATAACCTTCCTGATCCTGATTCTGAGTTGTAACATTTTGCTCCTGATTCCAATTATACTCTGTTCCTTAATAAGCCGTCTAACTGTAAGTGTGGTCTCCGGAGTCTGTGTGGCCATTGCAAGGAATCAGAGAAGTCAGAGAGAAGTAAAGATGCTGTGGGAGAGATGGTCGGTGTTCGATTTGGTAAAAAGATGGGACATTCATATAGCTGACCTCGATCTCAGAGGAGTCAGCCTTGGGATGATCCTGGTTGTTACTCCCCCTGAAGTTAGACACGGTCTAACACAACTACTATTACGACTCCCACCCCTTTACATCCCTATAGCCCCTAAAGGATAATGAAGATGGATGGTGGGGGTGGGGGTGGGGTGGAAACGACCACAAAAGCTTAGAAAGCAAGACATATTGGTAAAGATGTGGAGAAATTGGAACATTTATCCACTCCTTGCGAGAATGTAAAATCGTATAGCCACTGTGGAAAAGTTAGGCAGTCCTCAAAACTTAAATGTAGAACTATCATGACGCAGCAATCCTGCTCCTGCGTGTGTACTCCAGAGACTTGAAAGCAGCAATGGAGAGACGCACGCACGTCAATGATCCTTGCGGCATTGTTCATAATCTCCAAAAGGTGAAACCACTGAAATATCCAGCAATCAACAGATGACTCGCTGCCATTGAGTCAACGCTAACTCACAGCGACCCCCTGTGAATTTCTGAGACTGTCACTGTTTATGAGAGTGCAGCCCAATGCTAAACCACTACACCACCAGGGCTCCATCAACAGATGAAAGGACAAAGAAAATGTGGTGTAAATGAGGGGCTTCAGAGATCTGTGGACACGACACACGGAATCCAGGTCAGATAAACCCCCCAGGAACAGAAAAGGGAGCAGAGATACTAGTGGGGTAGGAGGAAGGTGGGGAGGGGAAGGGAGGAAAGGGGAACCAATCACAAAGATCAACACATTTACACACACACACACACACACACACACACACACACACACACACACCAGGGGGGATGAGCAACAGAAACCATGGGGGAAGAGAGACAGTGGTCGGTGTAAGATATGAAAATTATAATACTTTATGCTTAATCAAGGGGTTACGAGAGTGAAAGGGGTTGCGGGAGGGAAAAAAAGGAGCTGATACCAAGGGCTCAAATAGAAAGTAAATGTTTAGAAAATAACGATGGCAACATATGTACAAATATGCTTGGTACACTTGATGTTATAAGAGCTGTAAAAGCCACCTGTAAAATGATCTTTAAAAAAATTGTGGACAAATTCCACTGTCTTTTAATTCCATTCTCCCACAAACTTGTTAAAGCCCCCTTGAATGTATAATAGGATATTTTTCTGCTATAAAGAGAAATTTAGTCTTGATAGATGCTAAACCTTAAAAATATGGTTATGAGTCAAGGAAGTTAGTCACAAAAGGATCCAATGTGACACGAATTCACTTTTTAAATTATTAAGCTTTCTGAAACTCCGCTTGTCCCACCATAGGGAGAAGCGGCCTCTCGATGTCGGCTCTTCTTGAGATACCCTCCGGTGCTGTTAGGTGCCACCAAGTTAGTTCTGACTCATGGCCACCCCGTGTGCAACAGAACAAAACACGCTTGCGCCTGCTCCATCCTCAGTTGTTCCGGTGCCGGGGCCCAGTGTTGCAGTCACTGTGTCTACCCCCCATCTGGTGGACGGCCTTCCTCTTTTTCACTGACCTTCAACCTGGTGTCCTTCTCAGGGACTGGTCTCTCCTGACAACGTGTCCAAAGAAAGTGAGACAAAACTTGCCATCGTTGCCTGTAAGGAGTACACTGGCGACACTTCTTCCAAGACAGATTTGTTTGTTCTTTTGGCAGTCCCTGGTACTTTCAATATTTGTCAGCAGCACCATCTTTCAAACGCATCGACTCTTCTGCGGTCTTCCTTATTCATTGTCCAACTTTCACATGCTTGTGAGGCAATCGAACAGACCGTGGCTTGGATCAGGCGCACCTTAGTCTTCGAAGTAACGTTCTTGCTTTTCAATACTCTAGAGAAGCCTTGTGCAGCAGATTTACCCAATGCAACGTGTCTTTGGCCTCTTGACTGCTGAGACCCTAAAGACTGCATAGACCCTTACTGGTCTGTGATAATTCCCTAGCTTTCTAACACAGTCATTTTGGGCTCATCTGTCTATAGATATGTACATATCGTGTCCAAGACCAGGAATGGTTTATTTTCTCTAACGATCCTTGGTTTCTTGACTGTGATATGGTATTTAAAGGCCACAATCTGTGCTGTCTTTACTTGCAGGCCTTTTCAGTGGACAGAGGGAGGAAATGCATATTTCTGAAAATAAAAATCACAGGTTCATATACTGATATTTCCAATTCAAATTTAACATTACAGAGGATCTTTTTAAAGTGCTTTATGACTACTTGATTTAAACTTGTTTTATTTCTGATGTTGAAGATCTTGGTTCCTAGCAGTATTCATATCGCAATCCATTTGCTTTATCCTGCAATATAAAAAGCAGTTTCAAAAGAATATTAGTATTACTGATGACAGTAAGTTTATGGTTTCTTTACAGCCATGTTTACTCTGCAAATATGTTCCACTGAGAATATATTGTGAAAAGAAGGTGTTAAATAACTTGAATTATTTTCTCTACATAGCTATCTCACCAACTTGATACATAGTGAAACACATTCATATCTTTTTTTTTTAATTTGGTGATTATTCTTTTTCTTGTTTAATTTTATCTTTTGACTATACAAAATATGTAGAAGATAGAAAATCTAAAACTATATAATAGTGTATATGCTGAGAAGAATCCTTCCATCTGCATTTTCAATAGTTTTAGATTTATCTTTACAAAGTTTCTCTTTGCGATTTTCAGCGGGTGAGTCTCTATTAAAAACCTGGCTCCTTTGCCTTGCCTTTTTCACTGGAAGATGATATCGATTGAGAAGCTCTGCCCATAGAAATTTGATCATCCGGTATGTCTTCAATGACAGGGTCTAAGGAACACCTTGTCTGAACCGAAAGAGATTAATTTGTAAACTCAGAATAGCTTTAGTGAAAAAATGAAACAAGATTACAAAATAAACAAAACACTCAGATTTGCATTCTCTTTCTGTGGACAAATTATAGGTAGTGCTCGATTTCCCAAGAAACAAACACTGGCTTATTTGTGCATATTTCCTAATCTGTAGTGAAAAATTACACGGAGGGTGAGTCAACTGGACAACTGGTACTCATATAAAATCTTAACAAACTAAAGACCACATCTGTCTCTATAAGTAAAGTTTTGTGACTTAGTTGCTCGTGAAAAGGTAGAATTCTGATCTCTCTTTGAAAAATAAAGAAAAGGGGCGGTACTATAGAGAACAGCACTAAAGATATAGTCTTTAGTGGAGGGTGTGTCCAGACCTCACGGGAGCAAACTAAGAGGGAAAGACAGAGAGAGACAGAGAGTAGACCTCATCCTGGTCCACCAAACCCTGAGGACGACACTCCTGCTCAGAGCAGCCAAGGCACTGGCCCCACCATGACATCCCCTCACTGAGCCACAGCACTACTGGGACAGCACTGGAAACCATGCAGGATGTGTGCCTGATCTGATGCCCCCACCACCACCACCACCACCACCACCACACACTGGAGCAAAACATGAAGTGAGTGCAACAGAGCAGCAAGGAGAGTAAGGAAGTCTCTGAGGAATCCCCAAATAGACTTCTGACTCAGGGGGCAGAGCTTGGCACCTCATCAGACCCATCAGAAAATATTTGTAAATGTAAGCAGACCTGGAACTATTGGTAGACTTTTCTTTTTTTTTTTTTTTTTTAATGTCTGTCTATATAAGATAGGCAGGATAAACAATCCCAAGAAGAAAACAACAGGACTGACTGTTCTGGGGGGACATGGGAGAGAAGGATGCGGAGGGAAAAGGAGTGGGGGGGCCAACAAACTCAGGGACAAGGGAACAACAAGGGATCTCAAATTGATAAGGAGGTTTACAATTTCTGGTGGGATTTGATCAAGTGCAATGTAGCTGAGAGGAATTAGAGCCAAATGAAGGTTGAACATGATAGTGGGACAGGAGGAAAGTAAAAGGAAATAGAGGAAAGAATGAGGAGGCAAAAGCCATTTATAGAGGTATAGATATAGGTATGTATATATATAAATATATTAATATATAATGATAGGGATATAGGTTTATGTACATATATTTATATGTTAAGTCTTAAGGTAAAAGATGGACATTGGGCCTCTACTCAAGTCCACCCTCAATGGAAGAACACTTTGTTCTATTAACCTGGCATTCTGTGATGCTCACCTTCCCAACACGATCTATCACTGAAATCAAAATGGGTGCATAAGCAAATGTGGTGAAGAAAGCTGACAGTGCCTGGCTATTAAAAGATATAGTGTCTGGGGTCTTAAAGGTTGAAGTTAAACAAGCGGCCATCTAGCAGGAAGCAATAAAGCTCACATGGGAGAAGCACACCAGTCTGTGTGATCACAAGGTGTTGACAGGATCAGGCATCAGAACATCCAAAACAAACAATTATATCGAGGTGAATGAGAGGGGCTTGGAGTGGAGACCCAAAGCCCATCTGTAGACAAGTGTACATCCCCTCACAGAAGGGTCCCAAAGAAGGGATGAGTCAGCCAGAGTGCAGTATAGTGCTGACAAAACACGTAACATTCCTCTAGTTCTTTAATGCTTCCTCCCCACAACAATCGTGACCCAAGTTCTACCTTACAAATCCAGCTAGATCTGAGCATGTACAGATAAGAGCTTTAGACACACAAACCCAGGACAGATAAACCCCTCAAGAACAGTAATGGGAGTAGCGATACCATGAGGATGAAGGGAAGGTGGGGGGAGGGAGAATGGGAAGCAAGGGGGAACTGATTGCAATGATCAACTATAACCCCTACCACCACCACTGGGGATGAATAACAGAAATATGGGTGAAGGGAGACTGTGTAAGATATGAAAATAATATTAACAATATACAATTTATCAAGGGCTCACGAGGGTGGGAGGGCAAGATTCGGAGGGGAAAAAGAGGAGCTGATACCAAAGTCTCAAATAGAAAGAAAATGTTTTGAAAATGATGATGGCAACATACATATAAGTGTGCTTGATACAATTAGTGCATGGATTGTTTTAAGAGCTGTAAGAGCCGCCAATAAAATGATTTAAAAGAAAAAGAAATGCAGCCAAAGGAAGTTGGCAATGATTAGCTGGAGAATTAGGAAAGCGAACACACCCCCAGGTCACCATGACCTTGTTCATTCCTTTCTGTCACCTGTCTTGTGACCTAGCCCATCACCCTGGTGAAACTCCAGACTCAGTCTTGAAAGGCCATATAAGGGAAAAACCTGTCGCACTGCCAGTGCCTCTACAGCAGTGGTTCTCAACCTTCCAAATTCCTCGACCCTTTCATACTGTTCCTCATGTGGTGGTGACCCCCCAACCATAAAATTATTTTCATTGCCACTTCATAAGTATAATTTTGCCACTGTGATGAATCGGGTGATCCCTGTGAAAAGGTCGATCAGCCCCCCCATAGGGGTTGCGACTTACAGGTTGAGAACCACTGCTCTATAGGATCACTCTTCAATGACATGGTCTTTGTTTGGTAGTTGACTCTGGGAAGGCAATCTTCTTCCAAGTGTCCATTGTCAAGGCTGGAGTAGGCTTCCTCCCTGTTGGCCGGTGTGCATTTGAATCATCCATGGATGAGCTGGTTAATGCCAGGGAATAGAATCGTTTGCTGAAGACAAATAAATTGTGCTGTGAGCCTTGGGGGAAGCCCACAGCTGGGCCTTGAAGGGAGGGTCAGGAGCCATTCAGAGGGCATGGACTTCTCCCTCCCTCCCTTCTTCCTTTCCTCCCTCATCTCCTTTCACCTTTGTCTATTGCCCGTATAGAGACGTGAGTATCAGTCCCTCTTTTGAAGCAAAGAATCTGCAGTCAGAAGCCCTGCAGCAAGTCACCAACACGAGCATCCTACTTCTCGGGTTCACTAGCCCAGCCTTTGCACTCGTCCACCACGTCACAAACTGCGGTTATTAACACGCTCATATTCGCTAACATCCCCACCTGCAAGCTGGGTGCAAGCTGAAGCCCAAATTCTTTTGGAACCTCATTACAGATGTTAGCCTGCATTCCATTTTTAGCGCTGACGTCGGCACATACCCTGTTGCCCAGGTTACATGAATCTGGGCAAACCAAGGAGGGGAGTGCCCTGAAAGGATGGCAAACTGTGCTTCTCTGCGGTCCTGCTCACTTACAGTTGCTGAGTTCATTTCTCATTCCCACTTCCCACTTACGCAGATCCCTGGTAAACACATGGGCAGGGGCACACGTGGGCACCCTGAACCCTCCCTGGGTGGCAGCAGTCCAGCCAGAGTGAGGCTCTCCTAGTCATCTCTCCTCTCAGTGTTGGCCTGTGCATGAGCGCTACTACTGGCTGCCCCAACTCTAGAAGCCTCCAGAGCCCGTCTTTTGTTAAAATAACCTTACATGTCTTTGGGTGTACCACCAAAGTTCCTCCGTGGTACAAACAGTTGCTAACTGGAAGGTTGGAGGTTTGAGTACACCATCCTAGAATCACCTGGTGATCTAGTTTTGAAAAATTAGCCACTGAAAACCTTATGGAGTACAGTCCTTCCTTGACACACAGGGGTCTGCCATGATAAGAGGTTGGCTTGACAGCAACCGGCTACTGGCTGTGTGTTGACATATGACTGCCTGTGTCCCTTACTATGAGCACAGGGACCATGTCTGTTTCCTGCATCTGGCACAGAGCAGACACTTGGTAACAATTATATAAATGAGAAAATCCTACACGAGCAGAGAGGATCTTAAAGGCATTCACTCCCTTCCTTTTGAAGCTATTTTCCCAAATACCGTTTTTTCAGAGAGGCAGTGTATTGACACTACAGACTCTGAAGGTGTGGTAGTTACATAATCTGGCGTCAATTTGAGGATTAAAATTGTAGGGGTGGAGTCTGGCCATTGATCAGGATATAGCTATTGACACCTCTGTGTGGGCATGGCCTTCTGCTGAGGATTCTGGGAACTCCTGGATTACCTCCTTGGAGGCGGGAGACCATTTCTGTCTCAGTTCACTTCCTTGGAGACTCTCTACTGATCAGGCTCACTCCCTGAGAGATGGTCTACTGACAAGATACATGGCACTACGCTGATAGACCCCATGTCCTGGGAACTGGAGGAGCCACATGGAGACCCCTGCCAGAGCTGAGATGTTCACAATGCCAGTGGATCCACAAGACTTCTAACCCACTTGCCTGTGATCTTCCTGCATTCAGTATCATTGCATGTGTTGCGTGGGTCTGAAGAGGACTTTATAGATTGGTATTGGACATATAGGTAATATAAGACTTATGGACTTGATCTGGACTGGGCTGGGATGATTTCTCAATATTCAATTGCTCTTGTATATAAAACTCTTTCCTATACACATATGAGTGTCTATGAATTTGTTTCTCTTGTCTACCTAGACTAACACAGAAGGCACAAGGTCTGAGTTCATATCTGGCTCTATCCCTTACCAGTTTGATAAATTGTAATTTAAGATCCCGGTGCCTCAGTCTGGCCAAGTGGAAAATGGAGGAAATTGTGCGTATTTGATAGGGGTTTTCAGAAAGATCAAGTGATCTTCGTGAAATGTTAAAAACAGTACTTGTACATCTAAGCAAAACAAAACAAGAAGTTGCTATGGCATCTACTCTGACTTGTGGCCATCTGATAGGTAGTCAATTAACATCGCCTTTCCAGCCAGATCCCTTTTGTAACATCTGGTATCTATGCCTCTGGCTGTCATCCCAGTCTCTGTTATGCTATGAACAAGATGAAGGTGGGACTCTGAGTTCCCTCCTACTAGAGGGGGTGAGAGGTGCTTGGATTCGGTAGCAGGTTATGCATTGATCTGCCAACCACAAGGTCAGCCGTATGAACCCCCGACCCGCTCCACCACAGACAGATGAGAGTGTCAATCCCATAAGGATTCAACGTCTCAGAATCCCAAAGGGGTAGTTCTACCCTGTCCTAGAGGGTCTCTATGATTGGACTCAACTTGATGGCAGTGAGTTTCATAGGGTTGTGAATCAAGCCACCACCCTTTGTTTCCTTGGGGGCATCATCTGATGAAAGACAAAAATCACACCTCTATCAAAGCCATGCCTCTCAAGAGTCACCTCTGAAGCAGAGAGGATACAGGGACCACCAAGGAAGAAGCACCAGAGGAACACACTCAAGATCCTTGAATTTGGTGTCATCGGTCAACGCCAGAGGCACCAGAGGCTAAGGCACGGAGACCATGCAACTGAGCAAGGGAGCTAGACTGAGACACAGCAGATGCACTAAGACACCGACAGCAATGAGGTGGAGCAGCGATAGAAGCCAAGGAATCACGTGGGTGAGGTTGAGGACCAGAGAGAAAGAGACCTGGCTCCTGGCTGAGGAGAGGCATTGCTGTGGACCACTGTATCCTTACCATTTGCCAATTCTGACTGTGGTAACCTGTTCAGTTTCCTAATAAACCCCCTTCGTTGTGAGCACCGTCTGTGAGCTCTGTGTGGCCATTGCAATGACTAATTGAATGCAGCAGAGACACAGAGTGTCATGGTAGGTACAACCGGGTGGGTCATGCCTGACCACTGCCTTGTGGCAGTAGGCCTTGGGCCAATGTGGAGATGGATTCTCCTTCATCCTCTGTAGCCAGAGGAGGTCAGATGTGGCTTCCACACCATTTGGTCACCACCTCATGGGGGTCAGGGTCGAAGTGCCTTCCAGAGGATTTTCAATGATGCGTTTTTCATAAGTAGATTACCTGGCCTTTCTTCTGAGGCACCTCTAGGAAGATTTTAACTTCCACATTTTCAATGAACCACCAAGAGCACTGACTAATCAATTACACCACCCAGGAATTCCGCTTGGCACATAGTAAACACTACATAAGTATTTGTTGTTTGTTTTGGCTTTTTTTTTAAAGAGGGACTGAGATAGGACCAAATCCTGGGTCTCTTGACCCCCTATGGAAGCTTTTCATGAAACCATGTAAGGGCATTTTTTCACTGGAATAGATCGCTGCTATCCAAGACAAGGTTTTGCGATGAGAAGAAATGCTCTAAACTAATATAGTCTTCGCTAAACACATGTGGCTATGGAGCACTTGAAATGTGTCTAGGGTGGCACAGGAAATGAATTTTTAATTTAAATTTAATTTAGACGATCCTGATGGAAAGCAAGGATAGAAACGATGGCCCAGGGAGAGCCTTGTAAGCATAAGCCTCACTGAGTTCTGGAGGCCCAGAAACTCCTCCCGACATCCCAGCTCTGCCTCCCAGGCCAGCCACTAGCAACCAGGCAAGGATGTTATTCTACCAGGTAGGCGGCTGAGCAGCTTGGCAGATCCCTCCAAGACAGCTAAGGGCATTCTCATGTTTCAAGGGCCATCTCCTATGAATTCAAAATCAAAAACATCCTACAGACCAACAAAGCCTTTCCAACTCTCACAGGAACACCAGCTTTAGCATTCTATATTCCTCAAGAATCATTAGAATGCTACTTTTTGCAAACTCCTTTTCTATATGTATAGATTACTACTGGTATTTAAAAAAATCAATCCTCGGAAAAGGCAAGGCTCAGTTTCTAAATTAAGCTACCGCTTGAGCTAAAAATAGCTTGCTAGTGTTAGGGATCTATGCTCGCTGCATGTCAATGGCCTGCTTCTCTACCAGAAGCATCCACTGTGTTCTATGGCCGGACTGGGCTCTGGGAAGCACAGTTCATTTCCACTCCAAGCAAAAGAAAAGAACCCAACTGTGGTTTAGGGTCTAGTTTTAGTATGTGCTAAGTGTAATGAGCCATAATAGCTATAGTTCATTTTCAAATGGGTGTGTGTGTGTGTTTGTGTGTGTGTGTTCAGATGTGTCTGGTAATCTTAAAGGTAGATTCTGAAATAGTTTTTATCTTCTGCTTAAATGTTTTTTTCAATCTTGTTGCCTTTTATTCTACTAAGACATTCCTTCTCCTAACTATTGCGACTGGAAGACTTTATGCTTTAAAAAACAAAACAAAGTATGATTTTGAAACAATTCCTTTTTTTGTTTTCTGTTCCAAAACTCTAGGATCTATTTCTATCTGGTGTTGAAAATGGAAAGACGAAAATAAAATATGATATTCCGTGGGCCAAATATGTGATAAAAAGTTACATCTAAAAATCAACTGCTTTCCTAATTTGAACAAAATTTTTCAAAAGCCAAAGAATGTGTAAAGCACTTTTGATTGCAACATCTTTGGAACGTTTCCTTTCCACGAGTTATATAAGGGTAAGTCACAAAGTACTTCTTCTAGCATCCCAGTTCATACACGTACAGGTTTATTTCAAACAAAATATGTTTAAACAAATCTCCGCGATCAGTGGATGGCTGAAGGCAAATTCTCTCTGCAGTACATTTGTCTTAGTCTGGTTCGGGAGCCTCCAAGAAAAAGTCTAACCACACCAGTGACTTCTCAGAGGATCTGCGGGAAGTCAGCTGAGATGGGTTTGTGGGATCCCAAAGGGATAGATTTTCTCAAAGAATCCAAGATGATCTCACTGCGCTTATTGTGAAGAAGTTTTAAGAAAATGGAAAAGTGCATCAGAGAGGAAAAAGTCAGGAAAGTGATGGGAATTCCCCCTCCCCCCCCATCACACTGATGCACAAATGCATTCCTCAAGGAGAGCAAGAATGGTCCTATGAGCATTTTGTTGAGGAATCTTACCGTATCCACCCTATTGTCCTGATCTAGCCATGACCTTGCCTTCATCTCAGCCCTTACAAATCCATTTTGTTCCCAAACTCAAAGAGTATTTGTGTTAGTCTGGGGAGACTAGAGAAACAAATCCATGGACACACATATGTGTATAAGAAAGGGATTTATATACAAGAGCAATTGAAAATTGAGAAACCATCCCAGCCCAGTCCAGATCAAGTCCATAAGTCCAATATTAGCCCTTATGTCTGATATCAATCTATAACGTCTTCTTCAGACTCACGAAAAACATGCAATGAAGCCAAATGCAGGATGATCACAAGCCAGTGGGTAGAAAGTCTTTGAGTCCAGTGGTGTTGTAAGCATCTCAGCGCTGGCAGAGGTCTCTCTGTGGCTTCTACAGCTTCTGAGGTCTGGGTGTTAATGTGGCGTCCATGTGGCTTGCCTTCTGCCATGTCTCCCAGGGAGTAACAGAGAGAGAGAGGTGTCTTCTGCCTCCAAGGAGGAAGTACCAGATGTCCCAGAATTCTCAGGAGAAGGTCATGCCCACGCAGAAGTCCCACTGGCTATCTCCAGATTGACACTCTTAATCCTTAAATTGACACCAGCCCTACACTGTTAATCCTTAAATGGACACCAGATTAGGTGAGTATTCAAAAGTAACACAAATCGAGGCCCCTAAGGATGCCCAAACTGTCCATCTGACATGGTGTAAATCAAAGAGTGAAGAAGTCTTCAGGGAAGATTCCAAAACTAAAAATTCAATCCTACATCCATCAAGTCGGTTCTGAGACACAGCAACTCTTTATAGAATTAACAAGGAAGTAAATTTTTATGGGCGCAGATAGGCTCATCTTTTCCTCTCAAAGTGACTGATGGAATTGAACTGGCAACCTTGTGGTTAACAGTCTAATACTTACCTGACAGTGCCAGTAAGGATCCTTTCAAGGAAGAGTTTTGAACATCAACACCAAACTCGCGCACACTGCCATGGGGTCAATTCTCACTCACGGTGACTTTACAGTACAGAATAGAACTGCCCCTTTGGGTTTTCAAGACTTTAAATCTTTATAGGACTAGACAGGCTCATTTTTCTTCCTTGGAGCAGGTGGTGAGTTTGAACTGATGGGCTTGTGGTTAGAACTTCAATTCATAACCCACTGTACCACCAGAGCTCACCTGGAGAAAGGTTAGAGAGATGGAAACATCACTTTCAGAACTGTATACACAGAGATCATGTTTTGAGATATTTTTTCTTTAACAAAGGTTTCTATGATTTTATAGCTATACTTATCCTCATACATGTCCATAGTTTAAGGCTTAAATAGCAGAGTATAAACCTTGTAGATATCTTTTAGGATGTACGCTTCTGCATATGTACAAATTTTGTCAGGTATCTCCAAGGCCCTCCTCCTTCTTTTCGGGGACAAATGAACAACATATGACATGTGTAATCATTGTTAAGGATTGAATCATGCCCCATACACACACAAAATTTAATCTAACAGCTATTATACTTAAAATGTGCCAGTCCTCTCACTATACATATTCAATGTGTATGCTGAGCAAATATCAGAGAAGTAGGATTAAATGAAGACCATGTCACATAATTGGAGGAAGTCTTATTGATATGCAAATGATACATATTTGCTCCAAGTGAGGACTTGAAACATTTGCTGATGAAGATCAAGGATTGCAGCCTTGGATAGGGGCTACAACTCAATGAAAAAAAATAAAATCTTTACAGCTGGACCAATAGATCATACCATAATCAACAGAAAGAAGAGCAATGTTGTCAAGTTGTATTTTACTTGAAGTCACAATCAATGCTC
Source organism: Echinops telfairi (assembly GCF_000313985.2). Classification (NCBI taxonomy): domain Eukaryota; kingdom Metazoa; phylum Chordata; class Mammalia; order Afrosoricida; family Tenrecidae; genus Echinops; species Echinops telfairi. The sequence goes on along the minus strand of NW_022108124.1, from coordinate 4,282,577 downwards.
ATGGAAGCAGTAATCAAAGTATCAGATGATGCATTGCCCTAGGTAAACTGATTACTGCACAAAACCGCTTTGACGTGTTGAAAAATCAAGAATGTCACTTTGAGGACTATGGTGCGCCTGACCCAAACCCTGGTATTTTCAGTCATCTCATATGCATGTAAGAATTGGACCTTGACTAAGGAAGATGGAAGAAAACTTTATGCATTTGGATTATGGTGCTGGTGAATACTATTGAAAGTACCATGGGCTGCCAGAGAACAACGATGTCTTCACAGAAGTATAACCAGAATGCTCCTTAGAAA
>NW_022108124.1:4264081-4281312 GCF_000313985.2 Echinops telfairi | reverse complement strand
TGATCCCTTCAGGACCAGTGGTGAGAGTGGCGATACTGGGAAGGTGGGGTAGAGATGGGGAACCAATTATAAGGAGGATCCACATATAACCTCCTGCCTGGGACAACAGAAAAGTGGGTGAAGGGAGACATCGGACAGTGTAAGATATGACAAAATAATAATTTATAAATTATCAAGGGTTCATGAGCGAGGGGGGAGTAGGGAGGTAGGGGAAAAAATGAGGAGCTGATGCCAGGGGCTTACATGGAGAGCAAATGTTTTGAGAATGATGAGGGTAACGAATGTACAAATGTGCTTTATACAATTAATGTATGTATGGATGTGATAAGAGTTGTATGAGGGGCTTAAGTGGAGAGGAAATGTTTTGAGAATGATGAGGGCAACGAATGTACAAATGCACTTTACACAATTGATGTATGTATGGATGGTGATAAGGGTTGTATGAGCCCCTAATAAAAATGATTTTAAAAAAAAGAATTACAGAAAAATAAATAAATAAATAAATGATTTCCGATTGTGACAAGAAAAAAGAAAAAAAGAGTTGTATGAGCCCCCAATAAAATGATTTTTTTAAAGCTGTAAGAGCCCCCAATAAAATGATTTATAAAAAAAAGAAAGAAAGAAGAATGGCAAGAATTTGTCTCATGTACTTTGGCATGTTATCAGGAGAAATCAGACCTTGGAAGAAGACATCATGCTTGGGACATGATGGAGAGGGACAGTGAAAAGCCAGAAGGCCCAGTGAAAAAGGACTGCCACAGAGGCTGCCACAGTGGGCTCCTCCTTCCAACAATTGTGAGATGGCACGGAACCCGGTAGGGTTCCTTTTGTTGTATCTGGGGTTGCTATGTGTCTGGAGGGACTCAATAGCACCTAATGACAACAGCATAGCGCTGGGTCACGAGCTCTGGTGGTGTAGTGGGCTCTGCATTGAGTTGCTAAGCACAAGGCCAGTGGTTTGGCCCCACCAGCCACTCCATAGGTGAAAGATGAGTCTGTCTACACTTGTAAGGGTATCAAGTCTCAGAAACTCAAAGGATCAATTCTACGCGGGCCTGTCTAGTGGCCTATCCTATTTGATGGCCGTGAGTCTAGAGTTTTAATTCAATACCTGTGGTTGGAGCCTTGGTAGCACCATCAGGTGAATGTTGAGCTGCTAAGGGAAAGGCTGGCAGTTCAAATCCGCCAGCCACTTGAAGGGGAAAGATGAGGCTGCCTGCTCCTATAAAGATTTGAAAACCTGTGTGAAACAGAATCAACTGCATGACAGTGGGTTTGTTTTCTTTTTATTTTTAATCCCTGTGGTTTAAACCCTTTGGAAAATGAGGCAAGCTTAGGGTCGGGTTTGTTTGGGTCAATCTCTTTAAAAAGAGAGATTAAACATGCACCTGAGAAGCAGACTCGCGGGGAAGAGACACATGGGGCACACCAAAGAGCCAGGAAGGAGAAGCTGAAGACATAAACACCTTCTTTGGGGAGAAAGCCTTCTTGTAGAGTTGGGGCTCGGAATCTAGACATCCAGCCGCCTAAATTGTAGAAAATCAATTTCTCTTTGTTTAAGTCACCCACTTGTGGTGTTTCTGGTATAGCAGCACTAGGATTATAAACTTACTGCCTGATATTACTATTGTCCCTCCCACCTATCTCATTTTTTTTCCTCTTGAGACCTCATTAAAAAAAGTAATACATCTGCTTTAATTTTTTAAAACTTTTGCTCAATATAATAGAAAAGGTTGCAAAAGAAGATATCAAAATCCTCATATTTTTTACTCATCTTTCCTCAATGTTACTGTTTTTATCTTCTACAATCATGGAACTATGTTCTAAATCTGAAAACTAACCGTGAAGCAGCATTGTTAACAAACCTCAGACCTTGCTTGACTTCCACCCACTGTCCTGCTAATATTCTTTTTTTCTAGTACAGAATCTCAAATTGCATTTACTTTCCACATCCCCTAACTTCCTCCAACTTGGGGTAGTTTTGTCAATATTCCTTGGTCTTTCAAGATCTTGATCATTTTTTAGAGTGTTGGGCAATTGCTTTATGAAAAACGCTTCACTTTGTGCTTGTCTGATGCTTTCTCAAGGTTGCAGTGAGGTTATGCTTATTTAGCAAAACATACCACAGAATGATGTTTCCCCCCTTCATGGTACACCGTATCAGTGAGTATATGATTTCAGTGTTCACTAGCAGCGTTCACTTTGATCAGTACATTAGGATGGTGCGTGCCATGTTTCTGAGCCGTGAAATGATTATATTCCTCCCTTTCCCCATAAAAAGTATCATATGGGGAAACATTGGACACATATCTTGTACATACTGTATATAGTTTCTTTATTTTTTGGCTTTCAAAACCTTTTTTTCTTTTTTGAAAAATTACGTTTATTTGGGCCTCATACAACTCTTATCACAATCCATCCATCCATTGTGTAAAGCACATGTGTACATTTGTTGCCCTCATCATTCTCAAAACATTTGCTCTCCACTTAAGCCCCTGGCATCAGCTCACTTTCCCCCTTCCCTCCCCGCTTCCCCTTTCTTATGAACCCTTGATAATAATTTATAAATTATTATTATGTTGTCATATCTTACACTGTCCGATGTCTCCCTTCACCCACTTTTCTCTTGTCCGTCCCCTAGGGAGGAAGTTATATGTAGATCCCTGTAATCGGTTCCCCCGTTCCACCCATGTTGTTTCTTATAGAGAGGCCTGGTGGTGTAGTGGTTACTCATCGGGATGTGATCTGCATAGTCAGCAGTTCAAGAACCACTGGCAGCTCCTCTGGACAAAGACTGAGCTTTCTACTCCCATAAACAAGTACAGTCTTGGAAACCCATGGGGGTGGGGGTGGGGAGATTCTACATGAGTCAGCACTGACTCCATTGGTTTGAGTTTCTGTTTCTTAGGGTTTCACTTACTCATGGGGATTTCTTTGTCCTGTCATTTCTTTTAAACACATTAATTATAATTTTACTGTATCTTGATCATGATTGACTGGTTATTTGATATCCAGGTAGACTTAAGGATTTTAATTTGTGGATGATAATAATCCATCATTATTATGACTTATTTGTGAGCTTTCCATTTTGATATTTCTATTTCAATCTCTTTCTAACTCAATACTGCCTTTATTATCTTTATTGCTAAAGACTGAATGAGGCTTCTAGGCCAGGACTTTTTAAAGTTATATTTAGGTTCTGTTTTCTTAGTCCAATTGAATAAATTCTGAAAAACAGAGAGCAAGCTTTTCCTCGTTGGATGGTGTTTTTAGGTGATAAATAAACTGCAGTGTCAGGTATAGAGATGATATTCAATCAACAGTTCTGAACTACAGAAAAAATGATTGGGGGCGCCATTTCTAGGGTGAACTACAACATTTCTCATTTTATTTATGAACCGAATCAATAAATGTTAAAGGAGGATTGCAGGAAAGGAGCGATTCTCCCTTTCAGAAGATAAATCTGCTGGAATTCATTGCAATTTTGTGGGAAGAGGGCACCCAGCAGTTAAATAGTTAAGGTTCAAGGGAATTGCAGGCAGCAGCGGGAGAGAGTGTTTATAGTTTGAGGCAGGAAGTGTGGAGTCCCCGAGTTCCGCTGGCAAGAAAGACAGGGGGAGGGGAGAAGTAAGGTAGGGTGCCTGACCCTGCAGGGAGATTCTTCTCAGTCGGTCTCAATCTGGAAGAATTTCCTCTTCCAATTGGGCGCCAGCTTGTGGCCAGTGCTGCAGAGAAAGGATGAAAAGGTGCTGAGCGCCAACAGGGGGACCAAAGAGGAAGCAGACAGCAGGCCTTGCGCCCAGAACGCGCTGAGGACATCCAGCAATCCCACCATCAGAATCGACAGGCGTCTCAGAAATGCAATCTTAATTGATGAACGAAAGACCACTATCATGTATTTAGCAACTTGCACCTGCCAAGTGCTGCGCTAAATGTTGTATACTTAAAATCTCATGTCATTCTCAAAAATATTATGAGGAAAGATCCTTATTTGAGAAATTTTTCCTCATTCTACAGAGCAAATTGAGATTTTGTAGGTTAGCTAGTTTGCCCAGCAAACAAATGTAGACAGCTGGCCCCTGTCAAAGTGTTCCGTGGCGGAATGGGGATACTGGGGATTGCCCCTCCCCATACCGCACAAGGCCCCCTAGAGGAGGTTGGAAGAGAATCAGGCAACACCTGATCTTTAAACACCTATAAGGACACTTTAATTGAGCGTGCTCCAATTCTGCGCCCCCCCACCCCCACCCAAACCCACACACCAGCCAGGTGGATGGTACACCTGGGAGGCCCAATTTAGGCCCAGGTGGGCTTAATTCAGCCAATGGAGGTCGCCCAATGCCATCAAACACGCCTCCCAAGCCAGAGGCTTTAAATACCTTGGCTGCTGGACCTCAGGCCCTTTTTGCCTCCTATGGCTCTTTGGCCTTCTGCTTTCTCCCCTGGGACCCTGCTCCTGCGTCCCCACCCCCCACCCCCAGCCATGCCGAGGTGTCCCTGGCCTCAGGTCACCACGTGTGGGTGTGCAGTCCCACGAGATTGCCCGTGCTTGCTCCTTTGTGAGCCCCAGAGTGGCTTACAGTGTGGTTTGGCACGCTTCCCCAAAACAGCATGTACTCTTTTGAGACTGTAAAGCCTGAAACTTCTCCTGTCCTCTATAAAAACCCACTTGGATTACAAACCAGGCTTCCGCGTGAATTCATTCTCATGCAATGCCAAGAACCGAGTTATTTCCCATGCGAGAAATCTAACAAAAGCACCTATTTCAAGAAAGGAGAAATGTGATATTTGTGTCCATATCTGGTCAGTTAATGTCCAAGATCTGTTTGCTTAGTGCATGACCAACCCCACATGGGCTGGACCGATGACCAGAACTCCTTTACACTGTATACAGTTGGCCCTCCATAGCCACAGGTTCATGTTCTCATAGTCAACCAATCACAGATTACAAGTCTTCTAAAAATAATTCCAGAGAGAAAACGAATTTGCAGTGGTTATTCGTCGGGATGCTAACCACGTGGTATATAGTTCGAAATCCCCAACTGCTCTGTTGGAGAAAGACGAAGCTTTCTACTCCCCTGCAGAGCTCACCCTCTGAAACCCACAGAGGCCGGGCTACCCTGTCCTACAGAGTTACCATGAGTCAGCATCCACTCTGTGGCAGGGAGTCTAACATTTCAGCAAAGTACTGAATGTGCAAATGAAGTGGCATGTGGGCATGTCCTCCTGCAGCCTCCGTCTCTGCCCATCACTGTGTGTGCCTGTCTTCTCGCCCCTTTGCCTTTCTGATTATTCCTCTGTGTTTCTGTGTGTGTGTGTGTGGGGGGGGGTTCTACAAAGAAAGTAAGTGACCAATGTAATCCCTTGTCAAAGGGGAACTATTTATTCATTTTAATCTGAAGTTTCTGTGGGCCAAACTGACTTAATGCCTTGTTTTTAAGCCTAGACTCAGATTTCCACATCAGTATGCAGAATCTTATATGCTACACACAGAAATACCAAACTCATATCAAAGCAGTAATTATGACTGCCATCTTTTCTAAAAACCTACTCTCAGTGAGATCCTTTATGTTCATTGTCTTGTGTTCTGCCTCGTGGTGGAGTGGGTTGCACTTTGTCAGTTCGAAACTACCAGTCCCTCCAGGGGAGGAAGAGGAAGAGGAAGCTTTCTAGTTGTGTCCCATATGGATTTACAGCAGCGGTTCTCAACCTGTGGGTCGCGACCCCTTTGAGGGTCAAATGACCCTTTCATGGGGGATGCCTAAGACCATCAGAAAACACATACTTCTGGTGGTCTTAGGAACCGAGACACCGCTCCTCTATCCGTCTCCAGCCGGGTCCACCCACATGCAGATACACCCACATGAGTACCTCGTGTGAAGACTGTGACCCATGCTGCACCATGCTTCAAGACAAAATTTCATTTATTTGTCACTAGACATAAATATTTCACAATATATAATTACATAGTGTTTTGTGATGATTCACCATGCTTTAATGATGTTCCATTTGTAACAATGAAAATACATCCTGTATATCAGATATTTACTGTTTATGATTCATCACAGTAGCAAAATTACAGTTATGAAGTAGCAACGAAATAATTTTGTAGTTGGGGGGTCACCACACATGAGGAACTGTATGAAAGGGTCGCGCATTAGGAAGGTTGAGAACCACTGATTTACAGTCTCGGAAACCCACAGAGGCAATTCTACTCTGTCCTAATGGGTCCTAGGAGTTACTCATTAATCTCCCCTGTCCTCTTAGGTCTATGTGGGAAAGGCTAATATGTTGAATCCTTTCCAGAGTCTTTGTGTGTCTGTCAGCAGGTAACCACTGGACTGCTAACCACAATGCCAGAAGTTCAAACCCACCAGCCACTCTTGGGGAGAAAGATGAGGCTGTCTGCCCTTGTGATGAGTTACAAGCTCAGAAATCCCCCATGGGGTCACTGTGAGTCAGAATCCACTCTGGCAGTGGGTTTGTGTTTTGGTTTTATCATTTAGCAGGAAGACTGGAGGTGGGAGGAAAAAGCCAGGGCAGCTTCCTCAAGCTGGGCCAGTGAAGAGAGTCTGTTAGTGGGAACAAGTTGCTCAGAATCAGGCACACGCAGGTGAGAGTGAGATGGACGGGGGAGGGCAAAGTGAGTGTGGGAGAAGTCAGGCAGAAAGTCTGAGCAGGTCCACCCAAAGCCAAAGAGTAGGAAGGCATCGATGGTGCCTGCATCAGAGTATCACTGTGCTTCCATTGTTGGTATTCACATAAGCTCTGGAGCATCATACTTGGGAGAGTCACCAAAATAAAACAAAACCCACTGCTTTTGAGTCAATTCTGGCTAAGAGATGCCCTGTAGGACAGAGTAGAACTGCCCCATAGGGTTTCCAGGGCTGTAAATCGCTATGGGAGCTGATAGCCTCATCTTTGTCCCACAAAGTGGCTAATGGGTTTGAACCACCAATCTTGGAGTTAAGTAGCCCAAGACTTAACCCATGGCACTCCTGTGGCTCCTTGGGAGATTCACAGGAAGGGGCAAGTACTGTAATAGCTTAATGCCATACAGAACACCAAAGCAAGGGCTCAGTCAATAATTAATGCTTCATTTGTTGCTTTTGCTTGCTGTCAGGAAGTTGAATCCTACTCATGGTGACCATGTGTGAAAGAGTAGAACTTTTCCATTGAGTATTCAAGGAATACTTCTGGAAACAGATCACCAAGCCTTTCTTCTGAGGCATCCCTGGGTGGGTTCAAACCATGAACCTTTATTTGGTCCATAGTCAAGCACTTAACTCTTTGCACTTCCCAGGGACTTCTTAATATTTGATTAATTACCATGTGGTAGTCACCTAATCTGGTGTCAATTTAAGGATTAAGAGTGTAGGGGTGGGGTCTAGGCTATCAATCTGGAGATAACCAATGAGACTTCTGTGGGCATGGTCTTCTCCTGGGAATTCTGGGAAATCTGGTACTTCCTCCTTGGTGGCAGAAGACACCTCTGTCTCTCTCTGTCTCTCTCTGCCACTTCCTGGGAGACATTTCAGAAGACAAGCCACATGGATCCAACCAGAGCTTGGAAACTGGGGAAGCCACGTAGAGACCCCTGTAAGCACTGAGATGCTTACAACACCACAGGACCCAAAGACTTTCTACCCACTGGCTTGTGATCGTCCTGCATTTGGCTTCATTCCATGTGTGTTGTGAGTCTGAAGAGGACTTTATAGATTGATATCGGACATATGGTCTAATATCAGACTTATGGCCTTGGACTGGACTGGACTGGGATGGGATGTTTTCTCAATGTTCAATTGTTCTTGTATATAAATCTCTTTCTTATACACATTTGTGTGTCCATGGATTTGTTTCTCTAGTCTACCCAGACTAACACATACCATAAAATCATCCTTTAGGGACTCATCAGGAGATGAGTCTTACCCTTAAAATTCAAGTAAAGCAAAGCTCCAGGAAATACGGGGAAAAAAACTAGTAAGGATTTCAGATTGTAATTTCCTCCTGTTCATTTCCCATACTAGCGATTTCATCTCCCAATGAAGATGTTACTGCTAAATAGATATTAATCCATTCATTTGTTTTAAGGACCAAACAAACCATTTGCATATTAGTATGCAATGTTTATTACATAATGAAGTTGGAGAAGGTCCTATGCAGAATCCAAACTAATCAAGGGAAAGAGCAGTGTCTGAAGTGACTTGAACTCCCTCTATGAGGGAGACTCAGGAGGGGTGGATTCAGTGGGCCAGGTAAATGAAAGCAAAAATTTCCGTCAAATTCCATAGCAGACGTGCACTTGATCTGCAGTTTGAACTTGATAGTTTTTCTTTTGCCTTTTAGTTGTTGTAAAAATGTTTAACACAACAGTGAACATGAGAGTGGTCATGGATGGAATTATATCCACCCAAAATATGTGTGAATTTGGAGTAGGCCATGAATTCTCAACATGATGTACTTATCCTCCATTTTCCACCAGGTGTCCGTCAGTTTGTCATACTGCGGTAGCTTGTGTGCTCCTGTGATACTGGAAGCTGTGTCACTGGTATTTCAGATGCCAGCAGGGTTACCCAAAGAGAACATGCTTTGTTGGACCTTCCAGACTAAGAACTGACTACGACGAAGGAATAGGCTGCTCTGTTTCTGAGAAATTAGCTACAAAAGAAACCTTATAGACAGAATCAAAATATTATCAGGTACTAAAAATCTCATGAAAAGCAGCAGGACCTTGTCAAAAATAGTACCAGAAGGTGAACCCCTCTGGTTAGAAGGTACTAAAACATGCTTGAGGAAGAGCTGCCTTGTCACAGTAGAGTTGAACATGTATGGAATAAAATCCGTTGGAGTAAAGCACAACTCAACGACTCAAAATGAGAAGAAACAGCTGCAAAATCACACCATAATCAGAACTCTAAATGTGCAAAGTGTAAGTCTAAGAAAGTGGAAGTGGTCAAAAATGAAATGGAACACAGAAAGGTCAATCTCCTAGGGATTAGTTTACTGAAACGGGCTGGTATTGGCCATTGTGAATCAGATTTACTATGCCAAGAATGACAGATTCAAGTGGAATGACTCACCATCAAGAAAGACATTTAAGATCTATTTTGAAGTACAATGTTGTCTATGCTAGGAAATACAGTCAATACAACTATTAGTCAAACTTTTGCACCAACCACTAAAGCTATTGATGAAGAAATTGAAGAATTACTGATGTCTTCAGTCTGAAATTGATCAAACATTCAATCAAGATGTGTTGATAATTGTTGATGGCTGGAATGCAAACGTTGGAAACAAAGAGGAAGGAACAGTAGTTGGAAAGTAGAACTTTGGTGACAGAAATAAAGCTAGAGACCACAAAATAGAATTTTACAAGACCACCGACTTTTTATCACAAATACCTTTTTTCAACAAACATAAAGTGACTATTCACATGCCCTTTTCCAGATGAAATACACAAAAATAAAATTGACTATAGCTGTCAGAAGAGAAAGGGGCTGTCTGCATAGTGGTTAGACTGGCTGTTTGAAACTATGGGAGAAAGATAAGGCTTTCTACTTCTGTAAAGATTATGTCTTGGCATGGAAGCAGCACACCAACATGTGTGATCATGAAGGGCCAAAGGGACCAGGCTTTAAACACCAAAGGTGTGGAGGGGGAATCATATCCTCGTCAATGAGGGGGCCGTGTGATGGAGACCCAATGCCCATCTCTAGACAACTGGACATACCTTGCAGAGGGGTAGTGGGGAGACGAGTCACTTAGGTTCCAGTATAGCAATAACGAAGCCCACAACTTTCCTCTGGTTCTTGAACGCTTCTTCCCCCCAACTACCAGGACCCCAATTTTGCCTTGCAGACCTGGTTGGACTAGATGATGCACAGCGGTACAGACGGGAATAGGGAACGCAGGGAATCTAGGACAGAGGAACCTCTCAGGACCAGGGGTGACAGTGGCGATACCAGAAGGGAAAGGGGATGTAGTAGGGGGGAATGGATCACAGGGAGCTACGTGTGGCCTCCTCTCTGGGGGACGGGCAGCGGAGGGGTGGGTGAAGGGAGACGCCGGACAGTGTAATATAAGATACAATAATAATTTATAAATTATTAGGGGTGCATGGGGGAGAGGGGAGGAGGAAAGGAAGGGGAGGGGGGGAAAACGGAAAATTAGAGGCTAGCGAATTTTGGGAATGATGAGGGCAACAAATGTATAGATGTGCTTTACACAATTGATCTATGTATTGTGATGAATTGTATGAGCCCCAATAAAAAAAAAAAGAAAATGAACCTCTACTGGTCACTGTTACCATTCTCTGAAGTCCCGGACATGTCCTTGTTTCCCCAGGACATCTGATTCATTCATAAATGAAGCGTGAGAAAGCGAGAGGAACAAAACCCCCTACAATTCTTCCTAGGAAATCCAATCCCCATTGGTATGGCTGTGTGGGTTAGGAACTGGGCTGTCAATGGCAAAGTCAGGTGCTCCTTGGGAGAATTATGCAGCTGTCTGCTCCAATAAAGATTTACAGTATAAGAAAAAAAAAAAAAGATTATGTCTTGGAAACCCACAGGGGTTTCCAACCCCTGTAGGATATAAACTATCCTACAGGGTCACTATGAGTGGAAATCGACTTAATGGTAGTGAATTTTTTGAATGGGAAGAGACAATGGAGAAAATATCAGCAGTTAAAATTAGGTGGGGCTGACTGTGGAAGAGACCATCAATTGCTCATATGTAAGTTCAAGTTGAAGCTAAAGAAAATTACAACAAGTGCACGAGAGCCAAAATACAACCTTGAGTCTATGCCCACCTGAATTTTGAGAACATCTCAAGAACAAATTTGATGCATTAAACACTAAAGGCAGGTGCATCCATTTCACGAGATTCTTCATTGTTTCATCATTATTTTTTAGCAATACATAGCATTCCATTGTGTGTGTGTGTGTGTGTATACCAAAGTTTCTGTATCCATTCTTCTACTGATGGGCATTTTGCTGTTTCCAACTCTTTCCTATTATCAGCATCACTGTGATGTACAGTGCTGCAATGAAGTTCTCGAGAAAGAAACAGGACCAGTAGCTCACCCCATGTACAAAAACAAACTTCAGATGGATCAAAGACCTAAATGTAGATCCCAGTGCTCTCAAGCATGCATGTCTGTTGGTGTTACAGTTCTTACTTCCTTAGGATATATACCCGGCAGAGGTACTGCTGGATCCTATGAAACTTCTGTTCCTAGTTGTTTGAGGGATTACCACATCTCCATAGTGGCTGGACATATTCACAGACCCAAAAGCAGTTTTGAGAGCTCCAATCTTTCCTCATCTTCTCCAGCATTTGCAGTTTTCTGTTTTTGTTGTTTTTTTTTAATTAGGATGTCATTGTTAGTGTAAAGTGATATCTCATCATCATTTTAATTTGCATCTTTTGCATGGCTGACTATTGTAAATATTGTTTTATACCCTTATTAGCCATTTAGATGTCATCTTCGCTGAACTGCCTATTCATATGCATTGTCCATTTTTAATTGGAGTATTCATTTTTATCTTATGAACGAATTGCAGTTTTCCACAGATTTTAGAGATTGTCTGTTTTTGTCATTGTGAAAGCATTTTTCCCAGTCTGTAAGTTCTCTTTTTACTCTTTTGATTACGGTTTGTTTGTTTGTTTGTTTGTTTGTTTGTTTGTTTGTTTGATGCATCTGAGTGTCTTATATTTAGTAGGTCCCAGTCATCTATTTCGTCTTCTACTGTGTGTGCTTATTCCATTATGTATGATAGTATGTCTGTGCCCTGCAATGGGGCCCTTAAGTTTGTCCCTATGCTTGCATTGATGATATTTACCGCTCTGGGATTTTATTAGGTCTCTGATCCATCTTGAGTTTGTTGTGGTTCATGGGGTGAGGTATAGGTCCTATGTTACTCTTTGGCAGGTGAAGATTCAATTTTGGCACCACCATTTGTTGAAGAGGGAAAAGTAAATTTTGATAAGGTCTCAACACATGTCAGGATTTATTTTGAAATAAAAGAGCCACTACTAGAAATAGAATATCTGAAATGCATCCCATAATATAATTTTCTAATACTAAGTTTGTTGTTGTTGTTGTTGTTGTTAGGTTCCGTCAAGTCTGTTCTGACTCACAGTGACCCCATGTACAACAGAAGGAAACACTGCCTGGCCCCGAATCACCCTCACAATTATTATTTTTGAGCCCATTGTTGCAGCCACTTGTGACAGGACTCCCTTTTTTACCAAGCATGATGTCCCTTTCCAGGGAATACCATGGCTTGGGTCAGGCACCCCTTAGCTCTCAAAGTGACCCCCTTGCTCTTCAACACTTTAAAGAGGTCTTATGCAGCAGATTTGTCTAATGCAATATGTCATCTGGTTTCTTGACTATTGTTTCCATGAGCATTGACAGTCGAGCCAAGTAAAATGAAATCCCTTAATAATTTCCATCTTGTTTCAATATATCAAGATGTCTCTTAGTCCAGTTGTAAAGATTTTTGTTTCTTTAGATTGAGTTCTAATCCATACGGAAAGCCAAATGAAAACTCACTGCTGTCAAGTCAATTCCGACTCACAGCGACCATACTGAAGGCCAAGTTTATTTCCAAACAGAATGAAGTACGCCTCAACAGTAGGAATTTCCTTCCTCAACCCACAGTGGTTTATGTATTGCTGCCACAAAATAAATATATATTTGTATTAAATGTTTAAAGCTGTCAAACTTACCATTTTATTGACATAAGACTTAATGATTAGTGTAATGTGATAGATCTATCTAGGCATAAGCATATCCATTCATCATACTGATTGATAATTGCATATATTATTTCTAAAGTAATTACCGAAAGGTATGTACTTTCCAAATAGCATGAAATAGTCCTTTTGAACAGATCTCAGTTTTGCTCTGTGTCTGCATGTGAGATAGAGTAGGTCTTCATCTTAGCTTTACCAAAATTATTTTATGAAATAGGTCTAGCTTGTCTTCACATCCTTTTCCCAGGGTAGGGTAGGACTGGGGCTGTGGCTCTAGAGCAGTCTATATATGGTTTTAGAACAAGTCTATCCACTAAGAGCAAAGCTGCAAAGACAAGAGTGGAGAGGGTTTTTGCAAATACCTACAGTGTGTGTCACGTCGTGTTCATTCAGGCCATATGCAACTGCATATATGTCTATAGTCCCACCAGCTTGTTTAATTGTTTGTTTTATTTTTTTGTATTAAGAAACTAGTATTTATTATGAGTTGTAAACTTTTTTGATAGCTTTGATTACAGCCATATTTTTAAAAAATCATTTTATTGGGGGCTCATATAACTCTTATCACAATCCATACATACATCCATTGTGTCAAGCACATTTGTACCAAGGGCTCAAGTAGAAAAAAATGCTTTGAAAATGATGATGGCAACATAATTGTTTTATAAAGACAAAGAAGCTTTCCGTGTACTTATTACTACCCCTTAATGGTTTAAAAACCTCCAAACCTAGACTCTTGCAGCACAAGACCAGGGATGGGGTACAGAGGACATGGCTCTGGATATGGGCTCTCCAGCTGTCTCCAGTGGGCAGGGAGCTGTCCAGCTGTCTCCAGCTGTCTCCACAGCCAGGCTGCTCCTGCCCCTTGGGTAGCTTGCCACTGAGGCTTCCCCTTCCACCCATTCTTCTGGCCACCACCAACAGCACTGGCAAGGAGGATGACTGGGCACAAGATCCCTTCAAGTATCAAGGGGGAGTTCCCTCGGTGTCCAAATCACGTTTGCAAACACCATCTCATATATGTAAAGCAACACATCCATACACTGTGATGTTTGGTTTATTGTGAAGTAGAATTTCTTCAAACAGAATATGTTATGAATTTTAAAGATGTTCCATGCTAAAAAGGGAAGGAGGGAAAGTACGGTGTCCTTTCTTGTAGGCTAGTCTTTAGATGTGTCTGGTCATTACCGTGGCAACCCTTACAAATGGCAAGTGACGTCAAGGAAGGAGGAAAGGCACTGCTGAGAGCCACAGCCCCATGCATTATAGATAATTCTCAAGACTTGGGCTCTTGTGGGCACGAGCACTAAATGGCTTTTTTAAGATGAACACAGCAATTCTCTACTTCACAAAGATTCTTAGCACACCTTATAAGGACTTGAGAGATCTGAAAAGAGCATCGCTGAATTTTTAATTTCAGCAAAATCACTTCCAGTCGTTTCCAATAAAAACTCGGCTCTTGGTTTGTTGTTGTTAGGTGTCGTCGACTCAATTCCGACTCACAGCGACCTCATGCACAAGAGAGCAAAGCAGCAGCGCTCGGTCCTGCACCGTCCTTACAAGGGTTCCTACGGGGGGCTCATTGCTGCAGCCACTGAACCAGTCGTCTCATGGAGGGCCTTCTTTCTCGCTGCGCCTCTCCTTTACCACGCATACTGCCCTTCTCCAGGACCTGGCCTCTCCTGAGAACAGGTCCCGAACGCATGAGACCTAGTCTTGCCATGCTGAACTCTAAGGAGCGCTCTGGCCATCCTTCTTCCAAGACAGATCTATTTGTTCTTTTGGCAGTCCATGGTACTTTCGAAATGCTTCGCCAGCACCACAGTTCAAATGCATCCAGTTTTCTTCAGTCTTTCTTTTTTTTTAAAATCATTTTATTAGGGGCTCATACAACTTTTATCACAATCCATACCCACATCAGTTGTGGAAAGCGCATTTGTACATTCATTGCCCTCATCATTCTCAAAACATTTCCTCTCCACTTAAGCCCCTGACATTAGGTCCTCATTTTCCCCTCCCTCCCCGCTCCCCCCTCCCTCATGAGCCCTTGATAATTTATAAATTATTATTTTGTCATATCTTGCCCCGTCCGGCGTCTCCCTTCACCCACTTTTCTGTTGTCCGTCCCCCAGGGAGGAGGTCACGTATAGTTCCTTGTAATCGGTTCCCTCTTTCCAACCCACTCTCCCTCTACCCTCCCAGTATCGCCACTCACACCACTGGTCCTTTCTTATTCAGTGTTCAACTTTCACACACACATGAGCCGGTTGAAAATACCATGGCTTGGGTCAGGCCCGCCTCGGTCTGTGACATCTTTGATGTCCAGCAGGTCTTGTGCAGCAGGTTTATCCAATGCAATGGGTCTCCATCATCTCTTGTAACTGCCAATCTCGCAGAAATGTTTGACATTAGTGAATCTCCTGCCCAAAGTGGAAGTTACTTTTGCTTTTGAAAGCATTTTTTTCCAGCATGCATTATCACATGCAAATTTTCAAACTTACAGTAAGTTGAAACATTTTTAATAAATGCCCATGTTCCTACCACCCAGATTCTTCCGTTACCATTTACTCTACTGGCTTTTTAAAAAATCATTTTATTGGGGGGCTCATACAACTCTTATCCCAATCCATCCATCCATCCATTGTGTCAAGCACATTTGCACGTTTGTTGCCATCATCATCACATGATCTCTCTATTCCTTTATCTAGCTGCTGACCCATTTAGGCACATAGTCAGTCAGCTCTCTATGCAGTCATTCATCCCCTGTTTCAGCACACATACAATTAACTCTTTCGGAAAACAGATAACGCTTTCTTTGTGTGTGTGTGTGTGTGTGTGTGTGTGTGTGTGTGTGTGTAAGAGTGAACTTTATATCAAAGAGTAATTATATAGTAAGAAAACATCCCAGCCCAGTCCAATTCAAGTCCATAAGTCCGATATTAGCCCATATATCTGAAACCAGTCTATAAATTCCTCTTCAGACTCATGCAACACATGCAATGACGCTGAATGCAGGAAGATCACAGACCTGTAGGTGGAAAGTCTTATGGATCCAGTGGTGGTAGAAGCATCTCAGCACTGGTGTGGGTCTCCACATGGGTCCTCCAGCTCCAGGGCTCTCGCTCCATCAGTGTAGCTCCATGGCGCTTGTCATCAGGAATATCTCACAGAGAGACAAGCAGAAAGAGTGTGTGTGGCCTCCAGTGAGCTATTTATTTTCTTTTTTCTTTTTAAATCATTTTATTAGGGGCTCATACAACTCTTATCACAATCCATACACACATCAATTGTGTAAAGCGCATTTGTACATTCATTACCCTCATCATTCTCAAAACATTTTCTCTCCACTTAAATCCCCGGCATTAGGTCCTCATTTTCCCCCTCCCTTCCCACTCCCCCCTCCCTCATAAGCCCTTGATAGTTTATAAATTGTTATTTTGTCATATCTTGCCCTATCCAATGCAGATGACGCTTTCTACTGCCTAAACATTTACCGTCTTGGAGCCCCACAGGGGCAGCTCAACCCCACCCTATAGGGGGGCCATGAGTCAGGATTAACTCCTTGTCAGGGAATTTGTTTTGTAGTTTATCGTGAGCTATTAACGTATCGTATTTGGTGTGTAAGTCAAGTTTTTTCAGCACATTCTCAATGCAGTTTTTGTGGTAAAATTTGGTACCTCGGTTGATACTTGGATTGGCTTATACTCGAGTATATACGGTAGTTCAATATAGGTTTTATTTCAATATAATTCCATACCAAAAGAAAATACTCAAATCTTAAGTGGATATTTGGTGAGTTTTGACAAATGCCTCCATCTGTGTCACCCAAATTCCTGTCAAGATATAAACGGTTACTCTTGCCTGGGCCTGTTTCTGCATCTTTCTAGTGAGTCCTCACCCCACCCAGCTCCATGGGCAACCATTCTTTTCTTTTTTAAAAAAAAATTATTTTACTGGGGGCTCTTACAATTCTTATCACAATCCATACATACATCCATTGTCTCAAGCACATTTATACATTTGTTGCCATCATCATTCTCAAAATATTTGCTTCCTACTTGAGCCCTTAATATCAGCTCCTCATTTCCTCCCCCCATGAACCCTTGATAATTTATAAATTATTATTATTTTGTCATATCTTACACTATACAATGTCTCCCTTCACCCACTTTTCTGTTGTCCATCCCCCAGAGAGGAGGTTATATGTAGATCCTTGTAATTGGTTCCTCCTTTCTACCCCACCTTCCCTCCACCCTCCAGGCATCGCCACTCTCACCACTGGTTCTGAAGGGGTCATCTGTCCTGGATTCCCTGTGTTTCCAGTTCCTATCTGCACCAATGTACATCTTCTGGTCTAGCCAGATTTGTAAGGCAGAATTGGGATCATGAAAGTGTGAGGAGGAAGCATTTAAGAACTAGAGGAAAGTTGTATTTTTCATCATTGCTACCCTGCAACCTGACTGGCTCAT
>NW_022108124.1:4248098-4263304 GCF_000313985.2 Echinops telfairi | reverse complement strand
GAGATAATAACATGCACAAAAACAAGACAGAGCAGAATTAAGCAACAAAATAAAACAAAACAACAACAACACCAACAAGCGAATGACAAAAAAACAACAACAACACCAAAACACAATAACAAGAAAGAAAAGCTTGTAGTTAGTTCAAGGGATATTTGTTGGCATTTAGGAGAGTTTTCCGGTCTAGTTTGATGGTGCGCCAAGCCCTGGACCCAAAGTCTATTTTTGGTATTCCCTGAGGACTTCATTGCTCTGTTCCCCTTGCTGTTCTGTTTCACATACTTAGTGTTTTGCCTTGGTGTGGTGGGATCAGATTGGGCGGAATTCCCACACTGTGTCTTCAGTGTTGGCCCCTGTAGGGTTATGGGTCAGTGAGGGATGTCGTGTATCTTAGTGGGGCTGGCCATATAGTCTTCTCTGTGAATTGGCTGCTCTGAGTGGGAATATCGTCCTCAAGGCTTGGTGGGCCAGGATGTGCTCCACTCTCTCTTCCTCCCACTTCATTTGCTCCCATGTGCTCTGATCAGACATGTCCCTCTCCCCTAGCTGCAGCTTCAGTGCCGTCCTCTAAAGTAAATTCTTCTTGGGGGAGGGAAGTTGTCCATGTAGCTGGTTTGGGGGCCAAGCCCTCAGGCCTCTCCACTGGCTCTCCTCTCCATGTTGGCTTGCTGCATTTGCATCCCGGAACACTGGATTTAAGTCTGGTCCCCCTTTCCCCGTGGAGACACAAACAATACCCTCCCCTTGGGTGGATCAGTGCCCTATTCCCCCGCCACACATCTCTTTTTCCCCCCCTTTTTTCCCCCACTCCTTTTTAGTTGGCTACCCTATGTACCCCTGGATTTGGTCTGGCCCCTGCCATACTACCTGGACCTCACCCCTGGAGTGTTTGCATACAGTAGCTTTTTCCCTATGCCTCTTTTGCATTTTTCTTTTCTTTTCTTTTTCTTTTTTTATAAACTTACCTCAGCGGACTCATGTTGTACTTCTCCTTTTGTGCTTGGCTTACTTCACTTAGCATAATTTCCTTGAGTCCTTCCCATGTGGTGATATGTTTCATGTGTTTATCACTGCTTTTTAGCGATGCATAGCACTCCGTGGTATGCATGTATTGATAATTTGGGTTGTTTCCAACTCCTTGTGATCGTGAACTGTGCTGCATGGAACATTGGAGCACAGAGGGCAACCATTCTTCTGGAAGTAATTTTAAAGCCTTCTGTTGGGGTTCCATCTTCATCCTGCTATACACGGCTCTTTGCCTTTATGCAGACTGACCGGTAGGGAGTAAGTCAATGGACCCCAATCCTCAGGTTTCCAGGTAGGCGCAGCAGATCAGATCAGATCAGGTTTAGCAACAGATCAGAAGAAGGGAGAGAGCCAGGTGAGGTACTTGAACCCCAGGCCCATTCCTGCAGCATCTCCTCAGGGTTGCCTGAGTCCCTATATCAAAAGCCACAGGCCTCATCAGACAGGAGAAAACTTGTCACTCTCCTTTAGTGCCTTCAAGTCCATGGGTGGTAACCACACCTTGTCCTTACCAACCTCAGACTAGTCACTCCCTGCTCTATGCCCAGGCCTTAAAAATAGTCCCAGTCCCCCAGAAGAATGTACTTCAGGGGATAGCACTGAAGCTGCAGCTCAGGGAGAGGCACATGTCTGACCAGAGCACACAGGAGCCAATAAAGGCTGGGGGCGGGTGGGGAGAGTGAAGCACATCCTGGCCCACCAAGCCATGAGGAGATATCCCTGCTCAGAGCACCCAATGCACAGAGAGGACCATATGGCCGGTCCCACTAAGAGACACGATGTCCCTCACTGACCCACAGCCCTACAGGGGACAATGCTAGAGACACAGTGTGGAAATTGAGCCCGATCTGCCATTACTACACCGAAGCAAAACACTAAGGGTGTGCAACAGAACAGCAAGGGGAGCAGAGCAAGGGAGTCCTGAGGGAATACTGAAAATAGGCTTTGGGGCCAGGGTGTGGCATCCCACAGATTTGACTGGAAAACACTCCTAATAGTCAACAAACAGACCTTGAACAATTTACAGGCTTTTCTTTGTTTTGTCGTTGTTTTTTGTTGTTGTTATTTTGTTGCTTTGTTTGGCTCTGTCTTGTTTTTTTTGTGCATATTATTATCTCTGCAGGTCTATCTAGATATGATAGGCAGGATAAACAAGCTGGAGAAGACAACAACAGGACCGATGGTTCCTGGGGTGGGGGGAAAGGGGTATGGGAGAAGGGAAGGTGGGGGAAAGGAAGTGGGTGTTAACAAACCCAGGGACCAGGGTACAAGTGATCCAAAATTGGTGGCGAGGAGGGGTAGGAGGCCTGGTAGGGCGTGATCAAGGGCAATGTAACCAAGAAGAATTACTGAAACCCAAATGAGGCTGAGCATGATAGTGGGACAAGAGGAAAGTCAAAGGAAATAGAGGAAAAGGAACTAGGAGGCAAAGAGCATTTATAGAGGTCTAAATACAAGCATGTACATTTGTAAATATATTTATATATGATGATAGAAGTAGATCTATGTACATATATTTATAGGTTTAGTGTTAAGGTAGCAGATGGACATTGGGCCTCTGGTCAAGTACTCCCTCAATGCAAGAACAATTTGTTCTATTAACCTGGCATTCCATGATGCTCACCTTCCTGACATTATCGCTGAGGACAAAGAAGGTGCATAAGCAAATGTGGTAAAGAAAGCCAATGGTGCCCAGCTATCAAAAGATATAGTGTCTGTGGTCTTAAAGACTTGAAGATCAACAAGTGGTCATCTAGCTGAGAAGCAACAAAGCCCACATGAAAGAAGCACACCAACCTGTGTGATCACAAGGTGTCGATGGGATGTTAGAGAACAAAAAAATCACATCATTGTAAATGAGGGGGAGTGCGGAGTGGAGACCCAAAGCCCATCTGTAAGCAACTGGACATCTCCTTACAGAAGGGTCTCAGGGAGGAGATGAGCCAATCAGGGTGCAGTATAGCAACAATGAAACATACAACTTTCCTCTAGTTCTTTAATGCTTCCTCCCCCTCCCACCCCTCACTATCATGATCCCAATTCTATCTTACAAATCCAGCTAGACAAGAGGATGTACACAGGTACAGATAAGAACTGGAAACACAGGGAATCCAGGAAAGATGAAACCCTCAGGACCAGTGGTGAGAGTGGCGATACCAGGAGGGTGGAGGGAAGGTGGGGTAGAAAGGGGGAACCAATCACAATGATCTACATATAACCCCCTCCCTGGGGGACGGACCATAGAAAAGTGGATGAAGGGAGACATCAGACAGTATAAGACATGACAAAATAATAATAATTTGGGTTTCCCAGATGAAATCTTGACAGGGGCAATCTATCTCATCTTTGTCCCACAGAGTGGCTGGCTTCTTAAGAAATACACAGGAACACAAGAATTTTATGTTTTATTTTTCTATTTTAATAGATCATTTTATTTGGGTCCGTTACAACTCATCGCAATCCATCCATACACCCATTGTATCAAGCACATTTGGACATTTGTTGCCATCATCATTTCCAAATATTTTCTTTCTACTTGAGCCCTTGGTATCAGCTCCTCTTTTTTCCTCTCCTGTCCCCACCCAAACACAATAATTTTTAAATCTATGTTATATCCTATATTGTGAATATTGCCAAGGAAGAAACTATTTCATACACACCATTTCATATTCAATACCTAATAGTATACTCAATACACAGTGCTGACACAATAGATTTGGGGTGTGGGGGAATGAATAAGTGCTTTGTAAAAATATCTTATGTGGTATTAGTTATACTATCCTTTTGGTGCATAAAGACCCCTTTTTAGACTTGACAGCTCATTTCTTGAGTTGCTGTCTCCAATTATGCTTTTGTGTACTATGCGGTGCTTCCGTGTGTGAATGTACTGTTTTATTCATCTCGTAGGACTACGTTGAGACGATGCAGCCTAGGCTCTGTGAAAACAAGGGCTATGGGTTTGGGTCGCTTGGCCTATGGAGCCATCAGATAAATATATTCGTAATGTACTTCCAACAACCATCTTCTCTGTTTTAATGTGTGAAGCAGCTCTTCAGTTATAGCTCGGTGCTGATCCCAGAAAGCGTGCTTCCTTTAACTGGTGAGCTCTTTGCAAAGGCTGTTCTTTATGATGCCGTCTTCGTATTCGTGTACTCGACTGACTTCCTCTTTACTTTACTTTTCCTATCTGGACGCAGACTACGTGAAAAGAATCTCCCTCCTCTACAAAAGTTTCAGGCTTTAAAATCAGCAGCAGGATGGAAGTCTACATCCGGTACATGTGGGGCATGTTTTTCTTAGTTTGGTTACTTGGTTTGGTTTCAGTTTGGAGCTGTGGCATTCTATATTTGATGACGGTGGACGAGTGTAAATGTGCTGTGCAGATCCCCCACCCCAGCATCACAAAGAGGTATATACGCGAAATGCACCCTATATTAGGTTTCTATAGATTTGTGAATCTTTACAGGAGCAAGTAGCCTCATGGTCTCCTTGTGGAGTAGCTAGTGGTTTTGAACCACAAAGCTTGCAGTTAGCAGCCCAACCCATAACTGACAGTGCCACGAGGGCTCCTTCAAAGAAGTATTCAGAAGGCTACCTTTGAGTAGACTCCAGAATCCGCAGCTGAATAACCGCAGGAAGAGGTGGGAACCCTTGGAAGTCTCCTGAGGCTCTAGAAGAGGGGCAGTGTGATTCCCAAACATTCCACAAAGACAAACTCTGGCCATCGAGCTGATGCACACAGTGACCCTATAGAACTGCTCCAATGAGTGTCCGAGACTGGAACTATTTAAGGGAGTTGAAAGCCTCATCTTTCTTCCTTGGTGTAGCTGGTGGGTTCAAACTGCTGACCCTGCATTCAGCAGCCCCAAATGTAATCACGGTGCTCGCAGGCCTCCACCTAGATAACAAGTGCTATATTCATCAGGACTCTGCTGGCTGCAAATGACAAATCGAAGCCAAAGTAACATCAGCCCAAAAAGGAAATTTTGGCTAGAACAGATCTGCCAGCGACTCGGTCCAACTAGATACGCTGCAGATGGGTTTGGGGCTCCCATTGTCCTCCATAGCCGTCTACAAATTGGATGTTCATAACTTTAGCACTGATGCTCTTCTCGTCACCATATTCAGATTTTGTAATGGTCATCTTTGGATCTCACATGTTGGTGTGCTTCTTCTGTGTGGACTTAGTTGACTCCTCGCTTAGAGGGCTGCTGGTTGGAATATAAGCCTTTAAGGCCCCAGACACTATGCTGATTGATAGCTGGGCGCCATCCACTTTCTTCACCATATTTTGCTGTAGCACCCTTAACTTCAGTGATCTTTTCATGAGGATGTGTATCGAGCAGGGGGGTGGATGATAAGGAGGGAAAGGGGATTGCGGGAGTAAATAATGAAGGTGGATGGGGGTAGAGAGCACTACAACTGATTGTGAGTGCATAACTCATGTTAAAGGTGATTTGTCCAATGTTTGAGGGGGTGCTTTAAGACTGATGTGTTGGTAACCGTACAAAGCCCCTTGATATGATTGAATGATCAAACTATTGAATTGTATGATTTGAAAATTATGTGCCAATAAAACTGTTGAAAAAAACTTATCAGTTAAGTAAAGTTTACAAATTAGATTTCAGGGGCAAAAAAAAAAAAAAGGAAATGTTGACTGTCATCAAATAAAGAAAGGGCAGTGCACAGCTGGGCTTCAGGGATGGTAGGACAAAGGGAGTCAAATGCCATTCGGAGCCCTTGTCTCTGGATAGTGCAAATGCCCTGGGTAGTACAAACAGTTAGTACACTCAGCTGCTAACCACCCAGAAAAGTCTCAAAAGAAAGGCTTGGCGATGTACTGGTGCAAAAGCCATCACTGAAAGCTGGAGAGCGCACAGTTCTCCTCTGATACACGTGGAGTGGAAAGTGATGCCATGACTGGTTCACTGGTTTTTGCAGGAGACTTTGTGGGGTAGTGGATTGTGAGTTAGGCTGCTAACTCTAAGGTCCGCAGTTTGAAACCACCAGCCTACTCCACAAGAGAAAGACAAGGCTTTCTACTCCTTTTACGGTCTCAGAAACCCACAGAGATAATTCTGCTCTGCTCCGTAGGGTCACTCAGAATCAACTCGATGGCAGTGAAAGCCTCTTACTCAGACCTCATGGTGATGCACCAGTCCAAAGTTCTCCGAGGGCTCCCCTCTGGGGCATCGTCTCAGAGGGGAAGCCTTTAATCCCTCTGCTCCACTTTCAAACATCCCAGAGATAGCTTCTGACAGCTCCGGCTTGCAGTCCTTGGTATAATCAGAGTTTACCAGTCCTCACTGGGATCAAGTCGTTGGAGTGAGAAAGGGAGTGAGGGGCCCAAAGTCAAAGAGGAAAAGTATTGAACAGACAATGATGGGAGCCCTCCACAGTTCTCTTGAATTGGACCCACACTCTGCCGAGAATTGCCCCAGTTTACGGGTGACTTTTGACCAGGGATGATCCCAGTTCTGAGTTGCTCAGAAGTGCTCCCCATATTCACAGTTCTCAATGGCTCTTGGCCTTTGGGGAGTAGGAAGGCACAAGGAATGAGATAGCAAAGAATAAATAAATGTGCTGAGTTTTCAGCTTTCTTTATGCAAATGCAGAGGCATTACCCAAAGAGCAGAAGTTCTATAACGAAAATAGAAC
The DNA here is from genome assembly GCF_000313985.2 of Echinops telfairi. Classification (NCBI taxonomy): domain Eukaryota; kingdom Metazoa; phylum Chordata; class Mammalia; order Afrosoricida; family Tenrecidae; genus Echinops; species Echinops telfairi. The sequence continues at coordinate 4,256,620 of NW_022108124.1, read as the reverse complement.
AGAAACCTGATCGAGGCCAGGTGGGCCAGGGTAGGGGAGCAAATATGTCAACACTTCTCTAAACTAAAACGCTGCTCAAGAAGTGTATCTTACATGTCTCTTGTCTGTGCAACCTCGAGCAAGATAAACAGATCGAAGCCCTTTTCCCTCCTCCTTATAGGTACACTGTTTTTAGAGCACTGAGAAAACTCAAAGGAGCACTGCTGGTGCCGTAGAGTAAGCATTGGACTGCAAACCACGAGGGCAACAGTTCAAGGTCACCAGCCACGCCACGGGGAAAAGATGCAGCTTTCTGCTTTCTGAAAGGTTGACAGTCTAGAAAACCCTGGGTGGGGTGAGGGGGCGTAGTTCAACGCTGCCCTGTAGGCTTGCTGTGTCAGAATCACCTCGATGGCTGTGGTTTTTTCAAAAGTGGGACTTTAAGCTGCCTCCCATACTCTGGGTGTGGAAGCAAAAGGTGGAACAGGTAGGGAATTGGAAAGGCTCCCTGTAGGCAGGTACACTGCGAAAGCAAGCAAGTAATATGGCAGGATATGAATTAGGATGTTAACATGGGTTTGAGGAGGTTAGAGAGCCAAGACCAAAAAAACAGACTTCACTGGGGAAACTCATTTGTGCATTCATGTAAAATTACATATACACTTAAGAATTTTATAAGAAATTTTTTCTTTTAAAAAAAATCATTTTATTAGGGGCTCATACAACTCTTATCACAATCCATACATACATCAATTGTGTAAAGCACATTTGTACATTCATTGCCCTCATCATTCTCAAAACATCCACTCTCCACCCAAGCCCCCGGCATCAGCTCCTCATTTTTCCTCCTCCCTCCCCGCTAGAAAGAAGAAGAGTCAGAGCTCTCGCCCATTTTGAAGCAAGGAGAGATCCCTTCAGTTAGATCAATAGGCCTGTTCTTTAAAATGTAAACTTCCCTTGGGAATGTTAACTGGGATCGTTGCTTACATTTAATGTGAAGTCTTATAATTAGTCAAAGTAATTCCCCCCTTAATATTCAGCAGATACCAGTTGTGCAAAGTGTCTGGGTGGAACAAACTCGGAAGTGCTCAAGAAAAGGTTAGGGTTCAGACTCTGCCCCCACCTGCGCCCCCTGCTGGCCAGCCCCACCCAAAGCTGCCTGAGAAGACTGGCCTGCCAATCAGCGTCAGTAAGATCCCAGGCTTGAGAACCGACGCGGCAGTCGGCTGTGTAGCCTGGGGTCCTCGAGAGTCTGCATCAACATTTGGTTTGGGGATTTTTTTATTAGTATAAAATTAATAAGACCAAGCCCGCTGACACCAAGCCAATTCCAACTCATCATGACTCCCCGGTGCATGACCTCGTTCCTGAGGGTTTCTGAGACTGTACATCTGTTCTGAGACAGACAACCTCAACTTTCTCCCAAGGAGGGGCTGGTGAATTTGAACTACTGTCCTTGCCTTTAGCTACCCAACATTTAACCTACTGCACCAACGTGGGCCTTGCACTGAAGCTTTTTAACTCTCCTGTGGCATTCCTGGTGGATTAGAACTGCTGACCTTTCAGTTAGCAGTCCAGGACTTCCTCAACAGCACCACTGTGTCTCCTTCCTTTGTCGGTATAGAGTTTGGATCAGGAAGGTTGAAAGGACAGTAGTATTGCAATATGTTTACTGAACCAGGATTCCACTATGTCCTAGGGCCATCCCTCCTGAGGTAGTTTATTGTGCCAACCTGGCTGATAAACACATGTGGGATTAAATGAAGGGCGGAGGGATAAATGGTTCAGTGAGCCTCTCCTTTCTAGTTCTCTGGTCTCTTGCTTTTTGATGTTGGGACCAGCGTGTAGCTGCCAGTTCCCTGCTTTAGCTGGCAAGGCTCACTTCCTGCAAGACATCTCTGAGGAGAAGTCACATGGACCTACTCTGATGCAGCCCTGGGTGCTGGAGCAGCCGTGTGGAGACCCCTACCAGCGCTGGGATGCTTACACATTCACTGAATCGGCTTTCCTCCTGCAGCCAGCATCACGGCTTTCCTCCTGTGAGATGGAGGAGGACTTTGTGGATTGGTGTCGGACATATGGGTTAATGGGTTAATGTTGGACTTGTGGGCTTGGGCAGCACTGGGTTGGCATGTTTTCTTGATGCGAACTTAACCTCTCTTATACTTGAGTGTCTGTGAATTTGTTTCTCTAAAGTACCCAGACTAACACACTCCTTAAAAACTGTCTTTGCCACTTGGTCTAAGTTCTTTCGCATTTGGAAGGCAATGTGACTTGATTATTTGTTCAAAGAATGTGGTTACATTTGGAGGAACCCAGCTAGGTAAGCTTCTTCGATGTGGGTTCTTCAGAAGAGCCTGACCATGGATGCCCTCTGTACTGACAGGGACTCTCCTCTCCTCTCCAGGACAGAGTAGAACTGCTCCCTAGGGCTTCTGAGGCTGTACACCTTTCAGGAAGCAGACATCCGCATCTCTCTCCCAAGGTGGGTTGGAACTGCTGACTCCTTCAGGTGAGCAGCCCAGGAGATCTGTGTCACCAGATCTCCTTAACAAGGGGCAAAAACTCAACAACAACAGCAACAACAACAAAAACCCTTCACTGCCAAACGGTTGATTCAGACTTACAGCAACCCTAGAGGACAGGGTAAAGCTGCCTCTGTGGGCTCCCAAGACTGTAACTCTTTATGGGAGTAGAAAAGTCTCATCTTTCTCCCAAGGAGCCACTGGTGGTTTCGAACAGCCAGCCTTTTGGTGAGAAGCCTAACTTGAAACCACTACACCACTAGGATTCCTCAACAAGGGACAAAGAGAAGCACAATGTTCTTAATGGGAGGGTAACGATGGTGGTGGTAGTTACAACAGAAGTGTGTTAGTCTGGGTAGACTAGAGAAACTAATCCAGGGAGACTCATATATGTATAAGAAAGAGCTTTATATCAAAGAGTAATTGAATATTTAGAAACATCCCAGCCCGGTCCAGATCTAGTCCATAGGTCCGATATTAGCCCATATATCCAATACCAGTGTATAAATTTCTCTTTAGACCCACATAACACATGCAATGATGCCGAATGAGAAATGTCAAAGGCCAGTGGGTGGAAAGTCTTGTGGACCCAGTGGCAGTGGAAGAAACTCAGTGCTGGCGTGGGTCTCCATGTGGCTCCTCCAGCTGCTGGGCTCTGGCGCCATCAGCATAGCCCCATGTGGCTTGTCAGCAGGAAGACAAACCAGCAAGAGTGTGGATCTGGCCTCCAGTGAGCTATTTATCTCCATAGTGCCTCCAAATAAGGTCATCAAGCTGTGACCTGATTGACATGCTCCACTCCACCCCTTCACTTGTAATAGTCTCACATTGAAACCAGATTATGTAAGTACCACAAGAAGTAATGTTAGTGAGACAGCAAGATAAAAGAAGAACGATGCTTTGAATTCCATCATTGTGAAAACTGCCTTTTGCTTTTTGGTACTATTACTACTATTCTACTGTTGTTTTCTTGTTGTTGTTGTTGATGATGGTGGTGGTGTGTGTGTATTTACCTACCATGCATGCACTGGAGGGTTTAATCTGTTAGAAATAGAGAGACATTCAGGTTTGGTCGGCATAAGTTCATGTATAGCAGGCACACGCATGGTCCGGAGTGCATTGTGGGTGTTGACTCTAGTTCTCCCGCATAACAACAAGACAATAGTTCTACCACTGAACCACGGAACCACTATTGTCCCTATATTTCTATATTTATTCGCTCCCATAATTCCCCCTTTCTACTGATGTTTCAGAATTAAATAGAGTCTTTAAGAAGAAGGTCTATCAGGCGGTGCCTTCTCTCCTTGTGCAGGCTTACTTATGACCCAGTTGGGGGACACACAGCCAGAACTGGACATAAAGTTCAACCTTCAGCAGCAGCAGAAGGAGTACAGTGAATGGGCAGGGGTGAGCCTGGCGGCACAGTAGTCACTGCTCAGCTGCAAATGGGAACGTTGATGGTTTGGACCCACCAGTGACTCCACTGGAGAAAGGTGGTGCGATCTGCTTTGGTAAAGACCATTGTGAGGTGCTGCTGTGTCTGCTCTAATTCAAAGCACCCTACGTAGAACGGAAGAAAACACCACCCGGTCCTCCTGCGCCACCCTCACCCCCCCTGTTTTGGTCGAACCCATCGCTGCAGCCACTGAGCCCACCATTTTGTCAAGGGTCTTCCCCTTTGTGGGTGCCCCTGCACTTTATCAATCAAGACAGCCTTCTCCATGACTGTCTCTCTGGATAACAGGTCCAAAGGACCCGAGAGGAAGTCTTGCTCTTTTTCCCCTTTTCAGATATATTATTTGAAGGCTTGCTTTTTCAGCAGCATTCTATTCTGGCTGTATGTCCTCCCTCCAAGATAGATTTGCTTGTTCTTTTAGCGGCCGATGCTACTTTCAATGTTCTTTACCAGCACCATGATTCAAATGCATGAACTGGAAACCCTCTAAGATAATTCTTCTCTATCAGAGTTGACTCAATGCTCATAGGATGGTTCGGTCAACACAGCGCAATCCAGTCGTCTGCCGCTGACGCCTGATGAGCCCGCAGGGAAGGGACTGCACAGACCAGAGGGTCACAGCTGAGGCCACTCAGCTTCTAACCGCATCGAAACGCAGAGCTGGCCCTTTGAAGAACTGCAGAGGCATTGAGGCCTCTTCTCTCTCCAAACTACTGATGCTTGGAACTGCCTTTGCTTGGGTGCCTGTCCCCTGGCCGACACGGTTCCACATCTAAGGACTCTTCCTTCAGATATTTCTCCTGGTCCAAGTTCCCCCCAGAGTCCAACGACTACCATTAAAAAGAAAAATGTTCAGTCCTGTTTACTACTTAATACCCGTAAATGAATTTATCATGGCATGATTCGGCTGCAGTCTGCTGAGATGTAACTCCCAAGGATTCGGATTATAGCATCGTACAAACAGATGACAGGTCCCTGGGTAGACCAAATGGCTTGCGTGCAACGGTTAACCGAATGGCTGGCAGTTCAAACCCACTCAGCACCTTGCTGGAAGAGGAGTCTAACAATCTGCTTCTGTGAAGATTGCAGCCTTGAAAACCTGATGGAGCAGTTCTCCCATGGGGTTACTATCAGTGGGAATTGACTGGATGGCGACAAGTTGAATTATTTTTTTTTATTTTATGTATTTCATTAAAAGATCATTTTATTGGGGGCTCTTACAGCTCTTGTTACAATCCATACATCGATTACACCCGGCATGTTCATACATATGTTGCCTTCATTCTTTTCTAGACATTTACCTTCTATTGAGCCCTTGGTATCAACAACTCTTTTTATTCCCCCCCACCTCACAGCTCCTTGATAGATTGTAAATTATTATTATTTTCATATCTCACACCAACTGCTGTGGTTTGATTGTTTTTTATGGAAAAAAAATAATACATTGTGGCAGTTGCATAATCTGTTGTCAATGTGAGACTATGAAGAGTGAAAGGGTGGAGTTTAGCCTGTCAATCAGGTCGCAGCTTGATGACCTCATTTGGAGGCAATACGGAGATAAGTAGCTCTCTGGAGGCAGGACACAGACTCCCTGTGAGACATTCCCCTTGACAAGACACATGGAGCTACCCTGATGGGGCCAGAGCCCTGGAGCTGGAGGAGCCATGTGGAGATCCACGCCAGTGCTGAGATGAGTTGCTTCCACTGCTACTGGATCCACAAGACTTTCCACCCACTGGTCTTTGGATCTTCCTGCATTCAGCGTCATTGCATGTGTTGTGTGAGTCTGAAGAGGAATTTGTAGATTGGTATCAGACATATGGGCTAATATCAGACTTATGGGCTTGATCGGGACTGGGCTGGAATGTTTTCTTAATATACAATTACTCTTTTCTATAAAGCTCTTTCTCACACACATATGAGTGTCCATGAATTTCTTCTCTAGTCTACCCGGACTAACACATACATTTTGAATAATACATTTAGAGGAAGGTCAGTTTACCGAATCCTTCCAATTATACTGGAAAAGCAGCCGTCCACTCTATTCACACTGGGCCTTCCCAGGAGGTCTAGAGCAGGGGTCCTCAAACTTTTTAAACATGGGGCCAGTTCACTGACCCTCAGACCCATTGGAGGACCGGACTAGAGTTTTAAAAAAAACGATGAACAAATTCCTATGCACACTGCCCATATCTTATTTTGAAGTAAAAAAAACAAAAACAAACGGGGCAAAACCACACGGCGGACGGATAAATGTCCTCAGCGGGCCGCACATGGTCCGCGGGCTGTAGTTTGAGGACGCGTGGTAGAGTTTGGACTTTGGAGTCTGGAGGAATCCTGGCTGTGCCTGCTCCACTAGCTGTGACCTTGTGAAAGATCCGAAGCCCTTTGATTCTTAAGTGCTGTATCTGCAAAATGAGGTTAGTAGTGCTTTGCTTCCAAGGATTCTGAGAAGACTCAAAGGAACCCTGGTGGCGCAGCATCTGAGCACTCTGCTGTCACTGAAAGATTGGCAGTTTGAACCCAGCAGCTGCTCTGTGGGGGCAAGACGTACCAGTCTGCTTTCACAAAGATTTATAGTCTCAGAAACCAAATGGTGACGTTCTACTCTGCCCTGCTGGGTCACTGTGAGCCAGACTCCACTCTGTGACACTGGGTTAGGTGTTGGTTGGGTGCTGTGCGTGGGGGAGACAGGGTATCTTTTCCCCTTTACCCTCTCTTGGTCTGACATGTCCAAAATGAAAGAAGCTTTCTCTCATGTGACTTAAGACTGGGCAGGATGCAGACACTCTCTTTTGGTGCATACAAAAAGACAATAGTAACCAAAGCTACTCTTAAAAGTATCATTGCCTTTCAGACGTGTTAGTCTGAAACCACACCATCATGAGGACTTTGGGAGCTTGTATCTCCCCTCTACTCAGCCCTTGTGTTAGTCTGGGTATACTAGAGAAACAAATTCATAGACACTCGTATGTGTACAAGAAAGAACTTTATGAGGAGCTGATATTACGGGCTCAAGTAGAAAGCAAATGTTTTGAGAATGACGATGGCAACAAATGTACAAATATGCTTGACACAATGGATGGATGGATGAATTGTGATAAGAATTGTAAGAGCCTCCAAGAAAATTATTTTAAAAGAAGAAAGAAAGAAAGAACTTTATGTAAAAGAGTATTGTATAGTGAGAAAACATCCCAGCGCAGTTCAGATTAAGTCCATAAATCTGGTATTAACCCATATGTCAGATACCAATCTATAAATTCCTCTTCAGACTCACATAACACATGCAAAGAATGAAGGAAGTTCACAGGCCAGTGGGTGGAAAGTCTTGTGGATCCAGTGGCAGTGGAAGCATCTCAGTGCTGGCAGGGGTCTCCACATGGCTCCTCAAGCTCCAGGGCTCTAGCTCCGTCAGCAAAGCTCCTTGTGGCTTGCCAACTGGAATGTCTTGCAGGGAGAGAGTGTGTGTGTCATGCCTCCAGCAAGCTATTTCCCTCCTTAGCACCTCCAAATGAGGTCATCAAGCTGTGGCCTGATTGACAGACTAAACTCCACCCCTTCACAAGTTGACAGGATATTATATAACTGCCACAACCCTCAAACATCCCCCCTCCCTTCCTTCTAGCAATAAAACCAGAAAGGAGAGCAGAGAATGCCCGATGGTCCAGACCAGCAGCTGAAGGATGCTGGAGTGGGGGAGAAGAGGGTTAAGAGGAGGGGCATGGCTCAGCCACCCGTGGATGTAGCCATCCAAATAGCCGAGGCAAAAGGCAGCACAGGCAGAGTTAGTGATCATTGGAAGGGACTACAGAAGCTAATCTGATAACCTCTGGACGCTGTAAGGGTTAGAGCACAGTAAAAGATGTGAACATTGCAAACAAGGCAAAAGGCTGTCAGAAAAGGAAGAGCCCTTTCCTGTATGTAGTCAGTGGAGGTCAGATGTGGCTCCCTATGTTTTTCACAGGATTGATGCATCCTGATTGCATGTTTGATCAATTTCAAGCTGAAGAAATTGGTGGAATTTTTCAATCCCTTCCTCTCTAGCTTTAGTGGTTGAAGTGGTAGAAGTTTATGGGATTTTCTTATATGAGTACTGATATTATCCTATCGCTGACAGTATTGTACTTCAGGAGAGGTCTTGAAATGCTCATTGTGGTGATGAACGTGACAACCATTCCTGTTGAAGTTGTCATTCCCAGCAGAGAGGACCACGTGACTGCCTGATGCAAAAGGGCCCTCCCCAGTCCATTTCAGCTCACTGATGCCTAGGACGTCAATCATTATGCATTCCATTTAATGTCTGACCACTTCTAATTTTCCTAGAATCATTCTTTGTACTTCCACATTTCATTATTAATGTATGTTTGCAGTTGTTTCTTCTCATGTTGAGTCATCCTCCGTTAGCAGGTGAAGGTCTTAAAAGTTGTCCTCTGTCCACATCATTAGAGTTGGCTCAACTTTAAGGAGGCAGCTCTTCCTCAGGTGTAGTTTGATGCCTTTCTGAACTGAGGGGCTCACCCTCTGGCACTATATCTTTTTTTTTTTTTAACATTTTATTAGGG
>NW_022108124.1:4233585-4247232 GCF_000313985.2 Echinops telfairi | reverse complement strand
TGATCACACAGGTTGATGTGTTGTTCCATGTGGGCTTTGTTGCTTCTGAGCTAGATGGCCGCTTGCTTATCTTCAAGCTTTTAAGATGGCACTATATCTGTATGTCCCATGGCTACTCATAAAACTTTCCATGGCAAATATCTCAGAAGTGGAAGTCTATTCTTAGCCAGGAAGGTGCACTGAAACCTGTTCACCTTGGGTGACCCCGATGATATTTAAAATACCAGTGACATAGCTTCCAGCATCAAAGTAATATGCAAGCGACCACAGTACAACAAGCTGACAAGTAAGTGGTGGTGATGGGGATTGGGACCACAGAAACATACCTAGTTAGGTGTTGCCCGAAGGGGACCCTACGCAGCACTTGCCTGTATCATTGTGAGGTGCTGTCCAGTTGGTTGTGACTCACAGAACCCTGTGCACAACAGAATGAAACAATGCCCCATCCTCACAACCCTTGCCATGCTTGTGCCCATTGCTAGAGCTGCTAGGTCAATTCATCTGCTTAAAGATATTTCTTGTTGAAGGTCTTTTGAGCATGGTGTCCTTCTCCAGGGACTGGTCCTAACTGATACCCTGTCCAAAATACAGAAGATGAAATCTCACAGTACTTGTTTCTACAAAGCATTCTGGCTAAACTTCTTCCAAGATTGAGTATGATGTGTTCAATATTCTTCACCAATGCCCAAGTTTAATCCATTGTCAATTCTTCTTCAAGCTTCTTTATTTTTGTATCACACTCCCATTTGACCAATATATATATACAAATACACAAATAAAGTTATGCATGTAACTATATGTAATTATATAAAAACCCAAACCAAGCTGGGGGCCGTTGGAGTGATTCCAACTAATAATGGCTCGGTGTGTTACGTGGCAGAACTCCTCCAGCGGTGTAAGCGTCACGCTACACCTTCCTTCCACAGCACCACTGGGTCCATTGAAACCGCCAGCATTTAGGCTAACAGTTGGGCACTAACTGCAGGAGCCACCCAGGTGGTTTCATTTGTTGCTGTGGTTGGTAGGCGCCATTGAGTCAATTCTGACTCACCGTGACCTTATGTGACATAGAGTTTCTTGGCTGCAGTGTTACCACAGATCACCAGAGCTTTCTCCTTGGAGACATACAAGTCAAAACAACAACAACAGCAGCAACAACAACATGCACACACAGCCCTCAAGTCCATGCTGACTCCTAGTGTCACTACAGGACAGGGCAGAACTGCCCCTGTGAGTCTCTGAGGCTGTAACTCTTTATGGGAGTAGAAAGCCTTGTCGTTCTCCCATGGAGGGTCCGGTTTTCGATCTACTGACCTTGTGGTTAGCTTAGCAGCCAAAAAAAAAAAGACTCCACTGCGCCACCAAGGCTCCCTGAGGGGTCATAGATTATAGCTATTATGGGACTTCAAAACCTTTGTGGGAAAATTCCATTCTATTTTCCCACAATTTTTGAAGGCCCCTCCTATGGATACCTTTATATAAATTGCTAGATATTATGAAGTGAAGCGAGGGGGGGGGGATGCCAAAATTATACAAACCAAAGTATTCATGAGGCTCATCCAAGTATATAGAACCTCCTCACTTCCCTTGCCCTCCTCCGATTGTATCGTCAGAGGCAGCACTTGGCCACGCGAAGAGTTCAGAATACTTTAGTGAATAGTTATGATCATGGTCATGATGAACTCATGATGGCTGTTGTTGTTAGGTGCTGTAGAGTCGGTTCAGACTCAGAGCAACCCGATGTATGTCAGAAGGATCGTGCACCGTCCTCACAATTATTCTTATGTGTGAACCCATTGCTGTGGCCACCATGTTAACCTATCTTGTCAGGGCCCTTCCTCTTTTTCACAGCCTCTCCCCTTTACCAAGCATAATGTCCTCCTCCTGATGGCATGTCCAAAGTGAGTAAGATGAAGTCTTGCCATCCTTGCTTCTAAGAAGCATTCTGGCTGCACTTCTTCCAAGACAGACTTGTTTGTTCTTTTGGCAGTCCGTGGTCATTTCAATATTCTTTGCCGGCACCACAATTCAAATCCATCGACTCTTCTTGGGTCTTCCTTATTCAAAGTCCACCTTTTATGGGCTTGTGAGGTGACTGAAAATACTATGACTTGGGCAAGGCACACCTAAGCCCTCAAAGTAATATCCAAGCAATTTTAGGCCAACTTTTTTCAATAAGGCTTTGGGGGGTGGGGGGGGCAGATAAAAAATTGCAATCCCATCTTGATCTCAAGTGTTTCTGAAGAACCTTTCAGAAAGGATATCTGGTGATGGAATCCTCTGGCTCTCTTTGTCTCCATATTCTACCAGACAGACACCAAAAATACCCCAGGGGCCTTGTGATCTCCCTGTTTCCTACTCAGCCCAGTTGGGAATGACTTTGATGGGTCCTCCAGATGTCAAGATGGTGATACAAAATGATCAAAAGTTCTGCTTATACTTTACTCTCCTTGCTTTTATCATCCTGGGTCTAGCCTCCCTGAAATGCACTCCTGGATCTGGTGCACTGATGACGGCGTCAACAGTAAAATCCCCTGGTGAGTTTATCACAGACCAACAATAGATAACCAAGGGAGTGATCTTAGAATAGCACATTTTGATTCACATACTTTGCGCACGTTTACAGGAATGACCAGTCCCTGGAGAAGGTCATCTTGCTGGATAAATGTAGAGAGTCAGCCAACCCAAAAGGGGAAGACTTAATGAGATGGATTGGTAGTGTGGCTGAAACAATGGGCTCAAATACAGCAATGAGTATCAGGCTGGCTCAGGACCAGGCAGCGCTTCCCGCTATTGCACATGTGTTGGAACTGACTCAATGGCACCTGACAACAATGACATGTTATAAGAGATAAGGGGAGGAATGCAAAGGAGAAACTGTACTCAATAGTCATAACCCCGTTGCATTAATTAGTGCAATTTATTTATCCTAATCTAATTTAACCTTCAACTATCTAACAACAATGAAATGCTTCCTCTGGGTTATGGGAATTATTTGACACTGTTATTATGAACCAGCAAACATTATGGTAGAATAAAATACAAGTCCTTTATGCACTCTGTTTAGGGAGAGCTGGAAGATAACAATTCCTTGCATGACCTGTGAGGATTGGTGAGATAACAATTAATCCTTTGCCTCTGATACTTTTTATTTTTTGCCAAAACTGATGTTTTCCTTCTCTACCTCTCTTGTCAAAGGAAAAATAAAGCAAAAGAAACAACTCCTTCAGCTGCCAATGAAAGAAAATGTAAATTTTATCACCAGTTATTGATTAGTGATAAGGTACTAACTACAACTAAAATGTAAGCCCCACCTTTCAGGTGAGCCAACTGGCTTCTCTTTGGTTGCTGGTTGTCTTAGTCTTGTGCCAGGGCAGGTACAAGAGCCCCTAGGTCAGTGGTTCTCAACCTGCGGGTCGTGACCCCTTTGAGGGTCGAACAATCTTCTCACAGGGGTTGCCTACGACCAGAAGTGTCAAACTGGTGGCCCACGGGGCCGCATCTGGCCCCCGAGGTAATTTTTTGTGGTCCACGATGCTCTGAAATAAAATGTAAAGAGGGACTTGTTTGTATGGTATTGCCTCAATCTCCCCTAAGCACTATTTTCTTCATAACAATTTTTCCTATTTTCTTTTTATTTACAGTAATTCTAAGAGTTCATACATGTTTGTCATTTCTTCCAGAACCTGTCTTAATTGTGAATTTAATCCTCTGAATTTGTACCCTAAATTCATTCATACTTTTTTACACTCTGAAATTAACAAACTCTAAGACAAAGACCTAGAGATGCCTTTTTGTCATGATTACTGTGGCTGCATAGTCGGAGTGATGGCAGAGCTGGAGAAAAAAGAGGTGGAGCGGCCACTCTCCAAGCGTCCAAATGCAGTTACAAGAATGGAGGACCAGCGCCCCCGTGAGGCAAAACGGAGAGTGGTAACTGGGTGTGGATGATTTGATGAAGGATTTTTGAATCCTTTTTTTGGCATTTGTTTTTAAATAGATTTGGAACCAGACTCCACCACGGAACACCTGCTATGGGCTAGATCTGCTTACATACATGCTACTTCCATTCTTTTTGTGTCTACGTTGACACACTTTTTGAAATGTTATGCCAATGATATTGAAACAACAGATACTAGGAGTCGGGGTGGTGCAGTGGTTACACATTGGGCTGCTAACTCTTTGCTAGCTCTTTGAAATCGCCAGGGCTCCTTGGGAGAGAGAGGAGGCTTTCTGTCCCTGTAAAGAGTTCAAATTCAAACTCCCTGCCATCAGGTCAATGCTGATCATGGTGAACCCCTGTGGGTTTCTGGATGGCAGCCCAGCTTGGGCGGGCCAGTTCTACCCTGTTCTATGGTGTCTCTATGGGTCAGAACTGACTGGATGGCAGCGAGTTTGTTTTTTCTGAGGCTTTGGTTTTTGTAGCGTAATGGGCTTTGCATTGAGCTGCTAACCACAAGATTAGTAGTTCAAGCCCACTAGCTAGTCCACAGGTGAAAGATGAGGTAGTCTGCTCTGTAAAGCTTTATTGTCTCAGAATCAATTTGATGGCAGTGAGTGTTTGGGCCAGGGCCGGACTAGACAGCCCCCATCTCCTCTCCGGCTCCTCAGGAAGATAGAACTCCAAGGGCCCCATTTCCAGCCTCTTGGGAAGATGAATGACCTATTGACGTCTGCATCTTCTGCCCCCACATTCCAAGGAGCCTCTCTCTCCAGACCAAGGTTGTGCAGCCCCGTCCCAGCGCTCCGGGGAGTAGGCTGGCAAACAACAAAGGCACTTCCCACGGATCGGATCGCATCCTGACTCAAGGTCCTGCAGCTGCAAGCAGAAAATCTCCCTTCTTGTTGTCAGAGTCTACCTCCCATAGATCTCCCACCGCCCCACTGACAAGCTGCGAGTTCCCTGCTCCTGTCCTTCTCTCAGCTCACCTTCCCTCCCAGGAGCTCTTTCCCTCCCCTAATAAAGCCGCTCTTAACCTCATGTTCTTTGTCTCAATCCTATCTCCTTCCTTTCCTGTCTCAGTGTTGACCTCTCAGTGAGTATCTATTGTTGTTTAAATTTGAGTAGCCAAGACCAGGAGGTGGATACTGGTACAGATAAGAGCTGGAAACACAGGGAATCCAGGACAGATAAACCACTCAGGACCAATAATGAGGGTAGCCATCCGAGGAGGGGAAGGGGAAGATGGGGGAACCGATCACAACGATCTACATATAAGCCCCTCCCTGGGGGAGGGGACACCAGAAAAGCGGATGAAGGGGGACATCGGATGTGTAAGACATGAAAACATAATAATAATTCATAAATTATCAAGGGTTCGCGAGGGAGGGTGGGGAGGGAGGAGGAAAAAAGTGATGAGCTGATTACAAGGGCTCCAGTAGAAAGCAAATGTTTTGAGAATGATGACAGCAACCAATGCATGCATGTGCTTGACACAATGGATAGATGGTTGGATGGATTGTGATAAGAGCTGTATGAGCCCCCAATAAGATTATTTTTTTAAATGTTGGAGTAGCCATTTGTTGGAGTCCCTGGGTGATATCTTAACAAATGATAGGAGGTTCGGGCGCATTGGGCATCTTGACAGATAAACCTGGAGACCAACTTGAGAAAAACCAGGCGCTGAGAAGCGTAACAGCCCAGCTCTGCTAGGACACGCAAGGGGACACGCATGGGGCCGCCATGAGTCGGGGGAAGCTACCCATGGCCATGCAGGTGAGCATTCTTCAGAGAAAACTCTTACACCTCCTGGGCTGCAGGGCAGAGATATTAATGCAAGAAACGAAACCTCGGATATTTTGTTTTGGTTAAAGTTGATTCTACCCGGCTAGATCTTTTCTTTAAATACCTTTTCTAAGAAAAGTAGGTGAAGGGAGATGTAGGACAGGACAAGATATGACAAAATAATAATTTATAAATTATCAAGGGCTCATGAGGGAGGGGGGAGCAGAGAGGAAGGGGAAAAAATGAGGACCTGATGCCAGGGGCTTAAGTGGAGAGCAAATGTTTTAAGAATGATGAGGGTAATGAATGTACAAATGTGCTTTACACAATTGATGTATGTATAGATTGTTATAAGAGTTGTATGACCCCCTAATAAAACGATTAAAATAAATACCTTTTCTATTAATTTTTTTGTCCTAATTATGAAAATGGGATAAGCAAGCTGCTGACTAGGTATCCTGTCTCAACAATCCCTACTTCCAGCAATTCAGTACTTCAGAGCCAGTAATCTTAGGGCTCGATTATACTTTAGCTGATTAAAATTCTGAAAAGCTGAAGTGCACAGTTTCATCTGCATTGGCATGCGATTAGTAGACACATCAGATATGCATGGAGAAGTTCATTTCATCTGAAGTTCATTTCAATGGCTTATTATTAAATAAATCTAATGAGTCCAAGGAAACACCCAGAGAATAGATGGAGACATTCTGCTGAGTGAAACCAGTCAGTCACAAGAGAACAGACAGCGTCTGAGACTCTTGTGGGAAAAGACAAGAAAAGCTGTGCTCTCTGCAAGAGAACAGCAAGGGGAGCAGAGAAACGGAGTCCCCGGGGAAGACCCCAAATAGACTGTGGGGCCAGGGCAGGCACCCCATCAGACTCAACCGGAAAACACTCCTAATGGTCAACAAACAGACTTTGAACTATTTACAGGTTTTTCATTTGTTGTCATTGGCTTTTGTTGTTGACGATATTTTGTTTTCTTTTGTTGCTTGGTTTTGCTCTGTCTTGTTTTTTGTGCATGTTATTATCTCTGCAGTTCTATCTAGATAAGACAGGAGGCATAAACAATCTGGAGGAGAAAACAACAGTACCAATGGTTCCAGGGGGACATGGGAGAGGGGAAGGCAGGGGAAAGGAAGTGGTGTTAACAAACCCAGGGACAAGACAACAACAAGTGATCCAAAATCAATGGCAAGGAGTATATAGGAGGCCTGGTAGGGGTTGATCAAGGGCAATGTAACTGGGAGGAATTACTCAAACCCTAATGAAGGTCTAACATGATAGTGGGACAAAAGGAAAGTAAAAGGAAATAGAGGAAAGAACTAGGAGGCAAAGGGCATTTAGAGGTCTAAATACATGCATGTACATATGTAAGTATATTTATATATGATGATGGAGAAGTAGATTTATGTGCATATATTTATAGATTTAGTATTAAGGTAACAAATGGACATTGGGCTTCTACTCAAGTACTCCCTCAATGCAAGAACACTTTGTTCTATTAACCCAGCATTCCATGATGCTCACCTTCCCAACAAGATCGCTGAAAACAAAGAGAGTGCATAAGCAAATGTGATGAAGAAAGCTGATGGTGTCCAGCTATCAAAGATATAGCATCTGGGGTCTTAAAGGCTTGAACATAAATGAGTGGCCATCTAGCTGAGAAGCAACAAAGCCCACATGGAAGAAGCACACCAGCCTGTGTGGTCAGGAGGTGTCGATGGGATCAGTTATCAGGCATCAAAGAACAAAAAATCACATCATTGTGAATGAGTGGGAGTGCCGAGTGGAGGCCCAAAGCCCATCTGTAAGAAACTGGACATCCCCTTACAGAAGGGTCTTGGAGAGGAGATGAGCCAGTCAGCGTGCAGTATAGCAGCGATGAAACAAACAACTTTCCTCTAGTGCAGTGATTCTCAACCTTCCTAATGTCGCGACCTTTTAAACCAGTTCCTCATGTTGTGGTGACCCTCAACCATAAAATTATTTTTGTTGCTACTTCTTAACTGTGATTTTGCTACTGTTATGAATGGGGTGACCCCTGTGAAATGGTTGTATGACCCCCAAAGGGGTTGTGACCCACAGGGTGAGAATTGCTGCTTTAAAGGAATAGAAAGCATTATCTTTCTCCCAAGGAGCTTCTGGTGGTTTCAAACTTCTGACCTTGCAGTGTCTCTCTCTCTCTCTCCCCTTTCCCCCTCCACCCCCCTCTCTCCATTAGCTGTTCCTGAGTTTGCTCTTACTTGTGGAGAACCCCCTAGATAATAGAACAAAATGCTGCCGAGTTCTATACCATCTTTTATTTTTAAAATCATTTTATTGGGGGCTCTTACTTACAGCTCTTATCACAATACATACATGCATGCATTGTGTCAAGCACACTTGTACATGTTGGCATCATCATTTTCTACTTGAGCCCTTGATAACAGCTCATTTTCCCCTTCCCCCCCCTCCCTCCTTCATGAACCCTTGATAATTTATACATTTTTTTTTCTTGTCTTACACCAACTGCTGTCTCCCTTGACCCACTTTTAGTTGTTCGTCCCACTGGGAGGGGGTTATATGTTGATCATTGTGATCGGTTCTCCTTTTCTTCCCCCATTTTCCCCTTCCCCTTCTGGTATAGCTACTCTCAGTATTGGTCCTGAGGGGTTTATTTGTCCTGGATTCCCTGTGTTGCGAGCTCTTATCTGCACCAGTGTACACCATCTTGTGATCATTAGTATATCCTTTTGTTTCAGTCATTGTGCCAACCCATCTTACTGAGGAGCTCCCTAGCCTTTGCTGGCCCTCAACTTTCCCAAATTCACTGTCCCTTCAGTGAACAGATCTGATATGACGAATGCCCTTGTAGATTGAACCCACTGCTGTCAACTTTGACTCCTAGGGACCCTATAAGACATGATAGAACTTCCCCATACTGGTTCCAAGGCTGTAAATCTTTATGGGAGCAGGCAGCCTCATCTTTCTCCCAAGGAGTGACAGATGGGTTTGAACCACCGACCTTTAACTTCACAGACCAATATTCAGCCCACTCAGCTGTACCACCAGCACTTCTTTTTTTAAAAAAAATTTTTTATTAGAACTCTTATCACAATCCATACATACATCAATTGTGTAAAGTACATTTGTACATTCATTGCCCTCATCATGCTCAAAACATTTGCTCTCCATTTAAGCCCCTGGCATCAGCTCCTCATTTTCCCCACTCCCTCCCCGCTTTCCCCTCCCTCATGAACCCTTGATAATTTATAAATTATTATTTGGTCATATCTTACTCTGTCCAACGTCTTCCTTCACCCACTTTTCTGTTGTCCATCCCCAGGGAGGGGGTTATATGTAGATCCTTGTAATCAGTTCCCCTTTTCCACCTCAGTCTCCCTTCACCCTCCCGGTATCGCTACTCTCACACTGGTCCTGAAGGGATCACCTGTCCTGGATTCCCTGTGTTTCCAGTTCCTATCTGTACCAGTGTACATCCCCTGGTCTAGCCAGATTTGTAAGGTAGTATTGAGATCATGATAGTGGGTGGGGAGGAAGCATTTAGGAACTAGAGGAAAGTTGTATGTTTCATCATTGCCACACTGCACCCTGACGTCTCCTCCCTGCGACCCTTCCGTAAGGGGATGTTCAATTGCCTACAGATGGCCTTTGGGTCCCCACTCCGCACTCCCCTCCTCATTCACTATGATATGTTTTTTGTTCTTTGATGCCTAATACCTGATTCCTTCGACAACTTATGATCGCATAGGCTGGTGTGCTTCTTCAATGTGGGCTTTGTTGCTTCTGAGGTAGATGGCCATTTGTTTACCTTCAAGCCTTTCAGACCCCAGACACTATATCTTTTGATAACCAGGCACCAGCAGCTTTCTTCACCACATTTACTTAAGCAATCATATCAGGGAGGTGAGCACACAATGATATGATTTTTTGTTCTTTGTTGCCTGATAACTGATCCCTTCGGCACCTCGTGGCACCAGCGTTTCTTATAGAGTTAAAGCAACTCTAAATGAATGAGCTTGGGTGTGTTTCAATAAAAATTAGTTTATGATCACTGAAATTTGCGTTTTCATGTCATGAGATATTATGCTTATTTGTTTGCAACCCACTAAAATGCAATAACCATTCTTAATTCTAATAATAACAAGCCAAACCCAACTGATGCTAGGATGGATTTGGGCTTCAGACCACAGTTAGCTGACCTCTACATTACCTATGTTAAACGATGGGTTAAATGATCAGCTATACTGAGATATAATCCTACTAAGTGAAGGAAATGCAAGTTTTCTCAATGGCACTGAGTCCAGGCCAATCATAGTGACCCCATAAGGGCAGGGTAGAATTGCCCTGTGGGTTCCTAAGGCTGTCATTCTCCACAAGAGAAGAAACCTGATGATTTCAAATGTTGACCTTGCAGTTAGCTGCCCAACACATAACCGACTACACTACCAGTTCTCCACTACCAGGACTCCAATCTCATAGAGACCATATATCAATCTCTAAGGTTGTAAATAGTTATAGGCGCGGATTACTTCCTTTTGCTCCTGCAGAGCAACTGGTGGTTTTGAACCACCAGCCTTGTGGTTAGCAGCCCAACTCCTAGCCCATGGTACTTCCAGGTCTCCTGAAGGTTGAGAAAAGAACCAACCCCTACTCACTGCCATTGAGTCAATTCTGATCCACGGTGGCCTGCTGCCATGAAGGTAATGTGCAGTCCCTATGTGTCCCTATGTGTCCCGAGAGAAAACTAAACTCACTGCCATCAATCGAGTAGATTCTGACTTGTAATGACCCTATAGGACAGGGTTAAACTGCCCCTGTGGGTTTCCAAGATGTAACTCTTTACAGGAAAAAAAGCCTCATCTTTCTCCTATACAGGGACTAGTGGTTTCAAACTGCTGGCCCTGTGGTTCGAAGCCCAAGGTAGAATCCATCACCAGAGCCCCCATTTAAGCATTATTTGCAACTACAAGGATTTTTTATCATCTTAAGTGTTTGAGTCTGTGAGTGCCACGACCAGATTTGTGCGCTTTTGAAGACTGAGCTTCCTGCAGTGTGGCAAACGGCAGAATAACAAAGCGAGAAAGAAGACAGTAACCAGCACTGTTGGCAACAGGGGCTAGGAACAGCAGCCAGACTGTGGGTATATGAGGGTGAGGCAAGAAGTCTTGTTACCAAATTGAACTATCTCGGGACATACCTAACCAAAGAAACCAAAGATTTATATAAGGAAAACTACAGAGCACTATATATATTAATCATTTTATTGGGGGCCCTTATATCATTCCATACATCAGTCGTTCAAGCACATTTGTACAGATGTTGCCATCATCATTTTCTAACATTTACTTTCTATTTGAGCCCTGGGTATCAGCTCCTCTTTTTTCCTCCCACGCCCCCTCCCAAAGTGGTGACCCTTTGATAAATTATAATTTATATATTACAAATTATTCTTGTTTTCCTACTTTGCACTGATCGCTGTCTCCCTTCACCCACATTTCTGTTGTTCATCCCCCTGGGGGAGGGATTATGCGTGGATCATTGCAATCCTGCTGCCTTCCCTTATCCCCCAACCTTTCCCCTACCCTCTGGGTATCGCTACTCCCATGAGTTCTTATCTGTACCAGGCCTAATCAGAACTGAAAGGCATGACTGGGGTCATGAGAGTGGTGGGAATAATTGAAAGGTGGAGGGATAAATGGCTCAGTGAACCTCGCCTTTCTAGCTCTCAGGTTTCTTGCTTTCCAGTGGTCGGAACAGGGTGCAGCTGCCTTAGCCAGTTCCCTGCTTTAGCTGGCAAGGCTCACTTCCTGCAAGACATCCCTGAGGAAAGCCACATGGACCTATCCTGATGCAGCCCTGGGTGCTGGAGCACCCGTGTGGAGACTGTTGTCAGCACTGAGATGCTTGCACATTCACTGACTTGGCTTTCCTCCTACAGTCGGCATCATTGCGTGTGTTTTGTGAGATGGAGGAAGACTTTGTGGATTGGTGTTGGGTTAATGTTGGACTTGTGGGCGTGGGCAGCACTGGGTTGAGATGTTTTCTTGATGCACACTTAACCTTTATATAAAACTCTCTTATACACAAGTTTCTGTAGATTTGTTTCTCTAAAGTACCCAGACTAACTCAATAAGGGTCAGCGGACAGAACTTGAACTATTTATAGCCCACCCCCCACCTTTTTTTTCTTCTTCTCTTTCTCATATCTATCTATATGAGATAGGCAAGATAAACAATCCTGAGGAGAAAAAAATGCGACCAATGGTTGCAGGAGAACATGGGAGAGGGGGAGAAGAGGGAAACGAAGTGGGGAGCCAACAAACACAGGGACAAGGGAGCAACAAGGGATCTAAAATTGATGGCAAGGAGGGAGTAGAATGCCTGGTAGGATTTGATCAAGTGCAACGTAGCCCAGAGGAATTACTGAGAGCCTAATGAAGGCTAAGCATGATAGTGGGACATGAGAAAAGTAAAAGGAAATAGAAGGGGGAAATAGGAGACAAAAGACATTTATAGAGGTATAAATATAAGCATATAAATATATTAATATATAAGGGTCGGGGTATAGTTCTATGTACATATATTTATATGTTAAGTATCAAGGTAGCAGATGAACTTTAGGCATCTACTCATGTCCTTCCTCAATGCAAGAATATTTTGTTCTAATCATTTGCCATTCTGTGATGTTCACCTTTCTGACATGATTGCTTAAGACAAAATGGGTGTGTAAGCAAATGTGGCAAAGAAAACTGATGGTGCCCAGCTATTACAAGATAGAGTGTCTGGGGTTTTACAAGCAGCCATCTAGCCGGGAAGCAACAAAGCCCACATGGAAGAAGCACACCACCCTGTGTGATCACGAGGTGTCAACAGGATCAGCTATCATGCATCAGAAGACCCAAAACAAACAAATATATTGATGCAAACGATGGGGGTCAGAGTGGAGACCCAAAGCCCATCTGTAGACAATTGGACATCCCCTCACAGAAGGGTCACAAAGAAGGGACAAACCAGCCAGGGAGCAGTATAGCACTAACAAAACACACAACATTCTTCTAGTTCTTTAATGCTTCTTCCCTGCCCCCAATATTATGACTCCAGTTCTACCTTATAAATCCTGCTAAACCGGAGCATGTACTTAGGTACAGATAAGAGGTCTTGGCACACAGAATCTAGGACAGATAAACCGCTCAGGAACAATTATGGGAACAGAGATACCATGAAGGTAGGGAGAAAGTAGGGGGAGAGAATGGGGGAACCATCACATGATCATTGTATAATGACACCCCCAGGGGCATGAACAACAGAAACCTGGGTGAAGGGAGACTGTGGATGGTGTAAGAGATGAAAATAATAATAATTCATAATTTATCAAGTAAGTGGTCATGAGGGTTGAAGGGTGGGGGGGGGAGGGTGGAGGATAAGGAGCTGATACCAAGGACTCAAGTAGAAAGAAAATGTTGTGAAAATGATGGCAACATATGTACAAATGTGCTTGATACAATTGGTGTATGGATTGTTATAAGAGCTGTAAGAGCCCCCCCAAAAAATGATTTTTTTAAGTGTTGCTACAAAATAACAGAAACAAAATTATCGCTACAAAATTATTTTTAAAATCATTGCTACAAAATTATTCAATGAAAATATCAAAATGCGAACCTCTTGTTTCTTGATATAGCCTCCATCTTGGTCTGTACGCTTCTGAAGGCATTGTTTTTCATTTCTCTAACCCATTCTTCCAAAGGATCCTGCGCTCATACACCATGTCAACCCAGCAGGGTTACTTTTAAATGTTTCCTGTTCAGGATTGTAGGGTAGATGAGGTAAAGCTTCCAAACAAAATTCTGTGGTCTATCTTTGCTATCCTTGAAGAATGAGGAAAACGATTCCTGATTACAACTTTCTCAACTCCCCCCG
>NW_022108124.1:4224228-4233485 GCF_000313985.2 Echinops telfairi | reverse complement strand
CCGCCCCCATTCATTCAGCTTTCCATTCCCTTAACATTCCTTGTGGTGTCCTTTGAGTTCCAAAACACAGTCGTGTTACTTACCCTTGGAAGCCTCAGTTTGGATTGGATCTCCCCACTCACCCCCAAAGTCATCTTAATGAGACTAACATCATAGTAACCCCACAGTAAAATTGCCGGTGCACATTCCAAACCTCTTTACAGGGGCCCCATCTTTCTCCCTTGAAGTGGCTGGTAGTTCAAACTGCTGACCTTGTGGTAGCAGTGTTACTGGAAACCCACCCTAGCACCACAGGGCAATGAGTGCGGTTTGTAACCAGACTAAGAAAAGTGTGTTCCTGGGAGAACCGGCGGCAGCCACCTACTGACCTACTTACTACTGGTCAGGTGATTACAGGGACAAGGCTTCATTCGACTGATATCTGTCTCACAGAAAGTGGGGTGGGGTGGGGGGACGATGCTGCTGCTTTAGAATATTTAAAGTGCTATAAATGCATCATTCTCTGAATGATTAGTGACCATTTCTTACACTTGCAAAACCCTTTCAAGACAAACTGATTGATTCCCTGTGCCCTAAAAAGAAGCGCAAGATTTTCATTCTTGCAATATAAAGAGTTAGTGGACAATACTTCTTCTGGAAGGAAATGAATTCGTCGCACTCCGAAGCTGGGGATCGCTGCACGGAAAAAGCTTTACTTAATTTTTTTTTTTTTCCCCTTTTCTAAATTTCTAAACCACATTTCCAGCTGCCGGCTTTCCACTGCTCGCGGGCTCACAGCTCCCCGAGCCCCACCCCTGGAACCGCCCGGACGGGCCCGCTGGCCTTTCTCCTCCTCCTTCAGCTCCCTCCGCCCACTCTCCCGCCTATCCCGGTAAGCCCCGCCCCTTCCAGCTCCGCAACCCAACTCCCTTCCTCTTTCCGTCGCTTCCCCCGCATCCCCGATTGGCTCAACTAGCGGAGCCGCGGCGGGGGACGCAGTCCACTCTCATCCTGATTGGCCAGGCCTAGGTTGGCTCGCTCGCGATTGGCTGAGAAGAGGCGACAGCAAGTGTGGCTACGTTCGGTGGTGTGCGGACGCCGCTTTGTTGCCTGAGGGGGGTGGCGTTGGAAGTTAAGGGGGTCGCGGGTAGCGCTTCCCGGGACCCACAGCCGCAGCCCTCGCCGCCACTTCGCCAGGCATCCTTTAGCGTTGGAGTCGCAGCCATGAGCGGCGGCGTGTACGGGGGAGGTGAGTGAGTGCGGCGACCAGAGCGCGCGCGCGTTTTGGGCGTGTGGGGCTCGCAGCTGCGGCCCCTTCCGGTCTCCCCGAGTCTGGCCCGGCATCCCCGCCCCTGGAGCCCACCCGGGGCAACCAGCGCCTCCGGCCCCCGGAGCTGCTCCGCTCTCCGGGCGGCCCGGCGCGCGTGTACCTTGGGGAGGACCCGGCGGTTTGCGCTCGGAGATGGAGGCTAACGGCGCCCCGAGTCCTGAGCGAGCCGTGGGCGGAACTGAGCCGCGGCGGCCGCCGGGACCGGGACTGGGTCCGCGCCGTCCGCGCGGCGCGCACGCCCGCACGCCCTGCAGCCGCTCCCGGCTTCCCCCAAGTTCCCCGTGGGCGGGTCTGTTTGGGTCTAATTCGGGAACACGTGTGATTTAAGGCTGTCCAGACAGTTTGCCCGGGGACGCGGGCGCTGTCGGCTGTGGACTCGGTGCCGCAGCGGGAGCTGCAGGCACTGCGGCGTGAGGTCAGCCCCGCCGTTTGCTCATCCAGCCTTTGGCAACTTGCTTCTCCCGACCTGAGGCCCCCCCACATTCGTGGGACCCTCCAGGGAGGTTATCGTGAAGGTTAGATGAGCGAGCGCACGTCCGTACTACTCAAAGGCAGAGCAACACCTGGGAGTGTGGCAGAAATGCAGGGTTCCCCAGGTGATTTTGTATAGGATTCAGCGTTGCGTTTGCTGGGGCTTTCGTTGTGTCTCCCCTCCCCCCCCCCCAGTATTTCTTAGATATTTAATTGCTGTCATAATAAATACAGTAAGTGGCTTAATAAATGTGTTCTCAGGTTAGTCTAAATTGAGCGTAGCAGCTAACTCTAGGGGAAGGTCTTCCCTGCTTCTGTTCTCAATTCCTTGGCAATCTTTCTGTGACCTGACTTGCTACTCTGCCTTATCTGCTTGCTTTACTTTTTAAACACTATTGCTTTAAAACACTCGCTACAATGATAGGACCTCATCAGTGTAATAATGTAACAGAAAAAGCCCCTTTCCCAATGGGATTACATCCACAAGTACAGGTGTTAGGATTTATAACACATTTGGGTTGAGGACACATTTTAGTCTGTAATACAAAACATTGTATAATATGATGGGTGCAAATTAATAAAGTTAGCAAGTAACATTGAATGCATACCGCATACCAGCGGGTTTGCATGCATTGCATTTAACCCTTGTTTCTGTATTACCTAGTAGTGCCGGCTATAGCGAGTTATATACTGGGCTGCTAAAAGCAAGGTCAGCAGTTTGAAACTACCAACCATTCCTCGGAAGAAAGACGATCACTGCTGCCCTGATGATTTACAGTCTCAGCAACCCACAGGGACAGTTCCCCCCTGTTTTAGGGTTACTGTGAGCCGGCATTGACGCAGTGAGTTTCGGTTTGTTTCTGTGCTTTTTGGAATGCTGCTGTAACAAATACCGCAAGAGGGTCATCTTAAAAATTATTCTCTCACACAGATTAGGAAATTAGAAGTCTATATTCCAGTCCCCAGCTCTGGGGGAAGGCACTGGAGCTGGGGGATCATACTCAGTTTCTGTAATTCACAGAAGTTTTTGTAATCCTATTATTCCTCAGTTCCTTGACCATTTCCATGTGGCATGTCTCCACTTCACTGTGCTTGTTGCTCAGTGCATAACCATTTTATCCCCAAGAGAGGTTTAAGACACACTACCCTAGCATGGCCTCATTAAGGAAGCTCCAGGCTACTGGTATGGGGGTGAGGATTCCAACACCTAGTTTTCAGAGGCAGAATTTATTAAATTACACCATGCATTGAATCATTTATTCCACAACAACTATATGAGATACTGCTACTTCCTTTTTATTGAAAACGAAAAGGTTAAAAAACCTGGGGGAAAATGTCAATAGTTGTTTCAAGAAGACCAAGTATTATAAAGAAGCGTGCAAAGGCCTGGAGCTAGAAAACCAAAAGGGAAAGGCATGCTAAAGCAATTCTCAGACAGAAAGAACCAAAGAGAAAATTCAAGACTATAGTTGAAATACTGAAGGATACTGTGGGCACAGTACTGAAGGTCACAGGCAGGCATAAAAGATGGAAGGAATACACAGTCACTGAAAAAAAAGAATCGGAACTTCAAACATTTCAGGAGGTAGCATACGTTCAGGAACCAATCGTATTGAAGGGAGAAGTCCAAGCTTCACTTAAGGCGTTGGTGAAAGGGCTCCAGGAATTAATACATACCAAATGGATGCAACGCTGGAAGCATTCATTTACATTCCAAAGAGTGGTGATCTCACAGAATGTGGAAATTATCAAGCAATATCATTAATATCACATGTGAGTAAAATTTTCTGATGATAATTCAGTTTGTTGCAGCATTATATCCACAGAAAAATGTCCAATTTCAGCTGGGTTCAGAAGACGTCAAAGGATATCGTTGCTAATATACGTTAGTGGATTTTGACTGAAAGCAGAGACTACCAGAAAGATATTTTGCTTGTGTTGCGATTGCTATCCGTTGAAACATTGTGAAGAATGGAGACTCCAGAACATTTAATTGTAGAACCTGCACATGGGCCAAAACAGAACAAGGGGATAATGTGTGGTTTCAAATCAAAAAAGGTATGTGAGCTTATAATACAGGGAAACTATCTGAAGAAAGGGCGCAGCATCAGGACTGGAGGCAGGCTTATCACCCTGCAGTGTGCAGATAGAACAGCTTTGCTGAAAGTGAAGAGAACGTGAGGCATTCACCGGTGAGGGTCAAAGACTACAGCCTTCGAGATGGACTACATGTCAACATAAAACAAAAACCTCAGAACTGAGCCTCCCAGTAAGATAAGTGGAGAAAGGATTGACGGTTTCAAGGATATATATTTGGATTCACAATTGATGCGCAATAGAAGCAACAACAGCCCATCAAATGATTTATTGCATTGGGAAAACCTGCAAAAGATTTTTAAAGTGTTACCAAGCAGAAATGTTACTTTGAGGACTATGGTGCCCCTGACACAAGTCAGGGTATTTTTAAACACCTCCTGTATGTGTGAAAACGAAAATTAATGAAGAATGGATGTCTTTGAATTGCAGGGTTTGTGAAGAATATTGAATACACCATACCAACTTGACCTAAGGACAATGTAGACTGTCAGGAATGAACACATCTGTCTTAGAAGTAGTACAGCCAGGATGCTCCGTGGAAGTGAGAATGGCAGACTTCATCACATGTTCCTGGAACCGTGTTACCAGGAGGCACATGTCCATGGAGGACATCATGTTTGATGAAGTAGAGTTGAAGAAAAAGAGGAATACTCTTAATGCGATGGATTAACAGAGTGGCTAAAATAGTGGACTGAAACAAAGCAGTGGTTGCCAGGATGGCAAAGGGCAGGGCTGTATTTTATTCTGCTAACTCAGAAGTATCTTGTTGGCGCTTAACAACTGGAAGATGTTTATACAGAGAAACTATATTTACAATGTATCTACTATATAGAAACATCAAGGAGATATATATACAAAAATGTTCATTACTTAAAACTTCAAGAAGTAATGGGAAAACTCTTTTAGCGTCATTTTCCTATAAACTTCTTGAAGCCCCCTTGAATGTGACGTTGGGCCAATAACCTCTCTGCTTCGCTTTCCTCATTTGTAAAATAGGCATGATAACAGTACCAATGTCACAGACAGTTTAAGTAATTGGCTGTTAAATGTTTTAATGTACAAAAGTAGGAATAGTACCTGACACATAATAGCCCAGTAGGTGTTAAATGCTGTTAATATTATTATTACACTGCTTGTCAAGAGAAAAGGTAGAAATAATCTAATGGTCTCTCAGGGGAACAGATAAACTAAAGCTTACGCATGTGCATTATAAGATGAATCAGTTACATTGAATTGGTCTAGAGCTACAAGTTCAAACCTTAGAAGACCGCTTCTTTAAAAAACAAGTTATAAATATAAAGATGTATATGTATTTACATGTGTATGCACACATACATATACATTATGATACTTAG
Source organism: Echinops telfairi (assembly GCF_000313985.2). Classification (NCBI taxonomy): domain Eukaryota; kingdom Metazoa; phylum Chordata; class Mammalia; order Afrosoricida; family Tenrecidae; genus Echinops; species Echinops telfairi. The sequence goes on along the minus strand of NW_022108124.1, from coordinate 4,228,253 downwards.
GTAATTCATTATGGGTGTATCCACATAAAATTATAAACATGCATGGAGTTAGAAATGTTAACTTTATAGTGATGATGTCTGAGGAGGGAGAAAGGGGAATTTATATGAATAGCTGCTTTTTTTTTGCACATAGCTGGAGCAAACATGACAAAAAGTGCATCTGTTTAATCTCAGTGGTGAGCAGAGAAATATACTTAATTACATAAATTTTTTAGTATGTTGACAATACTTCAGAAATTATACTGCATGTATTCACAACTGATGGTGTCTCTGCATGATTCCTGTTTTTTTAAATTAATACACTGTTTTATTTGGGTCTCTTACAACTCTTACTACGTTCCATACATAAATTGTAATGATTCCATTTTTTACATTGACAATTGAGAGGCTTAGTTTTATTTTTAATTTGAAAAAAAGCTTTTGCATTTGTTACATTTCCCAGGTAATGAGTCCTTCTTTAAATTTTCTGGTTCTAATTATTTTGGTTGAAACTAGAGATTCTGAAGAGCAAACTATTACATTTGTTTTCATTATTGCACTTTTAAAAGTTGAGTATGAATTGGTAAATCTTAGCACTATGGGTAAAGAAATACCTAACTCAGTTAACTAGTTAGCCAAACTTTTCAGCCTCTGTTCGTTACGAATTCATTTGATGCCCTCTTCTTATCCCACTGCACCAGGGGTTCTAACATTTTCAGAGTCCTGAATTCCTTTGACCATTTGGGAAGTTTGTTAACTACTACTCATAATGTTTTAAAATAGATTTTAAAATAAATAAATTTCAATAAAATAGAGTTCTATCCATGGACTCTTTGGGAGGCCCAGGGACTTCACGCTAGGAGTTTATCCCCTAATTTACCTTTTCATAGGTAATCTCCACTCTTTCATTTCATTTCCTACTTAAACATTGCTAGTTAATGTCAAATTTCTTAAGCCCCAACAAATTTATATCAATTTTTTGGGTTTTTTACCATCTTTCAGCATCAACACTTCTACCCGATGGCCCTGGGCACACGGAGTCTTCAAAAAGCTCATGGAAAATGTAATTTTAAAATATAAGCTTTATTTCTTAACATAACCTCCATCAAGGCCAAGACGCATTTGTAAGCAATGATAGCCATTTAGTCCACCCTGTCAAGTAAACGTTTGAACCTGCAAGGCACGAGGTTCAAATCCACCAGCTTTCCTCGACAGAAAGATGAGGTGGTCTACTCCTATGAAGATTTACAGCCTGGGAAATCCTATATAGCAGTGGTTCTCAACCTTCCTAATTAAAAGACAACCCTTTAATACAGTTCCTCATGTTGTGGTGACCTTCCCCCCCAACCATAAAATTACTTTTGTTGCTACTTCATTACTGTAATTTTGCTATTGTTAGGAATCAAGCAACTCCTGTGAAAGGGGCGATTGACCCCCCCCCAAAGAGGTCTTGACTCACAGGTTGAGAACGCTGCTCTATAGGGTCTCTAAGTCAATCCACTCAGTTGCCGGTGGTTTGATTAGGTTTTGGTAAAGAATTGAGGATCTTGGTAATTCAATCGTGTTAATGATGTCCTTTTTTTAATCTATCAACTGAAGAAAATATATGCTCTTTAAATATATTTTAAAATTAAAAGACAACAGAAAGAACCAAATCAGAACTATAAGGTGAATGCCCTATGATTTGCCATTGAAACTCTTGCAAAGTTGCTGCTGTCTGATGAGAGCAAAATTGCCCTTGTCTGTGTGTGGGGAAGGACTGTGGTGGAGCTATCCCGGGCATTTATTGACTAACTTTCTCGGAACAGTCTCATAACAATCAGGTGTCATCATTCTTCGATCCTCTAGTGCAACAGTTCTCAGCCTGTGGGTCGCGACCCCTTTGGGAGTTGAACGACCCTTTCACACGGGTTGCTCAATTCTTAACAGTAGCAAAATGACAGGAAGTAGCAACGAAAATAATTTTATGCTTGGGGGGGTCATCACAACATGAACTATTAAAGTTCATGCATTAGGAAGGTTGAGAACCACTGCTCTAGAAAGTCAACACATAAAATGCCTTGAATCTCCCCGAAAACTCATGACCTGTGGCCTTGACTGGTCCACTTTTGCTTTGTTTGGACCACATCCACCTTTTGGGAGCTATTGCTTTGTGCTTTGTCCTTAGGATCTAACTGGCAAAATTACGTTTCATCTCCTCTTAGAACTCATCAAAGCAATGCTTCAGGATCTTGGTCCCACACGTCTAAATGTTCCATTGACATTTCTGCTCTTGTCAGCAGCTGATCTTGGTGCACTAGTTTTGGCACCCAAGCAGAGAATTGTTCGCATTTTAATTCTTTAGAATTGTGTGAGCTGAATCCAATGAGATGTCGATGGTGTTGCCTATTGATTTTGCTCTAATTGTTGGTCCTCTGCAGTTAGATCATGAAGGAGATTGTTTCCTTGAAAATGGATGGGGGTGGTCTGCAGCTGCAGACTTCCTCTTCATGTGGGCCCTTTGTAAACTGCAGGTTTCGCTTGTGCATTGCCACATAGACTTTTAGTAAGTAGTGAGGATTTCACCATTCTTCTACCCCAGCTTCATCATATAAACTTGGTTAGGGGCTCTTATCAAACTGATGTTATCTTTCTTAGTGCCTCAAGCTAGATGTTGCTCAGACATGTTAGAGCATGATAGTACAAGTTTATTTCAGTGCTAAATTTTTGGAATCCGTGCATAGTTGGTTTTTTTTCTCTGTAGTACACATTTTCCATGAACTTTGTGAAGCCCTTTTATTTCCAGTTCAGCATGTCAGAAATATTGTCACCCTTCCCTGCCTGGCTTGACCTAAGCTGTCAGCAGCGTGTATCACCCTTTGGCTGTTTGGTTTTAGGAAGCCTAACATGTTAGATAAGCTTTACTTAAAGGTTTCTATACGTGTGTGAAGAAACCCTCAGCGTCAGGCGTCACCGCTAACAGCAGGAATGTACAAACTGATGATACCTTCATTTATGTAATTATCGCACAGACCTAGATTCTTCAGGTTACAAGAAACCTGTCTTCTTTTTCTTTCAGGGTCCTTATTTTCCCCCCCACTAATTGTTTGAATCTAATTGCTCATATAAATGGTAACTACTTGTACTGCATGGCATCCTTTTGAGATCCAGATTCACTTTGAGCCTATTTTCATTCTCTCTGTGGCCTTGAAGGCTGACCTCCAGACCGCATCCACAGGTTCTCTTTGCCCCTGGTTTTGGCTGAATTTGGCTTGTGGTAGATTAATGGTACAAGTTGGTCTTTCTCGTCTAGTATTACAATTAGTAGGGGCCCATTTCAGAAGTGTCCTAGATTGGATAAGTTAAAGCAGTGGGTCTCTTCCTAATGCCGCAACCCTTTAATACAGTTCCTCATGTTGTGGTGACCCCCCAACCATGAAATTATTTTTGTTGCTACTTCATCGCTGTAATTTTGCTACTGTTATTAATTGGGCGACCCCTATGAAAGGGTCATTCAACCCCCAAAGGGGTCACGACCCACAGGTTGAGAACCACTGACAATCATCATCTGATAGCATATTGATTACCTGGTTCCTTCCCCTTTGTGGCTGACTACATCCTTCACCTGAAGGTCACAGCTCCCTCAGGTAGTCCTCCCCATGCAACTCTCTCCCCAGTTCTGCTCTTCCGCCTAAGGATCTTGATGTAGTTAGTGCAGGGGTTGACAACCTGCGGCTCTTTTGGTACTTACATGTGGCTCTGAAGTGAAGTTGAGAATGAAAATAAAACTATCAGTTTCAAGTACTAAATTTTTGAAGGACATTATTCAGATAATGGTGATTTCATTTGTAAAACTACGTGTGGCTCTGGAATAACTTTTAACTTGTTTTGAGGACAGGATTAGTTCTTCTGTCTCAGAAATACCTGTGCTCCAGTGGATGAGGCATGGGGGCTGCTAACCACAAAGTCAGAAGTTTGAACGCCAGCTGTTTCAAGGGAGAAGATGAACTCGGCTCCCCTGAAGAGCTGTAGTCTTAGAAAGCCCCAGGGGCAGTTATATGAGGTTG
>NW_022108124.1:4164829-4224128 GCF_000313985.2 Echinops telfairi | reverse complement strand
GAAAATATGAGGGCAAGCCAGGAGGGATAAATAGTCTAAAGCAGTGGTTCTTAACCTGTGGCTCACGATGCCTTTGGGGGGGGGGGTGTGTGTCACACGAAAATCTGTTCATTTTGCTATCAAATGGACTGCCTGCTTTCATTCTTCCTTTCTAGCATGACTCTATGTGGATTCTGAGGGAAGGCCCTTGTCTCCTTTCAGCTTCTGTTCCTCCGATCTTTGGCAGTCTTCAGGTTGGGGTTGGGGGGGGGGGGTGTGTGTCACTATGGTTCAGTGGGTTTTCTCTTTCTGAGGGTGGTAACTATTAGCCGGAGGGTATTGATGGTGTAGTGATGAAAACACTCTGATGCAAACCAGAACCCACCAGCCTCTCCATGGGAGGAAGATTCAGCTTGACAGCCTTGGAAACCCACAGGGGCAGTTCTCCGCTTTCCCATAGTGTGAGCTTGGCGGTTTTGTTTTCTGGTTTGGGCTTTTGGGGCACTGTCCCTTCTAGTCCTTGTAATAGTAGTGTATCCTCACATTTTCCAGCTTTAGTTGACCACTTCTTTTCTGATTAAGCCTCTACAGATGTACAGTGTAGGGCTTCTTATATTTAAAATAAATCTTTAATTTGAATTGCATTTCAAATCTGTACATTACTATGAAGTTAATACCTGCTTTAAGTTTTATGTAGTTTCCTTATTCATTATGCCATTTTAGACACATAAGTACTTTCTTGTTCACAAGATAATTGCAAATTGTTAATGTTAGTTATATTTTCCTCTTTTCAGATGAAGTTGGAGCCCTGGTCTTTGACATTGGGTCCTATACTGTGAGAGCTGGTTATGCTGGTGAGGACTGTCCCAAGGTCAGTGTAATGTTAGTTGAATAAATCAGGGCAGTTTCACTCTTGGGGTTAAAAACAGGCGAAATGTGATGTGTGACTTTCACAGGTGGATTTCCCCACGGCCATTGGTATGGTGTCAGAACGAGATGACGGAAGCACATTGATGGAGATAGATGGTGATAAAGGAAAACAAGGAGGCCCCACCTACTACATCGACACCAATGCCCTGCGTGTTCCAAGGGAGAACATGGATGCTATTTCACCTCTGAAAAATGGAATGGGTATGATACTTGTTTGCTCCTGTGGATTTGAATAAAAATATTGAGGGTGCATAGTGTGTTTTAGATTTAGAGCTGGGGCTTCTTATAAATTGAATATCAGATATTTTAAAATGTCCCACATACAAAATGTGCCAGGAACTGAGCGTACAGAGAAAGGCATGAGACGTGGTTGGGTGGGGAAAGTAGATGATTGCTCATACAGTATCGGTGAAGTCTGTACTCGTTCAGTCTGTGTGCAGTGTGCTACGGGGTTAAAGAGCAGGGGCGGTCAACGGCCATTGTGGGATGGTTTTCACAAAGGAGATCATCTTTATGCGGACTCTTTCCATTGTTATTACTGAAAAGATAGATTCTCAATTCAGCAGTTACTACATGTCCCATTTATTGACATTGATTACATTTTCAGGTTTTTTTTAAGTATGCTGAGATGATATTTTTTTCAATTCTTTTTATTTTTTTAATACTTTTATTGGGGGCTATTACATCTATCACAGTCCATACATTCCTCCAGTGTGTCAAGCACATTTGCACATATGCTGCCACATCATTTTCAAAGCATTTCTTCCCACTTGAGCCCTTCCCTCCCCCGCTCATTTTCAAAGCATTTTCTTCTCACTTGAGTCCCTCTCTCCCCCCGCTCACCCTCCCTCACGAACCCTTGATAAATTACAATTATTTTCATAGCTTACATCGATTGTCCTGTCGCCCCTCACCCACTTTTCCATTGTTCATCCTCCTGAAAGGGGGTTATAGGTTGATCATTTGATCGATTCCCTTTTTCTCCCCACACCCTCCCGAATCCTCCCGATAGCTCTACTCCCATTGTTGGCTCTGTGGGGTTTATCTATCCTGGATTCCCTGTGTTGTGGGCTTTTGTCTGTAGCAGTGTGGATGTTCTGGTCTAATCCGATTTGTAAGGTAGAACTGAGGTCATGATAGTGGGGGGAAGGAAGCAGCAAAGAACTAGAGGAAAGTTGTGTGCTTCATTGGTGCTATACTGTACCCTGACTGGCTTATTACTTCCCTGTGACCTCTCTATAGGGAGATGTCCAATTGTCTACAGATGGACATTGGGTCTTCACTCCATTCACTCCCCACACCCCATTCACCTGGGGTATGATTTTGTTCTGGGTCTTAGATGCTTGATACTTGATCCCATTGACAAGTTGTGGTCACACAGGCTGGTGTGCTTCTTCCATGTGGGCTTTGTTGCTTCTCAGCTAGATGGCCACTTGTTTATCTTCAAGCCTTTAAGACCCCAGATGCTATATCTTTTGATAACCAGGCACCATCAGCTTTCTTCACCACATTAACTTAGGCACTCATTTTGTGTATAGCGATTGCATCGGGTGGGTGAGCATTACAGAATGCCGGATTGTTAGAACAAAGTGTTCTTGTGTTGAGGGAGTACTTGAGTCGAGGCCCAATGTCCATCTGCGACCTTAATTCTTAACATACAGATATGAGTATGTTAGAAACCACCATTTGCTCCGAATGAGAAAGAGGGGGCTTTTCATTCTTGTAAAAAATTAGTCTCTGAAACTCACACGGACAGTTCTGTCTTGTCCTAAAGGATCATTGTGAGTCGGCATTGACTTGATGGCAGGGTTTTTGAGTTGACCTGTACAATTAAGTACTTTGTTATGAAATAGATGTGTAAAATAAGTAGGCTCTCATGTTAAAAAATACTAACTGCTAAGTCATAGAAGCAGTCGCTCAAAAGATGCTGTATTCCACAGGCATTGCTCTCAGTCTGTTAATCTTGCATTCTAGTGGAAGACTGGGATAGTTTCCAGGCTATTTTGGATCATACGTACAAAATGCATGTCAAATCAGAAGCCAGCCTGCATCCTGTTCTCATGTCAGAAGCACCGGTGAGACAGACTTTACTTCTCACTAGCGCATGTTTTTCCCCTTTAGTTTTCTGTTCATTTGCAGAGTGTGTCTGCTTTAAAGAGGCATAGGAATTTATATTTCAAATTTTGAGAATTGGGCAAAGGGGATTAATGAAAACTATTGTAATTTTCACTTTCTTTTAAATATGAGTTAAAAAAAAAAAAAACAAACCCAAACAATTAGAAGCCTTAGTGGATTTTAGTAGTACATCCTCCCCTCCCTTCCCCACCTCCCCTCAGCAGGGATTGGTTTAACATTTGATTTACTTTTGTGTGGACTGCTTCCCATTTACTTGGATTGTCTTGTGTCTGAGAGGCAATATATGTCTATTTTTAAACTCAAATCTCATGAGAGAAGTCAAATGTTACATTAGGACTTGAAATTGCCGCACTGAAATCTACTGTAAAATACATTAGGTACATTGATAAAATGGGCCCAGGAGACTAACAAAATGATTATAAATAATTATTTTGCTATTTTTCTGAGCTTTACTTGCTTGTACGAGTACCAGCTATATAAGTAGGGGGATTTGGTGGTTTAAAATTTTATTTTGGATTTTAATAGCCAAATAATCTTAGAATTTATTAGTATCTGATGTGTGGATTCTGATTTTCCTGTGGAACACTGAAAATTTTATGACGTCTGCAATTCATGGCAGCTGTTTTACTTGTGTTCAAATTATTATAAAATATTGTAAAAGTATTGTCATAATATTGTTTTTTAATATTTTGCATCTTTGTTAAAGATAGTGTTACAATAAATATTTTAAATAACTCAGCATTTTAATATTAAAACAACAAATAACTCGCATTTCTTTTTTCCTCTTCAGTGGAATACTAGAGCAAAGAGAGAGAAATTAACAGAGTTAATGTTTGAACACTACAACATCCCTGCATTCTTCCTTTGCAAAACGGCAGTTTTGACAGCGTATCCTTCAAAGAGTGACACTTTTCTCTAGAAGTAAATATAAATGCAAACCGCTGTCATTGAGTGTATTCCAACTACAGCGGCCCTCCCTAAGGTTTCTGAGACTGAAAGTCTTTGTGGGAACAGATATCTTTATCTTTCTCCTCTGCAGTGGCTGGTGGTTTTGAACTGCTGACCTTGTAGTTCAGAGCCCAACACTCACCCCAGAGCATCCCTAGAGTTCTTCAGAAGTAAATATGCTGCTACTACACATGATAACCAGCAGGAGGACATGAGTCAGTTCTTGGTTTTTCCTAGGTGGTTTTTGTTTCTCATTTGATTGTTTTGCTAACCATCTTTTAGAATTTCTTATTAATAGTAACACATCAGAAGATATGGGAGGGAAATAGGAAAGTAACACTCAACTCTTATAATAAATTCAAAGTTGTTGTATTTTTAATTAATCATTTTCTTGGGGGCTCTTACTAATCTTTTAACAATCATTCAGTTGTATTAAGCACACTTGTACATACATTTCCATCAACATTTCCAAAATATTTTTTCTACTTAGCCCTTGGTGAAAAGCTCCTCTTTTCAAAGTTTGGTGTTATTGAAGAATGAAAAAAGGGTAGTCTTTAAACTGATTGGCTAAAAATGAGTTCAGATTGTCATTATCTCATACCCTCCAATACTATTGAAAATTGACAGCAAATTCATTAAAGATTTAATCACTAGATCTTTCCTGCAAGCTTACCAAGGGACAGACAAGGAAATACTGTGTACTGACCTCAAAGAATAAATAGCAAAGTGTAGTCCTCAATTTACAGTGGGATTTCATTCCAATGACGGCCATAAGTTGTTCTCTGTCATAAGTCAAGTACATGTTTTTTTATTTTTATTTATGCTTTTTATTATCAGCATCCTTATAAATCATCTTTATTTGTCTTTGGGGGCTGGCATGAGAATGCTAACATAAATATACACTGCAATACATATTGCTAATGATACGTGTGCACACAAAATGGATAAAGTCTTCCATATTCAGGGTTCAGCCCACCTAGAATAACATTTTTACTTCATTGAGTTGAGAGATGGGGGCTACCTCTTGGCTGTCAAACAATTGATAACACTTTGCTGCTGTGAGAGTGGTGAGGGAAGAGTTGTAGTTCCAGAACATGCACCGTGGCCTCCCACTATTAGTTTCCATAGATTTTTGTCAAATATATGCTTCTCCATTTGTTGTAAGTCCTTTGAGCAATTTCCAGAAACGGAAGGGTTGTGCTAGTTTGGGCCAGCTAACTCGATGTCTCCTTGAAAGGTTTTCCTAAGCAACTTGCTATCTTGCTGGCAGTTCTGCCTCTTGTGATTCATTTTCAAACCTGAATTACTATTGCATACCAATTGTCCCTTCTAAATTTACCTTACTACATTCTAAATTATAAAGCACAGTTTTAGAATGACTTGTAATTGTGGTAAGAGCCTGTCCTTTACAAGACGTATAATATTTTAGGAACCTTTTCCTTAATACTTTATACTAGATTTGCTAATGGTCGTTCAACTGGGCTGATTTTGGACAGTGGGGCCACTCATACAACTGCAATTCCAGTCCACGACGGCTACGTCCTTCAGCAAGGTAAACGTACTCACTTAGGCAGGCATGCTGACACCACTCTGGATGTCATGGTGACGTCGTGCCGTAAAGCACTGGGTTGGACTTCTGAAGATTAGCTATTGCCAAATGGCTTTTTAAAAAATATTTTAAAATACTTCAGTATATAATGTGTATCTAAAACTGATTTGTGCTGAGAAGTATAACTTCATGCTTTAAGGGATAGCTTCGTTAATTATACTTGGGGAAAAAATGACCTATCAGCATCACACAGGAAATTTATCCCAAGGATTCTGAACTTAATGTTCCTTACCCCTATTTAATCTGTGTCATAGGCATTGTGAAATCCCCTCTTGCTGGAGACTTTATCACTATGCAATGCAGAGAACTCTTCCAAGAAATGAATATAGAATTGATCCCTCCATATATGATTGCATCAAAAGTAAGTAATGGTTGGATTTTCTTGTAGAATAGTTCTCCAGCCTCTCACCCCCATGCTGTGGATTTTATTAACCTAGTTCATGCGTTTTATAACCTCAGGAAGCTGTCCGTGAAGGCTCTCCAGCAAACTGGAAAAGAAAAGAGAAGTTGCCACAGGTTACACGGTCTTGGCACAATTACATGTGTAATGTAAGTAACCCTCATTCTCTCCAAGGGAATAAAAATAGAACTAGAGGCTTTATGTGGTCTATAATATTTTAAAAATAAAAATTTAAATCAGCTAATTTAGAATGCTTTTCATATTGATGAATACCTTTACAAGCAGCTCATTATGGAACACTAGAGTGACACCTGGCAGGGGTTTGGGTTTTGGAGTAGAGAGAAGCACTATGCTAATGTATAATAACATTGATCTCCCCCCCTCCCCCCCTAATATGGTGTTGCTTTCTGTAGAGATGTGCTATCCTGGCTCAAATGTGTACTCTCTCCTAACCATATGAAGTGCACATGATTGCACATAGCCAGGAGAATCTCTTTACTGAGTTCTGCCAGTGGGCATATGATTTACTGTCAGGGAAAGGAGCTAATAAAGCCACTTCACACACGATAATAGATATACATTGATTTCTAATAACAAAAATATATGAAAGTTATCATTATGGCAGGAATAGCTTATTTGACATTTTTCTTTTTTTTTTTTTTTTGCCCTTAAAGAGAAAGATTTTCATGGGCATTAGACAAGGAAAAATTGTGAAGATGATTTAAGAATTTGTCTGGATTTTAGATTTTTCCTTAGCAACCCATGAGTCAAGTATGTATTTCACAGCAAAATTATGTCACTAAAAGTTGATTGTGATATATAGATACAACTGTATTCTCAAATGCTGCTTTTAAGTATAAGCTTAGGGAAAACTATTTGTAACTGTTTTTGTTATGTAGTACAGGGTTCCCAATCACTTAATCTATTGTTCAGTCACTCTTGCAGTTTAAATAGAATTCATTATCTAACACAAATGTTCAGAATATGGTTTCTGGATACTCAAGCGCTTTGAGTCCTTGCTGGATAGATTTGTACTCAGGAAGTGGTTTACTCACCCAGAAATGTAGCCTCCTTTCATTTAGAAAACCATGTTAAATAGTTTTATAAAAATAAAGCTCAATAATTTTTTTTTCTTAATCTAGTGTGTTATCCAGGATTTTCAAGCCTCAGTACTTCAAGTATCAGATTCAACTTATGATGAACAGTATGTTTTCCTATTATTTTTGTCTAAATGACTTATAAGTAGTGCATTAAGACCTTCATACTAATCTTCTAAAAAACTATATTCTTCAGAAACTAACATTTTTTATTTCTGTTAAAAGATGTACTCATGATTTTCAAGAGGATAGAAATGATTTCTTTATTTAGCTAAAACAAAAATTAGAATTGTAGAATGTGCTTTATTGACTCTAGAGGTATAAAATTATGCTAAGATATTGACTATTTTAAAATAGAATACTTTTTTTTTGCAATTTCTTTTTTAAAATGCTTTTCCTGGGAGCTCTTATATCTCTTCACGATCCATACATTCCTCCAATGTGTCAAGCACATTTGCATATATGCTGCCATCATCATTTTCAAAGCATTCTCTTCCCACTTGAGCCCCTGATATCATCTCCCCGTTTCTTCCTCAACCCCCCCCCCAACCTTCCCTCCCTCCTGAACCCTTAATAAGTTATAGATTTTTTTCCCATATCTTACATTGTCCTCCATCGCCCCTCACCGACTTTTCTGTTATTCATCCCCCTGGGGGTGTGGGTGGTCCTAGGTTGAGCCTTGTGATTGATGCCCCCTTTCTTCTCCCACCCTCCTCCAATCCTCCTGGTAGCTCTCTCTACTCTCCTTGTTGGCCCTGAGGGGTTTATCTATCCTGGAATTCCTATGTTTCAGGCTCTTAATTGTAGCAGTGTGCATGCTTTTGTCTAATCCGATTTATAAGGTAGAATTGAGGTCATGATAGTGGGGGGAAAGAAGCACCAACGAGCTAGAGGAAAGTTGTGTGTTTCATCGGTGCTGTGCTGCACCTTGACTGGCTCGTCTCTTCCCTATAACCCCTCTGTGAGGGGATGTCCAATTGCCTACTGATGGGCTAAGGATCTTTATTCCATGCCACCACCACCACCCCCAATTCACCTTGGGTATGGTTTTATTCTGGGTCTTAGATGCCTGATACCTGATCCCATCGACACCTCGTGATCACACAGGCTGGTGTGCTTCTTCCATGTGGGCTTTGTTGCTTCAAATAAAATATTCTTACTCTGATTTTTTTCTGAGCTATGATTTCTTGGTTGTTGATAACTTTGAAGAGGAGTCTCTTTGATTTCAAGTTGTTTCATGTGTTTTCAGAGTAGCTGCACAGATGCCAACAGTTCATTATGAATTCCCCAACGGTTACAACTGTGATTTTGGTGCAGAAAGGCTAAAGATTCCTGAAGGATTATTTGACCCTTCCAATGTAAAGGTATAAAAGCTTAGTTCTTAATTAGCCTGCTTTTCCAGTATAAGTTAAAGACCTTATGCAATTATTAACCAGCGGGAGACTCACCACATTTTTAAAAAATCTGCTTTATTGTGTGATATTCTTCCATTTGCCTGCTCGTGTGATGTTCTTACATGTGCCACTCATTGTATTTTGTTGTAGGGCTTATCAGGAAATACAATGCTGGGAGTCAGTCATGTTGTCACGACAAGCGTTGGAATGTGTGATATTGATATCAGACCAGTAAGTGCCATTATAAGTATCTTTCATGACAGTGAAGTGCCCTAAAATGATGTTGGCAGCTGTGAACTTCATTGGGTTTCAAGTCCATTTTATAACAGAATATGTAAAACGGTGACATAGAAGACAGACATGAATAAAAATGAGTTCTAAAGCATTTTGCAGCACGAATGAAATAGTGGGACAGTCACAAAAAGACAAATATTATAGATGTCAGCTTTATGGGGTGATAAGAAAGTTGACAGCGACCATTACTGAATGGTTGTTACCAGAGATGAGGAGAGGAGATTCCATTTTCTAGAGGTCAGGAAACTGGCTCACAAGTCATATGCAGCTCTTTCCAGTGTGTGTATGTAGCTCTGAGGTAAAATTGAAAACATTTAAAGGATATTATTCAGATAATGGTGGTTTCATGTTTTGTAAAAATGTTTATGGCTTTCAAATCATTTTTACATTGTTGTGAAGGACAGGATTGGTTCTTCTGTCCCAAGAGTTTGTTGACACTGCCCTCCACCCCCATATTCAACACCTCTAGATAGTAGTCACTTTTTGTTTATAGCAAGAAGAAAGATATCACTGACTATGGGTGAAGGGTATCCAGCCTGACTGATGCCACTAAGCACCATGCAACAAAAATGATGGAATGGTAAATGCTACTGCTATCTTGCAACAGCCCCCGTGTGTGTGTGTGTGTGTGTGTGTGTGTGTGTGTGTGTGTGTGTGTGTGTGTGAGAGAGAGAGAGAGAGAGAGAGACACACACACACGTGCGGGCAGGCTGTAGATGCTGTTTCTTCATTCATTATACGACCTATTACCTCACAGAATTATTTTCTTGACGACTCAGGGTCAGCTGTCTTGTGGGATAGTGCGGTCAGTTGGCATAATGTTAAGTCATCAGGTTTATGTTCTATGACCTAGTTTGGTGAGTAGTGTCTGGGGTCTTCAAAGAGGGCAGGCATCCATCTAACACGCAACTGTTACTCTACTCATCCGAAGCAACAGAAAGATGGAAATAAACTCAAGAATCGGAGAAGGAAGTGTGTCTTCAAGAACCAGGGCCTGTGCTACCTGGGGCCTAGACACCGATGGTGCCTTCCCAGCACTACTGTCAGGCTCAGACTAGAGGGGTCCTGGTCGAAAGGGAGGAAAATGCAGATGAGAACTTCAAATGAATGAAAAATCTAGACTTGGTGGACTGTTGACACCGTCACCTTTGAGCACCATACCTTTAAAGACATTACATGAGATGAGCTCATCACCGAGACTCTGAAGCGTGGATGGAGGGGGCGGGCAGTGAGACTGCGTTCATGGAATTGGAACAGCTCGATGGAACTGAGGATGTTGCCATCGTGTGACAAATGTAACCAGTGTCCCTGAACAAAATGTAGCTCCTGTTGAATGCAAACCTGTTACTGTGCATTTTGCCAAAATGTAATAGAGTGTAACCAAGTAAAGAAACAATACTAGAAAAGGCTTAGGTGTAAAGTCTTTTCAGACCTGTGCAGTGTGGTAGTCCCATGTGCCTATTTAATTAAGATAACAAAATTTTAAGTTGTGTTTCTTCAGTCACATTACCCATGTTATAACTATGGCTAGTGGCTAATAGATTGGATAACACAGGTAAAGAACAATTCCATCACAGAAAATTCTATTGGACATTGAGTGCTGTTCTAGAGGTTGTCCTAAAATGTGATAAATCGAAATACTTATTGGTGATTTTTCTTTCCTTTTAATCATTTTATCGGGTGCTCGTACAACTCTCATCACCATCCATCCGTCCATTGTGTCAAGCACATTTGTATATATGTTGCCATCATTTTCAAAACATTTTCTTGCTACTTGAGCCCTTGGTACCAGTTTCTCTTTTTTTTCCCTCCCTCCCTCATGAACCCTTGATTATAATTTTTCATGTCTCCGTTCACCCACTTTTCTGTTGTCCGTCCCCTTGGGAGGGGATTGTATGTAGATCATTGTGATCGGTTCCCCTTTTCTACCCCCATCTTCCCCTTACTCTCTTAGTATCACTACTCAATATTGGTCCTGAGGGGTTTATCTGTCCTGGGTTCCTTGTGTTTCCAGCTCTTGTCTATACCCGTGTACATGCTCTGGTCTACCTAGATTTGTAAGGTAGAATTTGGGTCATGATAGCGGTGGGGGGCGGAGGATGGAAACATTAAAGAACTAGAGGAAAGTTGTATGTTTCATCAGTGATATATTGCACCCTGACTGGTTCATCTCCTCCCCATGACCCTTCTATAAGGGGATGTCCAATTGGCTATAGATGAGCTTTGGGTCTCCACTCCGCACTCCCTCTCATTCACAATATGATTTTTTGTTCTGGGTTTTTGATGCCTGATACCTGATCTTATCGACACCTCATGATCACACAGACTGGTGTGCTGCTTCCATGTGGGCTTTGTTGCTTCTCACCTAGATGGCCGCTTATTTATCTTCAAGCCTTTAAGACCCTATTGGCGATTTTTCATGAGGAATAATTTTATTACCTTGTTTTTCAGCGAGATGTGCCTTAAAGTATGAGTAATTTTACATGAACTTTATCTTAAGTGAGCTCACCATCAGGTTTTAAATACTGATGTGTATTGTGCTTATTAGATAATTTCTTAAACTTTACATTCAGCTTGCAGTCCTGCACACTGCCTTAGTTTTTCTTTGATTTGTTTGCTTAAAGCATAGGGTGTATGTGTGTGATTTCATTGTTCATAATGGGTAGCTACACATAGCGTTCTTTATTTCAGTCAGTACCTACCAGACGTGTTTGGGGAAGTGCGAGTGTGCTCTCAGAGCCTTTTTGTGCAAATCCAAAGCCACAGTTGGGACATTACAATTGGAATTAAAAGATAATTGAATTTTTTCATGACATTTTTGAAGTCCCCCTCTCCCTCCTATTGTCTATGAGGAAGTGCGATAACTTTCCTGTTAAGCATGAACATTTTCCTTTAACTATTATGGATTGTAGAGATATGTTTATATTCATGCCAGTTGTTTGAAAATTTGGATGGTTCAGATATTTGGAGTATGTTTTTAATATGAACTTAGCTACTGAAAAGGCAGGCTGACATTTAACGTTCTGATGCACACATGCAAGTCAGAGAGACAGGCACTCCTTATAAATAGGAGTCTATGTTTCATGTGCAGAGGCCACAGCAGTGTATTTTGCAAAAGTTCCCTATGTGGTTCTGATGCAAAAGGGCAAGGCAGCCAACATTTTGGCAGGAATACATGACGCAGTAGATGGATGCCATGTCATTGTCCGTTGTAATTAGAAAATAATCTCGTAGTGTAATTTAAAATAGTGTAACATTCAGATGAGTAATGAAGTCATTATAAAATGTGCTACTACCTAATTAAGTACTGCCAGCCATCTGCCAGCAGATTAGGATTGGATTTTAGAATAATTATTTTAAGTTGGTGATTCGTAAACCTTAGTGTACGCTAGATTCATCTGACGAGCTTTAAGACAAGCATTGCGTCAGATGTCATCTCTGGAGGTTTTTATGCCATCAGACCCAGGTGTTAGTGCTTTGGAAGCTCCCTAGATGAGCCTACTAGGCAGTCAGGATTGGAACCTGTATACAAGGAGGCTTGATCGTCAGTTCATGAAAAAATGGAGTAAAAAATAATGGAATTTTCTCACAAATTTTTTGAAGCTCATTATAGAAGTAAAACTTTGAAAGAAGGGAAAATTGTACAAGACGTTGATTTATTTGGAGGTGTATTTAAAACTCAGAAGCATTTGGAAGTAATTTCGTTTTCTTGCTCTTTATCCTAGGGTTTGTATGGCAGCGTGATCGTGGCAGGAGGAAACACGCTCATCCAGAGCTTCACTGACAGGTTGAATAGGGAGCTCTCTCAGAAAACGCCCCCAGTAAGTTGTTTTTCTGTAGTCTGCAGTCATGTGTATCCTCACTGGCGGCATAATTTTACATATAAGGGTTCATTTTAAATAGGCGAATAGTTGTACAGTATAATGATGTAACGTTAATAGCCCTAATTGTATCAGATTTTCCTCGATGACATCCATTGGTTATCCTTGTACTATTTAAACTTCATTTTATCCAGCGATGCCACCTGTGCACTAGAATGTTTAGACATGCAAACAAATACTGGCTAGAATGTGCTACGTGCTTCAGTACTGTGTGACCTGGGTGTTCTTGGGAACTCTGGGAACCAAGCACGTAGCTCCCTGACAGTATTAGAAAGTTTTCATGAAAAAAAGTCTTTTGCGTCGGACAGGGCAAGATATGACAAAATACCTATAAACTATCAAGGGCTCATGCGGGAGGGGGGAGCAGGGAGGGAGGGGAAAAATGAGGACCTAATGTCGGGGGTTTAAATGGAGAGAAAATGTTTTGATAAACGATGTACAAAGGCGCTTTACACAATTGATGTGTGTATGGATTGGGATAACAGTTGTATGAGCCCCTAATAAAATGTTAAAAAAAAAAAAAAAAAGCACAAGGCTAAAAAGAAAATACAGCCAGGAAGATTGCACCAAGGATTTTTTTTCTTTTTACAGTTTGTATTTGTTATTTATTTTTAATAAAGCATTCTACTGGGGGCTCTTACAAAGAAAAAAAGAAAGAAAGAAAAAAAGTCTTTTGAAGTAATGAAGGGGAGTTTCAGCTGGTTGGTAGTTTAATCAAAGAACATCCAGGCAAAAAGTATGAACTGAAGGAGCTATTTTTCAGTAATTCAGTCGTTGGCTAATACTTTGGGTCTTCAAAAAGTTCGTGGAAAGACTCCAGTTTTCCATGAAGACCTCGAAGCTCCTTCAAAGTTTGCTTTGGGGAAGTAGGGAGAGCAGTACGGCCGGAACAGTGCATTGAGTACTAGGTCATGTCTCACAGAGCTGTCTGGGTTTTATCTAAAGCTACAGCAGACATAGACTGAAATTTGACAAAGGGCTGATAAGCCTGTACAGTTCATCACTGATGGTGCAATAGGATAACTATGTTTTAATAATTTCTAATCTAAACAGATGAAAGAACCTAGTTTGGGGTAGAAAAACAAAACTCATGGCCAATGGTGACCCGATAGGATAGGATAGGATAGGCTAGAACTGCCTCTGTGGGTTTCTGAGACTGAAACTCTACAGGAGTAGAAAGTCTGTCTCCAGAGGAGCAGCTGGTGGTTTTGAACTGCTGACCTTTGCAGATCACAGCCCAACGAGTAACCACTATACCACTAGGGCTCCTTTGGGATAGAAGGGCAATTTATCTAGTACACCAGTACTAGAGAGGCAGGCAGAACTATTGAATTTCAAAATTTCTGTCAAATCAAGTATAAGGCATTCTACACTAAATGCTAAGTTTTAAACAGGTACATAAATAGATATAGGTATACTTAACAGTATCTATAGTATTTATATTTAATAGTCTTTGAGCTTCCCATATAGAGAAATAATTTATGTATGTTATTTTTTGAAACTTTCCTGGTTGTGTAGTAGTTAAGCATTGGGCTACTAAGCACAGGTTCAAACCACCAGCCACTCTTGAGGTAGGAACACTTGGCTTTCTATTTGCCTAAAGAGTTACAGTTTGCCCTGCCCTGTAGAGTTGTTGAGTCAGAATTGACTTAATGGCAGTGAGTGAGTGTACTAATGGTACCAGCATAACAGTGACAACTGCCTCCTGTTGACTATCTCTTTGGAGATAAAATCTGTTCTCGAGCATGGCAGGATGACAGTACTGATGTGAAATTTCATGGAGTGGCTCTGAATCATGAATAGATGTAGGCTGTCCAGGGCACTGCTCAAGACCAGTTTGACGCTGACTTTGCCCTTAAACAACAACAATGAAATAGCAAGTACAGGAAAACTCCCAGTTCGTTACTTCGAAAAGCCCACAGACTCAAACTGTGTATATAAAGAAACTGCGAAGTATCAGCATGAAAACCACCCTCATGGAAAAATACCTAGATTGGGGGGTTTAGGGGAACAGGACAACACAATATATAGGAAGTGAGATAGATTGGCCATATTATTGTTTAAAGTACGGATTTAAAGCAAACACATTAATTTGGAAAGAAAACAGTCATGTATAAAACTTAATCTGAGGTCTGATGATTAGATTGACTTGGGTGGAAGGGGGTGGACTGTAGGGAAGAGGGTCCAATAAGGCACTAAAGAGGAGGGATCAGGGTAGCATGAAGGCCTAGAAAGAGGCGATTGAAAGTGTGGGGCGGACACGACCGAAAGGGAGGGAGGACAGTACCAATCATTATACTCTCAAGGGTTGAAATGAAGTAATGTTTAAAGTATTCGGCATAGTTTTTTACTTCTAGGAACATTACGTATGTGGAAGAGATCCACATTTGTGCCCATTTCAAAACAAGTGATCCAACAGTATGGAAATTACTGAATAATATCAATAACAACACGCACAAGTAAAGCTTTGTTGAAGGTAATTCAGAAATATTTGTAGCAGAACATTGACAAGCAAATATAGACCCAAATTGAGCAACACTTGTGAGGGGGTGGCACAGACCCAGGCAGTTTTTCATTTTGTTGTCCGAGGAGGCTTCAAAAAGTTCAAGGAAAATGAAGTTCAAAGATAATGGAATTCTTCCACAACCTTCTTGAAGCCCCTTTTTATAAAACAGGGTTGCTATGAGTTTGAACCAACTTGATGGCAAGTAGCAACAATGTCCGTGTTTACTGTTATAACATAAACTATGAATGTCATAATTATTAGTATGCTTTTCTCAAAGTTTAAAATTTTTCTTACCACATACATTAAAACCTATAATCAAAGTACTTAAAATATGGTAGTCCTAATCTATGTCTACTATTAGTCCATATTATCTCCACAAAAAGTAGACATCCTAAATTGAGTCACCTGTTTTGAGTGTAGTAATAACACTTTTTCTTCGTTCTCTACTTTTAGAGCATGCGGTTGAAACTGATTGCAAATAATACAACTGTGGAGCGGAGGTTCAGTTCCTGGATCGGTGGTTCCATTCTAGCTTCTTTGGTTAGTAGATGAGCTACTCTGCAAACCGTTTAAGAACCTTACTTAATGGTTTCACTTTGTTACATGTGTCTGTAAAAACAGTCCCCGTGTATCATTTATCTCTACTGTAACTTGTGTGAGTGGAAGTCTAGGAAGAGTACCAGTTTGACCTGGTCTACCATGACTAGAAGGAGTCCCGGTGGCAATGTGCTTAGTGCTTGGCTGCTGGCCGCTGGGTGATTTGAAACTCCCTAGTGCAGGGGTCCTCAAACTTTTTAAACAGAGGGCCAGTTCACTGTCCCTCAGACACATTGGAGGGCTGGACTATAGTTTTAAAAAAAACTATGAACAAAAACCTATGCACACTGCATATATCTTATTTTGAAGTGAAAAACAAAACTGGCCCAAAACACCCGATGACCTGGATAAATACCCTCACCGGGCCGCATGTGGCCCGCGGGCCATAGTTTGAGGACCCCTGCGCCTAGTGGCTCCACAGGATAAATATCGTCCCCCAGAAAGATGACAATCTAGGAAGTCACATGGGACAGTTCTGCTGGGTGGAAATTGACTGGATGCCATGTCACGATATAACAAATGCCTCCCTCACACCACAGCTTTCTTGGTAAGTATTAGCTAGCCTAATTTCACCGTCTCTTCTCAAATAGACGTGGAAATCTGTTAGGATAACCAGCTCATTTTGGTACTGGTTAGGACGTAACTGCAGCACCTGGAAAATGACATCATTCTTTCGTGCGTTCTCGCTGCTCCTGGCCTGTTGGTGAGGAAGAGGGAGGAGACAGGAGTGGACACCGGACTGCTGGTCATGGTCTTGGTGCTGTTCAGACGGTGCTGGTCTTGGATCCAGAAGAAAAGCCCTTGTACTGCAGCTCACACCTCGCTCCCCTTCCCTTCAAAGCAGCCAAAGGAAATAGCACCAAGAACTTAGGTTAAAGATTTTACGGCTGTTAACTGTTTGTAGCTTTTTTTAAGTGGTGCTATTTACTGTTCACTTATATATTATCTGTGATCTATTTTCACCTCTTAATAAGATCGGAGATCTAAAGATTTTATATGTGAATCTGTATGAACTAAAAAGTTGGAAGGGAATGGATTTCTCTTACATTCCTATCACTATTATTCAGGTTCCTTCCTTCTCTGGTCCTCTCCCCTCCACCAGGATGTATGAGATGTACATTGTCTGTAAACGGTTACATGTGGGCTTGCAAAGCTTCATCCTAGTTTTACCAAACACACTCTAGCTCTAAATGTTAACCATCCATCAATCCAGTGCTAGAACATCTTTTCGATGTTGTAACTTCCAACAATCTCTCTGGTTGCCTTAGGCTGGCACCACACCATCCCACCAAACATCCTAGTCTTCTTTGTCATAAAAGACAAAATATTTCCTCATAAGGAATAATCATTTTTAATTTTCCTTTCCATTTATAGGGCACCTTTCAACAAATGTGGATTTCCAAACAAGAGTATGAAGAGGGAGGGAAGCAGTGTGTGGAAAGGAAATGCCCATGAAGAGTTTCCAAGCCTCCACCTTCTGTGTCACCTTCCGTTTCATAGCTTTAGTAAACTCAGGAAAAGAATGACCATCTTTTGTAGAAAATTTATACATTTTTGCATATTTCAATTTCCACTGCAATTTTTTAAGGCTTTAACTTGCTCTATAAATTAAAATGAGTTTGTGCTTTCCTTGAGATGCACTTATTCTTATTACAAGCATTTTATAATTTTGTATAAATATCTATTTTCTCTAAATATTTTGCTTTCAGTAAAATGCTTTCCAACTCTGTTTAGTATATTAATTATAAGTGGATTGGTAGAATTGCTTTTTATTGACTAGTAAAACTTACTGCCTATGCTTTTTATCTCAGGCTTGCAAAGTTAAATAAAAATGACTAGCCATTCCAGAAACAGTTCTATGATGTTGTGTGTTACAATTGCCTTTTTAAACAGGAAATGCATTTATCATTTTGACTGAAATAATCCAGTATCCAGATCTCTCTCACATCCTTTTAAGAATCACAAAAAAACACTTTCATGTTGATGTTAAAACTGACATCACTTTCTCACTCAGCAGGCCATATTAAAATTGGCTTAGGTGTTAGAATCTATAAAATGGTAATTTAGTCTGAATGCTGCACCTTATTTTTGAAGAAGCAAGACCACTGGAATTATAGAATTATTAGCATGCCATATTTAACACTTAGAACAAAGGATAAACATAGTCATTGCTTGAAAACAAAACCCAAACCATTTCTTTATAAACCACTTACTATATATTTACTTTGTATACAGACCATTACTCATGAAAAACAAAATGGGAAGTCTTCACAGATCTCCGGCAGTGCTTGACTTCTGGGCTTCAGAAAGATGTGGAAACCTTTCCTGAAGAGATTTTTCTTTCTTTTTCATTAAGCTTTTCTTCCTGGCTTGACTGCGGGCATACTTCTCAAGTCTCAGCCTGGAATTAAAACAAAGCATAATACAATTGGTACAAAACTATTTCCCAGTTGACACCATTAAAAATGTGCCAATTATATTAAAGCTGTAATCATATGCCAACCTCTATGTGGTGTCATGTATATTATGAAACATGAATAACAGGGCTGTACATACAAGGTCATGTACAAAATCACCTGAAACGCCACACTATCCTCCCCATTTCCTCACTGCAAAGAATTCCCAAGACCTTCAATTTCCTCCTGCTATGACGAAGGCTTTTTGCCTTATTTTGGAAGCACTAGTACTGAATACACTAGGAGCCTGACGTCCTGAGACCACTGTGCTTCCCCAATTTCAACAGCATGTGGTTACTTCTCTATAATACAGTAAGCCAGGCTGAGACAATGCCCAGCAACTAGTTAAGACGTGACCTTGCTCCCCCATATCAGTGTCCCACAGTGTGACAAATTTGTCTTGGCTAAATTAGGCCGAAGACCCTGGAGTCACTTGGAAATTACCAGATTTTCAAATAATTTCATGGATGCCATGCCTCTATTAAAATGGATAATTTAAAGGATAGTTTATAGATCAGTAGGTCCAAATTTATAATAGAAATAATACAATTAAAGACATTCTGAATACAACAGGCCAATGCTCTGAGGAAAGTCAGAGTTCTGGTTGACTAAAGACCAAAACACAGGAAGCAGGAGCTAGCCCACATGAGATGGCCATCACTGCTCCAACTGATCTGTCATTTACCCAACGACTGAAGGGAGCAGACTTCTAAAGAGCATTCAGATTATGCTGCGTGGTATGAAGGTAGGGTTTTAAAATGTAGTTTCAGAATAACACTCTAGCGCCTATTAAGGTGGCACTTTGGTAAATGGCCATGTGTTATTTTAAATGTCCTGTTAGACTAAGGGGCAAACAAGGATCAAAGGGCACAACTTGAAGCTTGGAGAAAACTGCAGTTAAGTTTCGTCAACTGCTTTAGCATCTAAACAACCTAAAATGTGATCGGCTAGCAAAATTTCAAAATACAGAAAAAGGATTGATTGAATCGAGATGTGGGAATGAAAAAATCCTGATGGTCAGTGGCACAAAGGATGGACACATTTTAACTGGAAAGCGGAGAGGTAACTGCCTTGGGGAAGATGAAAATTTTAGATTATGAATCTAAGTTGGCCTCTCTCGGGTGGTGAGGGGATGAGTTTTTGAACTGCTTTTGCTGCTAAGGCCGTTGTTAGAAGCTGTGGCTCTGGTGGCACGGGGGCTTCCCCTTCAAGTTTCCAGCTGCCCTGACTTCTGATCTCAGCCTCCTTTAGCTAATTACCTTGTAGCTCTCAGACCCCTTTGTCATGTTCTGCACTCAGAATGGGGCGAGCAGGACCCTTCGGCCAGGACACCACAAACTTGAAATTTCTTCCCTATCCACTTATAGTTTGGGGGACCAGAGTTCTCAAATCCAGAAAATGTGCAAGGTTTGAGATCTAAAAATTACACAGCCAAGTCTAAGAAGTAGCTTTTTAAAATCCTGAAAATACATTTCTTGACATTTTAAAATAAAAATATAGGATACAGGAAGGAGAAATGAAAAAAGCTGTCTTAAGAAAAATGTTTCAAAAATAAAGTCTGATAAGAGGAAAAAATATGCAAAGTAATTGAGTCACGGATAAGTGACTCAAAGGGTTAAAAAAAAAATAACCCAAACAAGTCTGTTTACAGCTTTATGTAAAATAGCTCCAAACTGGAAATAGCCCAAAAGTTCATTAACAGAAGAACAGAAAAACTTGGTCGATTAATGCCATAGAACATCGCTCAGAAATGGTGAAAATGATACACTCTACAACTAGTGAAAATTACACAGATAAAACAAAGGTGGCTGAACATAAAAGCAAAAAACGATGGTTTAATTTGTATGAAGGTAGAGGGGATGAGTAGAAAGGGGGCACCAGAGAAGGTCTGGGAGTGAGGGGATGTTATTTAGTTGGATCTCTCGATGCCACTGAGTCAATTCTGACTTGTGGGTTCGTTTGGGGTATGAAGTCCTCAAAACACCACATTCATGGCATTTTACTGTATGCAAATCTGACCTCGGGAAGATGATCACTTCCCCACAAAACAACTTTACTAGTTGAGGGGGGTGCAGAGCTGAGGCTCACATTTATTTAAGGATTTAAGAAATATTTTCACTTTGCTTCTTGCCTGAGTGTAAGCACACGAAGTGCACCATACGCATCTATCACGACGCTGTGTGTCCACACACAGTAACTTGCACTAGCTCGTTCGGAGCCCCAGCCGCTCTTCACCGCACATTATAGAAATCCATCTAAGACTCAGAGGATCCCCGAAGGATTTCTGGTGACCAATGGGGAAGAATTAACCGTGTAAGTACCTCTAAATTCCAGTGTCTTCAGGACCTTCCATCAGATATATAAAATCATACAACAATTCTATTCCTGTGTAGGCCAAAGACCACTTTCCATCTTTTTTAATAAGAGGTGAGACATACCACAAAGCATTGATGGTGATAAATTAAAGCCTGGAACTCAACTCTATAACCACTAATAAAAGGGGACTGATGAAAATAATTTTTGCAACACAAACAGAACTAAATGCACGCATAAAAAATGACAAATGTTCAGGATCGAGTAACAAAAAAGTGAATTCAAAGCCAGCAGATCCAGTTTTTTTGTTTGAAATAAAATAACGCCCTATAGTAATGCACAGCCCAGGATAATCAATCCAGAAATATGTCCACAGGTTCCTCTTTTCCCAGCCCTTCATTTCATTAACCTTATAATAACAAGAGCTCACACGGTGTGTAATTAAAGTATGTGGCCTCTCATTTTAACATTACAGTAGGGCTTTTACCATCTAGATAGCTACAGACTATAGAAAGGCAGTCACACTTTGGAAAGGATGTCTACCTATCCACCTGAGGACTAACAGTGGCTATTTTCTGGGTGGTGAGATAGCACTTTTTTTTTTTTTAACCAGACTTTAACATTTTTTCAAAATTATCATGCATTACTCACAGTCTCAGAGATATCAGCATTCAAAGAAAGCTTAGTATGCCTGTCATCTGTTGTAGAGATGATGTGCTTCTTTGGAAACAATCACTGTACTCACCTGTTAAAACGGTCCACATATGGCATTGCGAAGAACCGTTTCCTGTTGTATCGTTTATTGAGGTACCAAGGTAGAGGCCACTGCTTAAACTTGTGCCTGCCAAGAAAGCAGAGTTGTTACTTTATAGAAAACATTTCATTTTCACTTTTTGCAAGCAACCTTCTTTGGGCTAAATTTCTTCAGGAAAATGAGATATCTTTTAACAGATTCAAGATTTTTTCCCCCTAGTTTTAAATTAAGAAATAACTACACTTAGTAAAAAGCAGAGATTACATTACAGACATTCATGATGAATACACCACAAAATTGCACAGATGTTAATATTTCCTATCTTTCCACCAGATAACTCTTTAAAATTATTAAAGTAGCCTCTAGCATTTATTATTATTACGTTCTTTTTTAACAGAAAAAAAATGTAGATATATTTTTAAATCATTTTTCGGGGCTAGTACAACTCATCACAATTCATACATCCATTCATTGTGTAAAACACATTTGTACATTTGTTGCCATCATCATTCTCAAAACATTTTCTTTCTACGTGAGCCCTTGGTATCAGCTCCTCATTTTGTCCCCTCCCTCCCGGGTCCCACCCCTCATGAACCATTCATAATTTATAAATTACTATTTTGTCATGTCTTAATACTGTCCGACATCTCCCTTCACCCACTTTTCTATTGTCCATCACTCAGGAAGAAAGTTATATGTAGATCCTTGTAATCGGTTCCCCCTTTCTACCCCACCTTCCCTCCACCCTCCCGGCATCACCACTCACCACTGGTCCTGAGGGGTTCATCTGTCCTGGATTCCCTGTGTTTCCAGTTCCTATCTGTACTAATGTACATTCTCTGGTCTAGCCAGATTTGTAAAGTAGAATTGGGCTGGGGGTAGGGGCTGGGGGAAGCATTTAAGAACTAGAGGAAGTTGTATGTTTCATCGTTGCTACACTGCACCCTGCCTGGCTTGTCTCCTCGCTGTGACCCTTCTGTAAGGGGATGTCCAATTGTCTACAGATGGGCTTTGGGGCCCCACTCTGCACTCTCCCTCATTCACAATGATATGATTTTTTGTTCTTTGATGCCTGATACCTGATCCCATTGACACCTCGTGACCACACAGACTGTTGTGCTTCTTCCATGTGGACTTTGTTGCTTCCGAGCTAGATGACCGCTTGTTTATCTTCAAGCCTTAAGACCCCTATCTTTTGATAGCTGGGCACCATCAGCTTTCATCACATTTATGCACCCGCTTTGTCTTCAGCAGTCGTGTCAGGAAGGTGAGCATCATGGAATGCCAGTTTAATAGAACGAAGTGTTCTTGCATTGAGGGAGTACTTGAGTAGAGGCCCAATGTCCATCTGCTACCTTAATACTAAACCTATAAATATATGCACATTGATCTACTTTGCCATTGTCATATATATATTTATATATGTACATGCCTGTATTTAGACATCTGTAAATGTCTTTTGTCCCCTAGTTCTTTCCTCTGTTTCCTTTTACTTTCCTCCGGTCCCACTGTCATGCTCAGCTTCCATTTGGGTTTCAGTAATTCCTCTCAGTTACATTGCCCTTGAGCAAGCCCTACCAGGCCTCCTACACCCTCCGTGCCACCGATTTTGGATCATTTGTTGTTCCTTGTTCCTGGGTTTGTTAACACCACTTCCTTTCCCCTACCTTCCCCTCTCCCATGTCCCCCGGAACCCTCAGTCCCGTTGTTTTCTCCTCCAGATTGCTTATTCCACCTATAGACCTGCAGAGATAATATGCACAAAAACAAAACAAAGCAAAACTACAACAACAAAAAACAATGACACACAAAAAACGAAAAGCCTGTAAACAGTTCAAGGTCTGTTTGTTGACCTTTAGGAGTATTTTCTGGTTGAGTCTGATGGGGTGCCACGCCCTGGCCGCAAAGTCTATTTTTGGTATTCCCTCCAGACTTCCTTGCTCTGCTCCCCTTGCTGTTCTGTTGCTCACTTTTAGTGTTTTGCCTTGGTGTGGTGGAGTCAGATTGGGTGCAATTCCCACACTGTTTCTCCAGTGTTGTCCCCTGTAGGGCTGTGGGTCAGTGAGGGACGGCGTGTCTCGTAGTGTGGCTAGTCATAAGGTCCTTTCTGTGCACTGTCTGCTCTGGGCCGGGATACTGTCCTCAAGGCTTGGTGGGTCAGGATGTACGAATATAGTAGTTTTAAGAAGGAGCCCTGCATTTCAAAAACCAAACAACCTCACTGCCACTAATTCAATTCCAACTCATAGCAACTCTATGTAGTGATTCCCAGGCTGCAAATGTTTTTACAGGTGCAGACAGCCTCATCTTTGTCCCACCAAGAGTCTCATGGTTTTGAACCACGGTCCTTGTGTTTAGCAGTCCGGTGCTTACCTAACAGAGTTTCTCTTGCTTTCAAAGCTATCTTAAACATTTATTTTAACATACAATAGGAAATGAAGGGGGGAAGCACCAGAATTATCATTTTAGTTAATAAGCTATGTTGGAAAGATGATATAAATGTCACGCTCACTCTTAGTTTAGCTATGGAAAAACTAAAAAGGAAAATCTAAAAACCTTTAAAAAGAGTCTCACTCTTAGTGACTTTCATAGATACAGTCTCTGCTTGACCCCATCTTTTCTTATTTGACCTCAATCAGAAGAAAAGACAGTAAAAAGAATACAACAATTTTACTGAGATGTTCTTGGCAATTTCATTTTCTGTGCTATGGGGAAAGGTTGCAAAGAACACAGGTATCTTCTACAAGCAGAGTCCTTACCACGACTTCCATGTGAAGACCTCAGTCAAATCGGCAGCAAGCAGCCACGGCCATGGCGTGGTGTTATTTCAAAGGTACAGAGAAGGTCACCCCAAAGTGCCTTCCCCATTTTGCTAATATTCAAAACTCTACAGATAATGCTTCATTTTGGTTACCTAACTCAAATGTAAATAAAGGAGAGAGACTAAATTAGCCTTCTCAGTTATTTTCATTTCAGTGTGAATTTTTATTATCAGATCCTTTCTCAAGGACTGGCAGGATGATGGGACTGATCACAGACAAGACAAGACAAGACAAGACAAGATGTCCTGAAAAAGTAAAAAGGATATATAATGAGAGAGGAATAAGGGGAACTCTCTCATAATTTGGCCTGGGGATTACCCTTATGGCAATGCAAACAGACTAGTTCATGAGCTTTATTCCCCTAAAGCTCCTTTTTTAAGTCCCAGGTTCTTGATAAACAAAGAGGGTCAACTGTGTGTCCATCTTAAAATTAACTTCATGGAAATAAAAACTCCCTAAAATTATGTGTATATTCTTCAAGAGAAAGGAGCTGTCGGTTTTGTCAAATTCTAAAGAAGCCCTATGATCCATGTAAGATAAGACCCACAGTTAGACTTATTGATAACAGAATCATGGGGTGGCATGTCTGGGCTGGTATTCATTTTACCTGAGCTAGTTGCTCTCATTCATATCCTCAGGTTCCAAAGGGGTCTACGAGACATCTGCTTATAACACACTGATCTCAAAGACATCTCATATGGTATTTCTTTAAAGAAATGGGACAGAGGAATGAGGTGCACCACGTCCAATCTCTTAAGAGCCACAATAGCATATACATACCAAATGATTCTTCCAAAGAGGTCTCTTCTCCAAGCACCAGGTCTACCATATTTTTGACCAGTTTGAAGAAGTCGTAGTGCATCTTCTCGTTCCTGGACGACTTTATCTAATGCATCCATGGAATCTACCACCTGAGATGACGAAGATGGGATTTCAATCATTTACAGCAGAATTCAGAGAAAATACAAAGACTGTGCATGTGAAGGCAGGGGGAGAGACAAATAAAGCAAGTGTGGTACAATATTAACATGAGCAATACAAGCGAAAAGTATATGAGGAATTCTCTGTACTATTCTTATAACTGTTCTGTCTGACATGTCATATATATATGCACATATATCTATTTGTATTATATAACTAAATTTTCACTAAGTTAGAATAACCTCCATAATCCTGGTAAATAACTGAGACTTTATTCTACACCTTCTTTGCCTCTGTAGGGAGATTAGGGCCTTTTCCCTCCAATGCTGGGTGGCTGTGACTGGTTTGAGCAACAAACTGACCTCAAAAGCCATCCAGGGGGAAAATGGACATATCTGACTAGATAAAAATATAACTTCTACATGAAACAAACAAACAAATCCTTAAACGTTTATAGTAAATACTTAAAGAGGAAAATCTGTACATGAAAATATAACCAAGGTATACCATGAAACTGAAAAATGCAAGTTGCAGAAGAATATGTGCATTACATATCAAACTTGTGTAAATGAAAAAGCAGTCACATGCCTACATGCACAGAGAAATTTTGATAGATAAATAAGCAAGCAGCACTTGAGTGGCTACCTCTAGGAGAGAGAATAAGGCACCTAAGAGATTTTCTTTTATTTTAACATGAAGAAACAAACTACAAAAACAATTAACTTCAATTGAGGAGGCAGCCACTTGAAAAAGGAAAAAAACCACAGGAAACACAGATTTATCAAGCATGTCACTGCAAGGTCTCGATCCAAGAATGAGAACGTGTGTGGGGGTCTGGGGACAGAATGACTACAAATGGGCATCGAGGTGATGAAAACGTTCGACGATTAGACTGCAGTGAAGGATCAAAAGAGACGGAAAGTTGAACTGAAATGAGAAAAGCAATATACTTGACAGCAGACAGAGGAGCCGGGTACTGCTCTTCGCCAGTACGCAGAGCCTCCCACAAGCCGTACCTTGTCTAACCTCTCCGGACTGGGCATCGGTAGCCTCTGCCGCTTGGCCTCCTGTTCTAGAGTGAGCAGCATGTTCCTCTCTTTCAACAGGACATACCTGCACCCCAAACAAAACATCTGTGATGATGCTATTCTGCGGTCATAAAGCTGTCACTTCTGACATTTTGCATTAATCATCTATACCCAAAAATCCTTTAGCAATTTCAGTATACCAAGTTCCTTACAACGAGTAACGCTTTTATTGGAAAAACTTTCTCATGGGCCACATATTGTACTAAGTGTTAAAACAATTTTTATAAAGGCATCATAAAAGTCTATGTATTCCAAATGAAGGGGTGGGGGGAGAGGATGGAAAAAGAATGACCTTGGTTGAGTACCTGTTACATGCTAAGCACACTATGTATGTTACTGCATTGACATCTCCTAATAACCATAGGATGGTGATGGGTTGGAACCTCCTTGATGGCACTTAACAAAATAACCCCTTGGGCTGGAGTGAGTTCTCTCTCCTACACGGATACGCTATGAATGAGAAACAGCATTCACGAATCAAAGCCCTGTCTGCATATGTGCAAAGTCCGTTCTATTTTCATTCCACCACGCTGCCTCGGAAGCCATCATTGATCATGGGGCACTGAGCGGTACAAACAACAAGTACCAGAGAAAGTTAAGCGGGAGAGATGACACAACTCTTTAAGGAAAATGCTCAGGGAACACTTCCTAGAGGACATGGGAAGAGGTCCTTTCACAGCAGAGCTAAAGTGGGAGTAGCTTTCTCTGAGAATCAGGGCTTGATGGATGGACGGGAATACAGGTAAATGTGGAGGGCACTGAAAATGGGACAACGGAATTGAGATACTTTATGCTTTAATACAACTTATTTACAAATACAAATAAGACCAACCTGTTTTTAAAAGCACTTCACTACTTTTACTCTAACATGAAATTGTTTGAATGTTCTGAAATGTAAGCCCCTCACCTATGTCACAATACCAAAAAATCCATTAAGAAAAGGGGTGTGGGTGTAAATAATCCTTTAAATCTGGGGACAAAAATGTAAATACCTACTGTTAGTGCCTAAACCAAACTCATTGCCATCAAGGGTAGAACTGTCCCTGTGGGTTTCCCAAACTTTTAATCTCATCTTTTTATCAAGGAAGGGCTGGTGGTTTTGAACTGCCAACCTTGCAGTAAGCAGGCCAACTTGTAACCACTATGCCACCTAAGTAGGTATTTCATTCTGAGTTAAATGGGCTTGGTGGAAGAACACAGGTAAGAAAAAGTGGCATGCAGTGCCCAGTCTAGCAGGGGTAGCTGGCTACAGAAACAGTCGGCTCCCACCACGGAGGACGATAGTTCCAAACCACACCAAACTCACTACCATCAAGTCAATTCTGCCCCATGGCTCAACAAGGCAGGCGAAAACTGCCTCTGAGTTTCAGAGACGGCAACTCTTTACGGGAGTGGAAAGCCTCGTTTTTCTCCTGAGGAGTGGCTGGTGGTTTCAAACTGCTGACCTGGCAGTTAACAGTCTAACACTTAACTTCTACACCACCATGTAGGACTGTAGGTCCACTGCTTTTATTGATTTAAAATCCAGGTTTTTGTATGAAAATTCCCAATTTTAAAGAAACAGTATAGTCCAAATAAAATGTATCTTTAGGAGAGTCAATTAAATCAATTAAAAATACAACTTGGTCTTTTTTCTTTTTACAACTTGGTCTTAAATCTTCTCAATCTCTCTAACTTATAAGAACTCACCAGATAAATCTACTGAATTCCTAATTAAAATGCACCCACCGACACGTAACCTCAAAGCAAATAAGTTAAAGATTCCCACACCATAGAAAATGTAATTAGTAAAAAAAAAGATTACTTATATTGGTTATGATTTTAAATTGCCAAAACAATACATGCTGTGAAACAAATATGAGACTGAAAAAAAAAAACTTAACGAGAAGTCTGAATGTTATCAGGGAATTCCTCATTTCATTTTACTAGTTAACTTTCTAGGTGTCACTAATATAAAGGTACTTGTACGACAGCTGAGACGCCCTGGTGGCATAAACTCTCTGCTGAGCTGCTAACCACAGGTCAGTGGTTCAAAGCCACCAATCGCTGCTCAGGAGAGGAAGTATGTTTCCCTAAAGATTTACAGCCTCAGATACCCAAAGGGGCAGCTGGACCCTGGCCCAGAGGATCGCTGTTAGTCAGAATCGACTTGAGGACAGTGAGTGAGTGAGGGAGTGAGTGAGTGAGGGAGGGAGGCAGGTAGAAGTTACAGTGAAATTTCTAAAACCCCAACTATTTGATTACACTAATATAGTTATCTTAATGGAATTAAACCTATTTACAAAATCTTTATTGACTTTATGTATCACCTACAGGCAAGTCACTTTACTCAATTTCTTACTTTACAGAGAGATGCCGTTTCTTCCTCGCTGTTACACTGTAACTGCTTCAAACACCTGGATGCTTGTGGGCCTACTACACTCACCAAAGCTTATGCAAATCTTCATTACTTTTATTCCGTAACTGTTGACATGTCCACGAAGCACCTAACAAAATGAAAGATCCATAACATGAGATAGTGTTTCTAGCTATGTGCTTTTTGGCAAATTACTCAACCTTTTAAAAGTTCAGTGTCTTCATCTTTAAGATGTACCACAACAGCTAACAACTTTATAAGACTGCTATGAATATGAAGATTAAATAATACGTAAATTATTAGTAAAGGGACTGGTAATCACATTTAAAAAGGTTAACACTGATACAATATGTATTTCCCCACTGTCATGTCAAACACTTTATATCAGTTATAAGGCAATTTCTAAAATCAAATATGGGCTAATTTAATACTTGGTCAGTGGATGTCCCTCTTGACTCAACCTGAATTTGTTCTAGGCTCAAGTATTTCTTGCTTGTTCCACGACAAAAATTTCTTTGCTGGCTTTTTATATATTGATGATGGTCTTTTCTTTTCTTTCTTTCTTTCTTTTCTTTCTAACTTATTTACACTTGTATTATTATTATCATTTTCTTCATGCCATTTTATTTTGTTTCTTATTGTTTCTGTTGGGTTTCCCAGTTTGTGAAGCACAGAAGGAGCCGGTGCATAGAGACAATACCTGATGCAAAGGTTTAGCAGGGATGTGGAGGCAGGGTGGGAGGAAATTTGGGGAGCAAACAATGAGTGTGAGAGAGGGGAGCACTAGAACAGATCGTGATGATGGATATACAACTCACTTAAAAAGCAATTTAACCATGGAAGTGTATGATATGTGAATACTATATCAAGGATACTACTGAAAAGAAAAGACACCAAACTTGACCAGTGGTTACCATGTGTGAGGGGGAAAGAGTTGTTGCTTAGGGGCATTGAGTCTCTGTCAACGGTGGTGGAACAATTTGGAAAAGGCTATCAACAATGGTTGTACAACATGAAGAGTATAATTAATGGCACTGGATTATACAAGTAGAAGTTGTGGAAGTGAGAATGTTTTGTTGTGTACATTTTTGCCACAATTAGAAAAACTATAATTACATGAATAACAGTAAGTACAAGGAAGAAGAAAAATTCCTAGAATTGAATATTGTGAAAACTGTACAGCCCTTCTTGATACATTCAAATTATTGAATTGTATGACAGGTAGATGAAGTGCTAATAAAACGATTTTTTTAACAAATCGTTAAAAACTAACTAACTAAGTTTCTAGAAAATAACATACTTCTCTTCTGATCTTTTGTCCAACGCCAAGGAACTCTGAACCCAATTATGACATTATCCTTTTAATTTCCTCTTAGAAAAAGCACCCAAACTAGAAATACATAAACAATTCCCAAACTGGACAGATGTTCCTACAATGAAGGTGGGATTATTTAATACTGATCAGCCCAAGACACTCACCAGATTTTACATTTTCTTGCCCCCAATTCTTTGGGTCATCAAAAAATTCTTCTAATCCTTTTCTTGCCAGAGTGGTGTGCAGTAATCTGCACTGGTGAAAAGATGGGACATTGGGTGTCGTCTTTGAGAACACATCAATTGAACATCTGCAACTGAACACAGGTAAATGATGAAGTTTTACAGCAGCGAGATTTATAAGCAATAACCCGAATCATTTCCTCATCTACAGTGCTTAAAAAACTTATTCTAGGGTTCCAAGCATGAAATAATAAATCTTTAAGATCTGTTAGCAAGTATTTTTAATATTGCACTGTAGGTGCCTATGATCCTACAATTTCCGAGGTAACATATACACATAATTATATTTTAAAATAACCATGGTAGGTCCTTCATAACCTGCTAGTGTACATGCAAACAGTGAAAAATATCCTGAGGATTCATTTTGAAACACGTAGCAGAAGGCCCAAACGATGAGCCCCTAATTCCATAATTCCACATGTAGAAATTTCAACCACGAAAGTGTTATCGATGGAAATTTACAAATTAAGATGCCTATGAAGCACATTCATTATTTCTAAAAGTTGATTATAAGGTAAAAAGGCAAAAACTGGAAAATGGTTAAAGAAGTTACACTGCATCTATATGATAAATGACCATGTAGTAATTTAAAAATCATATTTTTAAGAATAGTGCATCACCTGTTGTGTTCCTGCCAAAAAATGCTTAATCAGAACCTAATCACAATGAACCCTAGTCCCTGAGGGAGCAAATGGTTATGATCGAAGCTAGTTAACAAGTTTGGCCTGTTGCAAGGATCAACATATAACCCCATCCGAGGGGGACAAACAACAGCAAAGTGGGTGAAGGGCGACAGATGATGATGTAAGATACGAAAATAATAATCTATAATTTATCAAGGGTTCATGAGGGCCAGCGGGCGGGGGAGGGGGGTAAGAAATGGTGAGCTGATATAAAGGGCTCAAGTAGAAAGAAAATGCTTTGAAATTGATGATGGCAATCTGTGTACAAATGTGCTTGACACAATGGATGATTGTATGGATTACGATAGAGAAGTAAGGGCCCCCAATAAAAGTATTTAATAAAAAAAAAAAAAGTCTGGCCGTTTAAACCCAACCAAAGTACACAAGAGCGCTGATGGCATAGTGGTTATGCATTGGACTGCTAATTGCAAAGTCAGCAGTTCAAAACCACCAGTTGACCAACAGGAGAAGAGGCTTTCTACTCCCATAAAGTTAGTCTTGGGAACTCACAGGGCAGTTCTATAAGCTCACATTGAGTCAGAATCATCTCAATGACGGTGAGTTTGGTCCTTTGGAAGGTACCTAAAAACACAGGTGTCTGGGGAAGTGCTTCCTAACGGTCTTACATAGCTGAGCAAACCCTCTGAAGTAGTTCCACTCCACACCCCTGCCAGAGCCATGAGTCAGCATCAACTGGACAGCAAGTAAACATGACAATAACAACGATGAGAAAACAGAAATTCCACGCAAAAGCTCATCCTTTTAAAAAATAACAGTGTCATGAAAGAGCTAAGAATTTAAAAAGGAACCTTCTACAGTAAGGGAAACTAATGGACGAAGCCAACTAAAGCAGGGAGTGGCCCTTGATTAGGTCTTGAACCAAGAAGGAAAAAGGAATTATCAAAACCATTGAGGCTCTTTGATTTGAACTATGCACTAGATACCTGTAGCAAAAGAGTAGGCACCTATTAATATTAAATTTCTTGACGGTTTCCATTGCAATGTGGTTATTAGGCATGCCCTTTTTCTTAAAAGACATGTGCTGACGACCCATGGTGTTTGCAACTCTCATATATCTCAAATAGTTCTCAGACGGCATTGAAATAAAAGGGATAAAGAAAATGTATCACCGTGGCAGCAATGGTTAACCTACGTAAAGCACATGCATAGTTTTGATATTTTTCTTAGTTTGAAACATAAAACAGCAAACAATGGAAGAGCACAAAAGGGAATATAAATCTATGTGTAAATCTTTGCAAAGTTAACAAAGAATGGCAAGCAGTATAACTTTATACAAATGTTGGAATTAAAATTGCTTTTCGCTTCTTCAAAACACCCTATTTCCCAAGTATGAAATGAATGGATAACAGTAACTTTAAAAAGCTTAAATTATTTTTTTTAAGTTAAAGGGCTGACATACAAGAGACAATTGATCAGTTTGTGACCATGACCAAATTACCTCCTCTGAGGCTTTGCCAAGAAAAGAAACTTGCTTTTCTCTAAGTTTGGCATAGACAATAGTGCATAATGCACAAAAAACCTGTGCAGTCAAAAGCTGATGCATTGATTTATTAAAAATCTGACATGCCCCACAATCCCAACTATGTGGGCATCTGCCCCTCCCCCTAGAAGAATTTATTTCAGAGGACAACACTGAAGCTGCAGCTCAAGGAGAGGGACATGTCTGATCAGAGCACATGGGAGCAAATGAAGGGGGAGGAAGTGAGAGTGGAGCACATCCGGCCAACCAAGCCTTGAAGATGACATTCTCACTCACAGCAGCCAATGCACAGAAAGACCATATGGCCGGCCCCACTAAAAGACACGACATCCCTCACTGACCCATAGCCCTACAGGGGACAACAATGGAAACAGTGTGGGAATTGCGCCTGATCTGATCACACCACACCGAAGCAAAACACTAAGGGCGTGCAACAGAACAGCAAGGGGAACAGAGCAACGAAGTCCCCAGGGAATACCAAAAATAGACTTTGGGACCAGGGCTTGGCACCCCATCAGACTTGACCCGAAAACAGTCCTAAAGGCCAACAAACAGTCCTTGAATTACTACTATACAGGCTTTTCTTTTTTGTTGTTGTTGTGGGGTTTTTGTCATTGGCTGTTTGTTGTTGGTGTTGATGTTTCATTTTCTTTTGTTGCTTTGTTTGCTCTGTATTGTTTTTGTGCATGTTATCATCTCCACAGGTCTGTCTAAATAAGATAGGCTGGATGAACAATCTGGAGCCGAAAACAATGGGACCGACGGTTCCGGGAGGGGGGAACATCTGAGAGGAGGAGGTGGGGGGAAAGGAAGTGGTGCTAACAAACCCAGGGACAAGGGAACAAGTGATTCCTATCAGTGGTGAGGAGGGTGTAGGAGGCCTGGTAGGGTGTGACCAAGAATAATGTAACTGAGAGGAATCACGAAAACCCAAACGAAGGCTGAGCATGATAATGGGACAAGAGGAAAGTCAAAGGAAAAAATAAAATTAAAATTAAAAATAAATTAAAAAAAAATTTTTTTAAAGAGGAAAGTCAAAGGAAATAGAGGAAAGAGCTAGGAGGCAAAGGACATTTATACAGGTCTAAATAAAGGCATGTACATATGTAAATATGTTTATATATGAGGATGGGAATATAGATCTATGTGTATATTTTATAGGTTTAGTATTAAGATAACAGATGGACATTGGACCTCCACTCAAGTACTCCATCAGTGCAAGAAAACTGTGTTCTACTAAACTGGCATTCTATGATGCTCACCTTCCCGACCTGATCACTGAAGACAAAGTGGGTGCATAAGCAAATGTGGTGAAGAAAGCGGATGGAGCCCGGCTATCAAAAGATGGATTCTTAAAGGCTTGAAGGTAAACAAGCGGCCATCTAGCTCAGGAGGAATAAAGCCCACGTGGAAGAAGCACACCAGCCTGTGTGATCATGAGGTGTCGAAGGGATCAGGTATCAGGCATCAAAGAACAAAAAAATTAAATCATTGTGAATGAGGGAGAGTGGGGAGTGGAGACCCAAAGCCCATCTGTAGGCAACTGGACAGCCCCTTACAGAAGGGTCATGGGGAGGAGACGAGTCAGTCAGGGTGCAGGGTAACAACAATGAAACATGTAACTTTCCTCTAGTTCCCTCCAACTGTCATGATCCCAATTCTACCTTACAAATCTGGCTAGACCAGAAGATGTACACTGGTACAGATAGGAACTGGAAACACAGGGAATCCAGGACAGATGAACCCTTTAGGACCAGTGGTGTGAGTGGCGAAACAGGGAGGGGGGAGGGAGCGTGGGGTGGAAAGGGGGAACCGATAATAAGAATCTACATATAACCCACTCCCTGGGGGATAGACAACAGACAAGTGAGTGAAGGGAGATGTCAGACAGTGTTAAGATATGACAAAATAATAATGATTTATAAATTATCAAGGGTTCATCAGGGAGGGGGGGAGGGGAAAATGAGGAGCTGATACCAAGGGCACAAGCAGAAAGCAAATATTTTGAGAATGATGATGGCAACAAATTGCTTGACACAACGGATGGATGGATTGTGATAGAGTTGTACGAGCCCCCAATAAAAATGATTTTTTTAAAAAAATCCGACATGCCCCATTATTTACAGAACTTCAATTCATCTTAGCTAAGTGCCAACAATAAGAATGTAAGCATGCACTCGAAGGTAACAAAGATCAGTATACAAGATCAAGCCGACTTTACACCCCGAGACAATGAATACCATGTGTAGGATGTACACCTGCAGGTCAATTTTTCATTTGTTTGGCTACTTTATTCACTCAGCATGTACTGAACAATCTCTTTGTGACGGAGCAAAGAAGTACAAAGGCCTATTTTCTTTTTTATTCCATTCAAACCTGACATCCTTCAGTTCCACAGCAAATGCAAATGACATGTGACTTATAGTCCAATAAAACTACTGTGGGGGCGGGGGGAGATTATCTCCAGTAAAGTTTTCTCGGCACTATCCAGCACAAGAGCATGCCTCTTACATCTTTGTTTAACTCAACAAAAACTGGGCGTCTACTCATCCTACCTACCGCCGGGTCGACGGCAGCCTGCAATAAAACGTCTGAGAAAGAACCCCAGGCCCCCAATTTCTCCAAGGTCAATCACTCCCCACAACGGCAGGGGTTCGGGCTCAGCGCCTTGCAGGCGGCTTTTACATCCTGGAGCTCTGAGCATCTCTCGGGACCAAACGTCGAAAGCAAGAAAAGGTGGACACACACACGCCTAAGCCCACTTACCCTGCACTAGAACGGGCCTGAGAAGTTACTAACGCTCTGGAAGCCTTCAGGGCAACGGAAACCCCTCGGCAAAGAGCTGCCCAGCAGGACGCGGCCATATTTCGTAGCAGTACGCGAGGCACGTTTCCGCCAACCGAGCGTCACTTCCGCCGCCTGAGGCCTTCGGGTCGTGGGAACGGGCAAGCGCGCTT
The DNA here is from genome assembly GCF_000313985.2 of Echinops telfairi. NCBI lineage: Eukaryota > Metazoa > Chordata > Mammalia > Afrosoricida > Tenrecidae > Echinops > Echinops telfairi. The sequence goes on along the minus strand of NW_022108124.1, from coordinate 4,188,949 downwards.
GCCCTCACTCAACATGGCCTCCTTCCGGCTTCACCCTCATGGGTGAACTGGTCCTTTCGACTCCCATGATCCTCTTCGCTTCTTCCGCTTGCCCGGAGTAGCCATGGCGGCCATGAGCTTATTCCTGCGGTCTTCGGTCACTGCGTTGGGACTGCTGTCCGGCCGCCGCGTGGGCACGCGACTCGGGCCCGGCGGCCTCCTCGCCCGCGGCCTTCCGAAGACTGACGGTGGGCGCTGATCTTGGGAGAAGCGCGCGCAGGGGGTACGGAGGGAGACCTGGAGGGCTCCCTGCCGTGACCTTGGTGGGGTCCCGAGGGAGCTGGGGGAAATTGGGAGCTCGGGGCTCGAGAAGAGACGCGGAGCAGAGGCTGTGGGATGAGAATGTAGAGATAGAGCGATCTCAGTCGAACTGTTGGTTAATATTTGTAAAGCATTTTGCCGTTCGAATTGATAACTCATTTGTCTATGCTGCTGAACCTAGGAAGGAAAAAGGCTGAGAGACCCTTGTCTCTCAGCCCCCAAGATTTTGGTATTTTCACTTGCACCAAGGTCTAGTCCCACGAGATAAGTCATACTGCCTAGGAGCCCATCCACAAGTAAGGGTGCAAGGACGGTAACTCTGCAGGCACAGTACCCAGAGAGCCCACGATTCTCAGGGATCCGAGAAACAACATTTCAATCTTTTTAAGGAGGGGGGGGGGGATCTTATTAATGGTTATGAGCTGATGAATCCAGCCCGGCTTGTATGCCTATTTTATCAATGCATTTATTTATAAAATGTCGTTTCAAACATCTTTTTGTAAAGACAGAAGTACCGGTTGTTGGGCTCCATCAAGTTGGTTCAGGCTTAGAGAGACACTGTACACCCGAAGGAAACACGGCCCGGTCCCTTGCCAGCCTCACAATTGTTCCTACGTGTGAGGCCCCGGTTGTAGCCACAGGTGCCAATCCATCCTGTGGAAGATTTTCCTCTTTTTCGCTGCCTCTCTGTCAAGCACAGTGTCCTTTTCCAGGGACTGGTCTCTCGTGATAACCTACCTATCCAAAGAAGGGGACTTGAAGTCTCGCGCTTTTCCCTTAGGGGCATTCTGGACGTACTTTTTGTTGTTGTTTTTTAAGGTGTCAGCAAGCTAACTTTTTTTCACAGGCAATGGGGACTCCATGCGAGTTTTTAAAACCACTGTTTTTTTCCACTTCAAGCTTTTTGTGCATTATAAAAACTGAGAAGCAAGGAGCAAAACGCAAAGAACACAAAAGGCATCCAGAATCATTTTGATGATTTCATACATTGTGACACATCTTTGCATACCCTGTGCATGTATATAAATGACTGAGCATACAATTTTAGGTGGTTGAGGTCACACAGTATGGATTCATGCATTTTTCCTCCCACACATCATGAATATTTACCAATTCAAAGTCCCTAAGCCATGATATTTTGACAAGCAAGAATATAATACGCTGACTCAACCAGAAAAAGAAACAATAAAATCCCATGGGGAGGAGAAAAACATTCATAAAAGACAAAAATGGTTAACAGGCCTCTAGATAAGGGTTACAATTAAAATACTGCACTCCCTTAATGTTCGTAAAACAAGAGGACACTCAGTCTAATGCTTCTAAGAAAATTATCAGATTTTAAACTATTAAAATATTACCAAGGTGTTTCCCCTGAATTTAATGGATTTCTATAGTACAGCCAAGAGATGCACACCTACATCGACGGTTATCATCCAGATGCAAATACAGGCACAGACTTGAATACACGTCTCCCCTTGCATGTCGTGCTGCCACCAGCCTAACCAATCTTGATGTATACTGCTCAAAGGTGGATTAATAATTCCATGTTCAAGAGGCTCTTCTAAGTCATAGCAAAAAGATATTTACAGATTGGTTAACTAACTCACTAGTACTTTTTATCATACATTGTCACTGCAAGACATCTAAAGAGCTTAGATGCTGTAAAATAATCTGGGCATACTACTTATGAGACAGATTTGTTTGTTCTGGCCGTCCGCGGTACTTCCTCATTCCCTGGCCTACTTTCACATACAGGTGAGGCCACTGGAAATATCTTGGCTTTGGGCTGATGGTTTGATACATTAGTCCTCAAAGTGACATCTTTACCCTTAAATACTTTAAAGAGGTCTTTGACTGCAAATTTACCCCATGTTTGATTCCGTGATGGCTGCTTCCCTTGACTGTGGATTCAAGCAAAATGAATTCCTGGACAACTTCAATCTTTTCTCCATTTATTATGAGGTGGCCTGATGGTCCGGTTGTGAGGATTTGAAGTTTATTTATATTTGAATTGCTATCCATACTGAAGGCTGTCCTCACTAAGCAAGGTTGTCATCTATAATTACAGCTTGCTATTAAGTCTTCCTTCCATCCGGATCCTGTATTCTTCGGCATATAGTCCAGCTTTCTCCCACAAGTAGCTGATGGTTTGACCTTATGGTTAGCTGTCCGACAGCCCCACCAGTATACTTAACTACTCAGAACCTGCCTTTCCTCATCTGTAAAACAACCTCCCCCAAAGTTGTGAAGAATTAATGTACTAAAACATTCAGTGGGAAAGAGCTACAGCACGTGCCATTAGCCATTGACAAGACCCTCCGGTCACATGTTTGTTAACTATCCCGTACTGTTGTGTTGTAACATAACAGTCTTCCCTAGTGAAAACCTGCCTTGAAAAGTAAACATAAAGGCATGCATGTATTTCATTCAAAGTATCCTATCAAATGACTCCAAAAGTGAGCTTAACTTCTCCGTTCAGCTGCAAGGAACTTCAGTGGGGGGAAATATATGAAAATTTAAACCATAAGTTATGGTTTTGAAGAATATTAACCCAGGTAGGGCAGATGTGAAACTTCCACCAGATTATGGGGGATAGTTTTAACAGATGAAATTGGCAGAAAAATAATGAGTTTTCTGATATGCTGGGTCATGGTCCCTTGGGATAGGTAGGTATTGAGAGCGAAAGACTTTAAAAAAAGAGAGTGTCAGGTTGAGGGGGTTCCCCAACACTAGAATGGGTCCTCAGGAGCAACTTTGCGACAGTGGAAAATATTAACGGCAGACACACAGCAGGGCACAGGGGCTCCTCGTCCCATGCAAGGACTGACAGAGTGCATGTGTTTTCCAATAGGTATATATGATGGGGCTTACAGATCTTTCATAAGACATGCATATCATACAGCTCACATATTACATAGTCAATGAGTAATATCATAAGCTGGTAACAATAAATAAAGCAATGAGGTGAATCATTGTCTTGATCCAGTACTAGTTGACCTGGGCTCCCTCTGAGCAACCAGGGGGTTGCTACATTTTACAGTGGGCTGGCTATAGAACCTGATTGCTTTTATCTACAGATAACCTTTAGGCATTGTGAAGTAGATTAACCTTATATAGTAGCTCCTATATGACAGTTCTTTTATGGGGGATTATTGTAGGGACTCTGTCCAGTCATGTGAATGTATATTAAGATTTACTCATAACTGTGAGAGTCTTCCCCCACCAGAGTGGCCTTTCTAGACCTGTCATTATGAGCATGGCTGGTTTAGCTGTATTACATTCTCATCCAGTTAGAGATGAGTTACCAGTTAGAGATGAGTTATCCAGTTACCACAAGAGAGACTGCATTCAAGCCAAAATATCTTGACTCATTTTCTAGCTTCCTCGGGGTCATCAACAGTTATTTTTAGCAGAAGAGGCATTAGTTGTGGACTTCAGAAAGATGTTTGTGAAGATTAGACTGTCGTAGAGGGGATGTCACTTAAGCCAGTGAGGTTACCAGAGCATGGAAAGAATGGAGAGTCGGAGTCATCGGATCAAGAGTGTTGACAGCTGGTGAAGAGGAACAGTGGAGATGACAGCTTTTTGTGTGCTTGAGATGCAGTAGTGCTGCGTTATTATCTGATCCTTGCAAACTCATCGTTACCAAAGATTGACTTTCCTGAGGCTATGTGCATTTCTACAAAAATGTTTATTGAAGCCTTAAAACCTGCTGATACTTCTAGTCTACTTCGGTTCAGGGAGACCCCATGTTTGTCAGGGTAGAGTGTGCTCTATAGGGTTGTCAGTGACTGATGTTTCAGAAGTCTGTTGCCAGGCCTTTCTTCTGATGCACCTCTGGGAGACTCCTACTTCCATCCTTTGGGTCAGCAATAGAGCATCTTAACCATTGCGCCACCCAGATACTCTATTGAAGCCCAGTTATTAGTAGCTGTGGAGCTAGTTCTGCCTCGTTGGGACCCCATGTATGCAGAGGCAATCTGCTGCATTGGGCTTGCAAGGCTGACATGGATATTAACTATGAGTTGGGCTGCTAACTGCCAGGTCAGCAGTTAGAAACCACCAGCTACTCTGGGGGAGAGATGAGGCGTTCGACTCTCTTAAAGTGTTATAGTCTCAGAAACCCATAGGGGCAGATCTCCCCTATCCTAAAGGGTCTCTGAGCCAGAATTGACTCGATGGCAATGAGTTTGGGTACTAATCTTTTAGAACCAGGTCTCTAGACCTGTCTCCTGAGGCATGCCGGGTGGGTTTGAACTGCCAACCTTTAGGCTAGTAGACAAATGTGTACCTGTTAATAAATAACCCAGCTGAGAAGCTCCAGGCTCCAGATACATGAAACATGACTATTTTGGTAGCAAGTGGACCTGTCTGATTTCCCGCAATTCTGGCAATCCCTTGGTTGTAAGCAGTGTTTGCCCTAATATTTTTAGATCGGAAGCAGATGGCCTTACTATATCAACAAATCACGAAGGCCCAAAACATCTGACAGAGTTTAGTGCAGTTATGAAACATACTGTAGAACAACTAATAGCCATAACAGTTCTCTGGCTTATTTAATGATATGAATAATTGTTGTTTAACGGTTAGATATATAAAAAGCAAGCCATTCACATGAGTAACCGACTACTGTTAGTAGAATGCGCCAGGCCCAGCTTTGCCCTACAGTTCTATCTCTTTGTGACACATCTATTTGTGTGGAAGAGCCATCGTGGCACAATAGTTCCTGTGCTCGGCTGCTAACTGAAAGATCAGTGAGTCAACCCCCAGCCGCTCGAAGGAAGAACGAACCCTCTCTTGTAAGAGGGGTCAGAAATCCTGTAGGTCAGAGTGTCTTACACTGTGGGTCATTATCATCAACTGAATAGTGAATCTAAAACATTTCTGGCAGTGCATGCCCGTATTGCAGATTTCTCAGGTAAAAAGGGATCATGGGTGGAAAAAGGTCAGAAGCCTTGCTGTAGGCCAACCCTCTCTGCAGGGCTCATTGTTACTATCTGAGCATATCCCATTATTGATACTTGTCTGATTCTGTAATGCAGAACCCAAGAGGCGGTCCATTTTATTTTCCAACAATATTGGAAATGACTTAATGGAACAAGCTGAAAGCTACCCTTTCACATGTCAGTCCTACTTCATTCCAATTCAGCACAGAGTAGCATAAGCCCTGTGTCTTGGGCAGCCCTTCAGACTCTGAAAGGCATCTGTCTGGGCCCCAGCTAGACTTTTCTTTTATGGAGGGAATCCAGGCAGAGCCTTATATTTGACTTGTATTGCAGTTGGTCCTTTTAGATTCACTCTTTTGCAAATGTGCATGAAGACACTTCATCATCATTGTCTGAGCCACTCGTGTGCAGCTAGAGGCCCGCCTCCAGGGCTCAACTTGTGAGAAATGCCATCTCACTCATCCAAGCCAGCCACAAAGTATTTGAAGACACAGGACTGTGAAAGGAGCCATGGGGAAGTTACTACATTAAGTAATTAGTATAGTTTGGGGTGTTATTAATCAACTCATTTAACTTGCTTTTCTAGGCTTGGAAGACACCACCCTCCCTGACACCTTCCACCTTCACGCTCCTGTCTGAGTAGGAACCTGCCCTCTGTACGCGTTCTTTTCTGACTCTGGGTCTTTCCATTGCTGTCCTAATGAACGTGCTTTGGGTTCACTGCAGAAGCAAAACCAGTGGTGTATTTGTACAGTATATAGAGAGAAGGGTCTAAGAAAATGGCTCACACAGCTGCTGAAGCAGACAGGTCCAAATCCAGGCAGGTTCCACATTTGTGGGTCAGATGTTAGACTGGAAGCTTCTGATTCGTAAAGCTGCAGGGCAGATGAACGCAACACTGGCAAGAAGACAACAGGCTGGTGGCTGCAGAGGTGACTGAATCCAGGATTGGCAGGCAATATGGCAGGCTGTACTTCACAACAGATTGTTCTTCAAGCAGTCCATGGTACCTTCAGTATTCAAACACGTCAATTCGTGGGCAATCTTCCTTAGTGGCCAACTTTGTGTCCCATGCATAGGAGGTGATTGACACTCCTGGGTCAGGCACGCCTTATTCTTTAAAGAGACGTCCTTGTTCTTCAGCACTTTGGAGAGGTCTTGTGCAGCACATTTGTCCACTGCGGTGTGTCACGTGATTTCTTGAGGGCTGCTTCCACGAGCATTGGCTCTGGAGCCGAACGTCCTCGACAGCTTCCATCTTTTCTCCATTATTTATTCGTTCCTGCCTTCAGAGATAAAAAGAGCCTTTTTATAAAATCTTAATTCATTATTAAACTTTTATGCATGTCTATCTTCTATTATAGCCTCTTTCACCTTAGACTGTAACAGTGTACTTGTGTGTGCTCAGTATAAAACGGGGTGTTTTAATATTTCTAGTTTCTGTTCGACACAGTGGAGGCCATGGGAAAAGACTGTTCATCATCAAGCCCTCTAGTTTCTACGACAAGCGTTTTTTGTCTTTACTGGTGAGTTAAAAGTAATTGTTGAACTAAACTCTCTACATACAAATAGCTTTTGTTTGTGTGTGCTAAGGTTTTTCCACCACCACCCCTTTTTTGTTTTACTTATTTAGACAGAAGCTTTAATTTAAAAAAATTTTTTTATTTGCTGAATTTATATTCTCTTGCCTCAGAAGATATTGAACTAGTGTACTAAGCTATGATTTGTTACTAAATCTTTTCGTAATTATTCAAACTTTCTGTAGAAAAAAAGGATTGATGTGAATTGAAGATAAAACTTGAGCAACCGTTTTTCTTCCTAAATGAATGAGGTTTTAAAGTAGAACCTACAGGAAGAAGAACAATAGACAAATGGAAAACGTTGAACCCAGATTCATTTCAGATGATTATTTGTATAACTAAAATATTCTTTAAATGACTAAAGAACTTACTGAAAGACATCTTTAAATAGCTCCCATGGAGCTTGGGGGTAGGTACCTGATTTTTAAATTTATATATTGTTCTTGATGTATGTTTTCTTTTTTTAATTTCCTGTGTGTATTATAAAATCAAGAACAATGACTTTTAGAAAGTAAAGCATGCCTTAAAAACAAAACAAAGTCTCCCTGCTGTAGAGTTGATGTCAATTCATAGTCACTCTGTAGGGCAAGGTAGAATTGCCCCTGGGAGTTTCTGGGAGTGCAACTCTTTTTTTTTTTAATAACAGTTTCATTGGTACTTAATCTACATACCACACAATTCAACAGTTCAATCATATCAAGAAGTGCTGTGCAATCATTACCACAATCAATTTTAGAACACCTTCCCCCCCACCTGCCATGGGTAAATGACTTTTAAAATGAGCTGTGTAATCACTATCAGTTCTAGTGCTCCCTCTCCCCTCCCACATACATTGTTTGCTCCCCCCACCTCCTCACCTTCCCCTCACCACGACCTCCCCTCTAAACCCTTGCATCAATGTAACTCTATACTGGAGTAGAAAAACCTCATCTTTCTCCCGAAGAGTGGCTGGTGGTTTAGAACTCCTGACTTGGCAGCTAGCAGCCCACTGGTAACCACTAAGAAGGACTCCTTAGTGCAATCTTAATTCCACAGAAAATGATTGCATTGCTGGGCTGGGGTACGCACTTTACCTTAGTGTCTCAAGACTCTGAAAAATCAAATTGTTGCCACCCTCTGACAGACCGTGTGAGCGCGGACTGAGCCCTGTGTTCTCTTGCACTCTCCCCCGACCCTCATTGTACCTGTTGACCCCTTGCTTTCTGGCCATGGCCAGCTCCTCTCATGGTGGCTGAAATAACCCTGATACTTTTATTCCTCTTTTTGGTACAACATTTTCTCATCAGTGTTCCATTATTTTACCCCCTAAAATGAAAAACCGCCAACTAATACATATTGCATTATACTTGTAAAATTGACAAACTAGAACAAAAAATGAAGAGGAGCCCTGAGGCATAGTGGGTTACACATTGTCTTGCTAGCCACAAGGTCAGCAGTTCAAAACCACTGGCCACTCCCCTAGAGAAAGAGGAGAAGATTTATAAAGCCAAGAAGGTCCATCAAACGAAATAAATTAACAGAGAAACCTCAAAAAAGGGGGTGGGGCGGAGACTTTACCCCTATAGGGTTTCAGTCTCCTAAACCCACAAAGGGTTGCTATGAGTCAGCATCAACTCGATGGCAGTGAGTTTTAGACAGAACCTCATGCTTTGAGAACAGTTTTGGCAAGTCACTGTTACTCAGCAGGCCACAGTTGAAGCTAGTGAGCTGCTTTGAGTTGTGCTACCAACGTCACCGATTGATTATATTTCCTCCTCCTATCCATCATGCTGTTAGCTTTTTTTAAAATCATTTTATTTTATTGGGGGCTCGCTTGTACAACTCTTATCACAATCCATACGTCCATTCATTGTGTCAAGTACATTTATTCATATGTTGCCATCATCATTTTCAAAATATTTTTTTTCTTCTTGAGCCATTGATATCAGCTCATTTTCCCCCTCCCTCACCCTCCTTCATGAAGACTTGATAATTTATATATATTTTTTCATGTCTTATACTGACTGGTTTCCCTTCACCTACTTTTCTGTTCATTTTCCTAGGAGGGGGTTATTTGTAGATCATTGTGATTGGTTCCCCCTTCCTCCCCCCACCTTCCCCTTACCCTCCTGGTATCACTACTCTCAATATTGATCCTGAGGGGTGTATCTGTCTTGGGTTCCCCATGTTGAGAGCTCTTATCTGTGCCTGTGTACATGCTCTGGTCTAGCTGGGTTTGTAAGGTAGAATTGGGGTCATGATAGTGGGGGGGAGGAAGCATTGAAGAACTAGAGGACTGTTGGCTTTTCTTAATCCTTACTTTTCTCCCCTTTTTTCAGGTGGTAATGTAGACACTAAAATCTAGAACAAAATAAAGGTACAGAAGTCAGGTATTTGGTAGTGCATCTTCAGTTGGGGAAAACCACATAAAAAGGATGATCGGAGGATGGTGACAGAGAAAGAGACCAGAATTGGTCATCTGAAATTAATTTTTTTTCTTAACAGAAATTCTACATTTTATTGACTGGGATACCAGTAGCAATTGGCATAACTCTGATCAATATATTCATTGGTAAGTCCCCCAAACTTTTACTTGGTAAAATTTTAAAGCATACATACATTAATGGAATAAAACAAACACCATGAGGATTTATTTTTAAATGGGCAAATCTTTTTTTTAAATCATTTTATTTTGGGGCTCGTACAACTCTTACCATAATCCATACATGCATCCATTGTGTCAGGCACATTTGTACATTTGTTGCCATCATCATTATCAGAACATTTACTTTCTGCTTGAGCCTTTGGAATCAGCTCCTCATTTTCCCCCCTCCTATCCCCAAACCCCCTCCCTCATGAACCCTTGATAATTATTATTATTTTTTTGTCATGGCTTACACTGTCCGATGTCTCCCTTCCCCCACTTTTCTATTGTCCGTCCCCCAGGGAGGGGGTTATATGTAGAACCTTGTAATCAGTTCCCCCTTTCTACTTCACCTTCCCTCCACCCTCCCATTATCGCCACTCTCACCACTGGTCATGAGGGGTTCATCTGTCCTGGATTCCCTGTGTTTCCAGTTCCTGTATGTACCAGTGTACATCCTCTGGTCTAGCCAGATTTGTAAGGTAGAATTGGGATCATGATGGTGGTGGGAAGGAAGCATTAGAGGAAAGTTGTATGTTTCATCATTGCTACACTGCACCCTGACTGGTTGATCTGACTCCCCGAGACCCTACTGTAAGAGGATGTCCAGTTGCCTACAGATGGACTTTGGGTCCCTATTCTGCACTTCCCCTCATTCACAATGATATGATTTTTTGTTCTTTGATGCCTGATACCTTATCCCATCGACACCTCGTGACCACACAGGCTGGTGTGCTTCTTCCATGTGGGCTTTGTTGCTTCTGAGCTAGATAGCTGCTTGTTTTCCTTCAAGTGTTTAAGGCCCCAGACACTATATCTTTTGATAGCTGGCCCTATCAGCTTTCTTCACCACATTTGCTTACGTACCCACTTTGGCTTCAGGGATCGAGCATCATGGAATGCCAGTTTAATAGAACAAATTGTTTTTGCATTGAGGGAGTACTTGAGTAGAGGCCCAATGTCCATCTGCTACCTTAATACTAAACCTATAAATATATGCACAGATCTATTTCCCCATCATCATATATAAATGTCCTTTGCCTCCTAGTTCTTTGCTCTATTTCCTTTTACTTTCCTCTGGTCCCACTATCATGCTCAGCCTTCATTTGGGTTTCAGTAATTCCTCTCAGTTACATTGCCCTTGATCAAACCCTACCAGGCATCATATACCCTCTTTGCCACCGATTTTGGATCGCTTGTTGTTCCTTGTCCCTGGGTTTGTTAACACCACTTCCTTTCACCCACCTCTCCCTCTCCCATGTCCCCCCTCCCCCCAGAACCATCAGTCCCATTGTATTCTTCTCCAGATTGTTTATCCCGCCTATCATATCTAGATAGACCTACAGAGATAATAATATGCACAAAGCAAGACAGCAAAACAAAGCAACAAGAAAATAAAACAACAACAACAAAAAGCAAATGACAAAAAAAAAAAAAAGAAAAGCCTGTAAATAGTTCAAGGTCTGTTTGTTGACCTTTAGGGGCTGTTTTCTGGTTGACTCTGATGGGCTGCCATGCCCTGGCCCCAAAGTCTATTTTTGATAATCCCTCGGGACTTCCTTGTTCTGCTCCCCTTGCTGTTCTGTTGCACGCCCTTAGTGTTTTGCCTTGGTGTGACACTCTGTCTCCAGTGTTGTACCCCATAGGGACATGGGTGAGTGAGGGATGTCGTGTTTCATAGTGGGCCCGGCCATATGGTCCTCTCTGTGCATTGGCTGCTCTGAGCAGGGATATCGTCCTCAAGGCTTGGTGGGCCAGGATGTGCGTCACTCTCTCTTCCTCCCCCTTCATTTGCTCCTGTGTGCTTCAGTCAGACATGTCCATTTCCCTGAGCTGTAGCTTCAGTGCTGTCCTATAGCATTGAAGAAAATTATTCTGGGTGGGGAGGGCAGCTGTCCATGTAGTTGGGATTGCGGCCAGTCCCTCAGACCTCTCTACTGGTTCTCTGCTTCATGCCAGTATAATGGTAAGTGGGCAGATCTTGATCTACAGTAGTTTCTCAGGTTATCTCAATGTGTATACTATATAGTTCTAAGGCTAAAGTTCAACATCACCGTTTTCTCTTGTTAGGTGAAGCTGAATTAGCAGAGATTCCAGAAGGCTATATACCTGAACATTGGGAATATTATAAGGTTAGTAGAAGACACAAATTCTTTATCTGTTAGATGTCCTATCAATGCCCTGGTTAATGTCTTGATTTAGCAATTACAGTATAGTTAGTTGTATGTTCAATTCCTAGTATTATGTCAACATATCTTTGTTCTGTTTTTATATGCAACTTCTCTTGGTAATTTTTTACATGGTTTTCATTATTTTGACTCATGCTTTTTCAAAGGTTACTCTGATAAGTGTTTCTGATCTACCAAAGTAACACTGATATTTTATCCTCTACATTCAATCCCTTGGCAAACATTTTACTAATGCTAACATGAGCTGTCATCTATTAGCAGTTATTATGCAGCAGGTACTGCGTTAAAGTATTTTTCAGAGATTATCTCATCTTATGTAAAGGGTACTATTATTATTCCCTTTTAGAGATGAGGAAGCTAAAGCTTAAAGGATGTTAAAGGACTTGTCCTAGGGAGGGCCAGAATGTAAATTGAGACCTTCTCACTCCAAAGGCTGCACTGCTGGTCATTACACTCTAGTGTATCCGCTGCCCAAACCCAGGGTGGCATATCTGTTCCTTGTCATTACACGTGTTGTACTAAGAAGGCCTGGGAAACAGAGCCTGTGTGTATAATCTGAATGAGTGATAGTTCAGAAAAGAAACATTTCATTATTGATGTCAAAACTAGACTAATTAATGGAAAGAGCTCTGTGTTAGTCTGGGTAGACTAGAGAAACAAATTCATAAACACGCATATGTATATGAGGGAGAGGTTTATAAACAAGAGCTATTGTACATTAAGAAAACATCCCAGCCCAGTCCAGATTAAGTCCATAAGTCTGATATTAGCCCATATGTCCTATACCAATGTATAAAGTCCTCTTCAGACTCACGAAACACATACAATGATGCCAAATGCAGGACGACCCTGTAGAAAGTCTTTGGGTCCAGTGGCGTTGTAAGCATTTCAGTGTTGGCAGGGGTCTCTCTGTGGCTTCTCCGGCTTCAGAGGTCTGATTGCGTCCATGTGGCTTGACTTCTGCAATGTCTCCCAGGGAGTAGCAGAGAGAAAGAGAGGAGTCTTACGCCTCCAAGGAGGAAGTACCAGATTTCCCAGAATTCTCAGGAGAAGGCCATGCTCACACAGACGTCTCATTGGCTATCTTCAGATTGACAGCCTAGACTCCACCCCTATGCTATTAATCCTTAAATTGACACCAGATTAGGTGACTACCACAAGCTCTATTTTTAGATCACCAAATTCTATTTAAAGAGGCCTGGTGGCAGAGTGGTTACACATTGGGCTGCAATCCATAAGATCCACAGTTCAAAGCCACCAGCTGCTGTACAGGAGAAAGTTGGGGCTTTCTACTCCCATAAACAGTTCCAGTCTCTGAAACTCAACAGAGAAAGTTCTACCCTGTCCTATAGGATCACTGAGTCAGCATCAACTCAGTGGCAGAGAAAATGAATTGTAGCTTTAGCTCCTGAATCTTCCAGTTACGATGTTTAGCATGGTGTAAGGGGAAAAGTGCGAGCTCTGGAGTTTTTATATTTACTTGTCTAGAAAATGGGGATAAAAATACCATCCACTCATGGATTAAGATTATTTAAAATTAAGAAAGTAGTTGTCGTAGGTAATATGTTGACTTACCTAACAAAATGGTCAATTTTAAAGAACAGTATAACCACAAAAGCAAAGTGTTATTCAGAAATGGATGTATTTTTAACCAATTTTATCTTTTCTGATAGCATCCTATATCAAGATGGATTGCCCGTAATTTCTTTGACTCTCCCGAAAAGAATTATGAAAGAACGATGGCTATCCTTGAAATTGAAGCTGAGAAAGTGGAATTACGGTAAAGGGGAGTGGGACGGAAGTAAATCCTGGTATTCTCGTATGACATACTAGAAGGAAAAAGTAAGACTGTTTCAACACTGTAGGATACTCCATATATAAAAATGAAGGTAGGAGAGGCTTTTCTTGGTTAGAATAGGAATTATGAGTTCGAAACTAGGAGACCCTAGCTGCTGTCAGGTGCCATCAAATGAATGTTGTCTGGTCCTGTACCATCCTCACACGCACTGCAGGGTCTGAGCCCAGTGTTGCACGTACTGTGTCCGGCCGGCTCCACTTTACCAAGCATGCTGTCTTTTTCTGGGTGATTTGTCCTCCTTTACGATGTCTCCAAACAAACGAAAGTCTCACCATCCACAGTTTAAGACGCATTTTGGTTTGTCTTTCTTCTGGCTGCTGACTGCACATTCTTTACCAACAGCACCGTTTGAATGTATCGATTCTGCTTTGCTCTTCCTTTTCCCTGGGCCACCTTTCCCGCGTCTAAGCTGGTGCTAGGTGTCGGGAATTGGTTCTGACGCACAGCCCTCCTGTGGGCAACAGAACAAAACACTGCCTGGTTGGGTGCCAGTATCACCAGTGTTCTGGTGTTTGAGCCCATTGTTGTAGCCACTGCCTCAATCCATCCTGTGGAGGACTCTTTTCTTCTTCGCTGCCCCTCTACTTTAGGAAATGTGATATCCTGCTCAGGGACTGGTCTTTCGGGACAACATGACCAAAGCACATGAGAGGAAGCTTCGTCATCCTTGCCCCTAAGGAGCATTCTGGCCATTCTTCCTACACAGATTTGTTTGTTCTTTAACAGTCCATGAAGCTTCTTTGCCAGCACCATAATTCAAATGCACCCATTGCCTTTCTTATTTGATGTCTAACTTTCACGTGCATAGAAGGCAATTGAAAATGACGTTTCGGGTCAAACGAACCTTAATCCGCAGAGTAACATCCTGTCTTTGCAACACTTTAAAGAGGTCTTGGGTACCAGATCTATCCGATGCAACCCGTCCTTTGATCTCTTGTGTGCCGATTCCATGAGGATTGATTGCATATCCAAGCAATATGAAGTCCTTGACTCCTCCCATCTGGATTTTGGTCTTCTTTGTTGAAAGCTGTAATCCATAATGAAGGCTACAGTTATTTATCTTCCTTAACCAGTGCTACAAATCCTCAGTTTCAGCAAGCAAGTTTATGTCATCTGCATACCACAGGCTATTAATAAGCCTTCCTCCAATCCTGATGCCACATTCTTCGTCATATAATCCAGCTGCTCTGATGATTCACTCAAGTTACTGATTGAATAAGTATGGTTAGAGGGTACAACCTTGTCACGCACCTTTCCTGTTTTTAAACTATGCCGTATTCTCTTGTTCGTTTCTCACAACTGCCTCTTGATTCATGTACATATTCTACATCAGCACAGGAAGTGTTCTGGAATTCCCATTCTTCTCAAGATTATCCATAGCTTGTTTTGAACTACACAGTGGAATGCCTTTGCATAGTCAGTAAAATACAAATAAGCATCTTTCTGGTGTTCTCTTCTTTCAGAATCCATCTGACATCAGCAATGATATCCCTTGTTCCACATCCTCTTCTGAATCTGACCGGAACCTCTGGCAACTCCCTGTCAGTGTATTACTACAATCGTTATTGAATGTCTTCCACAACATTTTACTTGCATGTGAGATTAATGATATTCTATAATTTGAGCATTCTATTGGGTCACATTTCTTTGGAATGGGCATAAATATGGATCTCTTCCAGTTAGTCAAGTAGCTGTCTTTCCAAAATTCCTAGCTGCCAGTACTTAATCAGCTTGGTGAAACCTTTCCATTTGTTTGATTTTGGCTAATGCTTGTTTTCAGCTGTTTGGGGTGCAGCTTGAACTTCTGTTAGTGCCATTGGTTTTTAGTCATGTGCCAAGCTCTTGAAATGGTTACATGTCAACGAGTTGGTTTTGGTACAGTGACTGTGTTCTTTCTCTCTTCTTTTGGTGCTTCCTGAATCATTCAATATCTTGCCCATAAAATCTTTCAGTTTTGCAACTCAAGACTTGAATTTTTGTTGTTTTACTTTCAATTTCAGATATGCTAAGCATGTTCTTCCTTTTTGGTTTTCTAACTATAGATCTTTGCATATTTCATTATAGCATTTTACTTTGTCTTCGCTAACTGTCCCTTGAAGTTTTCTGTTCCACTCTTTCTTGTGGGATACAGACAAATTTCTCCCAAGTTGTCTCCCCCAAATGTATGCCAAACTTAGCTGCTTGCTACACAAGGCAAACGACAGAGGTCAATGAAAGCATTTCAGAGCTTACTCTCCCTAAGGGTTGTCAGCCATCTAGAGCAATCAGACTGTATAGTCTTTCCCACCCTAAGTAGGGCCCACTCCCTTCTGATAAGGATAGTCGATTGTGTCCTTGAAGGAGAGCCCAGGGAGGTCAAGCCCACTCAAGGGTGACCAAGGTTAAGCTGGCATATTGAGTCTAAGGTCTGCCCATCTTGTCACGTATATACCCCTAGTCCCTCCCCTTTCTATTACGTGCACACCCCTAGTTCATCCCCTTCCTTTCGTGCTTATGCCTATTGTACATCAGTCCCCTGCTGTGATGTGTATGCTTATTGTACAGCCCCTTCCTTTGATGTGTGTGGTTACCTGTAATCACACCCCAAAGTATATATGGGCCTGGGCCAAAAATAAAGAGACTCCTCCTGCCCTCTCTGCCCATGCTGTGCGCAGACTTGCCTGGTGAAATCATGGCCATTCAGGAGGTGAGCTTGCTACCATGAAATGTGTCTGACTCCTTTATTTCACCTTCTCTTCTCTTATTCTCTATGACTTTACTATAATCTTTATATATCATAACCGAACAATTGCGCCTATTAGACCCGTGATATAGTTGTGAGGGGCTGGTTTCCCCCACACTTTCTAAATAAAGATCTTTGCATATTTCATTATAGCGTTTTACTTTGTCTTCTCAAACTGTCCCTTGAAGTTTTCTGTTCAGCTCATTGAGTTCATCCTTCTGTTTGCCTTTGCCGCTCTACAATGAAGAGCAGGTTTCAGAGTCACTTCAGGTATCCACGTGGATCTGTTATTTCTTTCCTGTCTTTTTATGGCCTTTTGCTTTCTTCACGAATGATGCCCTGGATGTCCTCCCACAGCTCATTGGGTCTTCTGTCTTTAGTGTCCAGTGGGCCACATCTGTTCTTGAGGTGGTCTTGAAACTCAGGGAGATAGACTCAGGACTCGGGAGATAGACTCACAAGAGGTTTTATAGTCAACACAGTGAATGCTTTTACCTAATCTGTAAAACATGGGCACATGTCATTTTTTATATTACCCGAGCCTAGTGTGACTTGGCAAGTTTCTGTCAATGTATAGCTGCAGCCTTTTTTAAAATTACCTTCATCAAATTTTTGCTAGGATATAGTACTAGGGATTGTGCTAGACGATTGTGTCCTTCCTTTCATCGCCTTTCTTTGGAATGAATTTCTATCAGTTGATTAGCCAAGCAAATGTCTTCCAAATTTCTGACATAGTCAAGTAAGTGTTTCCAGGAGACTCTTAGGGGATGGTATCTATCTGATTTTAAAAATTCTTATAATATTATACTATTTTCTGTTTTTCTTGTTTGTTTGTGCAAGACAACTCTTCCCTCAATTTCTTTTCCTCTTGTGCCAGTCTTATTCTTACTGGTGACTTATGTTTACCAATTTCCTTCTTAAACATGGGAAAAAATGTGTATCTCAAAGTCTATCATTTGACAATACATTAATACAAATTGGGTCATTCTGCACCTTTTCTTCATTTCACATGGTGTAGCTAGTTGGTCTTTCCACCGTGTTACATGCGTCATTCTTTTTAATGGCTGTATCACATATTTCGTTGGATAGATGTGCTTTAATTTTTTTATTCCGTTGCCCATTGTTGGTATTTAGATTCTTTCCACGATTTTCTTCTATGACTCATAACACTGTCACGAGTACCCTCATATTTTTGCACAAATACACCATATTTAAAAAATTCCTAGCAGTGGCAAATGACCTATGCTCTTAAGCTCTAACTCAATGGCCAAACTTCAAAAAAATCGCACCAGTTGTCCTGCCCATCACCGATGTGTGATGATTCCAGTGTCTCCATAGCCGTCATTGTCAAGCTTATTGTTGATGAAATGAATCATATGCAAACATCTTTGCTGATACAGTAGTTGAGGAATGTTATTCCAATTGTATTTCTTTGTAAAGTTGAATCACTTTTCGTGTAACTTTCTAAAGTTTTCATGAGTATTGATTTGTACAAAAATCAAAGCAGCCTTATTTCTTGTTGCAGCTGGCCATTTGTCTTTTGACGATATAGCATTTTTTGGCCAAGTGGAACTGTTTTTATGCTTCCGATAATAAATGTTGCTCACACCTTTCGGCCTCATGCACAGAAGCATCTTAGGCCCAGCAGCATATGCAACCCTGCCCAGTTTCCTGCCATTCCCATGCTTGATTTTAGAGCAGACCAGTAATTTCTCGTACTTTTTAAAAGTAATTTTATTGGGGCTCTTACAGCTCTTATAACATTCCATATATCAATTGTATCAAGCATATTTGTACATATGTTTCCATCATCATTTTCTAAACATTCGCTTTCTACTTAAGCCCCTTGGTATCAGCTCCCCTCCCCACCCCCCACCCCCAAGCTAGTACATTTTGAAAACACTTACGACATACCCCAAAACTCACTGCCATCAAGTCAAATCTGACTCATAATGACCCTGTGGGACAGAGTAGAACTGCTCCTGTGGGTTTCCATGACTGTCACTCTTTATGGGAGTAGAAAGCCTCATGCTGTGTAGTAAGTATACTATATATTTAGTAATGATTGAATTGCTCTATTCATCATTTACTCATTTAATTACTGATAAATTTATCAGTTTGTTATTTCTTTAGCTTGAGATTTTTGTGCCATGCATGGTTTTCTGATTAATCAAATAAGTAAATGCATAACGCCAAAATATTTTAGAATGTCCATTCATGTTTTCTTTGGCTACTTTTCAATTTGAGCCAATCAGAGAGGTATAATTTGCATGCAGTAAACCTTGGCCTCTAGCTCAGAAGCAACAAAGCCCACATGGAAGAAGCACACCAGCCTGTGTGATCATGAGGTGTCGAAGGGATCAGGTATCAGGCATCAAAGCACAAAAAAAACATATGATTGAGAAGGAGGGGCAGTGCAGAGTGGAGATCCAGAGCCCATCTGTAGGCAACTGGACATCCCCTTACAGTAGGGTCTTGGGGAGTCAGATGAGCCAGTCAGGGTGCAGTGTAGCAACGATGAAACATACAACTTCCCTCTAGTTCTTAAGTGCTTCCTCCCCACCACCATCATGATCCCAATTCTGCCTTACAAATCCGGCTAGACCAGACGATGTACACTGGACAGATAGGAACTGGAAACAGGGAATTCAGGACAGATGAACCCCTCAGGACCAGTAGTGAGAGTGGCAATACCGGGAGGGTGGAGGGAAGGTGTGGTACAAAGAGGGAACCGATTACAAGGATCTACATATAACCCCCTCCTTGGGCGACGGACAATAGAAAAGTGGGTAAAGGGAGACGTCAGACAGTGTAAGACATGACAAAATAATAATAATTTATCAATTATCAAGGGTTCATGAGGGGGAGAGGTGTGGGGAAGGAGGGGGAAAAATGAGCTGATACCAAGGGCTCAAGTAGAAAGCCAATATTTTTTAAATGATGATGGCAACAAATGTATAAATGTTTTTGACACAATGGATGTATGTATGGATTGTGATAAGAGTTGTATGAGCCCCCCAGTAAAGGATTTTTAAAAATAAATAGAAATAAACCTTGGCCATTAAATTCCGTGAATTTTGGACAAAAGTACATGCTTATGTGACCATCACTGCAATACCGGTCATTTTGATAACCCAGAAACACTCCTATGGGCCACTCTCCCAGCCCATCCAGTCATTCCCATCTGGTACTCTTGGCCTCAGTCTGCTACAGACCGGCTGTAACTTCATTCTGTTTTGAACTTTGTTGCTTTTTAACTTTACCACTGGCCTTGCCAGATTCACTGTTGCTTTTCCATGTGTTCCAGGTTAAAGGAGCTGGAAGTGCAGGCCTTAATGCGGGCGAGAGGTGACGGGCCCTGGTATCAGTATCCGACTATCGATAAAGCACTTATTGATCACTCTCCAAAAGCATCTCCTGACAACTAAGCGGTTTTTCCTCCCAAATACAAAGTGTGTTCTCTTTAGTGAAAATAAATGCATCAATACGTTCTGTATGTTTGCTCTCTCTGATGAATAAAAGAGTGTCTGTCTTTGTCTTGTTTCTCGTTGTTGGTTCCAATGAAAGCTTTCGGGAGATATAAAATGTTACCAGTAAAAAGTGGGAGGGAGAGGAGTGTGCAAACTCAAGTTGTTTTCCTTTTTGATGAATAGAATTTCAGAAGAGAAGGCTAATTCTTCTCAGCATCAGGGAGTATCTATATTAATTTGTACATACACCTGTATTGTCGACCAAGATCCTCCAGTGGCAGCTCATGATTTTAAATCGCACAGGAAGTATTGAAATCCTGTATTTTATAACATTCGAGGAAAACATGTTCTTCCACTGAGCGGGGGTGGCTTTGAACTGTAGACCTCGCAGTTAGCAGCCTAGTCCTTAATCCACTCTGCCACCGAGGTCCTCCAAAACATTTTTTTTTTCTTTTTTAACATTTTATTAGGGGCTCACACAACTGTTATCCCAATCCATACACACATCAATTGTGTAAAGCGCATTTGTACATCGTTTCTCAAAACATTTTCTCTCCATTTAAACCCCCGACATTAGGTCCTCATTTTTCCCCTCCCTCCTCGCTCCCCCCTCCCGCATGAGCCCTTGATAGTTTATAAATGGGTATTTTGTCATATCTTGCCCTGTCTGACGTCTCCCTTCACCCACTTTTCAGCTGTCGGTCCCCCAGGGAGGAGGTCACACACAGTTCCATGTAATCGGTTCCCTCTTTCCTACCCATTCTCCCTTTACGCTCCCTGTTTTGCCACTCACACCACTGGTCCTACAGGGCTCATCCGTCCTGGATTCCCTGTATTTTCAGTTCCTATCTGTACAGTGTACGTCCTCTGGTCCAGCCAGTCTTGCAAGATAGAATTCGAGTCATGGTAGTGGGAGCGGGGAGGAAACCTTTAGGAACTAGAGGAAGATTGTATTTCTCATCATTGTTACATCGCACCCTGACTGGCTCATCTCCTCCCCGAGACCCCTCTGCAAGGGGACCTCCAAAACATTTTCAAGATAACAACACTTGACATTTTATTCTTGCTTTTTATTAGATATGTCCATTTTTCTTAGATTTCATTCATGTAGGACTTAGTTCTTAAAATTTTCTAATGTGTTGCTTTAATTCGCAGTGGCCCCAAGGTCAGGACATCACACAGACTGAAGAGCAGCTCTGGCAAGGCTGTGGGCTGCGTACTCGGACTGCACAGCTGAGACGGGAAGAACTCAGAGATGAGCCAGTGTAGTTGCTTTTTCTCACATAAGTTTATTCTTTTTTTTTTTTTTTTTATAAGTTTATTCTTGAATGCACAGCGGGCCTCCAAGACACCACTTCAATCTAACAATCGGGCCAGCAGATGTTCTAGCAGGGAATCCAGATGTTTACACAGAAATGGAGTCAAGGGTCAGCACCAAGAACAGCTGGCGTTTTGCCAGATTTCTTAATTCCACCTGTGGCCAGGGGGGGGGCCTTCGCTTTGAGCTCCTCGAGTTACGTCAGGTGTTTCTGTTTGAAAGCCTGGTCTTCCTTGTCTATCGGGCTTCTTGCCGTCTTCTCTACCTGGCAAGGCACCTGCCCGCCCCTTTCCCAGGCCTGCTACCAAAAAATAGGCCACTTAGGATTTCTTAAAGGGCGTTTGTAGGTACTACAGAAGTTGAACAGGGTGACAGCAAACACTACAAAATGTTAAAGCTGAAAATCTTAACGTTAGTTATCAAGGATTTATTGTACTAAACTTTTCATGTTATTTTCAGAATGTTGTAAGATACTATCTGCGTTTTACAAATGAGAAACTCGTGGTTTAGAGATTCTAAATGCAATTTTTTCTCACTGCCATCGAGTCAATAACTCATAGTGACCCTATAGGAAGGGGTAGAACTGCCCCTGTGGACTTCTGAAATGAACTTTATGGAAGTAGAAAGTCTCGTCTTTCTCCGGAGAAGCAGCTGTTGGTTTTAAACTGCTAACCTTGCAATTAGCTGAATGCATAACCCACTATGTCACCAGGGCTCCTTTGAAATACATAATATAGTAATAAGCATCTAAAATAGGCTTTTCAGCATCGAAAGTGGCTTTTGACTTCATTTTCAAACCTGTAACAGTCACTATTCCTCATGAAAGTAAAAGTGTCCTCAGGTCAGGGGTCTACATATAACTTCCTCCCTGGGGAACGGACAACAGGAAAGTGGGTGAAGGGAGATGTCGGACAGTGTAAGATACAACAAAATGATTTATAAATTATCAAGGGTTCATGAGGGAGGTGGGGAAATGAGCTGATGCCAAGGGCTTAAGTGAAGAGCAAATGTTTTGAGAAGGATGAGGGCAATGAATGTACAAATGTGCTTGATGCAATTGATGTATGTATGGATTGTGATAAAAGAGTTGTATGAGCCCCCAATAAAATGATTTTTTTTTTAAATCAGGGTTCAAAAGACTACCAGAAGCCAGATAGAAAAATTGACTCTACTGCCCAAACAAGCAAGCAAATTAAAGACCAGCTCAGGCCATTTGCTCAGCTGTTTGAGTCCCTGCTGTGTTTGGACAATCCAGCTAATATTATCCTTAGGGCTGGGTGCAAATTTCACTTCCCCAGCAAAGGGCTACCAGACACTCAGCACCTAGATTTTGTTCTGAGGATTCAGATGCATTCTAATTAAAAGCTCAGGCTAAATTCATTATCGAGTACACTCCGGCTCACGGTGTCCCTATGGACAGGACAGAACGACTCCACAGAGTCTTCTAGGCTGTCATGTTTAGGAAAGCAGGCTGCCACATCTTGTGAGAAGCGGCTGGTGGGCACGAATTGCCATCCTTGTGATTAGCAGTCCAGCACTTAACCTGGGCCACCGAACTCCTTGCAGTGCACTCACTCCACAGCTATGTGGGAGGAGTTGGGAGAAGGCAACCAAAACCAAACTGCCGGGGAGTCAAATACCCCACCCCCCAAGTTTGCAAGCATTTCTTGGATTTTTTAAATAAAGCTAATATGTTTATGTGAATTTGTATGCAAACATTTCCAACTCAAAAGCATAAGTTTATGATGCCTTGACCACTGTGCTTTGTAGGAGGGATGCAGTGGTCAGCACATGAGACATGTTGTCTCCAAAAACTGCTCTTCAATACAAAAGATAGAATTAAATTTTAAAAAATTAATGCACTGGGTTTGAGAAGAACAGGACACTGTTGCAACCAATGGAGGTCCCAAGCTAGCCTGAGGTGACCCGGAGTGATTGTGAGCAGGGACCTGGGCTTCCTAGAGGGAAGGGAGGCATGTTCTGAGCAGAGGAAGTCTTGAGAGGCAAGAGAATTGAACTGAAAAACATCTAGAGAAGCCTGGAATTTAGTGGATAAGTAGGAGAGGTGAGGAGAAAAAAGTAAATGTGGATCAGGTCACTCACAGTATGGCAGCTCTGGGTGAGCGATTTGGATTTTGCCTTCAGAAAAAATAACCCCACGCCCATTGCAATCTGGACAATTCTGACTCTTAGGGACACTTGTTTTTAGGTATTGTCAAATCACCCCCAACTCACCAACCACAAGTACCTAATAACAACAACATCAAGGCCTTGTGAAGGAGTCCTATTGGTGCAGTGGCTTACACCTAGGGTCACTATGAGTTGGAATCCACTCAATGGGAATGGTTAACTGAGTCTTGTGAATGATATAATTCTCAACATAATATTTTCCCTTTATCGCAGACCTTATACTTTTGTCCAGCGTTCCAGATTTTGGAAATTTGATTCTGTTGGTTAAATTGTTTTATCTACTCATCGAGTTGTCCTAAACGATGCATGCCCACAAAACATTTATTCAGAAAATAGCCTTCTTATCCCTGCAATTATTTAAAACTTATCATTCCTTTAAACACGAAGAACATGGTTATTTTATATTGTGTGTTTGAGGACTCAAATATCTGGAATCTTTCTCATCTGTTTTTGTGTATGGATTATTTCTGCTTGCTCTTAATCATGGTGCCTTGTTTTCTTGTGTGCTCAGTTATTCTTCAAATTCTATTTTCACTGTGAGCATTTTATTTTCCTTGTATTTGCATTTGCCAAGCATTATAAGCAGGCGCATTTTCAGTATGAAAAGGTCTCCCCAGATTGAGTCATACATGATCCACAGTAGAGTTATGAGGTAGTTAGTTTATTGTGCCAACCTGGCTGATAAATACATGTGGGATTAATTGAAGGGCAGAGGGATAAATGGATCAGTGAGCCTGACCTTTCCAGTTCTTGGGTCTCTTGCTTTGTGATGGTCGGACCAGGGTGCAGCTGCCTTAGCCAGTTTCCTGCTTCAGCTGGCAAGGCTCATTTCCTGCAAGACATCCCTGAGAAGAAGCCACATGGACCTACCCCGATGCAGCCCTGGGTGCTGGAGCAGCCGTCTGGAGACTCCTGCCAGTGCCG
>NW_022108124.1:4152564-4163697 GCF_000313985.2 Echinops telfairi | reverse complement strand
TTTTATTAGGGGCTCATACAACTTTTATCACAATCCATACACACATCAATTGTGTAAAGTGCATTTGTACATTCATTGCCCTCATCATTCTCATAAAGTCAGCATTTTCTAATAGTAGTTGTATCATTTAAAAATTGTGTTCAGCTACTTATAGCAGAGCATTCTCATACTACTCTCTCTCCTCAAAAACAAACCACATAAAGAAAATGAAAGTTATTTTCCTCTCCTGAGTGCCAACCTGAAACAGGAAGCACGGGACTAACACACAGCTCATCATCACCAGGGACCCAGTATGTTTCCATCTCTCTGTTCTGTCCCACCTGCATTCCATCTTCAGGTTTACTTCATGGTTCAGGTGGGCTGCCAGAGCTCCAGCCATCACATCCACATGCCAGGCAGCAGAAAGGCGTAATACCTTAGCTTAACACCTTATTGTCTAGTGGAACCTAGTCGTATGTGTACATTTAGATACAAAAGAAATTAGGAGATTTTGTTTTCCACTTGATGACATTATCCAGATTTCTTCTTCTAACGCAGAGGGGAGAGTGGATGTTGGAGAGCAATTAGCAGTCTTTAAATAATAATCTCCTTAAAACCTGTTAGCAATTTTTATATGAGGAAGATAGCTGAGAGCTAGGAATACAGAGGTGTATTAAGAGGGTCTTTGCTTTCAAGAATTTTGTGCTCCAGAAGACAGAGTATGTAAATAGATACAATTAGATATATTTAATTAGATAACACATATAGCTAAATAGATATAATTTAGTAGCTAATGAGTGATATTAAGAAGTACAGATGTCATAACGGTTAAGTATTGTGCTGCTAACTGAAAGGTAGACATTCAAACCTATCAGCAGCTCCATGGGAGAAAAGACCAGATAATCTCCTGTCAATCCTCCCAACAAAGCAAACTCACAGCCCTCAGTCAATTCTGACAAAGGAGCCCTATGGGACAGGGGAGAGCTGCCTGCTTCTTTACAAGAATAGCGAGCCTCATCTTTCTCCTGTGGAGCAGCTGGGGGTTCCAGACTGCTACTCTTGTGCTTAGTAGCCCAAAGTGCATTCTACTATGCCATGGGGAATTTCTGCTCTATGCTGTAGGGTTGTTTTCTTGAAAACGGACTTGATGGAAAACAACAAGAACAATAATGAGAGAGGCCTTCTGAAACATGGAGAAAGGGAGATTTCAAGAAGTCAGCTAAATGCAGTAGGGTGTTCCAACCGAGGCTCATCATGAACAAAAGTAGAAAGGCAGGGATGCTCGTGAGATGATCAATGAATAGATGGATTTGGTTAGAGATGTGTACTCATATGAGGAAAACATTGCCCCAAAGTAACCTCTTGTCATATCTTTAGAGAAGAAGGAGGGGGGAAGGCGAGGAAAGGGTAGGGGGTGGGGGGTGGGGCGCGGGGATCCATGGATAAGGATAGAAATAACAAAGAAAGTCGGCCACTGTGCTAAGTGCTTTACAAACAACCTTGTAAAAATCCTGCACGGTGGCTACAGCTCTTGCTATGTTTGCTCTTTTTTCGGTGTGAATGCATTATTTTTTTGCAGGGTGTCCTCTTTCCAATTGTGTACTATGGACACATTCTAAGGCTCAGCACCTCCAGTTGTTCTCCCTGAAACCTGGATCTTGAATAGAGACAACTATGGGTGGAATGAAGTTACAAGTG
Organism: Echinops telfairi; assembly: GCF_000313985.2. Lineage (NCBI taxonomy): Eukaryota > Metazoa > Chordata > Mammalia > Afrosoricida > Tenrecidae > Echinops > Echinops telfairi. The sequence goes on along the minus strand of NW_022108124.1, from coordinate 4,162,020 downwards.
GCAGTACCATCTGGAAAGAAACTCTAGGATGAATAGTTGCTACTGTGATCCTTGGAGTTTTGGTTTCTAATCATTCAGCCTGATCTCCAGTACTGAAAGTTGTCCATCACCCTCTTAAGACAACACGCCCCCCCCCCCTTTTTTTTGGGCTCATGTTAATCAGAGCTGGTTTCTAAAGTTTACAACAGAAGAAACCAAATTTATTCAGTCGGAGGTTGTTGCAAGCAGAAGATACTTGGGGACATGAGAGGTTACTTGGAATTGTTTATCTGTTCGAGATGGGCTAAAAGACATCCATTCAAAGAGAAGGCAGGAAACAGCAGACTGCTTATACATAGTGGTGAAATAGATCAATCAGGTAGCACTGGGACTGCTTGGGACTATATGGCTACACACCTGGGGGTGGGAAATGTAGGTCTATGTTTTAAAAGGCTTTGGATAATTTGAAACAAGACACAGTGTGTTCAAATCTTTGCATTCTTTTAGGAATAGGGTTAATCTTATAGTAGTTCTGGGATCCTTAGTGATATTCCTGGGAGCCCTGGTGGTGTAGTTGTTACACTGCAAGGTCAACAGTTTAAAACCATTAGCTCCTCCTCGGGAGAAAGCTGGGGTCATCTACTCCTGTAAAGAGTTAATCTCAGAAACTCACAGGGCCAGTGCTACCCTTTCCTATAGGGTCGCTATAAGTCAATATGGACCCAGTGGCACTGAGTTTGGTTTGGGTTTGTAGATGATATTCCTAAAACTCAAATCCTAGAGTTGAAACTGCTATTTCACTTACTTTTATATACACGTTATAGTATGGAAGCAGAGGGAGTGGGGCCCCCAGAACTGAAATAGAGAAATCTAGGCGTGTTAGAAGATTTGGAGGAGCCTAAATTCTGGAGTCACTCTACCTCTGCTCTTCCCTTCTCTAAGAAAATATAACTGTCTACTGTGTGCAAGTTGATGTTTTAGCCATTGCTCAACCCCGATAGCATTTTCACTGAGAACTCCTCATGGACTGCAGACCAGAGTGTAAGTGCTCACCAGGTCTATTCAATAGCACCCCCAGAATCAGCAAATTCTATAAAATGGACAAAGTTTATGAGAAGGCATTTTGAAGATGTTTAGCTGTGGAGGGCAACATAAATATTTGGATCTAACCAAATTAACCTAGCAGGCGTGGTCTACGGCCCTTATGCACACCCAGGGTATGTACCCAATATAAATCTAGGCCAAACGTTAGCTCAGACCAAGGAAGGACAAGGGCTAGATAGCCGTTGGTATAGAAGAAGGAGCCCAGAGGTAGAAATGCTGAATTTCATCTAGAAAATATGGAGACATTCCCTTTGTTCTGACCTTTAGAAATATGTTGCTGAGAGAAGCACCACAATCTTTCAAAGGTAATTTACTAATCATTCCAATGTTTGTGGAATGTCGGTGATGGTGGTGGCCCACGGACTAAGGTTTCTGATCCCGGTTGGGGTGGGAGGAACCCCAAGTGGACAACTTGGGGGGTGGTGATTCACTGCTGGGAGCAAAGTGAGCATGGCAGTAATGCTAGGCAGGAAGCCACATGTAGTGAACAGATCTCAGAGAACTGGTTGATTCCCAGGTAACTCCGGCTATGGTCCCTCTCAGGACTCTCAGGAATGTAAGCAGTGGGAATTCTACTGAGGTATTAGATCTCACTTTTGCCGACTCCAAGTTGAGCATACAGAGGCCTGAGGCAAGTCATTGTGATGGGCATTGGCAGTTCCCAAGTTAGTTGGCATATCCTGAGCTCCTTGGTTAAGGAGAGACTGGGTGCCTTGAGGAAACACACTGCTGTATTATCAAGTATGGACATACGGTATTATCCAATATGGACACTATGAATCTTCCTCTAGGTCACTTCTTAGTAACGCACCCTGGAAAATGACAAGTAACCAGTCTCTTTTAGAGACTATTGGAAATGGCTCAAAACTTTTCAGAATGTCACTTCTGTCTGCCAGAGTGGAGGCTTATTGGGGGCAGATGATATATGAGATTCTGATCTTAGCTTGTATCATGGTAGGACAAGGAGCTCCCCACTCATCCTGTGGCTGCTGCTCCCATTGCTAGAAGTATTCCTGCAAAGATAGAACCATAGCTAACTGTAGAATCTCCACACTGGCTCCCTGACCTGTGGAGAAATCATGACTATGGTAGCATGGCACTGGTGTTCTTCCCTCCCTCACCCAACTGTGAACATGAAACAAAGCTGAAATCCTAGCAGCACTGCAAGAATTAGTGTCATTACCAAAACTCAGGAAGAGAAAGACTTGGTGATTCCTAGAATAACCAATTGCCATTGAGCTGACTGACACATGGTGATGTTATGTATGTCCGAGTTTTTAATGGCTGGTTTTTCAAAAATAGACTTTTAAGGTGTCTCTGAGTAGATCTGTTGTAGTTACATAGCCTCCTGTCAAGGGTTGGAGTCTCGCCTGTCAATCAGGTAGTAGCTTGATGACCTCATTTGGAGGTGCGATGGAAATAAATAGCTCGCTGGAGGCCAGATGCACACTCTGCTTGATCATCCTGCTGACAAGCCACATGGAGCTATGCTGATGGAGTCAGAGCCCTGGAGCTGGAGAAGCCACGTAGAAACCCATGCCAGTGCTGAGATGCTTCCATCGCCACTAGATCCACAAGACTTTCCACCCACTGGCCTGTGATCTTCCTGCATTCAGTGTCACTGAATGTGTTGCGTGAGTCTGAAGTGTAATGTTTAGACTGGTAGCAGACATATGGGCTAATATAGGACTCATAGACTTGATCTGGACTGGGCTGGGATGTTTTCTTAATATACTTAAGAAAATATACTTAATATACTTCTTACTCTTTTATATAAGGTTCTTTCTTATACACATATGAGTGTCTATGAATTTGTTTCTCTAGTCATCCCAGACAAACACAAGATCCAAACTCTCAACATTCTGGTTGGTGGCCAAGAGTATTAATCATTTACACTACTATAAAACATACTTTTATATCATTGTGTGATCATCTCCCTGATATGATCACTGAAGACAAATGGGTGGGTGCATAAGCAAATGTGTGAAGAAAGCTGATGGTGCCCGGCTATCAAAAGATATAGCCTCTGGGGTCTTAAAGGCTTGAAGGTAAACAAGCGGCCATCTAGCTCATCAGAATCAACAAAGCCCACATGGAGGAAAAACTCCAGAATTTGTGATCACAAGGTGTCGAAGGGGTCAGGTATAAGGCATCATCAGAACAAAAAAATCATATCATTAAAGCCCATCTTCAGGCAATTGGATATTACCTTAGGAAGGGTCGCGAGGAGGAGATGAGTCAGTTGGGGTGTAATGTAGCAACAATGAAACATACAACTTTCCTCTAGGTCCTAAATGCTTCCTCCCTGCCCCCCACTATCATGATCCCAATTCTACCTTACAAATCTGGCTAGACCAGAGAATGTACACTGGTAAAATTTGTGCCAGCATATCAATCGTAAGTGTCTCTTCCTTTTTCATGTGTGCATGTATTGCCATGAAACTTCCTCTGATAACTGCCTTTGCTGTGTCCCATAAGTTTTGGTACATTGTGTTCTCATGCTCATTGGTTTCTAGAAATTTCCTAATTTCATCTCTGATCTCGACCAGTACTATAAAACATACTTTTATATCATTGTGTGATCATCTCCCTGATACGATCACTGAAGACAAATGGGTGGGTGCATAAGCAAATGTGGTGAAGAAAGCTAATGGTGCTCGGCTATCAAAACTCCTTTTGCAATAGTTATTCACCCTCCAATTGTTTGCTCTTGTTTTCTTCATCTTCCTTTTTTGTAATTTCCAGCCTTATGACACAGTGGTCAGAGAGAGAGGTCTGTATGATATCTATATGTTTTAATTTATGCATATTCACCTTATGCCCCAGCATGCAGTCTATCTTCAAATGTGTGCCATGTACGCTTGAAAAGAATGTGATTTTTTTTTTTGTATTTGGTGAAAAGCTCTGTAAATACCTATCAGGTCAAATTATCTAATTGGGGTGTTCAGATCTCTAGCCTCCTTTTTGAATTTTCCCCCCCTGTGATCTATCCTTCTCAGAGAGCAGTGTATTGAGGTCACCTACTATAAATTATTGAGACTGTGATCTCCTTTTTCATCTTTTGGAGTGTTTAGTTGATGGATTCAACGGGTCTCTTGTTTGGGGAATATATGCTTAAAATGCTTAGAGGTTCTTGGTCTACCATTCCCTTGAGCATTAGATAGTGTCCTTCCTTATTTCTTTTTATGGTTTGCACTTTGAGGTCAATTTTATCTGAGATTAGGATTGCAACCCCTGCTTTTTTTTTTTTTTAATTCCTGTTTGCTTGGGATACTTTTCTCCAACCTTTGATTCTCAGCCTATTTTTTTCTGTAGTCTTGAGATGTGTCTTCTGTAGGCAGCAGATTGATGGGTTGTTTTTTCTAAGGCAGTCTCCTGGCCTCAGTCTTTTAATGCCTGAGTTCAGTCAATTGATATTCAGGGTTATTATCTCCATTTGTAGACTCTGTGATGTCATCTTATACCTGTTGTGTAGGGTGTTTTCCTACCTCCTTTTCTTATCAATGTGTTGTATATGTGGGTGATTCATTCTTGACTTCTTTCCATCCTTAAGCCAGTGCTAACTTGGGAACTGTTTTTTCTTTGTTGCTCTCTGGGTGGGGTTGTTGTATGTGGCGGTCTCTTATTTATGTTTGGTGAGTGTTGTTCTTCTGCCCATACTAGGTCAGCAAGGATCTTTTGTAGGGTTGGGTTTCTTCTAACATATTCTTTGAGTTTTTCCTTGTCTGGGAAGACTCTTCTCCATCTATCTTGATATATAATTTGGCTGGGTAGAGTATTCTTGGGTTTGCGTTTTTTCCCTTCAAATTTTGGAATATGTTACTCCACATGCTCCTCTTCTTCATAGTGTCCACTGATAGGTCTGAGTATATTCTTATTTGGGAACCTTTATATGTGATTGCTTGTTTTTCCTTAGCTGCTCTCATGATTTTCTCCTTTTCCTCAAAGTTGGATAGTTAATTATCATGTACCTTGGTGTCTTCTTCTTGGGAGTTCAGTCTAGCTGGTGTTCTTTCAGCCTCCTGAATGGTTGCATGGTTTTCATTCATTAAGTTGGGGAAGTTTTCCTCAAAGAATTCTCTCACTGTTGTTGCAGATGACTTCTTTGTTGTGTCTTCCTCCGGTAATCAGTTATTCTGATATTGTCCCTATTCATAGCATCAGACATAGCTCTTAGGTTTTCTTCAGCTTCTCTGATGATCTTACTCAATTTTTGTTCACGTATGTTAAAGTCTGCTTGGCTGTCCTCTATGTCACTGGTGAAGTTCTCTGTTTCCTCCAGTCAATTGGAGAAGTCTGTGAGTCTGCTGCTGGTTTTCATTATCTCATCCCTAAGCGCTTGTATTTCCCTTTGGTGTATGGACATTATCTTCTCTATCATTTCATCCTTTTTCTGTATTGTTTCCCTCATATCCTGTATGACTCCAAGCAGCATATCTGAAAATTTCTTTCTGTGGAAGATCAATGTCTGCTTCTTCTATATATGTTGTTAGGTTCAGGACATCTTCTGCCATTGCCTTTTGTTTCTCCTATTATTTTCAGTGAGGTCGTTGGGGCTTATTGCTGTTTGCATTGCATTCTTTTAGAGGAGCAAGGTGCCATTTTCCAAGTAGTCAAAGAGCACTGGCTCTCTCTGGGAGACTCGTGGGAATGCTTCTTAGAACGTCCTGCAGCTAATTTCACTATGGAATTGGCCTACCAATCTATCCTCCTGTGGCTACACTCTTTCCCTAGTCAACCAGTATTCTGTTATTTGGAGGGCAAATTGGATGGTCCTCTCAGGAGATGTTGGTTGGGTTGTTGTGGACCCACGAGGATGGTGCTGTACTGGGTGTTCTCCAAGAAACCGTGATGGTGTGGCCCATGGCAGTGTGGGGCGCCAAAGGGGCATGCAGGGGCACCTGCTGCAACAGAAGTGCCACAGAAGGCTGGTGGGTTGTCCAATTTGTTGTAAAGCACCATGAATGGTGGGTGAAATTGTCCTGGTCAGGAAGATTGCAGCGGAAGTTGGGCAGAGGGTCCTGCAGCAGTGTGGAACATTGGCAAGTGTTGGCCGAGCTGCCTTAGGCTGTGTGAGGCACTACAGCAGGCAGGAGGAAGTTCCTTCAGTCATGTGGGACCACAGAGGATGGATAGGAACTCCCCCATACACACAGGCAGGATTTCCCCCAAAGAAGGTGGGTGGGATTTTCCCAGCTATGTGTTAAGCACTGCAGAGGGCGGGCAGGCAGAGTTTCCCTGGGAAGAAGTTGGGCGGGATATCCCCTGGTAGAGGGCAGGTGTAAATGCCCTAGGCTAAGGGGAGTGTTCTGGAGATTGGCAGTGGCACGTGAGACAAAAAGGAAGAGGAAAAAAAAGAAGGAAAAAAGTTAAGCTTGCTGAGACTGTGGGGGATAGAGAGAAGAAAGGGAAACAAAAGTAACAATATAGCTGAACCTCCCCCTCTCCCCGATTGCTGACCATGGGGCTGGAGGGGTTTAATTCCTGCCCCAAGGCTGTGGCAAGATGTGACTGTGTTGAGATAAAGCCCCTGCACTGGCTCCAAATGATCCCAGCTCCAGCAGAGACAGTGGAGGGGCTAAAGTAAAACCCTAGACAGTCTCCACTGTGGTAAGCCAAAAGCCCTCAGCTCTTCAAAACCTAGTGGCTCTGAGCCTACTGATCTTTATGATGCTTCTCCTGCGATCTGGCAGTGTAGAATTTCTCTCTTAGTAACTCTCCTGCACTGATATCTGCGGAGTCCCTTTGGCATGTGTTACTCAGTCACCATCTTTCCGGAAGTGCCCCCATCATCATCTTCAAAGTATTTTCTTTCTACTTGAGCCTTTTGATATCACCTCTTAATTATTCCTTCCCTCCCCCATCATACCACCCTCATGAACCCTTTATAAATTTTATATATATATATACACATATTTCATATATTACACCGTCCAATGTATCCCTTCACCCACAATTCTGTTATGGTTCCCCTCAAGGTGCACTATGCATCTATCATTGCTATTCTTGAGAGCAGAAAGCCTCATCTCTCTCTTGGGGAGACTGGTGGACTACCGATGTTGCGGTTCGCAGCCCCATTCATAACCCAGTACACCACCAGGGTGCCCACTACTCCTCCCACTCACTGCCATCCATCCAGTTGGTTCAATTCACAGTGACTCTGCAGGGCAGGGGAGAACAGCCCACGTGGGTTCCTGAGACTGTGACTCTTTATAGGAACAGAAAGCCTTGTCTTCCTCGGAGCAGCTGGTGGTTTCCAACTGCTGACCTTGTGGGAAGCAGCCCCACGTACAAGCACTACTATGCCTTCATGGCTCTTCCACGGTGTAATTCACTAGAACAACTCACAGGACTCAGGAAAATCTATACACTTACCACTATAGTTTTATAATAGCCAAAGGATACAAATGAAGAGATGTGTAAGGAGAGAGCTGGGAGGGTTCCCCCAGATGGAAGTCTTACCCTCCCAGGTGCACAGATGTCCTCCACCAACCAGGAAGGCCCATGGAACTTCCATGTCCAGAGCTTTTGTTGGAGTAATTCGAACTCCAGCCCCACTTTTCTGCGATAAGTTGAGATGGGGACGTGGTCTTTCTGGCCTGGCCAACTGGGTGACTGCGTTATCCTAAACCCCCAGGTGTTATGCAAAGGCTTCATCAAAGTCACTTCAATTACAGAAATTTGCAAGGTATTACAGGTTATTTATCAAGGACAAAACCAGTTCACTGATGGTTACCAGAGGTGAGAGGGGAAGCGAAGGGAGGGGATGTAATAGCCTTCAGGGTAAACAGGTAGTAACTTGGGTGAAGAGGAAGGTAACAGCCAAGAATAGGAATATGAGGGGTAGGGAAACAGGGCAAGCCATTGGGAGGTTTGCATAATTGTGAGATGCAAAAATGATGATCTAATCTGAAGATTTTCACAAATTCTGGACGTGCTATCAGAACAGAGCAGTACCTGGAAAAGGGCATCGGGCTTGGTAAAGTCGAGGGGCAAGGAAAGAAGGGAAGACCCTTAAGGCAGATGTTATGTTATAAAACAGTGGCGGCAACACTAGGTTCAAACCTAAGAACAATTGTGAGGAAGGCACAGCGTTTGCTTCTGTGACATGTGCATAGGGTTGCTATGAGTTGGAACTGACTAGACTACACCTAACAATCATAATTTTCAATGAAAAGTTAAAATAAAAAGAAAACAATTTTTATTGTGAATCTGGGGGAGGTTTACAGAGCAGACACCCACTTTCACATTCAACAATTCATATACATTTTGTTTCAACTCATCCAATGCTGTCCCCTTATCATTTAGCCTACCTCCTCCCCGTGTGTGCTGTTTCTATGCCCTCTTCCTAACTCTCTGAAGTTTGTCTTTGGGTAAATGGTACCCTTTGATCTTAAATGCTTGATTGCTCTAACACAGGAGTAGGGGGTGGAGTTCAGTTCCAGATCTGAAGGATGACGAAGGGGCATCATCTTGGGGGGTTCCAGCCAGTAAGTCTGGCCTCCTGATTTTGAATTCTCCATAGTTTCTTCCCACTCTCTCCAGGACTTTCTAATATGGTCTTTTTCAGAGCAGTTGGTCGTGGCAGTCAGACATCATTTCATTCTCTGTTTTCAGAGAATGTTGTGGAGACTGATGTTCCTACTGGATTAGTTTCCTTGTCTTTTGATTTTCATCATTCCTATCATCTCTGGACACAGAGAGACCAATAGTTGAGCCTTCGATGGCTGATTATGAGCTTTGAAGACCCCATCATCTTTGTGAACTGTGTAATATTGGTTGACCTTGATGTCCCCCAAGAATGGAAAGATCCAATTCTTTGGGTAAAGTTAATGTAAACCTTAAAGCCATATGAATGAGTATATGACTTTACTCCATCACAGAACATTACTGGGAAAAGTCTGAGGTCATGAGTTAGTCCATTAACTCAGTGGTTCTCAACCTGTGGGCCGTGATCCCCTTGAGAGTCGAACTACCCTTTCACAGGGGTCGCCTGATTCATAACAGTAGCAAAATTACAGTTATGAAATAGCAACGAAAATAACCTTATGGTTGGAGGTGGGTTCACCACAACATGAGGAAATGCATTAAGGGGTCACAGCATTAGGAAGATTGAGAACCACTGCATAACAGCAATCATTAAGATATCTTTTTTTGGGCATACATACAAGCCTAAATACAGACATGTACATATGTAAATATATTTAAGATCAAGGGGGGAACGGACCTAGGTGAAAATAATTATAGGTTTGGTAGTAGGGTGGCAGGTGGACATTGGGCCTCCTCATGCGCACTCCCCTAATACAAGAGCTCCTTGCTCAGCTAAACGGTCATTTCATGATATCTACCTTCCCGACATGATCGCTGAAGACA
>NW_022108124.1:4147691-4151569 GCF_000313985.2 Echinops telfairi | reverse complement strand
GGCAACAAATGTATAGATGTGCTCTACACAATTGATCTATGTATTGTGATGAATTTTATGAGCCCCAATAAATTGATTTAAAAAATATGTACTAATGTGCTGGGCACAAATGATGTATGTGCGGATTGTGAAGAGTTGTATGAGCCCCTAATAAAATGATTATTAAAAAAAACAACGAAAAAAAAATTTCTCTGAAATTTCCTCAATTCTCCTTTTTGGCATTAGTCAAAATAACTAATATTTATGTTACATTTTAGTTCAACCTCTGTCAGTTCTGGGAATAGTATTTGTGCAGCAATACATTTCACCCAAAAAACACAAAGTGGACTGGAAGACTTATCTATTACAATGTCACGGATGTGAGTCATTCATTTCATGGGCACTTATTGAGTGCCTCATATAGGCAGAGCAGGACCATCCTGAGCAGGCAATAAAGAGGCCATCAACTCGGATGGCTACAGTGTACATAGAACCATGAGTGATAGATACTAAGAAACAACTTCTTCCAAAAATTTGCCTTCTAGATCGAGGATAAGACAGGGAACCAGATTTCGCGAAAGGAGGAAAGATATTGTAAGACCCTATCTAATCCTAGCACAGGTAGTTGGAACTGAACTTTTAAGAGTGCTCCCTGAGGGTTGGAGGAACCAAAAAAAGGCTTCAGGGGAAAGATAGGACATCTTGAAAGGATTGAGAAGGCAGGCGAGGGGAGAGCTTTCAACTAAGGCTTGGAGACAAACAAATATCCATAAGGGATAGTAAGTCTAGTTCACCAGAAGAGGAGGAGTGGGAGGTTAGGGCTGAAAAACGGATAGACACTAGATTGGAGAGGCCCTTGAATGCCAGGGCACCAGAGTCTGGGCTCCACCCTGAGCATCATGAGAGGGGGCTTTTGAGCAATAGAGAGTTGGCATAATCACCTTGATGTGATAAAAATCAGTTGTTAGTCTCAATCTTTGGAAATATCTGTGGCAAGACTCACCGAATTTATTTTGGAAGCTAAAGTTGTTTGCTGACCATCACTTCTTTGGCCTGCTCATTGATCAAGAGACCAAGATGCTGAAGCGGTTCTAATAGTAAAGGAGCCCTGTTATAAATTCACAGGTAGAATTTGTATCATTAAGTTAAAAGTTTCTCAAATCTTCATGGCGAAGGCACCGTCGTCTGTGTAGTTTCTTTTAGGAATGTTCTTGGATGAATTCTTATCTTATAGAATAAGTAGAACAGCATTAAAGTCATTTGAACGGGAGGGAAATCATATAACCAAATCCCAAATGTAACTATTTAAATGTCTTTCCAGTCAAAATACATGTTCAGGTTTTGCCAGTTGCAGTTAAGATTGTACAATCAGTTTTTGTTTTCTTTAGAGCTAACATTCTAGAAACATAAGAAAATAGTAATTTAAAAAAAGCAAGAACATAGTAATTTTGAGATCTATTTAAGATTTGGGTAAGCATCTTTTGCAAGTGTGCTCAATTTAATCATTGCTTCATGTTCTGATTAGATTTTTTCAACTGGTGTGCTTTTTTCATTCTGCTGTGCAGAGGTGAGATTCAGTCTGGTAGTTACTCAGCCCTCTGGAAGGTCATTGGTGACTGGGGACTCAGACTAGAAGCATCCTTGACTGATCACTCCAACGGACTGTCCAGATATTGTAATTTTTGATGTCTATCACTACATGAAAAAAGTGCAAGGCAGTTTTAGCTTTTATTACTATTACTGGCTATTATACTTGCATTCTTTTCAAATTGAGTGTTAATAATTTTTTAAAACAATACTTGCACATGATGAAAATCCAAATAAGCACAGAAAGATAAAGAGGGGTGGTAAGCCTACTGTGTGTGTAAACACATATTACGGATACATGTATCTGAGGGCAATGGTAAAAACATCTCTCCTAGGTAAGAGCAATGGAAGGACATGGTATTCAAAACATGCCGGAGTATCTACTGCATATCATTCGTCTGGCACTTAGTCCTTGTCAATCAATACACATTGGTTTGAACTCTGCTCAGTTCACCTAGTAATAGGAATTGAAGATTGTTGAGCACAAGTGCATATAGAGCAACTTCATCCCTGCGGCCCCCGTGGTACTATTTTCACCACTCCCTAAGATGTATCTGTAGGTTGTTCCCAGTCATTTATTACTGTAAACTATGCTCCAACAAATCGCCTTCCCAAACTCCAAACCCATGGCCATCGAGTTCTGACTTATGGTGACCCTAAAGGACAGGGTAGGATCCTCCCTGGGGGTTTCTAATTGTAACTCTGTGGGAGCAGAAAGCCTCGTATTACTCCCCAAAAGTTAGCCGTCTAAGAAATAACCCATTATGCTACCAAGGCTCTTAAACAGCTCTTACACAGGGTGAATTTATCTGTAGACAAGAAATTGCTGGGAAAGAGGGTATGCATATGACATTCTGATTGAGCTTGTTAGAATTCCTTCCAAGAGATTTACCATCTTCATTCCCACCTACAATGAACACTAGGGCCTAAATCCCAAACCTAGGCCAACCCAGAAGAAGATGATCAACCTGAAGGGCAAAAATGGTGTCTCTTGAATTGAACTTTCACTTAATCTCAGAGTCTTTTAAACTGTAAATTTGGGATGTCAGGAACCTCATAGAAAAGCACATTTCTAGAGAAACAAGTATTCCTCCATAAATGGCGAAATAAACTCCATCTGTGAAGCTGAAACAGGCTACTTACAGTGAAGGTGATAGGCTAGTGAGAATAAATTCAAAACAAGAGCTGGTTAATTGCCTCTGTCCAATGAGAGAGCAAGCAAGTGTTTATGTGGTTGCTCTAAGCCACCTCGCCTTTCGCCTTTCGCCTTCCACTCAGGTAGTTCCAGGGCATTGTGTGTTACATGAATATGAACGTGTGGTCTGGCTTGAGGGTATGTAAATATAGAAGGCTGGCCTGTCTACTTAATATCCAGTTCCAGGTATCTGGGAGAAAACGGCAAGGTTTAGTGCGACCGGGAAATAGGCAAATCTGGGGAGTCCGGGAAGGCTAAAAGCGAAAGTTAACAACAATAACAACAACAACAACAACGAGTCTAAGGATTATTTTATCTGGTCGTGGCTTAGCGGAATCATTTTGTTTCACGTTATTTCTTGCTATTTCGGTGTTTCATGAAATGACGAGATCACCGGGTGCGCTTCGTTACAAGTATTCTGGGTGGAGTTAAGGGAGTTCAATGGAATGGAACTCGTGTCTTAAGCATATTTTGGAGAAAAGGAAAATGTTTCGTCTGGCATGCCCAGTTCGCATCACCCCCTAGGACCAACCCATTTCTTTTAAGGGACTCCAAGCGCAAGGCATACACCGGGTCATCAAATCAGGCACTGATCGGGACTGCCGTCTGGAAACACACAGGACTACCCCAGAGAAGGCTACAGTTAAGGCTTCCCTCTGTCCCCACAAAGATCCTGACCCTCCACCCGATGCATACCCCCAACCTTTATTACTGAACAATATACTTCGATTCTCTCTGGACCTTACCCTAGTCTCAGAGCTTTGGATACACACACACACACACACACACACACACACACAAATATATATTTTAAAGAAAAGTGAGCAGAAAGCCTTAGTGAGGCATCAGCTGGGGCGCAAAGGGCACATTTGGATTCGGGCCCGCAGTGGGGTTCCAGATTTGCGCCCCGACAACTCAAGCCGGTGACGGCACCGCTCTCATCTTAAAAGAACCACCGGCTTCGCAAAGCCCGAAAGGAATCCTGCCCATTGTGTCGACCGCCTCGGCGTTGCCCCCGTCCAACCCAGGGCTGACGGTGCAGGGCACCGGCCGTGCCGCCCGGCTACCAATCGGGGGCGGAGAGGGGCGCCCCCCGCGGAGCCCTCCTTCCCGCGGG
>NW_022108124.1:4110477-4146818 GCF_000313985.2 Echinops telfairi | reverse complement strand
GGAGTTGCCCTGGCTTCACTGCGCGGCGCAGAGGGTTGCAACCTTCCCGGGGCGAGAGCCGCGAGAGGAGGGCGGGGGAGTGGAGGCGAGGGCTTCGCCCCCGGGCTCCCAGCCTTCCTGATGGCAGGACCGTTTGCTTGGCCGGGACAAGCCTGCTGTTCCTCTCTGAGCATTTCTTCCTCGACTTCCCTCCTCTATCCGCCTTCCCCCCCGCCCCCCCCAAACAACACAAACCAACACACACTCCTTCCTTCCCATCAGAATGTCAGAAGAAACCTTCGGTGCCTGCACTTAGGCAGCAGGGATATGGGGTCTACTCGATTCTTAGGGCTTTCTCAAGCCTTTCCTCTTTCTCCTCCAAGTGAGTCACTTTTACGAAGATGCACCTTAGAAATGATTCAAAGTTCAGTTCCAAGCCCTGACCTCAGAGTCTGGAGGGGGAAGTGAAGACCAGCTCCCGCCTTCCACCCCGGGGCTGTTGGCGGTGGTTTTTCACCTGGCTGTGTGGGTACAAGGGAGAAGGAGACGGAGGGTGAACGCGCCTTTTTGGGGGAGTCAAAACGGGCTTCAAAGTGACTCAGCTGTCTGGCCTTTATCTTGTCTTTCTGAGGACTGAGCTATTTTTATCCAAACACTTTGGATCTCATGTGTCACCCAGCGGAACTCAATGCTTTGGAGCTTGATTGTAGGGATTGAGACGGATTTCACAGAAGACTTACACCTTTCATTCCTATTGTGTAGTGTTGAAGGGGAGGGGGAAAAGTCCATAAGACCCGTCAAATGTTCAGAGCATCCTCTATGATCTGGTGGGCCAGTCTTGGCTGTTTTTAATTCATTTGATGGTTGATATATACTAGAGTGACAGTCCCAGAATTCGTGTCCTCTCTGATAGTGAGCTCTTCTTTGTTTTGGTCAATCCCAGATAATTTTGGGCTTAAGCATCTTAGCTATTTGTGGATGAGGAGGATTTTTTTCTTTTAGAAAGATTTCTGTGAAGTGGAGTGAGATGGCTGTACTTTAATCCTTAACAAATACATAGTGATGACACCACTCACAGCGGCTGTCACAGTGCCATTAAAGTCCATAGTCCACAGTCTTTAAAAATGTCATCGTCACCTTTTGTGTCCTGCCTTGGGAATGGTGCCCGCTTCTAACGGGAGAGGGAGGACAGATTATGAACTCCAGGAAGAGGAGCAAATGGCCTACATCTCTTAGGATAGCCCAACACACAAACTTGGGAAACCTCCTTTCTCCATGTTTATTTTGAGTTGCTCTTCCAGTTGTGCTTGCGAACTTTGCTATTGAAAATCGTTACCACATGGTAGAGTGTATGGCAGGTTGGGGGGAAAAAAAAGCTGCCTAGTTTAATTAAACCCTAATCTTGGGAGCGTGCAGTGTGCCAGACACTATTGTGGAAGCATCTTATTTAGTAAAATGTTGATTTCATTGACATCGCAGCAGTTCCTCGGGGGAGACTGGGCTTATTTACAAGGCCAATGAATCAGTGTAAGTCATTATCTGTGTTTCAGGGGTGAGGGAGAAGGGAGGCTTTGTAACAACTTCTCTTAAAGCACAGTTCATGATAATGAGATCTTTTCTTATGGTACGTATTTCTTTTTTTATTAAATCATTGGGAGCTTGTACAACTCTTATCACAGTCCACACATACATACATTGTGTCAAGGACTCCTGTACATTTGTCTTATGGTACCTATTTCACACATCATCATGAATCCGTTGAAGGTTCACTGAGCGCTTACTGTTTGCCAACGCATGCGTGCAGGGTTAATCATGTAGAGCAAATTAACCATGTAGAGCAATATCTTTAATCCGCAAGTACTGCGGGCTTATGGTAGAAAGAAGGCTAAAGCCAAACAACATCATGCACTGAGAACATTTGAAAAAGGTCATTGCCTAAGACAGATAGAAATAAAGACAGGGGAAATTACAGGTGCAAACACATGGAGGGTGAATCGTTTCTTATTTGTCTGTAATGTATTTGGAGAGAAAAGACAAATTTGGCATGTAACAAGATGTGATATCAGAACCAAATGGAGAGAGTAGGTGCGGAGGGCTTTGAGTGCCTTAAATGATTGTGATTTTGTAGTCAGTTACGGGATGACAGGATAAGTACTGGGGTTCGAAGTGGTGGAGGAAGGCTTGAATCAGCAAGCTCGTTGATGGTTGATGTGTCATGTAGGGAAGATAGAACGTCGTCGGTAAAGTGTCAGGTCCATAGCAACAAGGAAAACTCTCAGTGAGATAGATGGGTTGGTAGCCTCAACAGTGAGCTCAAACATGGAGGTGGTAGAGGACCGGGCACTGTTTTGTTCAGCTACCAAGGCGCCATGAGAGCCAACTTCACCATAGCTGACAACCAGCAGCACTCTATCGAAGGCCCCCTGTAAACAAACACCTTTGTGGGTCACCTTTTAGGGTGTGGGTCCTGACCAGGGCAGAATTTCATAATCTTCCCCCTTCCTACCTTCTAGAGCTGAGTAGGTGCTTTGTAAGAGTTATTTTAGACAGAGAGACAACAGAAAAGTGGGTGAAGGGAGACGTTGGACAGTGTAAGACATGACAAAATGAAAATTTGTACATTATCAAGGGTTCATGGTGGGGGAGCAGGGAGAGAGGGGGAAAAATGAGGAGCTGATGCCAGGGGCTTACGTGGAGAGCAAATGTTTTGAGAATGATGAGGGCAACGAATGTACAAATGTGCTTTACACAATTGATGTCTGTATGGATTGTGATAATGAACTCCCAATGAAGTGATTTAAAAAAGTTATTTTAGGGTAATTGAGACTTTGTTTTTCTATCTACCTCTTTTGGTTTCAGGATCTCAGGTGGCGTACTGGTGACATGTTAGGTTGCTAACCGAAAGGTCAGCAGTTTGAAACCACCAGCCTCCCCAAGGGGGAAAGATAGGGCTTTCTACCCCTGTCGAGAGTTACCCTCTCGGAAATGCACAGGGGGTAGTCCTATCCTGACCTGTAGGGTTGCTATAAGTCCGCATCGACTCCATGGAAGGGAGTTTTATGGGTTTCATCCCAGGTCCACTTTTAAACCTAGACTTGTAGGTTCTTGTAGATTCTCTTTTCCCTGTTGGTTCGTCTTGCTTGGTCTGTCAGCTGCCTTCCCAATGGAGTGTTTGTTCCAGACACAGTAGTTAAAGCAGCTCTCCGGTAAAATATGTTACCATTTCGCCACTGCTAGACCCATAAGCATCTCTATCCAATGTCCTGTGACACATTTAGGTGACTCTCTTTTGGGGAGTGTGAACTTTCTGGAGCTTTATTAATGTTGTTAGTGCTCTCTTGTAGAACTGCCCTATCGGGTGCCCGAGGCTGTAATCTTTACAGCAGTGGACTGCCAGGTCCTTCTGAGGAGCCAGGGGGTGGCTTTGAACCACCAACCTCTTGGGAATAAAGACCTTTCTTTGTTCTATTCACCTTTGTACCCCTAGCCTCATATGTGCCGGGAATTCAGTGAATGTTTAGGAAACGTAAGAATTACATGGAGTGCTTATCGATGCTGAAAATAGTCAGGATGCCTATGGGAAAGGTTGGGAAAGAAATTATGCGGGATGATATAGAACAGGAGGTCTGGTGGCACAGTGGGTTCTGGGCTAGGCTGCTAACCACAAAGTCAGTGGTTTGAACCCACCCGCTACCTCTTAAAGAAAAGAGGAGACTGACCTCACCCATCAAGATTTTACAGTCTTGGAAAGTGTTCTGTTCTCAGCCCCGTGGGCCGTGCCAAGTCAGAGTCCACTGGGAAGAAATGAGTTTGTTTCCTTGGGATACAAATTGACTCAGAAGAAAAGAAGGAAGAAAAGTGGAAGGGAGGGAGGAAGAAAAGAAAGGAAGAATCGCTCACCGTGGTAAGCTTGGGAATTCGGTTGGCAGGTGTTAGGTAGAAAGTTTGGTATGGTTATATGGAGAAATTTATCTCAATTCATGCTTGAGGTCACAAGCCTTCGTGGACCCCCAGGTAAATCTAGACCCCATTTCTTGGGTTGTTGGGACTCCCCTTTATCTGAATGCACTTTATCCCACCATATGCTTCAGATGCTAAGATGCTCAGTTGCTAGCTATCAGCATCTTTCCTCCTTTCCTCTGCATGCCTGCATTGCTTCGTCTTTGTGCTATGCCCAGCCCTTAGCTCCAGTGTATCTTCTGTACTTCCCCTTCCCTTGTACCCATTTCACTTTACTTTCTTTTTTTTTAAAGTCTTCCAGGTGTGCAGCCTTGTGCCAAGCATTAGGTCCGCCCTGGCGAGGAGCTTGCCACCCTTGTGCTAATTGGATTTGAGCGGAGAGGCTCATAGTGTACCTCCGGTCAACTGAAAATGCAGCCGGAGTCAAGGGCTTTGGCACAAGAAGTTTATTTTAGAAAGGTATCCTAGGGAACAGCGGTGGAATAGGGACAAAGGAAAGGGTGACAGAGGGAAGAGAGAAAGTCAATCCAAGAGCGAGCCGCTGAGCTGGTTGCCATGGTGGGCGACTGG
Organism: Echinops telfairi; assembly: GCF_000313985.2. Classification (NCBI taxonomy): domain Eukaryota; kingdom Metazoa; phylum Chordata; class Mammalia; order Afrosoricida; family Tenrecidae; genus Echinops; species Echinops telfairi. The sequence goes on along the minus strand of NW_022108124.1, from coordinate 4,142,309 downwards.
TACTCAGTCCCTCTGGGAACTCGGAGAACTGCAGTCTCACGCTTGTCCGCCTGATCCAGGGCTACCCAAACTCACAAACCCACTGCCATCGAACTGAGAGTAGAACTGCCCCATGGGAGCAGTTAGCCTCATCTTTCTCCTGAGGACCGGCTGGTCGTTTTGAGTTGCTGATCTTGGGGTTAGCAGCCCTGTTATACTACCAGGATTGATTTGAGCCAGGGTGGAGGCAACATTTATCTATAGGCTTCTATGTCTTATTGGTTCTCAACCTTCCTAATGCCACGACCCTATAATACAGTTCCTCATGTTGTGGTGACCCCCAACCATAAAGTTATTTTCGTTGCTACTTCATAACTGCAATTTTGCTACTGTGATGAATCGTCATGTGAATATCTGATATGCAGGATGTATTATCATTGTGACAAATTGAACATAATGAAATCATAGTGATCACAAAAACAATATGTAACTATATATTGTGAAATATTTATTTGTAATGACAAATAAATGAAATTTTGTTTTGAAGCAAGGTGTAGCATGGTTAACAGTCTTCACATCAGGTACTCGTATGTGGGCCTATCTGCATGTGGGCAGACTGGACTGGAGGCAGATAGAGGAGTGGAGTCTCAGTTCCTAAGACCATTGGAAATATGTTTCAGTGGTCTTAGGCAACCCCTGTGAAAAAGGGGTCACGACCCACAGGTTGAGAACCCCTGCCTTAGGGGATGGAAACGTCCTCACTCTCCCAGGTTTGCCAGAATGGCGAAGGTTCTCAGCAGCACCCGATTTTAGAACTGTCAGGTTGCATCTGCATTGGCCATCAGCTGTGCATAGGGGCCAAAATAAAATTGTGGTCTCAGGTGATACAAGATGCAGCGTAAACAGTGACCCCTCCCCTCCATCCACCTCCACTACCTTTCTAACATCAGGGATTTTGTAAAAAGGGGCTTTTCTTGGGATCTCTGAGATGTCTTGGTGATGATGTGACGTCAGTCACTGTTGGCTCTCTTCCTTCCAGAGGCTCTTTGCAAGACGGAGGAGGTGAGGCTGGTGGACAGGGTCCTGATGGTGTGGATAGCCACCAAACAGGCTTTGAGGTTCCCTCTTCTGCTTTTGGAGAAACTGTGCTTCTCACAGTGTACTTCCTGGGAACCTGGTGGAAAAGCAGCTGTATACAGCATTAATGAGTCTGGGCTGGGGTCCAGCAATCAGGGTTTTAATGAGCTCTTGAGGTGAATCAGATGCCGGGGCTAGTTTGAGACTCAGGGATAGTTTACGAGTGCCAGGATTCTTCCTCAGCACATGTTTGCATAGATTACGTTCTTCAAGCCACACGACAGCCCTATGTCTAGACTGCGATCATCACCACTTTGCAGATGAGAACCCGAGTACAGAACCCACACAAACGCCCAGTGGCAGGACGGGGACTTGGAGCCAGGCTGTGCCTGGCTTTCCAATCTGCCTGGCTTTTCACAGTAGTGATTTGTGTGCCACCCGACAGGTGAATTTGGGATGGAGGTGGAGTCTAGTCTACCTGGCAGACGACCCTTCCTAAGGAGTAGATAGATATGAGATAGTCAAGCAAAAATAGGTGCTTACGTTTTCCTTCTTTCCTCTAAGGATGTAAACTTAATAAAGGGAATCGAATCAGTTTCACACATTTCCCCTCCGAAAATGACTGGCTTTTAAAGTTGTTCTAGGGCAGGGGTTTCACACTTTTGTTTTCAATGTCTCTGTATACTCATAACTATTTTAGAAGACCCTCCCCAAAGATCTTTTGTTGCTGTGGCTTATATCGATATTTACCAGATTAGAAGTTAAGTCTGGGGGCCGGGGAATGTAAAACACAACACTAATTCCATTAGCTGTGATGGATGGATATGATGTCATGTGGTACTGTGTCCTCTGAAAAGTGTCACAGGTGTGCTTGTGAGAGAATGGGAATGAAAAAGACAAGCTGTTGATTCTCAGCTTCTGCTACTTGACAATTTGCCTACTTGCTAAAATTTGTTTGTAACCCCAAAATTATTCCTGGACACGTGTATGGATAGAGCAAGAGAAAAATTTGAGTGGCCCAAAGAGAACATTCCCAGTTCAAGTCCAGTAAGGCTCAGCATGAACTAATGCAGTGATCCAAACAACAACAAAAACCAAAGCTTCTGCCATTGAGAATGATGAAGGCAATGAATGTATAAATGCGCTTTACACAATTGATGTGTGTATGGATTGCGATAAGAGTTGTCTGAGCCCCTAATAAAATGATTAAAAAATAAATAAATAACTAAATAAAGAATAAGACGGGGAAAAATAAAAAAAAAGAAGGTAGTTTTGACTGTATGGCTACGTGAAGGGTTCCAGGTCATATTTTGAAAAACCCGAAACCTAGAATTTGGTGGAGAAGAGGGAAATGATTGTGCCACTCACATAACTTCATTTCATGGTGGTTCTTAGGGGTCCAGATGTTTGCTTTTGTGGTGATTGAGAACTTAGCTGTGATCGGAATCTTGGCTCCGTCACAGATTATCAGATGGCACAGCAGGTACATTACACAACGATCATGGTTATCGTAGAGCAAATTAAAGTTCAGAGAGTTTGGTTAGCTCCGCCTACTGGGAGCAGTGACTTGTTTCAAAGATGGAATTCTGTGCTCTGGAATGATAGCTAAACAGGAAGGACAGTGCTGATTTTTGGAGGTGATCACGAATGATTTTTACATTTTTGGCCGTTTTCCTTGTCGTTTGGTGTCTCTCCGTCTCTCTCTGTGTTTGCTGTTCTTAGTGAGTGTGATGTTATTGAATTAGTTAGGAAATTTTCGTTTTCCTTTTTATTGGTGTGAGGCCTACTGTTTACTTTTTTTTTTTTTTAACATTTTATTAGGGGCTCACACAACTGTTATCCCAATCCATACACACATCAATTGTGTAAAGCGCATTTGTACATCGTTTCTCAAAACATTTTCTCTCCATTTAAACCCCCGACATTAGGTCCTCATTTTTCCCCTCCCTCCCCACTCCCCCCTCCCGCATGAGCCCTTGATAGTTTATAAATGGGTATTTTGTCATATCTTGCCCTGTCCGACGTCTCCCTTCATCCACTTTTCGGTTGTCTGTCCCCCAGGGAGGAGGTCACACACAGTTCCATGTAATCGGTTCCCTCTTTCCTACCCATTCTCCCTTTAACCTCCCTGTTTTGCCACTCATACCACTGGTCCTATAGGGCTCATCCGTCCTGGATTCCCTGTATTTTCAGTTCCTATCTGTACCAGTGTACCTCCTCTGGTCTAGCCAGACTTGCAAGATAGAATTCGAGTCATGGTAGTGGGAGCGGGGAGGAAACCTTTAGCGGCCTACTGTTTACTAAAGTTCCAGAGGTTTAACCCTCTTGGTCTTTTTTGGGAGCTGATTGTTTTTATTTATTTATTTTTATATGGCCTTGAGGAGAAATGGAATTCCAGAATGCTACATTGTACATGGATCAAGAGGCAGTCTTTGGAACAGAACAAAGGAATACTGCATGGTTTAGAATCAGGAGAGTTATCTTCTCACCATATTTATTTAATCTGTATGCTGAGCAAATCATTCAAGAAGCTGGATTTATATGTAGAAGAATTTGATCTCACAATAGGAGGAAGACTTACTGATAGGAACCTTCATTATGCAGATGACACAATCTTGCTTGTTGAAAACAAGGACTTGAATTACTTTCTGATGACTATTAATGCCTGCAACCTTTAGTGTGAAAAACAACTCAAGGTGTAAGTAACATTATGATACATGGAAAAATGATGGAAGTGGTCAAAGATTTCATCTTGTTTAGATCCACAGCCTGTGCTCATTGAAGCAGCAGTCAAGAAAGTAAACCACACATTGCATTGGATAAACCTGATAGCCAATACCTCTTTAAAATGTTGAAAAGCAAGGATGTTACATTGGGGAGTAAGGTGCCCCTGATCCAAGCCATGGCATTTTCATTTGCCTCATGTGCATGTGACATTTGGGCACTAAATAAGGCAGACCAGAGAAAAATGGATGCATTTGAATTACGGTGCTGGCGAAGAATATTAAGTATACTATGGACAGCCATAAGAACCAACAGCTGTCTTGGAAGAAGTACAGCCAGAATTCGCCTTGGAAATGAGAATGGTCAGACTTTATCTCGTATACTTGGACCGGTTCTCAGAAAAAGACATCATGCTCGGCAAAGGAGAATGGCAGCCAAAGAAAGAGGAACCTTCAGTGAGATGGATCGACCCAGTAGCTCCAACAATGGGCTGAAACATAACAACCATTGTGAGGATGACACAAGACTGCGCAACATTTCTCTCTGTTGTATGTGGAGTCACAATCACAAGTTGGAACTGACTTGACAACAGCAACAAGGTGGGGTGTATGCTGATTCTGCATCTTATTCTGGAGGGTTTGGCTTGTTTCTAAAACATATACAGAGAAATCTTAGGACCGTAAAGGAAGAAGAGCTTCCAGCAGGGCACATTTAAGATGTCTGCCTGGAGCGGTGGAGTCCAGGACCACAGGCACCAGAGCCTGTGGGACTGAGATCATGGGAGAGAGCGAAGGAGCCAGGCTGAGACCAGAGAGACAGGGAGACCATGAGATAGAATGCAGGAGCCGCTCTGGGACTATGAGACTGTGAGGCAGAGCAGTGGGCTGGTTTCCCGGCCCACAGAGGCAGAGGCCAAGGGACCACATGGCTGAGATGCTGAGCACTGGAGAGACATAACTGATGGTTGGGGAAAGGTATTGCTGTGGACCAGTGACTCTAACCTTAATATTTTCTGATCCTGGCTTGTGGTAACCTGTTAACTTCCCTAGTAATGGTGAGTATTGTCTTTGAGTTCTGTGTGGCCACTGCACACATTATGGAACACAGTAGAGAGGTATAATGTAAGGGGAGGACTAGGTTAGGACTAGGGCAAAGAAAGAAGGAGGGTTGTGGAGTCATGCCTGAGCTCTTCCTCATGGCAGGAGGCCTGGGGCTGGTGAGGAGATGGATTCTCCAATCTTGGGTAGCCAGCGGAGCTCAGATGGTCTCCATGGTGCTTTCACACCTTGTAAGTCTGAGAAAGACTTTATTCAAGTGATAGTTTGGCAGGGTATGAAAGCCCAGGTTCGACGTTTTCCTTTAGAATTTGAAGTGTTGCTCCACTGACACCCTGCTTCCATTTTTGCTCTTGAGACGTCGGGAATCTATTTTGATTCATCGTCCTAATATGTGGCCCATTGTCCTTCCTTCTTACTCACCCAAGATTACCACTCTTTTTCTAAGGTTACGTGGTTAGACTTGAACCTTCAATCTTTTCGCTACCAGTAAGTTAATTGTTTACATCACCCAACTACTATTTTTCTATCTGCATAAAAGTTCCATTGCCATCAAGTCAATTTTGACTCATAGCAACCCGATGGTCCTGAGTAGAATTGCTCCATAGAGCTTCAGGAGCTGTGAAGTTTTATAGAAACGGATTGCTTCATCTTTCTCCCATGGAATGGCCGGTGGGTTTGGACCACTCACCTCTCAGTTGCAGCCCCACTCTTATCTCACAGTGCCACTGCGGCTCTTCTCTTTGCCCATAGGGGTCCAGATTTTAGAGATAATTTGCCTTGATGTGGATCTTTCTTCATCTGTTGTCCTGGGAAGTTGATAAACCTTTTAATTCGCAAGCCGCTAGCTATGGGAAATGCTCTTAAATTATTTCTCCAAATGAGTTTCTCCTGTTTTTTTCTCTCTTTTCTTTCTAGAACTTCCTCATATAGATAGATAGTAGACCTATTTTTATTCTTTTCTCCTATTTTCTACTTCTATATTTTTGTTCCGATTTCTTGGAGAATTTCTTAACTTCTCTTGCAAACTTTTAAATTTAATTTTTAATTTCTGTTCTACATATATTAATATTACCTGTTCTCATCTCTGAATGTTCTTCTTAAAGTGGTATCTTGTTCTTGCTTTAAAGAAGCCTGGTAGTGTTGTGGCTACCAGTGGGCTATGATTTGAAAGGTCAGCAGTTTGAAACCAACAGCTGCTCCACAGGAGAAGGACTGCCCTGACCTATAGGGTCTCTACGAGTTGACATGGGCTCTGGCAGGGAGTTTGGTTTGGTTAAGTCCTACTCTATGGGCTCTAAGAGTCAGCATTGACTGGATGGCAATGAGTTTGGTTTTTGGATCTGAAGGTATTCACGATAAGTTTAGTATATAAGTTTTCTTTCCCTGTTTCTTGTTTTCTCCATGTTGACTTTAAAAAAGGTTCTAATCACTGTCTTTCATGTTAGAAACCTTCCTCAGACAACTTTAAGTAGGATTCTTAGTTAATTGGAAGCTACATTTTTTTTTGGTATCTGTATACATGGACATTGTGATGAATTTAATATACGTCAGCTTGGCTGGACCATGATTCTCAGTTGGTTGGCAGCTCTGCTTACGATGCAGTCATCTGTCTTGATGTGATCTGATGTGATTAGCCAATTAATTGGAAGGGGACTAGGGTGAAATGGAACAACTTTAGGTCACAACCCCAATTTTCTATAAGGGAGCTCCCTGGAGTATGGCCTCCATCTCTTGCAAGATAAAAATGTGAAAGAAACCAGAGGAGAGGAGGGTGTTTAGCTATCTTTGCAACAATAGTGTTGAGGGCCAATCAGACCTCCTTTGACTTCAGTAGGGACGGGAATCCATTTCCCCACCAGCCCAAGGCTAATTGCCACAAGGCAGAGGTCAGGCATGCCTCCACCTCCTTCCATTACCTTATTCTGACAGCAATCCTTTCTTCCCATTGCACTCTATTCTCTTAGTATTGATAAATCCCTTGTAATAGCCACAGAGACAATACTCATGGTTATGGGAGTTTGTTAGGGACGTTAACAGGTTACCACAAGACTGCATCAGAAAACATTCATGATAGAGTCATTGGTTCACAGCATTGCCACTTCTCAGCCAGCGGCCAAGTCTCTCTTTGGTCCTCCACCTCTCAGTCCCTTGGCTTCTGTCTCTGTGGGCCAGCAAGCCCGCTTGCCACACTACAATCTCAGCAGCCCGGCTCCTCTGCACTGTCTCCTGGTCTCTGTGCCATGGCCTCTGATGCCTCTTCCCTCTCAGGCAGGGATCTTACACATACGGCGCTGGTGGCTGTTCTTTCTTGATTGTCTGGGATCCACTCTTCCTGGTTTTGAGAGGGCTTTCTTATTTATATCCAGGGGGATGGGAAAACTGACCATTCCCTGAGCTAGAGTCATTTATACCTTATTTGCATGGTCCCACCCCATCATTTGGTGGGAGTTACAGGGAAATGGATAGAAGAGCCATAAGTAATTCATTCCACTTCACCCCAACCACCAAGAAAGAAGAGCCAGAACAGAGGTTTTCTTTGGACCCTCGGTCACTTGGCTGAGTGAGGATCTTCTAAACTCGGATCAAGATGGATGCCAAGACATCTAGAGATCTCCAAGGGACGCTGGGCCCATAGATGTTGAAAGGAGACAAGGCCCTTCCCCTCTAACTGAACTCGAAATTTGCACTCCTAGCTTCCTAAACTGTTAAGAGAACAACTCTCGGTTTGTGGCATTTGTGTTACCGCAGTACTAGATAATTACGAGAGGATGTTGACTGTGACATTCGCTGTGGGGTGATCACTGCGTTCTTCCTTTGAGGAATCTCACGTTTCAGTATCTTGAATTTTTCTCCTGTGATCTCCGGTGCCTTTGCTTTGGAACGTAGCAGAGGGGAGGTTTTCTGGCAGCTTCTGAGCCCTGTGGTGGTGTGCGATCAGGGACCACGGGTTCAGTTTCCGAGACATTGGAGATTGAACCTGAGTGGTCACTTCCCTGCCTTTAGTTGTTAGAGCTCTTGCAGGGATTTTGTAAGCATCCAATTCTCTGCATGGAGGAGCCCTGACAGTGTTGTGGAGTAGGCATTGGGTAGCTAACCACAAGGCCAGCTGTTCAAACCCACCAGCCATTCCCTGGGAGAAAACTGAGGCTATTTCCTTGCATAAAGATTTACAGCTCTGATATCCAAGGCTTAAGTTTGAGAATGATGAGGGCAACAAATGTACAAATGTGCTTGACACAATGGCTGTATGTATGGATTGTGATAAGAGTTGTATGAGCCCCCAATAAAATGATTAAAAAAAAAAGATTTACAGCTTCAGAATTCCTGTACGGGGTTGCTATGAGCTGGAATCAATTTGATGGCAGTGGGTGTGGTTTAGTTTTGGTTCAGTTCCCTGCAATAAGTCCTTTTGGCCTGGAATACCTTTGAGTAGTTTCTGGCAAAATTTGGGCTGAGCGGATAAACACACACGAGGATTTTCTGAATCGCTGTGTGTTCAGGATTCCCCCTGGTTCTCCATTAGGCTTGTTGTCCCAGTTCTGAAGCTGTTGTTTAGAGACTGGAGGCCTGCTCTAGAGCATGTATCTGTGAGATTGTGCCAGGCGGTGGGCTGCGTGGAGCAGAGGAGGGTCTTGGGCTCTCCTCCTTGTGCAAACTCTCAGCCGCCCTCCTCCTCCTCCTCTTCACTATCACCCTGTCTCACCCTGACTTCCAGCAGCTCCTGTGGTGGCAGTTCTGGAGCCTTTTGAAAGTTCTGGATGCAACCCAGGTTGGCTCTTGCCTTTCCCTGCTGTTGCCCTAGGATTCAGCTTCCTCAGTTTTTCTGTTTCTTTCTTTTTATTGTCAGCTTTTCTTACTCGTCTTTGAGCTCTTAGCTCCTAGCCATCTGCACCACAGCTTCCCAGATTCTGTTATGAAGGTTTTAGGTTGTAAAAACAGAAAACCAACAAGACAGTCTTTACTGTCCTTTGGCAGGGTTTCAGAAAAGAAGGAACACGGTTCATGCAAGTTGCCCTTTCCGGAGTGGTGTTCAGGAAGTTCCCCACGTCTCTTTTCAGCAGCAGTCGGTTGGGTTTAAAGGTGTCCCACTCTTGAAGTTTGGGAATGCTGGAGGTGGTGCTGGTCTTGGGAGGAAGGAAGCCTTTGGGGGAAAGTTTGTGTTCTCAGCTCACACTGAATTCGCTCCTCCTCCCCGGGTCTCCTTCCCGTGGGCTGGAGCTCCGGGAAAGGCTTTGGTGAGCTGCTCTCCGGCCGCCCTCTGGTTTGTGGTGACTCCATGCAGAGCGGAGTCTGATGTTGTGATCCGCAGGGTGTTTCCCGCCTGGTTCTTCAGAAGAGGATCACCCGGCCTTTCTTTCCAGTCTGCCTTCGTCTGAACATCTGCCGAAACTTGTCCCAGCCTCCCCTGCCAGATGCATGGGGACAGAGTATGAGGTATAACCACCCCCTGAGTAGCTCAGTCTAGAGCAGTGGTTCCCAACCCGTGGTTCACGACCCCTTTTGGGGATTGAACAACCCTTTCACAGGGGTCGCCCGATTCATAGCAATAGCAAAATGACAGTGATGAAGTAGCAACGAAAATAATTTTACGGTTGGGGGGGTCACCACAATATGAGGAACTGTAGGAAAGGGTCGCGGCATGAGGAAGGTTGAGAACCACTGGTCTGGAAGGTGCAGAGTTGTCCCCTCTGCCTGGCTCTCCCTGTCTTTCAGCTTCACAGTCCATTAGGCGCCACCCCCCTACGGAGGCTCGGGCCCTCATCCTCTCCTGCCTGAACTCTGACTGAAGCCTCTGGACCCATCACTGCCTCATAGTGTGGCCATCACAAGACCCTCCCGGTCACTGCCCTGAATCACAGGTCTGATGCCATTGCCCTGCCCAGAAATCTCCCCTGGTGCCCTTCGGACTTTTCTAACTCATCCAATCAATGTACTGTGTCAACCCAACTTTCCTCCCCAGCCTCACGGGTGGACTCGGGCCCTCGGCTGGCATACCTGCTGGCCCACAGCCTCTCTGTTCTTCAGATGCCCCTGCATTTACCCCCCTTCCTCTTTGCCAGGCTCCTTCCTTGGCCTCAATGCCTTCCCCCAGCCAGTCACCCCCTGGGGAAGCTCCACGGATCCTTTCAAGCCAACACAGGTGGACTCGTTGAGGTCTTGCCCCCCAATCTGAGTAGAGACATAGTTCCTGTGTTTCCAGAACACTTTGTAGACCTCTGTCATCGGTTGGTCACTGATGTTTGAAGAGCTAGAGTAGCCATGGTCTTGGGAAAGTCAAGAGAGAGGAGCGGAGGACGCACAATTGTGCTGTTGGTGACACCCTGCTAATTAAGGCGGCATCTTTTCTGATTATCTATTAAAAAAAAGGTCATTAATTTTGGAATAAAAAGTGTGGCTAAAAAATAAACCCACACCATGTCCTCATCTTTTCTGAACAGTGGTCAGCTTACCTGTGCAAAGCCTGGGAATGGCGCCCTGAGCCCTGTGTTCACTGTTTTGCACTTCTAGGGAGGGGTAGCTGGCCTCTGTGGGTGTCTCTGCTTCCCTCTCAGGTCAGCACCAGGGTGATTCGCCGAGGGTGCCACACAGGAAGGGAGGGAACCAGAGCACCTATTTTTAGGGCTTCGAGAGCAAGGCAGGGCAACAATGACAAGAATGTCATGAATCTGAACAAACCTCCTGACGGACGAGCGATGTGGCTGAGGCGCTGAACAGTGCGGGCCGCCTGTGATAAGATTAAAAATAAACACTTTGCTGGGTGCTAATTAGGAAGTATTAGTGCTTAGCTGCTCAGGGGGAGAATTATGGAGTTCTCCATTCCTCTTAAGGTTCACAGCCTCAAAAACGCTATCTTTGGGGTCACTGTGTTTGGAGTTGGCACAAGGGCAGTCGACTTTGGTTCGAGTGCTGGTTTACAACCTATTGCGCCCCCAGACCAGTGGTGGGTGTTAGAGGGGACAGAAAGGGCGTACAGGTATGGGAGGGATGGGAGATGAAGTTATGGGTCTTTCTAACAGGATGGGGTGCACGTGCACAGAGTTTCGAGTGTGGAGAACCTTGGTGGTGTAGTGGGTTATGTGTTGCCAGGTCGGTAGTTCGAACTCACCACTGGCTCTGCAGGAGAAAGATGAGGCTTTTTGCTCCTATGGAGTTACCATCTTGGAAACCAAAAGGGGCAGTCCTGCTACCCTCTAGGGTCACTACCGGTCAGCTTGGACCCGGTAGTGAGCTTGGTGACTTTTGAGTGTGAAGCAAACACTAGTAGAGATGTGTCCTCTCATTTAATTATGGTGTTGATTGGTTTATCAATTCCAGTTACTGTTTTTGTTTCTGCTTTACATAGGAGGAGACTGAGGGTCAGAGAGGTTAGGTAGCTTGTGTCAGGACTTGTTCTAAGATTGACTTGTGTCAACCACGGGATGTAAACCCAGGTGTGTCAGGAGGTTAAATGTTGAAGCCCCAAACGAGGACATGTCCATTTTAACCCTCGTTGCCCGTATTCAAGGGAGCATTCAGGGCTGGGAGAAAGCAACCAGACTGGGCAGCTGGGTGGGCTCTGGGTAGGTGGGGTGGGTGAGTTGGGGAGAAAGTTCTGGAGGTGCAGCCAAGCTTGGCACCCTTGCAACCTGTTTCAGGGAAGAGGATTACTGATGAGAAAGGAAAGCATGATTGAATCCCCCTGGATTCTAAAGGAGGTTGATCTGGACGCGGTTAGAATTGATGGGCTAGCCACCGAGGGGTGAGGGACAAGGGTCACTTAGTGCTGCCAGAAGAGGCCTGAGGACAGGGCAGGGCGGTGAGTCACCTTGAGCAGCTCAGTGAGGAGGCGGCTGTCATTTTGGAGGAGGACCGGGCTCTCGTCAGGGTGATGACCATGGCGATAGAGGGGGAAGAAGAGAGGTCTTGAAAGCAGGTGGGCAGTTTGAACCCACCGGGCAGCAGCGGGGAAGACAGTCTTGGTATCTGCTTTCCTCAAGATGCCTCCCAAGACCTCCCTGCCAGTGGGGCCATGATGACTCACGGCAACCGGAGGGGCCAGGGCAGAGCTGCTTAGGTGGGCTTCCTAGACGGCGACTCTTTACAGGAGTAGAAAGCCTTGCCTTTCTCCTGTGGGGTGGCTGGTGGTTTTGAACTGCTGACCTTGCCTTTAGCTGCCTAATGGGTAACCATTGATGCCACCAGGGCTGTATGACAGCAAAGAAAGCCCCATGGAGCAAGTCTGCTCTGTCAGCCACAGGGCCGTCATGCATTTCCACTTATCGGAAGGCAGCTGGTTTTAAGGCCTAACATAGTGCGGAATCTACTGTGGGTGCCGAAGGGGGAGAGAGCTTTCTGGCCTTGATCCTGGAGACAGAGCGCAGTCAGGGCATAGAGGAGGACAGGGAGATAGCCAAGGGCAAGTGGGCCGCTAGTATGTGTTCCCGGGAAGAGTGTGGAGCTGAGATCAGGGGCCATGCCCAGTGTCTGGCAGCCACTAGTTTAGAGACAGTGAGTGGGCTTGTGAGCAGCCCCTCCTTAGGACAGGGCCACAGCATCCCACCTCTTTGTGCCTGGGGTCTTGACCCCAACTGGTGCAAGAAGCAAGGACTAGCACCAGCATTTGCTCTCCGGCACCGGCCCTTGAGCAATTCAGGCCCCCGGGCCAGCCTTACGCATTGGAGGGAGGCTGTGTGAGCAGGGTGCACTGCAGTGTGAAATCACCCCAGAGGCCTTTCGCCGCCGAGCCTGGCAGCAGGGCATCTGGCCAAAAGGCTAACTGTTCTCAAAAGTGATTTACAATTATGATACTGTTCTCGTAATGTTGTTTTTCTGTGTTTTGGTTAATTCTTTGGGTGTGGTTGGGAAAGTGGTGAGCTAGAGCAGCGGTTCTCAACCTGTGGGTTGCAACCCCTTTGGGGGTCGAATGAATGTTTCACAGGGGTCGCTCGATTCATAACAGTATTAAAATGACTGATGAAGTAGCAACGAAAATAATTTTATGGTTTGGGGGTGGTCACTACAATATGAGGAACTGTATGAAAGGGTGGCAGTATTAGGAAGGTTGAGAACCACTGAGCTAGAAGCATAGGTATCTCGGCCCCACCAGTAATTAGAAATCAGCTTGGAAGTCTCTTAGTGGGAGTAAGGGCAGGTGGAGAATAAAACACAAGGACCGACAGGTCGGGGGCTGGCCATCGGAGCAGGGGTGAAAGTAATCCCCATGTTGCAGGGCCCTGTGGGTCGTGGAGACCCAGTGCACCACAGAAGGAAGCACGGCCTGGTCCCACAAGGACTGTGCCGCAGCCACTGGGTCAGTATAGAACCGTCACATCGCACCTTTGGCCATACCTCTTGGTCAGGTCCTGCCGGGAGTCCCCAGTGTGAGGCAGTCTCTCCAGGCCCCCCCAAAATGGAGTGGGGCCACTCAAAAACTCAAACTCGCTGCCATTGAGTTGGTTCCGACTCATAGTGACCCTACAGGACAGGGTAGAACTGCCCCTGTGGATTTCCAAGATTGGCACTCGCTGCGGGAGTAGGTCTGTCTCTCTTGCAGCGACTGGTAGACTCCCACTGCTGACCTTGTAGTTCGTAGCTGAGTGCATTCCCATGATGCCACCAGGACGCCCCGGGACCACTAAGAGACTCGATTTCTGGGGTGCACACGCAGGGATGATGAGGGTGGGGGACCTGCTGTAGCATGCAACTTCTCTAGCCTCTTGGGTCCTGCGGCGCTTTTTGTTTGGAAGCTCCAAAGCCCTTTCCTGTCCAGGGAGTGGAGCTGGCAGGGGCCTCCCACCTCCCCCACAGGAAGTCTGGCAGGGGGTGGCTTGCGTTTCCATGTTTCTCTTGCTTTCCTAGAATGAAACAGACCAAAAAAAAAAAAAGTAAAAGTAAACCCCAAACCTAATAAACAAAAAACCCGGCTAATTTCCCCAAGCCTCACTACCATATGTGGCTCCTTTTGTCACCAAAACCACATCTGCTGTCTGAAACTTGTCCTTTGTCCCATGCAGCACACAGGGGCTCTTCAGGTCTGGGTTCAAATCCCCCTCTTGCCACTTGGTAGCTTTTGATGTTAGCCAGGGCCCTGTGTTCTGCACTGTTTTCCCCTTGCAGGGCTGGCTGTAACAAGGCCGCCCGTTAGACCTCATTTATGGGAATCCCTCACTGCTTCTAGCCAAGGAACCTGTGACCGAATGTGCTGCTTACCCATTAAACTTGGGGTGAGTGAGGGGGATCCCTTAAAAGACACGAGATGATGTTTCAAGGGCCAAGAGTTGCCACAGTGAGACCTCCCGTGCTGGGGAGCTGCACGGGGCTCTATTTGCTGTCCGCATATCGGAGTCAGCTCACTGTGTGGGGCTTGCGTGGGGAAGCCTGGACACCGTGCAGTCCTTACGCTTAACCTCGTTGACCAGGGAGAATTGAGGACAAATTTCCTCAGATTTCCAGGCCAGACAGCCATCTGATGTAGCATGAGAAGTGGCTATGAAAGTTTTCCCTGTGTATGGTCTTTTCACATAGTCCTGTCTCTCTCTCTGAAGCTTGGGGCCTGGCTGTGTGGCTTTAGGAGCCCTGGTGGCACAGTGGTCAGGTGCTGGTCTGCTAACCTCAAGGTCAGTAACTCGAGGTCACTTTGGGAGAAAGATGAGGTTTTCTAATCCCATAAAGAGTTACCAGTCTCGGAAACCCGCAGGGCCAGTTCTACCTTGCCCTCCAGGGACACAATGAGTTGAATCCACTCAATGACAGTGCACTCGTATGGCTTTTATTGCTGTGTTAGCTCAGTCCAACTTGTGTCCGTCAGCCCGATGCTAGTTCATAAGCCCCAACGAGGAGTGTCGAGTTGATATCATTATCTAATTGCCACCCTTGCCTTCAGAGCAGTGCTGCTGCCAAAGATGCTCACCTCAGAGTCCTCCTCTGTGATGATGGGCTGTCCTGTTTGCCCTGTGAGACCCATGGCAGCTCCTCTGTCCGTTGACCCAGGTCTTGCGTCAGGTGGCTAACGGCGAGGTTAGCAGTTCGAAGCCACCATCTGCTCCTCAGGAAAAAGATGAGGCTTTTTATTCCCATTAAGAGTTACAGTCTCTGGAACCCACAGGGGCAGGTCTCCCCTGACCTCTAGGGTCACTCAGTCAGAATTGGCTCAGTGACAGCGAGTTGTTGGACTTTAGGATGCAGATGTCTTTAGGGCATGACTTTGCTTATTTCTCTGCTGTAGTGTGTGGAGGACTCTCCTTGCACACCCACCCTGCTGAGCCCCATACTCTTGGGTTCTAAGAAGCTATGTTTTCCTCGTTTTCTAACACAGTGCCTTTCCTTTTGATGTTGCTGGTGATCAACATGGGCTTGGCGATGAGTTCGGAGCTGTTGAGGTGGGGAGTTGGGAGGGAGAGTCTAAGACTGAGTGAGAGAGCATTAGAGTTAGGGTCTTTTACTCTTGATTTCTCAGCCGGTTTGTTACACCCTTGGTGGCTTGTGTGCTGCCGTGATGCAGGTAGTTATGGCCAGATTATTTCAAGTACCACGAGGCTCACCCGTGATGGGCAGATTGCAATGGACTTTCCAAACTAAAATAGATTAGGCAGGAAGGCCTGGCTTTCAACTTAAAAAAATTAGACAATGAAAACTCTAGGGATCATAATAGCAAAAGTTGGAGGGCACTGGAAATACCCAGTGGCCACCACCCTGGGCTCAAGGATACCACCCACAGTGTGAAGCTAGCCCAAGACTGGGCAACATTGGCTTTGCTGTGCATGGGGTCTCTGTGCGTCAGCATCGGCTCAGTGGCGACTCTTTGAGCGCACAGTTGTGAGACAGTGTGGTAGTTATAAAATCTGTTGTCAATTTGAGAGGATTAGGAGTGAAGGCGTGGAGTTTAGCCTGTCAATCAGGCCATAGCCAATGAGGCCTCTGTGTGGACATTGCCTTCTCTTGAGGATTCTGCGAATTCCTATATTCCTCCTTGGAGGTGGGAGATGTACACACTCTCTCTCTCTGCTCACTCCCTGGGAGACATGGCAGCTGACAAGACACATGGAACTACGCTAGTGTCCTGAGCTGGAGAAACCACATGGAGACCCCTGCCAGCGCTGAGATGCCTCTACCACCACTGGATCCACAAGACTTTCCACACACTGGCCTTTGATCGTCCTGCATTCGGTATCATTGCATGTGTTTCGTGAGTCTGAGGAGGAATTTATAGATTGGTATCAGGCATATGGGCTAATACAGGACTTATGGACTTGATCTGGTCTGGGCTGGGATGTTTTCTCAATATTCAATTGATCTTGTATATAAAACTCTTTCTTAGACACATATGAATGTCTATGAATTTGTTTCTCTGGTCTACCCAGACTAGCGCAGACAGGTTGGCAGGGAGGGGCGAGAGTTCAGAGGATAGGCAGGTAGCACGATTTAATGGTGACCCAATTTCCAGCTTTGTCAGAATCTTAGTTGGATCCTCTTGTTAAAGCCAGTCACATTGTCTGCTTGATTTTCCCAGTCACTCCTTAACATGGTTTGTTTAAATTAAAAATAAATAAAGACCATTTCTTAAAATTGTGTTTTAGGTGAAAATTTACCCGGAAAATTAGATTCCGATTTTAACAATTGAGGCCCAAATTGTCCTGTGACATGATTAGCCATTCCCCAAACCAAACCCACTGTCATCAAATTCACTTGGACGCATAGCGACCCAGTTCAGTTTCTGAGATGGAATCTTTCTGGGAGCAGACGGCCTCCTTTCTCCAGGAAGCAAGAGCTAAAATCCCATCAGCACCTTCTCCATTTCCATCATACCGGCTCCCTTCCATCCACCCTGAGTCCCTGCCCTCCCTGCCTTCCCACCTCTGCTTTTGTGTGCATGCTGATGGTTTGGCTACTCTAGTTGATTGTTTCGAGGAGTGTACTCCTGTTGTGCTCCAATAAATAAAATCATTGTTTATTTTATAGGCCACTTTGCAAGGTGACCTCCGGAAGTGGCTTCAGTTCCAGGTTAGGAGGCAGTCGTCTGAGGGGTTCCTCTAGTGCAGTGGTCCTCAACCTTCCTAATGCCGGGACCCTTTAATGCAGTTCCTCATGTGGTGGTGACCCCCCAACCATAAAATTATTTTCGTTGCCACTTCATCACTGTCATTTTGCTACTGTTATGAATCGTCATGTAAATATCATATCGGATACACAGGATGTATTTACATCGTTACAAATTGAACATAATTAAACATAATTAAAGCATAGTGATTCATCACAAAACAATATGTAATTATATATTGTGAAATATTTATTTCTGATTACAAAGAAATGAAATTTTGTTTTGAAGCATGGTGTAGCACAAGTAACAGTCTTAATATAACAACTGTAAACTACATTGCTACATTTTGCGACAGTACGCGTACAAAGCCAACAATCAGTGCGAGGACTGAGATAGCTTCTTTCTCACCAGATCAGCACGTTTGCGTGTGGGCGGACCTGCCTGGAGATGGATAGAGCAGCGGTGTCTCGGTTCCTAAGACCATTGGAAATAGGTGCTTTCCGATGGTCTCAGGCGACCCTTGTGAAAGGGTCGGTCCACCCAAAGGGGTCACGACCCACAGGTTGAGAACCGCTGCTCTGGTCTCTATTTAGCCCAGTAAGCCTGTTTTCTTTTGTGTTTGAGTTCTACCTTTTTGTCCTTCCCATGTATCTTGGTCTTCTCTCCCCGCTAGAATGCAGTCACCAGGGCAGGGACTCTGTTTTGCCACCAGCATCGGATCCCTGCGTGGCACCTCGGAGACGGTCTGCAAAGAGGAAGTGCTGGTTGGAAAGCGTGAAGGAATGCCTTAGGTTGTGTGCTAGAATAAGCGGTCTTATTTCAGTGACTGCAGAGTCCCAAGCAGCCGTGGGATAAGAAGCGAATCTGTGTGGCTTTGACTTCCTGGCGTGGTAGCATGGTCAAGGTGTTTGGTGGGTTTCCGGCAGTCCTGTGTAGTGGCTACCGTGTGAGGGTTGCTTCGAGAAGGTGTGGTCCTGGGAAAGGGCTCCGTGTAGCATTGCTTCTCAAACTTGGATGAGTGCAAAGAAGAAAACGTGCAGGAGCCCACAGGTCTTGTCAAACTGTTGATTCACACTCTGCAGGTCCAGGGTGGTGCCTGTGAGCCCGTATGTATAACCGCTCCTGGGGTGCCCCTCTCTTAACGCTCGAGAATTGGGGTGCTAAAGCCAAAGGGCAGCCCAGGTCAACAAAGGAAGCATTTGAAAGACTGCTTGTTGGAGCCCATATAAATATTTTCGGGTCTTGAACCCATTGAGCTAAGAACCATTTGATTGCTTTTATTAGTAAGAAACAGATTCCTGTTCATGACGAAAAATCAGAAACACTGAGTGGCAGGGAGCGAGCACATAAAACCCACCTTCTCTCCATGTGAGGAAAACATCACACACTCTGCAGATCCACCTGTTGTGCATATTGTCACAGCTGATGTACTGTGTTGTGTCCCTGACTCGTTTTGTTGTTGAGAATAAGCACAACAGAACATTGTGAGCAGATGCCCGGAACAGGGACCGTCCTTGGAGCCTGAAGAACAGATCAGGAGCCACTCGCTTGATTATTTATGGGAAGGTTCCTTTTGGAAGTGCAGTACTGTGACCCCAGGGTGGCTGGCAGGGGCTGGGCTTGGTCTTCACTGTACACACACACACACACACACACACACACACACACACACACCCCGTCACCACCACCAAATAAGCAAGGGTTTTATACTTTCGCGGGTAGGGAAGGGGAGGGGGACTGGAGCAGCTGTGCTGGTTGTGGGCCCGCCGTTAGCACCTTGCGAACTGTTCTTCCAAAATGACGTTGGTGGTAATGTACTCTTGGTGGCAAGCTCTGGCACTAGGCCTTGCTTGGGAGGGGCAGCCTGGGGGGAGGCGATGGACAGGACATATGGGGGAAATCATTTGCCTGACAAATTTACAGCAGGTCAGCGGGTTCAGTGCCATGGATTATAATCATCAGTGCCGTGGATTATTATCAGTGCCCTGGATTAGAGCTTCAGAACATGCAATGCTTCTCCCCTGGTCTGGGCAGAAGGCCGGCTTCAACGGCCCCAGTGTTGCCATTCCAGGCTGGGCTACACCTTGCTGAACAAATCTGTTATTGGATGTGGACCTTATTTTCAAAAGTGATTACGTGTAGCCAATGTAGGGCATAGTTTTCTTTTGTATTTTTTTAATTAATCATTTAATTGGGGGGGTTGTCTTGCAAATCTTGTAACAATTCACCGTTCAGTTGCATTAAGCACACTTGCACAGATGTTGCCATCAGTGTTGCCAAAACAATTTCTTTCTACTTGAGCCCTTGGAATCTGCTCCTCTTTTTTCCCCCTCCGTCCCTCTCCCACCCACGCTCCTGAATCCTTAATGTAGGTAATTTAGTTCCTCGGTTTCCTTTTTTCCTACCACCACCCCCTCCCCTGGCACTCCCACCCTTTTTGCTGTTGTTGTTGTTGCAGTTCATGTTTTGAAAACTCCTCTGCTCTGGTCCCTTCTGCCTTCCGATCTGCAAACGCGTGTGAGTGAGTCACAGTCTTCCCGTGGTGTTAGTGTGTGATTTGTCCTGAACATGGATTTGCTGGGACTCCATCTACCCACCTCATGTTTCTCTTTGCGTCAGTGACGGCAGGTTTTCCACAGGAGACGCAGCGCTGCAGCTATCAAACCAAACAAGTGTGAGGCAGCGACACCGTGTCCTGAGCACCTTCTGCGCACCCCCACCCCTGCCTTCCAGTGGGGAGGCTGGTCTCCAGGAAAACACGGCCGTAAACAAAGTTCTCTGGACACCTACTGCCTGACAATGCTGTTTATTTTTATTGAAGGTGACTGTCGACTGGCCACCCTGTAACATGTGGCAACCTTGACCTTTGTACTTGCACCTGTGGGAGCGTTCTGTTCAGTGGCAGGCACAGACAACATGACTTCTTCCTTGATGGCATTTCTAAGGAATTCCCAGAGTCATACAAGGGTACCTTAACAAGTTGGTGGACAAAATGAAATTAAAAGATAATGGATTCCCCCCCCCCATAAACTCTTTGTAGTCCTTTTGTACAATGTAAATAAATGAATGGCAACATATATATTTATATTAACAAACCCAGTGAAGTCTGTGTGTGTGT
Source organism: Echinops telfairi (assembly GCF_000313985.2). Classification (NCBI taxonomy): domain Eukaryota; kingdom Metazoa; phylum Chordata; class Mammalia; order Afrosoricida; family Tenrecidae; genus Echinops; species Echinops telfairi. The sequence goes on along the minus strand of NW_022108124.1, from coordinate 4,122,337 downwards.
GTGTGTGTGTGTGTGTTTATACAAGGCAATGGCTCACCCAGCTGTAGAGGTGAGCAAGTTCGAAGTCTGTGGATCATATGTCAGACTGGACGCTTCTGACTCATGTAGCCGACAAAGCCAATGAATGCAAAGTCGGCAGGTCAGGTTGCAGGCTTCCGATTCCAGTCTAAAGAATCAGAGGTCAGATGTCAAACCAGATACAGGATTCAAACCCAGCCAAAACCAAGCAAGCTTTCCCACAGTGTCCACTCAGCAATGAAGCACCCAGCGTTCTCGAGGATTGCTTTATGCTAGATCTCATTATTCGGGTTTACTGTATCTTAACTGCCAAACCACTGAGGACCCTGGCCAGCCAAGTGGACACAAAACCTTAATGATCCCAGCATGTGTCTTGAAATGTATTAACGAGTGGGTTTTAAACTGTGTCTGGACTTTGAATGCTCCTCTCCTCTCCTAGGGTTTGAGCATGGGATGGGAGAAGAGGTCAGAGCCCTAGAGAAGCCACTGAACTGTGTTTTTCGACGTCTGTATGATCTGTCTTTTGGATGACCAAGTGCAGGCTCTTGCATCTTAGCCAAGTCTTGGTTGTTGTGATGTTGTCAGTTGCTTTGGAGTTGCTTCTGACTCACGGCAGTGACATGTATTCCAGGATGGAACTGCTCCATAGGGTTTTCTCGGCTGCAGTCGTCACTGAATGCACCCTGGTTGGTGAAAATGGTTAAGTGTCGGAGTACAAACCAAAAGTTGACAATCTAAACCCACGCAGAAGCACTTGGACGACAGATCTGACTCTCTGCTTCTGTAACAGCAGAGTCTCAACCTGTGGGTCGCGACCCCTTTGGGGGTGGAACGACCCTTAGACAGGGGTCGCCTGATTCATAACTAACAAAATTACAGTGATGAAGTAGCAATGAAAATAATTTTATGGTGGGAGTGGGGAGTCATCACAACATAGGAACTGTATTAAAGGGTCTTGGCATTAGGAAGGTTGAGAACCACTGTTCTATAAGGTCACAGCATTGAAACCCATTGTGTTAGTCTGGGTTGACTAGAGAAACCAATTCATAGACACTTGTGTGTAAGAGAGAACTGTATATCAAAGATCAATTGTACATTAAGAAAACATCCCAGCCCAGTCCTGGTCAAGTCCATAATTCTAATATTAGCTCCTATGTCCATTACCAGTCTATAAATTTTTCTTCAATTCATGCAGCACATGCAATGACACCAAATGCAGGAAGAAAGATCACAGGCCAGTGGGTGGAAAGTCTTGTGGATCCAGTGGTGGTGGAAGCATCTCAGCACTGGTGTGGGTCTCCTTGTGGCTCCTCCAGCTCCAGGGCTCTGGCTTCATCAGTGTAGCACATCTGGCTTGTCAGTAGAAAGAGGAAACAGAGAGTGAGTCTGCCCTCCAGTGAGCTATTTATTTCCTTCATGCCTCCAAAGGAGGTCATCAAGCTGCGACCTGATTAACAGGCTAGATTCCACCCCTTCTCAAGTTGACAGGAGATTATGTAACTGCCACACCTATGTGGACCCTTCGGGATCACCACGAGTCAGACTTACTTGTACAGCAAATAACAACACCCTGTCCAGAAGGAGATTGCCGGGCCTTCCTTCCACAGCACCATGGGGTGGGTTTGGAGGACCAACTTTTCGGTTGGCCAAAAAACCAAACCAAACTCACTGCCATCAAATTCATGCCGAGTCACAGCGACTCCTGTAGGACTGGGTAGAACTGCCCTGTGGGGTTTCTAAGACTGTAACTCTTAAAAAAAAAAAATCACGTTTTTTTATTTAATCCTTTTATTGGGAGCCCTTACAAATATCATACTATCCCATAGTTCCATCACCTCACGCAGTATTGTACAATTGCTACCACAATCAGTTTCAAACATTCTTTTCCTTCTTGAACTCCTTGATAGAGGCTCCTTTTTATACCCTCCCATCCCCAACCTACCCTCCAGGAGCCCTTATTTTCTATATTTTACACATCCAGTATATCCATTCACATACATTTCTGTTGTTCGATCCCATCGAGTGGGATTATCTAAGACTGCAGCTCTTTACGGGAGTAGAAAACCCTGTCTTTCTCCCTCAGACCAGCTGATGGTTTGGAACTGCTGACCTTGTGATTAGCAGCCCAAAGAATAACCATTATGCCAGTAGGGCTCCACTCAGGTGCAAATTGTTGGGGCCTTCAAAGTTTTGGGTCAGTGCTTCATCAGAAAGATAATTCAAAACCTGTTGAGGCCAGACCATACCTGGATTCCTGAGTGACTGCGATGGGCTGGCTGATTACAAAGGACAGGTGAGCTGGGGTGGTAGATTTCAAGTATGTCCAAGGTTAAGGGCATGCCTTTTTAGCTTACCTGTACAGCTAGTGTTCCTGTTGCTACGTCAGGCTGTTTTTCTCTGGCCGTAAATCCGTGGTGGTGATCCGGATTGTTTGTTTATGCCAGCAACTAAATGTTGTGTGTGCTTTAAGTCCTAGTCAGAATGACACGGATGAACAGAAATGGGGGTGGTGGAGAGAGGAGAGAGACACTTCTGTTTGGGGCAGTTAGTAAGACATGGTGTCCTTGGACGGCAGGATGAACTGAAAGATTGACAGGTCAAACTTACCTGGGAAGACAGGCTTGGGGGTCTGCTTCCGAGAGGTCGCGGCCTTGAAAACACTATGGAGCTCAGGTCTGCACTGCAGTGCACGGGGTCATTCCGAGTCGCAATCGATTCGAATGCAATGAACAACAGTCCCTGTGAATCAGTTTTCCTATCGTGAGGAGCAAACGGAAAAGCCCTCACAGCTACAGGTTTCAATGCGCAGGATGCTAACGGGTGTGAAATGCAAGTGGACAGTCAAGGACTGGCTGTCAGGTGAGAAGGATGAGCAGGGGGCGGTGGGCGAGGCTTGGCAGGGACTCAGTGCAAGTCATGAGACCAGGTGTTGACATGCATTCCAGGCGCATATTGATGTGGCCTGACCTAATGTCCCTGAAGGTCCTCAAGTGACATTTTCCTGTCAGTGAAAGACATACTTTTCCAGGGACCCTTTCAAATTTGGGTAGAGTTCACCTAAGTGCAGACCTGTGTTAAACCAAAGTGAGGTCCACTGTCTGGTGCCAAGAGATGAGCAGAGTCATGGAGAACTAGTGTAAGTTTAGAGTAAGTGTGGAGATGTGGTTGCACCACTCAGGGGTGGTACCAATGGTTACCTGTACGCTGGTGCTCAAGTGCACTCAGAGATGCCTCCTAAGAAATGCCTGGTGATCTGCTTTCTAAACAGCAGCCACTGAAAAGGTTATGAAACACAGTTCTAGTCTGACACACATGGGGTTGCCTTGCATTGCGGTTGACCTGATGGTTCTTACCATTTGACACTGTGGCCACACCCAAGTGAATGATAGCCTTTTGGCTCTACTTCTTCTAACACAGATTTGTTTGTTTTGGGGGTTCAAGGTATATTCAATATTCTTCACCAATACCGTAATTCAAAGGCATCAGTCCTTCGGTCTGTCTTATTCATTGCCTAGTGTTTTGTGTGCCTTGAGACAAGTGAAGATACCAAGGCTTGGGTGAGGCACTTTTGCTCTCAAAGTTCTATCTTTGTGCTCTCACACTTTAAGACAATGGTTCTCAACCTGTGGGTCGCGACCCCTTTGGGGGTCGAACGAACGGCCATTTCACAGGGGTCGCCTGATTCATAACACCAAAATGACAGTGATGAAGCAGCAATGAAAATAATTTTATGGTTGGGGGGTCGCCACCACATCAGAAACTATATTAAAGGGTCTCGGCGTTAGGATGGTTGAGGACCACTGCCCTAAGAGGTCGCGTGCAGGAGATTTGCCCTGTGTAACATGGCCTTTACTCTCCTGACTGCGGCTCCTGCTGGCATTGGTTGCGGCTTCAAGTAAAATTAGATCGTTGACAATTTTCATATTTTCCCCTTTTGTTATGTTGCTTTATGGTCCTGTTGGGAGGATTTCTCTTTTCTTTATGTCGAAGTATCCATATTAAAGGCTGTAGTCTTTGGTCTTCATTAACTCAAAAACTCACTGCCCTTGAGTCAACATTGACCCCAGGACAGGTAGAACTGCCCCTCTTTCTCACTCAGAATCACTGGTGGTTTCAAACTGCTGACGTTGTGGTTAGCAGCCCAACACATAACCACTATGCTACCGGGACTCCTTTAATCTTGATTAGTGAGTGCTTTAAGTTCTTTTTGCTTTCAGCAAGCAAGATTGTGTCATCTGCATATTGCAGGTTGTTAATGAACCTTGCTCCCATCCTGATGTGTTTCTTCTTCACGTAGTCCAGCTTCTCAGTCTTTGCTTAGCACACAGGCTGAATAAATCGGATGAAATGATACAACCCCGACTCATACTTTTTTTGATTTTAAATATGCAGTAGTTCCTTGTTCTGTTTGAATGATTTCTTCTTGGCCTAAGTAGTTTCAGCATGAGCACAATGAAGGCTTATGGAATTCCCATTCTTCTCAAGGGTGTCCACAGTTTATTGTGGTCCACACAGTCAAATGCCTTTGACTAGTCAATGAAACACAAGCAAACATCTCTCTGGTATTTTCTGCTTTTAGCCAGCGTCCATCTGGTGTCAGCAGTGATCGTCCTCATTCCACATCCTTTTCTGATTCCAGCATGGGTTTCTGGCAGCTCCCTGTCACTGTCCCGCTGCAACCCTCTTTGAACAACCTTCAGCAAAACTTTATTTGCATTTGATATTCATGATATCATTAGAGACTTTCTCCACATTCTGTTGGGTTACCTTTCTTTTAAACGGACATAAACATGGACTTCTTCCAATTGGTTGGCCTAATTTATTTTTTTAACATAGATGAAGGAGTGCTTCCAGTGTTGCATCTGTTAGTGGAAACATCTCAGTTGATGTTCCATTAATTACTAGAACCTTGCCCTTTTGCCAAGTGGTTTAAATGGACTGTTAGCCTACCAGCAGCACCCCCAGAGAAAGATGCTGCTGCCTGCTCCTGTAAAGATTTACAGCTTTGGAATGGATGGATGTATGGATTGTGAGCCCCCCCCCAATAAACTGATTAAAAAAAAAAAAGATTTACAGCCTTGGAAACCTTAAGAGGTAATTCTCTCTTCCATAGGGTTGGAATCCGCTCCATGACGTTGTTCTGTTTTGCACCAAATGCCTTCAGTACTGCAGCACAGGCTTCCTCCTTCAGTAACAGTGGCTCGTGATCATGTCTTACCTTGACTGTCCAGCAGTTCTTTTTGGTACAGTGACTGTGTATTCCTTCCATTTTCTTTTGATGTTTCATGACTCATTCAATTTTATCCATAGAATCCATATTGCAACTTGAGGCTTGATCTTCCCCCCCTCCCCCAACCTTTTCGTTCTTTCAGTTTGAGAAATGCTTGGAGTACTCTATCTGTGGTTTTCTAATTACAGGTCTTAGTACATTTTGGATAATACTTTGTCTACTTAAGCCAGTCTTTGAAATTCTCTGTTTTGTTCTTTCCATTACGTCTTCCTGTCGTTTTAGCTCTATGTTCAAGAGCAGGTTTCTTCTGACACCCATTAAAAAAAAAATTATTGGCTTAAACTGATCCCCTCCCTAGAAGTTTGTGCTACAGAGGACAACACTAAACCTGCAGGTTAGGGAGAGGGACTGGCCTATGTATACTTGGAAACAAACCAAGAAGGGAAAAGAGAGAGTGAGGTTCTAGACCCCATATCGGCACACCAAGCCTGGCAGACGATGTCCCTGCATGGAGCTGCTAAGGCACAAAGAGGACTGTAGGGCCAACAACATGATGTCCCCTCGCTGGAGCATACCGAGACAGAGGACAATACTGGGGACACACAGCGGGGAGTGAGTTCAGTCTGAACCCCCCACAGCAAGGTGAACCAAGAAGGGAACATAACAGGTCAGCAACGGGAGCAAACCAAAGCCGCAAGGCCCCTGAGGAGCCCCCAAAATAGACTTCAGGCTAGGAGGAGCAGTTCCCGGAACCCCCTAGGACCAGTGGGGATAGATGGTCATAAAGGTCAGTGGACAGACCTGGAATTATCTATGTTATTTCAGGTTTTTTGGCTAGTTATTATTCTTCTTTATATATTTATATTTTTAAAATTTATTTTCGTATTGCCTATGTTATTGTTGCTTTGCCTCCCTATATAAGATAGGTTTATGGGAAGCAAGCCCGAGGAGAAAGCAATAGGACCGACGGTTCCAGAGGGACTTAGGGAAAGGGTGGGGTGGGGGAAGGGAGCGGTGAGCAAGTTGAGCCATAGACAGGGGAACAACTAGGGAATTAACATCAACAACGAGGAGGACATAGAGATCCTGGGGGTGTTGGAGCAACAGCAATCTAGCTGAGAGGCATTACTAAGAGGCTGATAGGGGCGAGTGTGATGGTGGGAAAGGAGGAAGGTAAAAGGAAACAGGACAGATCTAGGAAGCAAAACTATGGATAGAGGGATAAACATAGGGGTGCACTTATGTAAACATTAATTCATAAAAATAGAGGTATTGGCTTATGTACATATATTTATATGGCAATACATGGAGGAAGGGGGCAGACTTTGGGCTTCTATTTAAGCCCTCCCTCAACGCGAGAACACTTTGTTCTAACAACCTGGCATTTTGTGATGCTCAGCCTTCTGTCATGATTGCTGAAGACAAAATGGGTGCACAAGCAGATGTGGTGAAGAAAGCTGATGGTGCCCAGTTATCAAATGATATAGAAGCACACCAGCCTGTGCAACCATTGGTGTTGATGGGAGCAGCTAACAGGCACCAGAAGACCACAAACAAACAAACAAACAAAAAACCATATTGTTGAGAATGAGGGGGGTCGGAGCAGAGACCCAAAACTCATCTGTAGACAATGGGACATCCCCTCACAGAAGGGTCCAAAGGAAGGGATGAGTCAGGGCACAGTATAGCACTGACGAAACACACAATATTCCGCTGGTTCCTTGAAGCTTCCTCACCCCCCACTATCATGACTTCAATCCTGCCTTTCACTGCGGGCTAGGCTGGAGCATGTGCACAGGTACAGATAAACGCTCAGGACACACGGAATGCAGGTCAGATAAACCCCTCAGGAATAGAAATGGGAGTAGTGATGCCAGGAGGGTAAGGGGAAGGTTTAGAGATGAGCGGGGAAGAAACCGCAGGGAAGGGAGACAGCGGTCAGTGTAAAATATGAAATTAATCATAATTTATAATTTATCAAGGGGTCACAAGGGTGGAAGTAGGGGAGGAAGGGTAGAAAAAGGAGCTAGCTGACACCAAGGGCTCAATAGAATGTACATGGTTAGAAAATAATGTTAGCAACATAAGTACAAATATGCACAAATATGCTTGATACAATTGGTGTATGGATTGTTATAAGAGCTGTAAGAGCCCCCAATAAAATGATCTTTTAAAAAACAATTTATTGGCTTGCCCCTAGTCAGCACAAATAAACTTTAGTCTGTATACTTGCTTATTATAAGTTGTCATTACAGGTGAGATGATAGAATGAGAAGTCCAAAAACATTGCTCCACGATTCCAGTTCATAGGGGTTTATGCCACATAAGGTGTCTTTAAACTTCTCTTTGTGATCAGTGGATGGCTACACATAGATTTTTCTTAGTAACATACTTACCTTCATCTTCTTAGGGTGCCTTTGAAAAATAAGTCTTTCAAAATAAGTAGCTTTTAAAGCAATCTGCTGGGCTAAAGTCAAGGTGGAATGGTAGTTTAGAAGGTATGATGTCTGTTTTGGGATCCCAAAGGGACAGTGGGTGATCATGGAGACTTATTATTAAAACGTTTTAAGAACAGGGATCAAAAGGCCAGGAAGGGTGCACTGAGGAATGTCTTCCCACTGGGATAGTTCTTTCCTCAGTTGTTGAGGGGAGCGAGAGCTGTCTTCTAAGAATTTCACTAGGAAACTGCATGCCCTGCAGCCCTGATATTGCCCCTTCAGACTTAATTTTTGCTCCTGGAATTCAAAAGACATTGCAAAGGAACCTAATTTAAGGCCCCTGACGGTGCTGAAACTGCCATTTCGATATGGTGTGAATTGAAAAATACAGCCTTCTTTAGGGAAGGGATAGAGAGGTGGAAATCCTGCCTGCAGACGTGTACAGACCTAGATTGGAGGATATATTTAACCACAATAGCTTCACATTTTGATATTTTCAATGCTTTTGTAGCAATATTTTTGACTTATCCTTCTACTTGTCCTTTTGTGCCAGACTTAGTTCACTCTGGGTAATGTCTTCAGGGTCTGTCCATGTTGTGACAGGTACCAGAACTTCGCTTTCTTTACCGGCAGTGCATGCTAGTGATTCTTACCCGAATTTTTATGTTTTATGGATTGGCATCTATTAAGGAGCTGGCCCAGAATGAATGTATTTCTGGAATCTCTGTTTTTACCCCGTTGTTTGTTTTTTAAAAGTTAACTCAACATTATGTTAGTTTTGCTTGTTGCCTACTTTAGTCTGGTCAAGTCCCTCCACCGTTAATGCTTTAGGGGAAGATTTTCTCTCTGCCCTGTATCCTTCCCGTTGCATTTCATTGTTAGAGCGCACATGTCTCTAACCTGCCTGGTTTCTTGGCTGCAATTTTGCCTAAATGGGGGCAAGTGCTATCCTGAGCTTTCTGGGGAAAGGCTCTTAATGGGTGCTTGACTGATTAATGGGAGGACGAGTTTGAAGGTTCGATAACTCTTAAGAGGCAATTAGACTAACTCTGATCCCAGGCTAGAAACCACCTTCTGTGCTTTGATCACAAGGGAAACGGGAGAGATTTATCAACCCAGACTTTGCGTTCTTAATGAGCGAGGCTGTTCAGAGCACATGACGTGGAGTGCTGACTGCATGCTGTAGGACCGATATTTAGCCATCAATAAACCAAGTCAGATAATAAACAGAAAGAGGAAAGAAACAGTAGCTCATTAGTCCGGGGTGCTTGTTCCATCTGGGAGAGTCTTTGAAAGAACTTCGCGTCTCGGCATCCGCCGGAGTCTTAGAACTGTGGGAAGTCTGTTGGCAGTTTCTGTCTTGGCAGCACCTGTGAGGAGGGCACTGCTCTGCGTCGCCTGAGTCCAAGATGTAAGATGCCTGTGGATGGTTTTAATAGATCCTGCCCTATGTGGCCACCACTCTTTCAGTTACAAAGACTTTTTCTGTTTGATTATGGGCTTTGTACAGTATCAGGTGCCTCCAGCAACTGAGCATAGGTGTGTACTATATTCAGTTTTTTATCACATTGCCTAGTAAGTAGAAATGCCGTACTTGCAGTGAAAAAGGCAAGTGGTTTCCTCTCAGCTACCAACCTAAAGCTTGGTGGTTCAGACCCACCCAGCAGCACCGTGGAAGAAAGGCCTGGCGAACTGCTTCAGTAAAGATCACAGCCACGCAAAACCCACGGAGCAGTTGAACTGTGTAACACAGGAGTTCGTCATGAGTCAATCTAGACTCAATAGCCACGAGTTATTTTTGCTTGTGATTGTCCTACAAGTGACTTTGTGAATTCTGACATTAAGTAACCATTTTGTGTTCTTCTGTAGGAAAACAAAATGCTGTACGTTAGCACTTTTCTTCTTTTGCACGATAATTTTTCTGTTCTCTCTCTAGTTTCCTACCGCCTTTTCTCGTCAGATGCATGTTTGCTACCCGCAGTGTATGTATCATTTTTTCCTCCCTTTTGTTTTTCCCAATTAGCAAATAATTTTGGTAATAGTATACACATTTGCCATGCAGAAAATTTAATTTGTAAGAAATAACCAATGTTTAAATGATACTCTTTAGCCTAGAGAGCATGTCCACATGTCTCATTCTCTTTGGATTCGATGCATTGCTGCCAGGTGGGAATTTCTGCTTCAGTCATGTTTACAAAGGAGAACACTGGTAGAATTGAGGGGTGACCTGTCATAAGAGGTCTTCTGGTTTGAGGTTTGTTGGATTGAATTAGAGCTTACTGGAAGGAGCCCCATCTGGAGCCCTGGTGGCACAGGGGTTATATGTTGGGCTGCTAACTGCAAGGTTGGCAGTTCAAAACCACCAGCCGCTCTGTGGAAGAACGACACCGCTTTCTACTCCACTAATGAGTCACAGTCTTAGGAGCTCACAGGGTGCAGTTCTATTTTCTTCTACAGGGTTACACGAGTTGGAATTAGTTTGGTTTTTGGTTTGGAAGGATCCTTTTAAGGAGCCCACCTTGTCACAGCTGGGTAAGCATTGAACTGTCAAGTGAGAGGTTGGACGTTCAAATCCACAGACCACTCCTAGGGAGAAAGATGAGGCTATCTGATGGATTATCTAAAGAAACAAAACTAAGTGACACTCATGTATGTATAAGAAAGAACTTTGCATCAAGAAGGTGTCCTAGCCCAGTCCAGCTGAAGATGGACCATGAAGGTCACAAGGTTAGGAGCCCTCTTCAGGGTCACCTCGCTCCAGGTTGATGATGTACAAAGGTGAAGTGGGAAGCGGGAGATCACAGGCCGGTAGGTGCAGAGTCGAGTATATCCAGGGTTGGCTGGAACATGGTAGGGTGCTGACCATTCCGAGGTTGGTTCCCAGGGTCAGCGGCCTACTTGGGGTCACCCCTGGAGGCAGACACAGTGTTCCAGCAAACAGGGGAGACAAAAGGCGAGTGAGCAAGTGAGCAAGAACTTCTCCTTGACACTCTTATCATAAGGTGATACCCTCAAGGAGGCATCATCGGGCTGTGACCTGATTGGTAGGTTGGATTCCACCCCTACACTTTCACACAGGTTCAAATTGACATAGAATCTAACCGCCATAGTTCCCTTAAAGATGTACAGTCTAGGGGGGGAAAAAAAGAAAAAGATTTACAGTCTTGGAAACAGCACATCGGGTTGTTACAATCTCATGTAAGGTTGTTAAGGCCTCCCCAAATGGCCTCCCAAATAGACATGCAACCTAAAATAACCCTAACACATACTCGGAGAGTTCATGGATACAGCTCAAAGTGGGGCCTGGGGGCTGAGATCCTGAGCGAAGTTCTGGGGAAGGAGCTTGGTGATGCCCACGTCACCACTCAGAGTATGTGTGCTGTCATTAAGGGCAGTCTGAAAACGGATGCAGAACACTGGTTCCCTTTAAGTCTTCTTTTGTGAAATCAGAAATCTTCTGGGTCCTGTCGGTTAGTGGAAATAAGTACTGCAATAGATCTTTCATAAAAGGGAAGAATTCTTATCCATTTCTCCTCGTTAGTTTTTTCATTTGCTGGTGTTTGTGGGTGATCTCTGTAATTGAAACTGTTTTTGTATATTAACCTATTCCTTGACCTTACTAAACTCTCTAGTTTTACTAGTTTGTAGATCGCTTAGGATCTTTCCATAAAAATTATGATGTCATCAACCACTAGAAGCTGTTTTCCTGTGTCAGGTTGGTTTCTCTGGGGAAGCAAAGCCAGGGATGCTTGCGTGTGCTTGTGTATGGAACGTGGCTTAGATCAAGAAGTGGCTCTCCCAGTTGTAGAAGTCAGCCAGTCCAGTCTGGTTCAAGTCAGGCTTCTAACTTGTTCGTGTGGCGGTGGCAGTTGATGGACAGGAAGCAGGGTGCCAAAGCTGGGGGATGGCACAGGCTGGTGGAGGCAGAGGCAAATGAATGAATCACTCATCGGTACCCCCCCCCATGGTAGCCCTGGCATCATCAGGTGACACAATCGGAGATCCCTGAACCAGACGTAGGACCCAGCTTTAGCAGAAGGCAAAGAGCCAAAGAGAACTTGGCTCTTCTTCTTCTTCTTTTTTTTAATCATTTTATTGGGGGCTTGTACAACTCTTATCACAATCCATACATCCATCCATTGTGTCAAGCACATTTGTACATTTGTTGCCATCA
>NW_022108124.1:4104627-4110250 GCF_000313985.2 Echinops telfairi | reverse complement strand
TGGTTCCCCCTTTCTACTCTACCCTCCCGGTATCGCCACTCTCAGCACTAGTCCTGAGGGGATCATCTGTCCTGGGTTCTCTGTGTTTCCATTTCCTGTGTGTACCAGTGTACATCTTCTGGTCTAGCTGGATTTATAAGGTAGAATTGGGATCATGATAGTGAGGGGGCTGGGGGAGGAAGGATTTAGGAACTAGAGGAAAGTTATATGTTTCATCGTTGCTACCCTGCACCCTGACTGGCTTGTCTCCTCCCAGAGACCCTTCTGTAAGGGGATGTCCAGTTGACTTGGCTCTTCTTAGGATCTTTCCCTTGTATTAAGGCCACACCCCAAGGAGATATCAAAGAGCTGTAACCGATTCATGGATTGTGCCCCACCCAGACCTTCACCCAAGAGTGTCTAGTTGAGATAGACTCTTAGCAATCACATTTATTTAGTCCATTTTTATCTTTTTCTCCCCTTTCTGGTCTAATTGTGATATGCATGCTACGGTACCAGACACATTTTGCACCCATGCTGTGGTTGCTGTGGGTGGCTATGAAGCCACTGGAGGGCCATTGCAGTGACCACGGTGGCCCAGTAGCAGGCCTCTGCCAGACACTGTCTCCATTGTCTGCTTTTCCTCCTCTTTCCCTTTTCTATAACTAGATGTTGCGGCCAGGAGTCCAGAGCCTAGATTATGTGTTGGGCTTACTAATCACAATGTCAGCAGTTTAAAACCGCTACCCATGCTGCAGGAGAAAGATGAGGCTTCTACTCCCCTAAAGAGTTACGTCTCAGAAACACAAAGGGGCAGTTCTGTTTTGTCCAACAGTGTCCCTGTCAGTTGGAATCGACTTCATGGCAGTGAGTTTGGTCCTTGGCTAATATTGTAACATGTCTTTTTCTTCTAGAACTCTGAAGGAGGACTCTATGTATGCATGAATACATTTCTGGCCTTTGGACGGGAACATGTTGAAAGACACTTTCGAAAAACTGGACAGAGTGTGTACATGCACCTGAAAAGACACGTGCGAGAGGTGAGAGAAACGCTGCTGGAGAACTAGCCTTGATGTCTGACCCGTAGCCTCGTCGTAATGTGGTGATGGCGTTGACCACGTGCAGGTGTGCCTCCGCCGCATGACGTCTAACCATCAGTGATGATGGGGACCACACAGCACTGTAACAGAAATGCACAGATTTTTTTTCCCTTGCTGTAAACATCTGTTTGCAGTTGTTAAAAATGCTGATTGAAAGAAAGAGTTTTCAGGTCTAAAAGTACAGAAAACAAGGCTAGAAAAAAAAACATGGTCTCAGAAGTCAGAAATAAAAAGCGTTAACTCTCTTTGTCAAGTTTATACAGAGACGAAAGTATTTTCTTGACATTTTCAGTCGTGTTTCCCTCCCTCCCCAGAGGTTACCGCTCTTGTGGATTTTTTCTCCCCCGTTCCTGTGTATGTCATTATATTTTACTTACATGTGTGTTTTCATGAGCACCAAGAAATAACACCTTATCTGTTTTAAAAATATAGGTACATATTGCAGACTCGTAACTTTGCATAGAGTTTTCCTCCTGAACCTTGCTTGTGAAATCTCCTCACGTTGAAATGCATCTGGATGTACTTAATGCATTTCAATAGTTGCTTGGTATTCCACCCTCTGCGTGCCTTTTGACTTACTGCTCTGTTCCACTGTTCATCTGTTCCACTGATGAACACGTAGATTGTTTCCAATTTTCCTTTTCCTTTTTTTGTGGCCACAAAGAAGACAACAGTGAATATCTTTATACATTGCTTCTAGAGGCACGTGGGTAAGTTTGTCTAGATGTGCACTTTTTGGCTCACCACTATGTTTGTCTTCAGCTTTACCAAGTTTAACCCAATGGCTGTCCTGGGCGGTTGCACCAACTTACAGTGCCGTCTGCATTGATGGTGAATGCCTGTTTTCTGACACTCTCCTCAACTCTTGGCACAGTCAGACTGTTGGTTTTTGTCAATCTACTGGTTACAGAGTAGCACCTAAACTTCCTTCCACCAGGGCTACACCTCTCTGTTTATTGGCCGTTTTGTTTCTCTTCTCTTTTTTGCTTATTTATACTTTTGGGCCATTTATTTATGTTTTGTTCACCCTACCCGTTTGAGGGGCTCCTTGTACATTCTGGAGACAAACTTTTGTCCATGGCACGTTTTGCACATCTTTTCTTTTTTTTTTGTAAACCATTTAAAAACATCATTTTATTAGGGGCTCATACAACTCTTATCACAATCCATACATACATCAATTGTGTCAAGCACATTTGTACATTCATTGCCCTCATCATTCTCAAAACATTTGCTCTCCACTTAAGCCCCCGGCATTAGGTCCTCATTTTTCCCCTCCCTCCCCACTCCCCTCTTCCTCATGAGCTCTTGATAATTTATAAATTATTATTTTGTCATATCTTACCCTGTCCGACGGCTCCCTTCACCCACTTTTCGGTTGTCTTTCCCCCAGGGAGGAGGTCACATATAGTTCCTTGTAAGCGGTTCCCTTTTTCCTCCCCACTCTCCCTCTATTGTAAACCATTTTATTGGGGGCTCAGACAGCTCTTATCACAATCCATACATGCATCCATTGTGTCAAACACGTTCGTACATTTGTTGCCATCATCGTTTTCAAAACATTTTCTTTCTACATTTGATCCCTTAGTATCAGCTTCTCATTTTTTCTCCTCCGTCCTCCACCTTGCCTCCCTTCCTCATGAACCCTTGATAATTTGTAATAATAATTAATTTTTCATGTCTTACACTGAGCGATGTCTCCCTGTGTGTGTGTGTGTGTGTGTGTGTTGTTATTGTTTGAAGTGAACTTGTTTGTCACAAGACTCCAAGGCCATTTCAGTTTCTTTTCCTTCTTTTCTCTCTAAGCCACCAGACCCCTGTTTAGGTTTGAGGGCTAAGGAATGTGGAGGGACGATGTCTCCCTTCACCCACTTTTCTGTTGTCCATCTCTCAGGGAGGGGGTCATATGTGGATCATTGTGATCAGTTCCCACTTTCAACCCCCACCTTCTCCTTCCCCTCCTGGTATCGCTATTGTCATTATTGGTCCTGAGGAGTTTATCTGTCCTGGATTCCTTTTGTTGCAGGCTCATATCTGTATCCATGTACATGCTCTGGTCTAGCTGGATTTGTCAGGTAGACTTGAGATCATGATAGTGGTGGTGGTGGGGAAGCATTAAAGAACCAGAGGAAAGTTGTATGTATGTTTTATCGGTGCTATACGGCACCCCGACTGGCTCGCCTCTTCCTTGTGACCTTTCTTTAGGGGGATGTCCAATTGTCTACAGATGGGCTTTGGGTATCCACTCTGTACTTCCCAATATTTTCTTACAGTCTATGGTTTGTCTTTTTACTTTACGAATTATTTGGTTGTGTAAAATCCTGAAATGTAGATGTGGTTTGTTTTATAAAAGTCTTCTCTCTTAAATTGTGCTTTCTGTATCTTGTTTCAGAACTTACTTCCCCATGTGAAATCATAAAGATTGGTTTTAATGGTTTTTTAAAAAGTATGTGTACTATTGTGTGTTAATACTTTAGGTGTGAATATTCATCTATATTTTCATTTTTCAAGGTATGAACTATAGGAATCTATTTTTATATTTTGACATATTGATTGTTACCCCACTATGTATAGAGTAGTATATTCTTTCCCAACGATTTATAATGAATCTTTAAAAACATATTTTTAGCTCAGCATTGACACATCTGTTTTGAGACTCTCAGTTCTGTTTCGTTGATCCTGTCTGTGATAAATCTGATCTCTGTGAGAAAAGCACTTTTTCTCCCCCAGGACTTTTCTGGATACTTGAATTCATGTATTTATTTGGCATACATATTAGAATTTTGTGGTTTAAAGAATTTGTTAGGATTTTGATTAAGTTTGCACTGAAATTACAGATTAACCTAGAATTGACTTAACGGTGTCAGCTCCATGAAGGAAGGAACTTCACTCGGATGTGTTTGCTAAAACAAATGAAAGGCATGATGAGGTAGGAGAACTGGACAGAACATTTCAGAGGGCAGCTCAAGAAGACAGAGCCAAGTGTTGTCATGAAGTGTGCAAAGTCTTGGAGTTAGAAAACCGAAAAGGAAGAACTCGCTTGGCGGTTGTCAAGCACTCTTATTACCCCAATCCTACCTTACAAATCCGCTAGACCAGAGCACGTACACAGGTAAGAGCTGGAAACACGGGGGATTCATGACGGATAAACCCCTCACGACCAATAACGAGAGTAGCCATACCAGGAGGGTAAGGGTAAGGTGGGGGGAGAAAGGGGGAACCGATCACAATGATCTACATATAACCCCTTCCCTGGGGGATGAACAACAGAAAAGTGGGTGAAGGGACACAGTGGTTGGTGTAAGACATGGAAAAAAGAATAATTTATAAAATATCAAAGGTTCATGAGGGAGAGAGTATGGGGGAAGGGGAGAAATGAGTTGATACCAAGGGCTCAAGTAGAAAGGAAATGTTTTGAAATGATAATGGCAACATTTGTACAAATGTGCTTGACACAGTGGATGTATGTATGGATCGTGATAAGAGCTGTAAGAGCCTCAATAAAACGATTAAAAAAAGAAAGAAATTAAGAAAAAATTCAAGGCCTGAGTCTCAGTATTCTAAGATCCTAGGGCAGCACGTTGAACAATGCTGGAAACAAGTAGTCCACAGAGTCACTCCATGAAGAAGAACTGTTCAACCTCCCTCCATTTCAAGAGGTAGCACATGAGCAAGAATCGATGGTGCTGAAGGAAGAATTCTTGGCCTCACTGAAGGTCTTAGTGAAAAACGAGGCTCCAGGGATATCAATTGAAATGTTTCAACAACCTGATGAAACGCTAGCAGCACTTACTGGCCTATGACAAGAAACCTGGAGGACAGGGACTTGGCCAACTGACTAACAGAGAGCTATATTTGTGCCCGTTGCAAAGAAAGATGACCCAACATAAGGTGTAATTTACCTAACAATATAATGTATAGCACATACCAGCAACATTTTCATGAAGATTTTTTAACAACAGTTGGAGTACTACATTGACAGAAATTCCAACCAGATTCAGAAGAGGTCCTGGCAAGATATCATTGCTGACATCAGATGGATCTTGGCAGAGAATGCCAGAAAGATGTTTACTGTATATACTCGAGTATAAGCCGACCCGAATATCAGCCAAGGCACCTGATTTAAAAAAAAAAAATTTTATTGAGGGCTCGTACAATTCATATCACAGTCCATACATCCATCCATTGAGTCAAGCACATATGTATATTTGTTGCCCTTATCAATCTCAAAACATTTGCCATCTACTTTAGCCCTTAATATCATTTGCTCAATTTCCCCTTCCCTCCCCCCTCCCTTATGAACCCTTCATAATTTATAAATTATTATAGTTTTGTCATAAGTTACACTGTCTGACGTCCCCCTCTGCCCTCTTCTCTGCTGTCCATCCCCCAGGGAGGAGGCTATACTTAGATTCTTGTAATTGGTTCCCCCTTCTACCCTACATTCCCTTCACCCTCCAGGCCTCGCCCCTCTCACCACTGGTCCTGAAGGAGTCATCTATCCTGGGTTCCCTGTGTTTCCAGTTGCTATCTGTACCAATGTA
>NW_022108124.1:4058923-4104523 GCF_000313985.2 Echinops telfairi | reverse complement strand
CCTGATTAGCTCGTCTCCTTCCCCAAACCCCTCAGCAGGGTGGGGGGGGTGGTGGTTCAGTAAGGCACCTAATTTTACCACAAAAACTGCATTAAAAATGTGTTGAAAACTCAGCTTATACCTGAGTATATCCGATACTTGTGTTTTATTGACTATGCCAAGGCATTCAAGTGTGTGGGTCATAACAAACTATGGATAGCATTGAGCAGAATGGGAATTTCAGAGCACTTCATTGAGCTCACGTGGAACCTGTACATAGATCAAGAGGTAGTCATTTGAACGGAACAGGGAATACTACTTGGCTTAAAATCAGGGAAGGTGTATGATTGGTTGTATCCTTTCATGATAATTATTCAATCTGTATCCTGAGCAAATAGTCCAAGGACTTGGACTACATGAAGAGGAACCAAGCCTAAACCCAAACTCACTGCCATCAAGTTGATGCCGACTCACAGCGATGCTATAAGACAGGGTAGACCTGCCTCCGTGAGTTTCCAAGACTAACTCTGTACAGCAGTAGAA
The DNA here is from genome assembly GCF_000313985.2 of Echinops telfairi. Taxonomy (NCBI): domain Eukaryota; kingdom Metazoa; phylum Chordata; class Mammalia; order Afrosoricida; family Tenrecidae; genus Echinops; species Echinops telfairi. The sequence continues at coordinate 4,104,001 of NW_022108124.1, read as the reverse complement.
AGCCCCATGTTTCTCCCAAGGAGTGGCTGGTGGTTTCTAACTGCTGACTTTGCTGTTAGCAGCTCAACTCGTAACCACTATTCCACCAGGGCTCCTTCTATGAAGAAGGATGGAGCATCACACTTGGAAGAAAGCTTATTAACAACCTGTGATATGCAAATGACATAACCTTACTTGCCGAAAGTGAGGAGGATCGAAGCATATGCTGATAAGGATCAAGGATTGCAGCTTTCAGGATGGATTACAATTCAATGTAAACAAGACCCAAATCCTCACACCTGGACCACTATGTAACATGATAAATGGAGAAAAGATTGAAGTTCTTAGGGATTTCATCTTGTTGGATCTACAATTGATGCCCATTGAAAAATAGCATTTGAGAAATTAAAGTCTTGCATTTGGGTAAATCTGCTGCACGAGACCTCTTTATTAAAGTGTTGAAGGCAAGCATATCCCTTTGAGGACTGAGGTGTCCCTGACCCAAGGTAAGGCATTCTCAATGGCGTCATATCCACGTGAAAGTTGGACATTGAATGAGGAAGACTGATGTATTTGAATTTTGGTGCTGGCAAAGAATATCGAAAGTCTCATGGACTGCCAGAAAACCGAATCTGCCTTGGAAGAGTGGCAACAAGGATGGTGAGACTTTGTGTCATGTACTTTGGACATGCTGCTGAGAAAGACCAGTCCCCGGAGAGGGACATGCTTGTTAAAGTGGAAGGACAGAGAAAAAGAGGAAGACCCTTGGTGAGAAGACAGATTGATACAGTAGTTTCAACAATGGGCTTACGCATTAACAGTATTTATGAGGATGGAGCGGGACGGGGCAGTGTTTTGCCCTTTTGTGCTAATAGTCACAATGAATCGGGACCCACTTGACAGCACTTAACAACAACAATAACAACAACAAAAACAGCAACAAAAATGACAGTATGTCCTTAGCACCTAACAGTGTGTGGCACACAGTAGGTTTCTTAGATGAACCTGGTGGTGCACCCAGTAAGCGTTCAGTGGCCAACTGAAAGATTGACACAGCCTTTCCCTTGGTTTTGCAGGAGAATAGACTCAGCAATTTATTTCTACACAGATTGTAGCCGAGGCTATTCCGGGGAGCAGTTCTACTTGTCCCAAAATATAGGATCCCCAAACTATCGGGTCACTATGATTCAGAATAGACTTGATGGCGCTTAACAATAACAACATACGTAATCTAATTATCCAGGTATTTTTATTGGCTCTTGATATTTTATAATTTTCTTTTTTTTTTGATATTTTATAATTTTCTATAGAGGTACACGTATGCCATTAGAATTTCTCCCCTCAAAGAATCTTAAAATTGTTGTTACTATTATTACTGATATATTTTACATATTAATTTTCACATAGCTTTAATTGGCTATTAATGGAGTTGGGGGATACTATTAATTTTCATATTTTGATTTTTATGTTGAGCAACACCGTTCAACTGTAATTTTCATACTAATATTTTAGGAGAGTATCTGGGATCTTTGAGACAGACAGGGCTGATTTGAGCTTCATATAATCTCCCTACTTCCCTGAGCCTGCCTAATATATATTCGTCATTTATGTTCCTAATAAAGTGGAGATCTCTAAAGGAGATGGAGACAAGGTGAAAGAAGCATGGGGGAGCCAGACAAGCCATAAACATAATGAATAGCTAGTAAATATTTTAACGTTGGCCTGATATGTGGTCTGCCTTCACTACTTCTGTAGGTGATACAAAGAATCCTGGTGGTGCTGTCAGGTAAGCATTGCACTACTAGCTGCAAGGTTGGTGGCTCAAACCCCCCAGCCACTTCATGGGACATAGATGAGGCTATTTGCTTATATAAAGATTTTTAGCCGCTGGTGAACCAGAATGTCAGCAGTTTGAAAACACTAGCCACTCCATGGACGAAAGATTGGGCTTTCTAGTCCCATGAAGAGTCAGTCTCAGAAATCCACACGGGCAGTTCTACCTTGTCCTGTACGGTTGCGATGAGTTGGCATCGGCTCGATGGCAGTGGGTTGAGTACCTTGTCATTTGGTAAGAGTTACAAAGGTAGAAGAACCAAAACAAGTAATTTCATTTCACGGCAATGGGTACCCGAGTACTTCATTTAGTCCTCAAATAGATAGTCCATACACAACAGGGATAATATGTTGCAAAATGGCTCTCCAGTAGTGATGTTCTTGGTTGAAATTGAATTGTATGATCTGTGAATTATGCGCCAATAAAATGATTGGGGAAAAGGAAAAAGATTTACAGCCTCAGAAAGCCTAGATAGTGTCACTATGAGTCAGAATCAACTTGATGGCAGTAAGTTGAATTCTTACAAAGTTCAGTTTGTCTTATGTCTTAAATTAGCGACATTTTAGGAAGGTGGGACTCAGGACTGAAGTACTTTTCTCGGGGTCCCAACACTAGAGGCAAAACTGTATCATGGTAGTTAACTTGTACTTTCAGCTCTGCCTCTTCAACTTTAAGCTAACCCTTTCACTCTCTGACCACAAGGCTCTCTTGTTTTGGCTCTTTCACGTCTTGATTCCTATTTCTGCCTGTTCTTCTACCTCATCCAAGCCTCTAGCCTTTGTCATGCCCAGTGTGCCATGTACACCCTATCAGGAAACACTTTTTCAACAAGGCCTTCAGTTAACCAGATCCTCTTGTCTTGCCTTTGTGATTATCCTGCAGAACACCAACCAGTCTGCCCAGCGACATCGTCTCTGCTTCCCTACATGCACGACTCGAAACCCTGATGATATACCTTATGGTTTGGGGCCATGCCATCTTCCAGGCCGTTTGCCTTCTGCACCTTCTTGTGCTTTTCCCACGGCCCCGAATGATGACTGCAAATGTCGGAGGCCAGTGTATCTATTTTGACTTGTATTTCACAGAGAAAATGGGAGCCCGGAACAGGAATTCACTGCACTTCTTTCTTGCCTCCTGGATGTCCATCTGTGTCTAGGTCCTCATTTACCCCTCCCACCTCACCAGAAAGCTGGGCGCCGTCTCCTCGTCGTCCTGTTTCTTTCTCCTCTCGTGGGAAACTGGCACCTTCATGAACTGCTGCTGTTTGTTAACTGCTGCTCATCAGCTCTCACCTGATGGTGACTTCCTGCGCGGCAGAAATAAGGGCGCCCGTCCCCATGGTCATTGTAGATTGGATGGTTGTGTTACTGGCTGAGTTTTGGAAGTCGGTCTTTCTTTTTCATTAAATCGGTCCCGTCTTATGTTGCTAAAGCTATTCCCTCCTCTGGCTTTTTCTCGCCCGCCTTAAGAAAGAACACGCCTCAACCCTGCCCTAGAATTTGCATCATGCCCGTTAATTAAAGCTTCGGGATAACAGTTTGTATTCTCATTGTTTCTACTATGCTTTCCTCTGTGGTTCAGCGTCACAGGCTGATGCATCTGCCTGCTAAGCCGCTAAGCTGTCAAGGATGTCAGGGGATACGCATTGTGGCTATGGCTTAGCCCGGAGTTTACTTGACTTTCTGGGTATTTAAAGTAGCTTTCCTTTCGGAACCTTCCCTCCCTTCGTCACTTCGGCACCATTCTTTCTTCGTCTTAAAAATTAACTTTATTGAGCTATAATTACCACACCATACAATTCAGTAGTTCCGTCATATTAAAAGGGGCCCCCCCAGTCTTTCTTGACTTTTCTCTTAGCCTTCACACTGCTCCTTCTCAATTTCCTTCACTAACCCCCATTTCTCCATATAGTCTGCTAAAGATTGGCCTTTCCTAGTATGCGTGATAATTGACCATTATCACTTCTTTCTTCCAAAGCTGCTTTTTCTCATCCATATTTGTTTACACCTCTGTATCTAAGCGCATTACCTCCAAATCCATCTCTCTCCAGCACTAAGATCTGGCCATCCAATGAGAACGTCTCTTAAGTACTTCCAGCTAAAAGTGCCCAGAATGAACTAATTTCCCTTTTTCTCAAAACTGTTTTCATGTTAGATTCTAGAGGCCGATCCATCTTTTAGACTTCCCTTTACTTCCACGCCTGCTTGCTGACCAAGTCCCATCCCCTTGGAGTTCCAAATGGCTCAGAAATTCATCCTGTCTTCTCCATTGATATTGTTCTTGTCTGAGTGCTCACTATCGCCTGAAAAACTAGTGCTGTAGCTTTGTGACTAATCCCCCTTCATTTCAACTTACCACCTCTGATCCCAGTCTGCACCCAGGGTGATCTTTCCTGATGTGTCTATCCGTGGGGCACACTGACACGAACATCTCTGTCATCCTTTTGTGTCAGGGTGAAGTTCAAACTCTGTTACTTTTACGCTATCAGCTTAATGCTTCAGTTACAGAAAACCAGTTTTCTTTCCTGGAACCCACCATGATCTTGTGCCTTTGCACATGCTGTTTTCTCTGTCTGGGATGCCCTGCTTCCTCCCCCAATCTTCTCTTGTTTGTTGAACTGATACATATTTCTACATTTTGTATTTCATCTCTTTTTGCATGCCCCTGGTGGTCAGGGATATCCAGTCAGCCAACAGGCCACAGGCTCATCCCTTCAACACATGTTTACTGGTACCTGCAATATGCCAGGACTGTTACTCCTTTTAATAGGCAAGCTTGCTTTCCTCTTGTGCAAGGGCAGAGATCATTTCCTCCTTATGACATGATCGTGCCTTTTTTGACCCTCTTTGACAACTCGACAAAAGATACTGTGCTGGCTGTTCACACGTCTATTTCCCCCTCTGTTGGTGAGCTCCTTGAGAGATGGGAGGTGTCCTTGGCCATTCTGCACTAAGCTTTGGCACAGGGCCCAGCCGTGCCCACAGTCTAGTCTGGTGACCGAGGAAGTCCACTGTAGCAAACTGTTGATTTCTAGGGTTCAGGTGATGTGGGAGCAGAGCTGATGGTCCTTGGAAGCGAGATCTAGGGGAGTTGGCCACCCCGAGAATAAGGGGAGTTGGCCCAAGTGTACGGTGGGATGCCACCACCAGAGAGAAGCTGATTTTAGAGCCAGGCATCAAGTAGCCATTCTTTCTTTCTCTCTTTACTTTCTTGCAGTTGTGGAAGAGGCAGTGAGATTGGAACAATTAAACGAACACCATAAACGTTCTTAAAGGGATTTTGAGTGGGCTTGTACAATGGTACAACCACTTTTGAAAAGAATTTGGTGTTTCCCTAAAAACTTGTGAACTCACTGTGATCCAGCCGTCCCAGTCACTGCCATTGGGTAGATTCTGGCTCCTTGCAACCTGCAGTGCAGCGTGGAGCTGCCTCTGTAGGAAAACCTCATCTGTCGCCTGTGGAACGGCTGCTGGGTTCAAATACAGTGAACCCTCGCCACTTTGCGCTTCAACTTCCGCGGCTTCACTCTTTCGCGGTTTTTGCGTAACAGCGCATGCTCTGTCATTACTGCCACTGATTGGCTCATACTGTACACGCTTCTGTCTGCATCGCTACGTATCAGAGCTACGTATCAGATGCATTTTTGCTTTTGTACAGTGTACTGTAGTTGTTTGCGATTTTTAAGAAATTTTATCTAAGCCCTATGATGGCTCCTAAACGAGCTGCTTCTTCTAAGCCTTCTGACAATAAAAATAAGCGCCAGAGGAAGATGCTCACTATCCAGGAAAAGGTAAAACTTTTGGATATAAGGAATCCTACTTTGCGGAATTTCATTTATCACGGTAGGGTCTAGAACCGATTAACCGCGATAAACGAGGGTTCACTGTATCTGACCTTGTGGTTTGCACGCAGCCCAGTATGCCAACCCATTGCCCTGCCAGAACCTCTTGTAATCTCACTAATAGGTATATATTCTTTAAGAGCCAGGATGCAAATAGATTAATGCACACCCGTCTTCAATGCAGCACTATTCACAATTATAAAAAGATAGAAACAATTTAATTGCCCACTGGTGGATGAACGTACGACCAGCTGTGGTACACACACACAGTGGGATGCTACATAGAATTAAAGTATAACGATGAATCTGCAAAGCACTTCATGATGTAGATAGACCTGGAGGATATTGTGCCGAGTGAAATTTATCTACAATAGAAGAACAAATAACGTAAGAGGCCACTTGTTATAAAAAGCAAAGAAAAAGTTTATATACAGAAGGAAATATGACTTGATGGTTACCAGGCCCTGAAGGGGGAGGGAATGGACAGCATTAACTAGATACTACACATTTAGTAGCTTGAGTGAAAGGAAAGGAAATACACAATTAGGGAGAGGCAAGTACAACATGAGCAACACTACAGAAGACACTGGGAGGAGTTACGGGCAACAGAGGTAAATACTGAATATACTCGATTATAAGCTGACCTGAATATCAGCCAAGGCACCTAATGTTACCACAAAAACTGCATAAAAATGTGCTGAGAAACTCGGAGTATACTTGAGTATTTAGTACTTCATGGCAGTGAGTGAGATGGCTGGATCAGACGGCATTTCCAACTTTTTAAGGAGACGCCACACACCATCCTGTGATAACAGCAGCACTAACAATATCGGCAAGCTGAACAGATGTGGGAAAGAGAATGGGGCCATACCCCCTAGCATGCATATTTGACAGAAGATACTTCTACATATGTAATTACATGTGCTGCAAATGTAACCGTGAGTATAGTAAATCATATAGGGGAAAAAGTCATGCCCCCCTTCTTGGACATAACTAAACACCTTGAGGGAATGAATCACTGGACCTGGGGACTCAGGGCCATGGTCTTGGGGGACATAAAGGTCAATTGGCATACCACAGTCCACACATACAATGTCCCCCATCCCATTTTGGTGAGTCGCCATTGAAAAGCATATGAGCAGCCCCTAAAGTGCAATCCTGTACAACACGAGGAGTATACTCAATTGCACTAAATGATACATGTAGAAGTTGCTGAATTGGAGAATGGTGTGTTGGGTATATATTTGCCACAATTAAAAAGAATAATTACATGAATAACAGTGAGTCCAAGGAAGAAGAACATGTTATAAACTTGATCGTGGCAAGGATTACACAGCTCTTGATGTGATTGAATTATTGAATTTCATGACATGTGGATGAAGTGCCAATAAAACTTTACAAAAATCCCGTGTAACTGTTGGTCTCTCCTTATCCGGAGCAAAGAAGAATGAAGAGAACCAGTGCTGCCTACAACTAGTTAGTCTGCGGGACTAATGGGTCACATGAACTTCAGACTCCATGACCCTGAGACCAGAAGAATTCGATGGTACCTGTCTACCACTACTAACCCAGCACCACATTAGAAAGTCCCGAATGGAGTGGGAGAAAATATGGCACAAAATGCAAATGTTATGAAAAAGACCAGACGTAACTGGTTTTGTAGAGACTTGCGAAACACTGGGGACTGCGCCCCTTACACAGTCTTCAGATCTGGATATGAGCTCTCCCCCAGGGCTCAGTATTAAGCAAGCAACCGGCAGGTATAGAAGACCTGGACAGGAACATGAATGAGGTGCACACGCCTGAGCATGATCAGCCATTGGCCACCAAAAGCTCAACTTTTCTCCAAGAGCAAAGTTCAGAAGGGTTAGGAAAGGAGGATGCCTGGATCAAGGAAACACAGGGAGGAAGTGGGGAAAGTGCTGCTACATTACAGAGATTGCGATCAATGACATGAAACAACGTGTGTGTGACTTGTTAAATGGAAACTCGATTAGCTCTGCAAACCTTCAGCCAATTCATACTAAAAGGTACAAAGAGACAGATTTCAGGTGATCTCCAGGGTTATTAAGTGCAGATTGTTAAATTGGCCTTTGGTATAGGTTTTATTTCAGCCATTTTTGGTGCAGACTCATGGGAGGGAGAAGCCTACGAAGGAGAGAGCTTAAGAGAAATGTGCATTTAGCATTCACACACACACAACCCTATTGTCATTCAGTCGATTCCACCTCATGGCTATGTGGCCACTCTGAACAGCAGAGCCGAACCGCCCTGTGAGGTTTCCCAGGCAGTCATGTCTGTGGAAGTAGACCATCACACCTCCCCTGGAGTGACTGGTGGGTTTGTAATGCTGACCTTTTGTTTAGCAACTGAGTGCTTGAACACTGTACCTCTAGGGCTCCTTTTGCACTGATGCTGCAAACCCAGACCCACTGCGGTGGCGGAGTAGTTTCCAACTCACAGCAGCCTTCTTCTTATTTTTAAAATCATTTTATTAGGGGCTCATATGACTCTTATCACAATCCATACATACATCAATTGTGTAAAGCACATTTGTACATTCATTGCCCTCATCATTCTCAAAACATTTCCTCTCCACTTAAGCCCCCAGCATCAGGTCCTCATTTTTTCCCCTCCCTTCTCACTCCCCCCTCCCTCATGAGCCCTTGATATATATAAATTATTATTTTGTCATATCTTGCCCTGTCTGACGTCTCCCTTCACCCACTTTTCTGTTGTCCGTCCCCCAGGGAGGAGGTCATGTACAGATCCCTGTAATCTATAGCCTTTCCAAAGTATAAATCTTTAGAGGAACTGATAGCATCAACCTTTTCCTGAGGGCCGGTTGATGGGTTTGAACCAGCAACCTTTCAGTTAGCAGTTCAGTGTTTACCCTGACGGTACCACCAGGGTTCCTTTTGTGCTAAAGTGTTCTATAATGTTCACATTCCTCAGATGCCAACTCTCCACCTATGGTAGAGGCTATTAAAAATGTAGCACGAGTCAGCCTGGCAGGTCCAGCACTGACGTGAGAGAGGGCTCTGGAGACCGGCGAGCAGAAACCATAGAGAACAGCAAGGTGGACAGCAAGGACGCAGTGCTGCCCATCGCGTGTGGCTCTTTGGAAACATAAAACTGTCAGACTCACACCCCACAGTGTGTCGAAAAGTTGTTCTAATAACCGAAAATACCTAAAATATAGAAATCTGGCTTTCGACCTCTGTGGAACAGAAGTTATGATCATTATATATGCGAGCAAAATTTGTGTGTGTGCGTGTCTGAAGGGTAATGAATGACACATAATCAGTGTAACCGTGTCATGGCCACTGACTGCTGACAGGGACCCCACCCGAGCTAGAAATTTCATGAAGCTCAGGCGGGCAAACGTAGTTATCTGCTCCAAAATATTTATGAAGATTAGAGTGAAGGATAATTGACCAGAGTCTCTGTGCGTATTCAGTGACAGGTATTCAGTCTTTCGGTAATAATTGCTGAGCCCAGTGGACCAGCAGGCAGGGGAACAAGAGGCTCAGCCGCCCCAGTCTTCACCGTCTTTCCTGGAATGAAAGCTTCAAGCCAGACCTCTTGGGAGCCCATGTGGATTGGAAATTTAAGCATCTGCTTTACCTTAATCCCTGGTTTCTCATTTCCCTTTTCCCTAGAAGTCCCCAGAAGTACTTTCTGTGTTGTTGGTAAAATGATCAAGTGGAACAATAGCATTGCCCTTCACCTACCTTCATGATCAGGGTCAAGTTCCTGTTTTTCCCAGATAGGTTGAATATCTCTTCTTGGCCTTTTCTCGAAACTGGGAATCTGCGAGTACTTCCTTCCCATTCCCCACACCCCCTGCCCCATCTTAATGTTTCTTATCCCACAGACTCATTTTAACCATCTCCTCTGTCTTTTTCAGAAGGTAAGAGGGGCGTCCGGCGGAGCTCTGCCAAAACGGAGGAATTCCAAGATTTTTTTAGGTAATGTAAACAATCAGTTTCCCCTAGGCTTCCTTCCCTCTGCTCGCTTCCCTTCCTCCCTCTCTGTAGGTGTTTAATTTCGAATACCACGTTGCTTATTGCTCTACAATGTAAGGATCAAAGGTGCAAATTTAAATCAATTTCTCTGTTTACTGAGAGGGAAGGGTGTTCTTGACGCTCCTCTCTCAATTGGGTCTAAAGTTGTGAGGCCATTACCCTGAAGTGACTGGAGAGTAATTGTGATTCTGCTTTTGCTCGCTCTCTCTCTCTCCCCTTGCTGATTTTAAAACAGAGTCAGTTTAGTTTTTTGTGTTTTTTTTAGCTAAATTTATTAATTAGTCTTCAATTCATCATTTCCCTTTACCGACCGATGGATGCCCCGTCTCTGTCCCAGGATCCAATCTGGGATCCCACGGCGCCTTTAGTTGTGTTTCTAGAGTCTCCTCCAATCTGTGAAGTCAGCCTGTTTTGCCTTTAATCAGTGTGACAGTTGCAAGGGGCGCTGGTCAACTATTTTGCAGAGTGTAGCCCCACTTGGGTTTGCCTGGCATCTTATCTTGATTGTGAATTTGAGCAATCAGCGGATGGAAAAATCATTGTCTTATGAAAATTTAAATTTAAATTCACAATCCTGCACTTCATAGCGAACTGTCTTTCTAAAACACAAGCCAGTAGGGTTCTTTATGCGCTTAACATTCACGTCAAGTTTCCCACATGTTCTCCAGTCCCAGAACCTTAAGCATCACGGTCCTCTTTTCAGAGCATCCCAACACCAAAAGAAATGCCAAATGGACCCATGTTTTAGTCGTTGGGTCCAAGCCACTTATGTCCTCATAACCTCATATGAAAATCCCAGGAATTGGTCTGTTCAGGAAATCCTGTAACAATGAGACAGTTCAAATAAATTCGACTCCCTTTACACTTTCCTTCCGAAGCAGGAGCAAGAACACGCTCTGCACGTCAGGTTGTTGTTTTTCCTCCCTCCCTCTCCTGTCCACTCTGCTGAAGGGGACAGCACTGGACCAGCTAGGGGACTTCCCACAGATGTATCCAGATCAATCTGGTTGGCTGAGAGGACTCTGAGCTGGGAATTGGAACCTGTTTTATTTCGGGGTCCATTTCTCCACCGGGCTCCTTCAGAGCCTGACGAGTTACTTCTTGGGAAGATGGATGTGTGGTGCCCGCTCCATTGGGAGGGTCTTGAAGTAGCGCCGTGGCAGAGTGTTTAGTGTTTTGTTTAATTTCGAAAAAGAGCTTATTCAGGTGTTGCCATTAATAGCCCAAAGGGAAAGTCATTTCTAGGAAGAGCGTGGGGCAGCAGTCCTAGGGGTCTCTAGGGCGTGGTTACTCTGTATGACCCCCCACTGGACATTTTCAGAGCGGTGAGAGGTGACTTGGACGAGCTGGACATGTTCAGTTGTCACTTGCACGGGAGACCTCTGGTCTGCCCTTGAAATCTGAGGGTAGCTTACCTTGAGTGGACTTTTCCCAAGTTTGGGTGAACACGTTTGGGAATATCATGGTGTCCCAGTTCATCTCCTTGAATTAAAAATAAAAATAGACAAGAAATATAAAGAAGACCATGAATATTTTGGGGAGGCGGGGGGAGGAGCACAACAGTAGTTTTGCTTCTTTTAAAACCCAGTTCACTCGTCCACGAAGCGACTGTTGTGCTGATTCTGTGTGGTTGCCCTTCATGGCGGTAGTGTCCTAGCACCTTCTGTCAGCAGACGTGCACTGGGTGGCGCGTGCTAAGGATGAGGACCATGAATAAGACCCATTTCTTAGCACCAGTGCTTATAGTCTAGAAACATTTGAGTTCGAATCCTCTCCATAGTCAGATCACCCATAGAAAATTCCCACATCACATGCTGGTCTTCCAGAAACTTACATTTCAGGGTGAACAATGGAGCTTGGATAGCCAAAGGGAAGAGAAGGAATCGCCTGTTATTATTATTGTTCTTGACATGGTGGTTATGGCTACTGTTTCTTGAGGCCCTCCCTGTTATCTCCCTGGAGCTTGGTGCTGTAGTGGTTACACATTGGGCTGTGATCCACAAGGTCTGCAGTTCGAAACCACCAGCTGTTCCTTGGTAGAAAGACAGGGCTTTCTACTCCTGTAAAGAATTAGTCTTGGAAACCCACAGGGGCAATTCTACCTTATCCTATAGGGTCGCTAGGAGTTGGCGTGAACTTGATGCTGATGAATTTGGAAATTATTTTGCTATGCAGAGAAAAGATGAGGCACCCCTGATTTACAACCTCAGAAACTGGGGAGGGCTCCCCTTCTGTCTGTTGGGTGACTGTGAGTCGCTGTCAAATTTACAGCAGTGGTGTGACTTGGTTTTGATTTTTCACCTATCAGATCCTATACCCTACTTTAATCTCTTCAACAACCATGTGGGGCAAGTAGTATTAGCCACAGTTTACTTACTAGGAAAGTGAATTTGGAAAGAACTTGCTCAGGGTTACATGGCTAAATAAGTGTAGCCAACTTTTTACTTTATTTATCTAGATTTTATTTTGGGTCCGGTAAGATTTGAATTAGCATTAAGTGAGTATATGGACTGTGGGAAAGAGGCAGAAAATATTTTACATGACTCATAGATGAATACAGAAACAAAGGATTTATACTTTGGTCACTGAAAATTGTTGTATACAGAGTATTACATGTACATAAGGAAAGTTTTAGAAAGGGAAAGCTTAAAATAATAATTATTATTATTGTTACTTTTCTTAATCATTTTATTGTGATCTCTTACAGTTCCATCACATCAAGCAGTATTGTACAATTGCTGCCACAGTCAGTTTCAAAACGTTTTCTTTCTTCTTGAACTCCTTGATATCAGATCCCTTTTAGCCCCTCCCTCCCCCACTATGAAAATTTATAGTTATTCACCTACTCTTTTTGCTTGCTTAGGTTTCTGTCTGTTTCTTGTCTATGAGTGTAGTTTCTACAAAGTTGGTTTCATATTAAAAAAAAAATCCACCCACCTCTGCCATTGAGTCAGTCCCGGCTCATAAGACAGGGTAGAGGTGCCCCGTGACTTCCTGAGACTAACTGTCTCAGGGGGGTCGAAAGCCCCGTTTTTCTCTTGTGGAGCAGCTGGTGGTTTGAAGCCTGCAGATCAAAGTCCTTTGTGTAATTTTGTAATTTCAACATGAAGCATTTTCCACCTATCTACATAGTCTATCTAAATATTTAAAGAATACCTCATTGAGTTGATACGCTGTTCTCATTGAAAACTTATGATTCAATTCTTTTGTTATTATAGTTAATGGTACATTCATATTTTTTATAGCATATATGGAATTAGAATGTAGGCTTTATTTGAATTATTTCCTTTCATTAAATACCTATAGCTACTTCTTAAACGCATAGCCCATAGTTTTAGCATAACTCTTAGATTCTTTTTAAAAAGTTTTTATTCTCCTCTAGTCACCTCATTCCTATTAACAGTGTATTTTTTGGTCACCTTTTAAAAATCTTTCTAATTCTTTATTGGGTAGTTCTTTAAAAATTTTTTTCTTTTGTTTTATTAAAAATAATTCCTTAGAACCTTTTATTACAATGTTCACACTGAGTTTTAGCAACACCTCTACTTCCTTTTCCTTTAAATTCCCCTTTGATATTTGAAGAGCCATGCTGGCCTCCAAAAGATTCAGTTGGTTGGAGGCAGACAGCAAAGTACTATCAGAATGCAGACTCTCTGGCTCTCAGGCAGCTTCTCCGTCTAGGGGAATCACTCTCCGCTCCCTTCAGGTCCTCATTTGTGTGGTCGTGTGTGCCGAGTGACGGAGTACGGCTCAGTAGTTCATGGTGACCACTGTTCCAAACATGCAAACATACAAGCCCAGTCTGGGATGCTGGCATGTGTGTGGGCATCAAAGGACATACCCATGTCAACGCTGTGACAAGACATTTTCTTGACCCTTCACCAACCTAATCTTTATCAGAGATTGAATCCAGCCAAAAGATGCGGACCCCATAGACTCCATAGGTCATGGGCTAGAGGAGCTCATCTTTCTTGCTGAATTCTCCATAGCCCGAGGGTAACTTGACTACTTACATTATATGTGGCTCCTGCCTGGCTTACAGTGTAACAACTCACAGAGTCCCCTCTTCGAGAGGGACCCAGCTAGAGAGACGTGGGCAGAGGGAGACTTAAGGGCTCAGAAAGAGACTGAGAGACCGAGACACAGAGAGAGAGATTCGGGCGAGGGTCCCAGTCAGAGGAAGATTAAGACTGGGAGAGAGAGACGTGGGGAAAGAAACATGAGGGAAGAGAGACAGAGACAGGGAGAGAGTCAGAGGCAGAGATGGAGAGACACAAAAGCTGAGGGAGAGATTGAAATAGTGATTAAAAAATAATAGTAACAGATGTACGAAAGTCTTGACACAATGGATGGATGTATGGATTGTGATAAGAGTTGTACGAGCCCCGAATAAAATGATTTAAAAAATTAGAGCAATTAAAAGGCTTGCTTACAGAAAAAAAAAAAGTTCCTAACTTACTGACTACCTATTATTTACCAGGTTCCTTGTCTTAAGTTTCTCATGTACCTCACTTAAGCCGCGTGACCTAGTCTTATTTTCTTTATGCTACGGATGTGGGGAAACGAAAGTTTAGAGACTTGCCCAAAGGAACATGTTTCGGAGCCAGAATTTGAGATGGCTGTAAAATGTATCCCAATGCATTCTTGTGAAATCAAGGGCCAGATACTGGACACATCACATTAAGAGCGTGAATACCGGCATATGCAGCACCCGTGTTTGTTTCAGCGGTGGGTGTGCGGCACGACTCCGTTCTCCTAATGTCTCTCTCTCCGGAAGTCAGTGTGTCCATCACCCACCCGCGGATCCGAGACCTTGGACGCCTGGTTTGGGCCAGGCCTGCCCGAGGCGGGGGTTCCCACGCACCGCCACTCTGCTCCCCGCGGATTTCGCCTCGCCCTGGTGAGTGCCACCGCCCGCCCTCGGGATGCCCCCCTCCTCACTTCCTGTGCCTTGCTTCTGTTTTCTCAGATCTCGATACGGACGACGATTTAAACAGCGACGATTTCGAATACGAAGACGAAGCCAAACTCGTCATATTCCCCGACCACTATGAAATAGCACTGCCCAATATTGAGGAGTTGCCGGCCCTGGTCAGTGAGTGTGCGCGGCGCTAGCCAGACGCGCGTGACGGTGGCAGGTGTGCGTGCGTGTGCGGTGCTCGGGTGGCGGCCGCGTGAGACCGAGGACGAGAGGGCACGCCCACGTGCCACGTGCCTGTCACCTCTTCCCGAGGAAGAGGGTCCGGCTGTTCCTGCCGCCCTGCTGGGACGCGTGGCCTTGCTTCGCGCTGCCCCCAATCACGCAGATTTTCACGCGCATGCGCGGGCTGCAAAGGGGCTGTGTCCCGACCCAGGGGGACCGCTGCGCTCTCATCGTCTACACGGTGGCCTTTCGGGTACAGATTTCCTTTGGGAACCTGAAAGAGTGCTCCTGCCGAAACAGCAGCAACATCAGGAAAGGAGGAAATCTGACACATGACTGTGCTGCCGGTGGCGTTACATGTTGCTAAGCGGTCCGTTTGTCTCCTGCCCAGAGTCTCTTCCTTTCTCATCCATTTGTATGGAGGGACCTTAACCTTCTGAGTAGTTTGAAGTTGCCAAGAAGCCAACTTCTGCTCCTGGCGGATTCTCACCCCTGACAGCGTGGAAGAGTGCTCACCCCTGATCAGGGAGACCTGGGCTGGGTTTCTGGCCAAGGCACCCTGGGCTCTGCCCCCGCCATCCCTCCCTGGAGGTTGTGTGTTGCTGTGATGTCCAACAGGCTTCCGCAGAGCTTCCAGGACCAAGATGGAACCGGAAGGAAGACCTGACCGGCTACTTCCCGCAAAACCAGCCAATGAAAACTCAAGGGAGTAGCCTGGTCAGATCTGCCACCCATCACAGGATGATGTAGGAGTGGGCAGCACTTATGCACGGTGTTCTGAGTCAGGGGCTGATTCAGTGGCCACTAGCAACACTCCGGGGGCCCTGACTCTTTCCCAGCACTCCCCATTTCCCATATGACCTCCCCCCTCCATCCTTTCCTCCTTGCCTTTCTCCACTCTCCAACTTCTCAGAGCCTGGCTGCAGCTGGCAGTGGAGCCGGGGCAGTTGAATTTAGAGATCCCAGTTCATTTGTTTCTCTTCAAACTCTGCTAGCTTTTCACCCAGCTGTGTAGGTAGGTGCCAGAGTCTTCTGGACGCGGTGTGGCAGTGAATCTGTGGACCCCGGCTCGCTCGCCCTGCCAAGTGAGCATGTTTGTACCTGGGGTTCCCACGCTATTAGGGACTAGGTTACCACTCTTCTAGATTTTTTTTTGCTTCTGAATGGCTTCACAACTAAATATAAGACCCTAAAAACAAAAAACCAAACCAAACAAAAAATAGATCCTCTGTTACAGCTCTTTCTTGTAATCATTATGTTCAACACGTCTCTTTCTGTTCTAAGTGCCCCGTGCTGAGTGAAGCATGCAGAGTTCGATGAGCTCTGCTTTCCCCAGCTCTTGGGTTAAATTACGTGGAGGTTACAAGAAATAGAATCTATTAGTGGGCAAAATGGTCTTTCCTCGTTCCATGACCAGAAATCATATACTCAAGCACATAGCTCCACTATAGCAAGTTCTTACTGCCCTTGTTTAATATGACTCTTTTTCCTGCTGGAAGAAGCAAAGCAACATATAATAAGTGTGATAGGAAATGAGTTGTTTCTCATTCACACATTGAGAAAAAACTGTGTGGAAAAGCTCACGAAAAACCTTTCGACACAATTATCTGTCCTGACCCGCAGGAATGTCAACCCTGGAGGAGGGAGTGGGAATTGAGGGGAACAAGAGACACGAGAAATGGAGATAAGACAGTATTCTGATCAAGTCTCGTTTATTGAGTGAAAGGTTGCAGCCTATATAGGCCAGGGGAAGGGAAACACCCGTCGCACATGTAAATTAGGCCACTTTGGTAATAGACCAATCAAGGAGTCCGGGGGAGCGCGCCCTCAGTAACGGTTTACAGTCTTCAACCAGGTACGCGAAGTCACGTCATTTTATGCAAATCAGGTGCAGGCACTAGATATGTAAATAGGGTGAAGACAATCTCCTACCCAATCAAGGGGAAGCAGGATATAGGTGCTTTATCTAAAAAACGTCACACCAAGTATGGAAACCCCCTTATCTGTTTCTAGGCAGACTTGAAGGCTAAACTCAGCCCATCCCAAGGACAGGCTATTCAGAGGGGAGATAACATAATCACAAAACTATGTCACGTAGGCGGGAATGGAAAAGTACTGCAAGCTCTGACAAAATATAGTGAAGATTGAGCCGAATGGCCCCGGACAATTATCCCTCTATTCAGAGTATAATTTGAAGTATGACTATTCCTGTTTGAAGAGGAGATGTCATAGGAAACTGTATTCCATAACTTTGCATACAGTAGCATGAAGTCTGAAATTGATGTCTTACTGCTGTTAATACAGAGTGTTGTGAAATGAAGAGAATATTCCAGGACAGACAAACCCCTCAGGAAAAGGAGAGGGAGTAGTGATCCCATGAGGTTAGGGGGAAGGTAGGGGAGAAGGGGGAGAAACGGGGAACCCTCTACAATGATTGATGTATAACCCACCCCCCAGGGGACGAACAACAGAAATGTGGGTGAAGGGAGACAAGATATGAAAATAATAATAATTTATCAGGGATTCAGGAGGGTAGAAGGGTGGCTGAGAGAGGGAAAAATGAGCTAATATCAAGGGCTCAAGCAGAAAGAAAATGATGGTAACATATGTACAAATGAGTTTGATACAATTGATGTATGGATTGTGATAAGAGCTGTAAGAGCCCCCAATAAAATGATTTATTAATAAAAAATTAAGAGAATGTTTTTAAAAAAAATAATTTTATTGGGGGCTCATACAACTCTTGTCACAATCCATATGTCCATCCATTGTGTCCAGCACATTTGTACATTTGTTGCCATCATTTTCAAAACATTTTCTTTCTACTTGAGCCCTTGGTATCAGCTTCTCATATTTTCCCCTCTCTCCCTCATGAACCCTTGATTATTTATAAATTATTATTTTTCCATGTCTCCCTTCACCCACTTTTCTGTTGTCTGTCCCCCTGGGAGGGGCTTATATGTTGATCATTGTGATCGGTTTCCCTCCCCCCCCCATCTTCCCCTTCCTCTTCCCTTCCTGGTATGGCTACTCTTAATATTGGTCCTGAGGGGTTTATCTGTCCTGGATTCCCTGTGTTTCCAGTTCTTATCTGTACCCATGTACATGCTCTGGTCTAGCCAGATTTGTAAGGTAGAATTGGGATCATGAAAGTGGGGGGTGGAGGGGGACGGACATTAAAGAACTAGAGAAAAATTGTATGTTTCCTCGGTGCTAAACTATACTCTGACTAGCTCGTCTCCTCCCAGCGACCCTTCTGTAAGGGGATGTCCAACTGCCTATAGATGGGCTTTGGGTCTCTACTTTGCATTTCCCCTCATTAACAATGATATGATTTTTTGTTCTGGGTCTTTGATGCCTGATACCTGATCCCATCGACACCTCATGATCACACAGGCTGATGTGCTTCTTCCATGTGGGCTTTGTTGCTTCTTAGCTAGATGGCTGCTTGTTTATCTTCAAGCCTTCAAGCCCTTAAGACCCCAGATGCTACATCTTTTGATAGCTGGGCACCATCAGCTTTCTCCACCACATTTGCTTATGCACCTGCTTTGTTTTCAGTGATCGTGTAGGGAAGGTGAGCATCATGGAATGCTAGGTTAATAGATCAAAGTGTTCTTGTGTTGAGGGAGTACTTGAGTAGAGGCCCAATGCCCATCTGCTACCTTAATACTAAACCTATAAATATATGTAGGGAGATCCATTTCCCCATCATCATATATAAATATATTTACACATGAACATGCCTGTATTTAGACCTCTATAAATGACCTTTCCTCCTAGTTCTTCCTTCTATTTTCTTTTACTTTCTTTTTATCCCACTCTCATGTTCAGCCTTCATTTGGGTTTCATTGATTCCTCTCAGTTACATTACCCTTGATCAAGCCCTAACAGACTCCTACTCCCTCTTCACCATCGATTTTAGATCACTTGTTGTTCCCTTGTCCCTGGGTTTGTTAACACCCACTTCCTTTCCCCAGCCTCCCACTCTTCCATGTCGCCCCCCAACCATCAGTCCTATTGTTTTCTCCTCCAGATTGTTTATCCTGCCTATCTCATCTAGATAGACATGCAGAGATAATAATATGTGCAAAAAACAAGAAAGAGGAAAACAAAGCAACAAAAGAAAACAAGAAAAATTAAAAAAACTGACAAAAAGAAAAGAAGGGCTCAAGTGGAAAGTGGGTGTTGTAAGAACGATGAAGTCAACATATGTACTAATGTGCTGGACACAAATGACGTATCTACAGACTATGATGAGTTGTAGGAGCCCCTAATAAAATGATTATTTAATTAAAAAAAAAGAAAAAAGCCTATAAATAGTTTCAAAGTCTGTCGACCTTTAGGAGTGTTTTGCCTTTGAGTCTGATGGGGTGCCATGCCCTGGCCCCAAAGTCTATTTTTGGTGTTTCCTGGGACTTCATTGCTCTGCTCCTCTTGCTGTTCTGTTGCATGTCCTTAGTGTTTCACCTTTGTGTGGTGGGGTCAGATCGGGCACAATTCCCACACTGTGTCTCCAGTGTTGTCCCCTGTAGCACTATGGGTCAGTGAGGCATGTCATGTCTTGTGGTGGGGGCGGCCCGCTGGTCCTCTCTGTGCATTGGCTGCTCTGAGCAGGAATATCGTCCTCAGGGCTTGGTGGGCCAGGATGTGCTCCATTCTCTCCCTCCCCCTTCCTTTGCTCCTGTCCTTTTCCCTGAGCTGTAGCTTCAGTGCTGTCCTCTGAAGTGACTTCTTCTGGGAGGGGGGGTGTCTATTTAGTTCCGATTGGGGCCAGCCCCTAAGAGAATGTTTTAAGAATTATTAAGAACCAAGAAAGAATTGTTTGGAAGGTGAACTGGGGAGATAGAAGGAAAGCCTGGATTTATCAGACAGAATTTATCTACATTAAAGATGCTAACCCCTCTATATTCTTTTAATGCTTTAGTTACAATTTTAGTTTTGATAATAATAATTTTTAAAATCCCCCAAACTTTTATATAGCAAAATATATTGAGCTCCTAGACCCAACCAGTTGATATTTCTGTAATCTCCTGCTTTTCCTAGCCACGGATCACTTCAGTTTCAGGTAGTAACTGTACAGATGGCACCAGGATATGAAGCTGCCTATCAGTGATGCGAAGTTCACAGATGCCTAGGCTTTTGGGCTCCGCACATATCTTAGAGCCTGAAATTCAGCACTCTCATTTTGGAAATCAGGAACCTGAGCAGTGGTGTGTTCATGGCTCTCTGCTTTGTGGTGTTTGCTGATTTCCATGGTGTAAAACTCCCATTATGACCAGTCTCCAGCTGCCACTGTAACATCATTGCCTGTGGTGTTGGGAAGACGTGTGCCATCATGCAGCATTCTATTAGCATTTCCACAATTCAGATAACAGAAAAGTAAATCGTCCTGTGTTTGGTGCTCCTTTTCTACCTCCTAGTTCATGGTGTAGTGTCTGGGTCTGGAAAGCTGGCATGTGGCCACCCTAGGCATGACACTTAGTCTCTGTTAGTCCAAGCAACAGAAGAAGGGAAAGTCAGCAATGGGAGGCAGAAATGGAATGCGTGGCTATTGCCACCATGAACAACAGCTTTCTTTGCCACGAGACCCGAGGAACCGGATGGTGCCTGGTTGCCCTTAATGAGCTTTTTAATGGAAGATTCTGTAGGGGGAAATCACAGAACAGGGGTTTCAAATTCTCATGTACTCCAGACTTTCTGGAGCCGTGGAGGTTAGATGAGCCTCTGAGATGTTTGTCCTGAGATCATCTTTAAATCTTAAACCCAAAATATCCCCTGGAAGTCTTCCTACAACCAAACAATAGTTTAGTTTAACTGGCACAAGATGCCTGGAACATTCTATTATTTTAAAGGCCTTTCTCCAGGGAACCAAACTGACGAATAGTAACTAGAAAGGTTCGATGGGAAACTTAGGGGGCCGTGAGGTCATGTTAATGAGAGAGAATCGACGTATTAAAGGAGGATGAGCAGGTAATCAGTGCCACTGAGATGTATATGCAGAAAAGGTTAAATTAGTGTATGTTTTACTTGTGTATTCTCAATAAAGGTAAATACCCCCAAGCACACCTAATAGTAGTACGATGTAGTAAAACAGGTAGAAAGTGATGGTTTTGGAGGTGTTTTTCTTTGATTTCACTTTTATATAATTTAATTTTTTATAATGGCTGTGCTTAACAGCCATCACACAAAATTTATTAAAATCTAATCGATGCTCTGGTGAACTGGTTGGAGCTGGCCCAGGCACATCATGGAGCTTGAGGCTTCCAGAGACCTGGGCTAGAGCTAAGATTGCTTCTGAGGTTCTTCACCCCATTCCAAGTACCAAATCCAGGGAAGGGTAATTGACGGTGTGATTATAGGATGATTGATCACGGCTTTCAATCATGACTCACATAAGTGATTTTAGGAGATTTTCAGAGAACACTAGATCAGGGCTTTACAGTGCCCCCGAAGTACAGGAGCACTGTGTCGGGTGCCACCAGGAAGGAGGAGCAAAGAAAAGAGAGCACCCAGTATCTGAATCTTGATCAAAAGTACGGTGCCTTGTAAGCCAGAGCACGAAATAGGCCTACCAGAGGTGGAGACCGTGTGGAGGTGGCTGAGGATACAATCAGGTCATCAGTGAAATGGACAGGAGATCGGATCAGGCCAGCCTAAAAACACCAGGATGCTGTACCCAGAAGTGCAGACGGCTGCATGGCTCAAATCCATAATATCTGGTATGGGCTTTTGGTGAACTCAATCCTTTTTCTAGGAGCACTGCTGGAAGTGGGTGGGAAATATATTTCACATAATTCAAAAGAAAGGCTAATTTTTACACCAGCCCTTGTGAGAGAAAAATGAGAATATCTTCTAACAGGTTTATCTATAGTTATAAATGCCAGATCCATAATAGATCGAGCATACTCCTTCTGATGGCAGGATGTACTCTTTTTCCTGCCTCGCCCAATGTGATCAGTTAGTGGTGTTCAGTATAGCCACGGGGAGCTTTTAGTCAGGGAACGATAGGATCTGATTTTCAAAGCCTTGGTCTTCATCCGCAAGGGCTTCCAGACCTCGTCACTTTCAGCAAGCAAGGTTGTGTCACCTGCATATTGCAGGTTGTAAAGAAGACCCAAGTCCTCACACCTGGACCAATGGGTAACATGCTTAGTGGAGAAATGATTGAGCTTGTCAAGGATTTTTCTTTAGGTGGATCCACAATCAATGCTCGGGGAAGCAGCAGTCGAGATCAAAAGACGTGCTGCTTAGATAAATCTGCTGCACAAGACCCCTTCAGAATATTGAAAAGAAAGAGTGTTATTTT
The DNA here is from genome assembly GCF_000313985.2 of Echinops telfairi. Taxonomy (NCBI): domain Eukaryota; kingdom Metazoa; phylum Chordata; class Mammalia; order Afrosoricida; family Tenrecidae; genus Echinops; species Echinops telfairi. The sequence continues at coordinate 4,081,867 of NW_022108124.1, read as the reverse complement.
GAGGACTAGCGTGTGCCTGACCCAAGCCATGGTATTTTCCATTACCTCATATGCATGTGAAATTTGGACGTTGAATAAGGAAGATCAAAGAGGAATAGGTGCATTTAAATTTTAAGGGCAAAGACTATTGAAAGTACCAATGACTGCTAAAGGAACAAGCCCATTTCTTTTGGAAGAAGTACAATCAGTCTCCTTAGAGGCAAGGATAGCGAGACTTTGTTTTACACACTTTGGACATCTTGTCCGGAGAGGCCAGTCCCTGAAGAAGGTTATCATGCTCGCTAAAGTGGGAACTCATTGCCATTGAGTCAGTGCTGACTGAGAGCGACTCCCCTGTCGATTTCCGAGACTACATGTTTACGGGACTAGAAAGTCCATTCTTTCTCCCGTGGAGCTACTGGTGGTTTTGAATTGCTGCCTGTGCAGACTGCAGCCCAGCACGTGATCACTGCCTCTCCAGGGTTCCTTGGTAAAGGGGAGGGACGGTGAAAAAGAGGAAGGCCCTCAACGTGCTGGATTGACACAGGGGCTTCATCAGTGGGGTTAGGCTTAGGGATGATGATGCAGGACTGTGCAGCCTTTCGTTCGGTTGTGCATAGGGTCACTATGAGTTGGGACAACAACAACAACAATTTTCAAAGCAGTCCCTCTGCCTGCTGTGCAGGGAAAAGACAGATGGGAAAACAGAACTGGAAGGAGGCTGTGGTGTACCCATCCCAGAGAGCCATGATGGAGGTGGGGATTAGGGTGCTGTTGACGTGGAGTTTATGGCAAATGCATTTTGGGTGTAGAACTGATAGCATTTGCTAACGGACTGGATGGACTTGGGATGGTGGGGGAGAGAGCTGCTTTCATTGCCTCTCCCAGAGTTCTAGTGTCACCCCTCAGTGCTACCCAGGGGAATACATTCTGTGTGAAGTTCAGCTAATTGTGCAGTATATTAGTGACCTAGAATATAAGTTTGTAAGAACGATTCGGTGGTTTCTATGATGTTCACAGAGTTAGGCATACATCACAAAAATACATGGGGGATTTATTTTATTATTCCATAACTTATACTCCATCATCACTGTCCTCCAACTCCCACCCCATCTGCCCCCAGGCAACCACTTATATGTTTTTTGGGTCTCTGTGCTAATCTGGGTACTTTAGAGAAACAAATCCACAGAAACTCATGTATAAGAGAGAGTTTTATATAAAGGTTAACTGTGCATCAAGAAAACATCCTAACCCAGTGCTGCCCAAGCCCACAGGTCTAACATTAACCCATATGTCCAACACCAATCCACAAAGTCCTCCATCTCACAAAACACATACAATGATGCCGAGTGCAGGAGGAAAGCAGAGAGAATGAATGTGTAAGCATCTCAGCACTGGCAGGGGTCTCCACACGGCTGCTCCAGCACCCAGGGCTGCATCAGGGCAGGTCCATGTGGCTTCTCCTCAGGGACGTCCTGCAGGAAGTGAGCCCTGCCAGCTGAAGCAGGGAACTGGCCAAGGCAGCTGCACCCTGGTCCAACCATCAGAAAGCAAGAGACCCGAGAACTAGAAAGGCGAGGGTCATCAAGCCATTTATCCCTCCATCCTTCAACTAGCCCCACATGTATTTATCGGCCAGGTTGGCAAAATAACCTAACTAACTCCGTCTCTATGGATTTGTTTATTCAGGACATTTCATATAAATAAAATAAATATGACACGTACTTCTTTGTGACTGTGACAGGCCTTGCTGGCTAAACATAGTGTTTTTAAGAGTCATTCAATAGTTCATGCATTTTTTATGGCTGTATAATATTCCAGTAAGTGGTCATTTAATTTTTCCATGTGTCAGTTAATGGGCATTTGGGTTGTTTCACTCCATAATAATTCAGTGTGCACTGAATAGTCTTGTGCATGTTTTTACATAGACGTACGTTTTCATTTCTTTTGGACAGATACCTAGGAGTAGAATTGCTGGTGACTGGTGACTCTGGTGACCCCCTGGTGACTCTGTTTATCTGATGGAGGAACTGTCAGAATGTTTTTCAAAGTGGATACAGCCACCAGACTCTACGTTTTTATGAACAGTTAGAAAAAAGCTTTATCATTAAGCAAAGAGCAAATGTAATATCAGGCATACTGCCAGCGTCAATTTGGGCCTGGGAGATGGCAGAGAGACTGCCTTCCCCCTTCTCCTGTGGTCACTTGCTGCCAAGCTGAACATCACAGATTTGTGTATGATGTAGGCTGATCTGGCACCAAGGACACCTACGCGTGTCCTCGTCCAGGGTCACATTGGCATCAGATTAAGAAATGGAGAGCCATGATGCTAACTCCACTTAAAGTGCCCTTGACCACATGCCATCGTGTGATGAGTTGAAGGCATTGGATATCTGGGTGCACATTTGTTAGGCAGAAACCACACTGCTCGGGTAAATTCTAGGCATTCTTATTTCACCCCTATAAATTGGTCTCCTCCTGCTCTGCCCTCCTCCCCCCACCCTCCGCCAGCTTGCTTAGAAGTAGGTATTGATGAATATGACCCCTGGGTGTTAGTTTACAAGCTGGTGGTCAGATTGGTTCCTCGCTGTCTGAGGTCATCAATACTACAAACTAGGCTGAGGCCCAAACCTAGCTCAGCCCAGGGGGAAGGTGCACCTGCCCCAAAGCCAGGTCCCCACCCTCGTGGTAATTGGACTGTTGGATTTTCCTTGAATTCGGCGGTATTTATTCATAGACTTTCAAATTCACTCTGTAGAAACTGTTGTCCTCTCAGACTGCATTTGTATGTTGTGTCTGCATTTGTCTTGTAGGTAACAATTGCCTGTGATGCGGTGCTCAGCTCCAAATCTCCTTACCGAAAGCAAGATCCAGACACATGGGAGAATGAATTGCCAGTGTCCAAATACGCCAACAACCTCACCCAGCTGGACAATGGAGTCAGGATTCCTCCAAGGTGAGAGTCAGATAGAGCCATGAAACTTTCTCCTAAACCAGCCACAGGAATAATCGTTTCTCTACCTTTTTTTTTAGCTCTGTCATTGCTCATACTTTTGTAGTAGATGCTGTCTAGGCCCAGCTCGTCCCCTCTGAGCTGGTCTCTAAGCTGACTTCCAGTTGCAAGCACCTGCAATTCCCTGCCTGATGGCTTTGCAGGCCACTGAGCTATGCCCACTGCCCCATCCCAGAACAACCATGAACCAGTGGCTGTTAGAGTGGGTGCATAGATACCCCAGCCTCACTGCCCCTCAGGTGGGCTAACAATCTTCTGAGGGTCCCCGGCCGCATGGAGCTCAACTTGCCTGTAGTGAGTGGGCTGCTGCTCATTTATGTGGTCTGTCCTGGCTCCTTTCTTGGCCCTGCCTCCCTTCCCCACGCCCCTGGTGCTTCCTGGGGCCACCTCCCCAACAAACCATTCTCATTCAGACCCTGTGTCCGAGTCTAGGGGAACCCAGTTTACAAACTTTTGGCGAATAGGTTTTAACCAATTCCTATTGGCATGCTCTTCGTTAGCGGTGCCTGCTCTCAGATGCTGGTGTGGTTCTCGGGCAGGTCTGAGAGGGAGGGCATAGAGCTATCCGATCAAGGAGGCTCTGCTCTGGGATGGGAGAGAGTTAGGTTTTGAAGGGAGCTCGCCACCAGACTCTTTGTTTTTTTCACTGTGATGCCCAGCTTGAGAAAGTCTGTTTTTTTAAAACAATTTGAATTTGAGTTGTTAATTTTCTAATCATGCCTTGCATCCTGGCTCCGGAACTGCTCTTCAATGATTTCCCAGTGGTTGGAAGTGTGCCAGGTGTGACCTGCGGGAAAACCTGTGGTTGAATCTGACAGACGGCTCCGTCCTGTGTGGGAAATGGTTCTTCGACAGCTCCGGGGGCAACGGGCATGCACTGGAGCATTACAGAGACATGGGCTACCCACTGGCTGTGAAGCTGGGAACCATCACTCCCGATGGGGCAGGTCAGTGTGCCTTCAACCCACTGGGGGTGGGAGAGGGTGGGCTTTGAAGCCTGACTCTTTGTCCTATTGGCTGTGTGAGCTGTAAGCTCGGATGCCTCGCCTTGAGGATGATCACGGTACCTCACTCATAATGTGCAGCAAACTTTTAGCCTGGTTCACCCGGAAGAGTCTCCAGAAAGACTGCTCTTGTTTTCCTTATTGTTCTTACTGTAGCAAACGCAGACTTGGAGGAAAGTGCAGGAACAGGGCTTCTGGGAAGGTGTCCAACCAGCTCCCCCATTAGGGCAGTGGGAGGAACCCTAGAATTGGAGGAGCTAACCTCACTTTAGAAAACACTGGTTGGTTCTGGGCAAGATGAGGTATAAAGGATACTGTGTTCAGAGTCCCTGAAATTCTTTGTTAGGGGTGGTGTTTATGTGCAGGAAGGATTAGAATGGTTTCCTATGTGTCAGCTTCAGAATCAGGTCTGTTTTTTTAATTTGTATGTTTTCTTTGCCTCTCAAAATGTGCTCCGCAATATCAACGTCCAGCTAGTTCTGTACTGTTTTGGGAGGGGAAAGGGGCCTCATATCAGGGTCTCTATCAAGAAATGTGAGCACGAGACGGGCCACAGGCTGTTCTGGTTATAAGAACACCTTCTCCTGACGTCATTGAAGACATTCACTAAGCCGTCCTCTGGACCAACACACAGGCCATCTTCCCCATTCTACCTGGCTTTAGTTTATGTTTCCTCTGTGCCTTACGCTAAGCTGATGTTTGTAGGAGATATATGAACACATCTGTCTTCTTCCCTTTCTTCTTCTCCTCTGTTTCTGTGGCTGAATTAGCCAGCCTCAGGGTGAACTGACCAAATATTTCCATGGTCAACAATGTTCTTATCACCAACCATTGCTTTTCCTTCAAACTGGTCTAGTCTCAGTTTTGTAGTTGGGGCCTGATGCAGTCATGTGAGGATTCGTTGTTCGCACATTTTGGAGAATTTTCTTGCATCAGGATTGAGTGGACAGATTCCAGTCCTGAGAGAAAAGTAGCTGCAAGAGGTGCAGATGCTGGAACCAAGCATGTTCTCCCAAAGGAAGCAAATCCCCATGTAAGCCAGGTCTGAGCCGAAGTCTCCCTTATATGAAGACAAAGTTCGGGATGCGCGGTTCGATGGAGAGTTACAACACGGCATTTATACATCATGGTATTCAATGCTGCTGTGGGCCTTTTGTACCAGGCCTTCTCCTTTCGTTTGAGGAGGCTCCAGAGAGAAAGGTTTGTAATGTGGACATTCTGTGAGATAAAATCGCTAGGGAAGAAGAACCCCGAATCTAATAATTTCTATGCTGTCTTACATGGTGTCTTTATAGGAATAGTAATTAGCAATTCTGTTCTCAATACCACCTGTCCAATGCTATAACTTTATGTTCATGATTTAATTTTCTTGTATTTTCTGTAATTCTGAAGGTAGGGATGACATCTTACTCATCTTTGAACGCTATGTAAAACTTTACACATAATATGCAGATACTTTTGTTGAATTAGCCAGCTGCAATAAAGGTGTTTAAATCATTAGATTAGATTTTTTAACACATGCTACAGATAGAGGCCCAGGTTAGTTTTATTCTCTGTGCATGTTTAATTTTCCAGGGCCCTGGTGGTATAGTGGGTTAAGCATAGGACTGCTAGCTGTAAGGTTGACGGTTCAAACCCACCAGCTGCTATGTGGGAGAAGGATGAGGCTATCTGCTCCCATGAAGGTTTACCATCTTGCTGAATGGGGTCGCTATGAATTCGAATTGAGTCTATGACAGTGGGTTTACCTTTGTTGTTCTTTATTCCCCTAGTGGGAAATTTATTTTCAAACTGCTGTCTAGAATAAAGCTTAAAAAACTTAGCAGCATATTTGCAAATGTGCTCGACACAATGGCTGTGTGGATCGTTAGAAGAGCTGGAAGAGCCCCCAGTAAAATGGTTAAAAAAAATTTTTTTTTGAAAGTGAGGAAGAGAAGCTTCCATTATACAAGAACCAGATCTTCATTTTAACGTATTTAGAAAATAAGATATAGAAGTAAAAATTTTAAAACAGTATAACACTACCCTTCAGACAAATCACTGCTAGCAATTTAAGCATTTTCATTTGTCTTTTTCTTTTTTAAAAGTTCAGTCAGTTCTTAAGCGTACACAAACACATGATGCATTTTAATAAAAATTGCATGATACTTTGCATAATGTTTTAATCCTTGTATTTCTCGATTTAACATTAAATCACTTTTTTTATGTCATTAAATATTCCTCAGTATCCCATAATAGTTCCATAGCATGCAAATTTTTGCAGTGTGATCATTTCTTTCTCTAGGACAGCGGTTCTCAACCTGTGGGTTGTGACACCTTTGGGGGTCGAACGACTCTTTCACAGGGGTCCCCTAAGACCAGTGGAAAACATTTCTGATGGTCTTAGGAACTGAGACACCGCTCCTCTATCTGTCTCCAGGCGGGTCCGCCCACATGCAGATACGCTCACAGATGAGTACCTGGCTTGAAGACTGTTACCCGTGCTACACACTGCTTCAAGACAAAATTTCATTTAATTGCCATTAGAAATAAATATTTCACAATATAGAATTACATATTGTTTTTGTGATTAATCACTATGCTTTCATTATGTTCAATTTATAACAGTGAAAATACATCCTGCATATCGGATATTTACATGACGATTCAAAACAGTAGCAAAATTACAGTGATGAAGTAGCAATGAAGATAATTTTATGGTTGGGAGGTCACCACCACAACACGAGGAACTGTATTAAAGGGTCGCGGCATTAGGAAGGTTGAGAACCACTGCTCTAGGAGATTCCACAATAAAGGTTTGACCCTTCTTAAGGTTCAGTTCCTGAGTTTCTCTTTAAAACAGTTGCAATCCCAACAAAAGAGTGTGTAACAATTTGTTTCAACAGTCCTTAAATACTTTGGGTATTAAAACTAAAACTAAAAGCAAAAACCAAAAAACCCTGCAAATACGATCGGGTGAAAAATTGCTTCCTGTAAACATTTGCTTTACTAGTGAGGCTGCATATTACTTTTAGTCCTTTTAGTTTTTCTTGCTACTTTTTAGGCTGATTGGCTAGTAGATTTTGTATAAGTTTATTTCTTATTGATTTTAAGAGCTCTTTACCTATGAAGAAAACTTTACAAATTGAAATAAATGAATAAATATACACACAACTAAATAGATATAGGTAAGTTCACACACACACACACACACACACATGCACACACACATGCATTGTTTTGGTTAAGAGGGAGAGCTTTTCAAGTTCTTAGTATGTAATTGAGAGTATTTGAGTGATTAGTCCTGTTTAAATTATAGAAAGCATAAAACATTGGATAATAATGATATAGATCATATACCTTGTAATCAAGGTTCTTGAATTCATTGAGATAAAAGAATAGTCACTTTTTGAAAGAAGGCCAGGACTTGATTCTTGCTTGTACAGCCCGTTGGGTTGGTTCTGACTGACGTCAGCCCTGACAGAGTAGAACTGCCCATAGGGGCAGCCTGACACTTCTTCCTCCTGTGTGTTGTGCATGGTTAGTTTTAGTTCAAATGAGCATTTTTAGTTTAGTTATTATATATATTTTAAAATATGGAACGCTTCACGAATTTGCATGTCATCCTTGCGCAGGGGCCATGCTAATCTTCTCTGTATCGTTCCAATTTTAGTATATGTGCCGCCGAAGCAAGCACTAGTTATTTTATATTAACTGAAGGGGTATATTCTGTTAGTTTCATTGAATTTATTCATATATTGCTAGCTGTAACTTATTGTTTATTTAAAAGCCAAATAAATTCATAGAGATATGACACGGTTTCCTTAAATTGCCCCTGAGGGGCTCTATGGGTGGTGAGGGGCTTTGTGGATGCTGCGGCCGGCCCGGGAAGACGGGGTATCGCTCTGTGGAGACTGGGGTGGGTGTCTCTTGGCAGGGTACCAGTGGGCATCTCCCGAGGAGGGTATCGCTGATGAGGGTTTGATTGTCCATGTGTGTGAGGCTGACTCAGGCTAACTGCATTCACAGAAATGGAGTCTCAAAGTCAGGGCACTTGTTAGCGTATAAGGAGAATATAAACTGCCAGTCATCATGATGTTTATGTCGTCTTGATCAGTACATTCCTTCCCTGTGGGAAACTGAATTATATTTAGAAGATTGCTTAGTCAACCTGGAATCCAAGAAGGTAGTGGGCTCGGATCTTGAATGGTTATGTGATCTGATAATCCTGTTTGCCTTTACCCTCATAAGGACATACCTGGAGTGACAAACTCCTACTCATCCTTGAGAATCTCTACTGCTTCCAAGAAGCCTTGGTTCCCGCGGCTAAGCCCGTACAGCAGTGTGAACAGTACAAACGGGCCCCATATCAAGTTCTCATCCGGGTCCCCATGGGGACAGCAACAAACAAACCAAGAAATAGATCACCACACACACAGACAAACTGTGGGAGGGCACATTGGTTTGTCAAAGCAAAAAGGAGTTTCTTGTTGAGGAGAGATGCAGGGAGTGGAGAGTGGACCCTCTCCCCGCTCCCCAATGGACATCAGTTTACCTTAGACAATGGATGCTTCCATGTGCTGGATGATTGTTGGAGTCTTTCATAGATGCTCAAGATAGTTAGGAAACTGCCCATCCCACTGGCCCTGACATCAATCCAGTATTATCTGACACTGGTCTTTCTTTGTTGGTTATCTTCACCCCTGACCTGGTATTGGGCTCTCTTGAGTTTCTCACACACCAGGAGTTTGGATTCGGGTTTTGACTACTTCATTCTGGCTTTGCGCTGCCTTAGGAGCCCTGGTGATGTAGTGTTAACTTCGAGGCCCGTAGTTTGAAACCGCCAGCCATCCCTTGGGAGAAAGATGAGACTTTCTACTCCCATCCAGAGCTACAGTCTTGGAAACTCATAGGGTCAGGTCTACTTGGTCCTAAGGGTTGCTATGGGCTGGCGTTGGCTCGATGGCAGTGACGGTAGCTGTTGGTGTTTTCTTTTTGCCTTGGCTTGTGCCTCCTCTGTGTGCCTCTGCAGCATCGGGTGCTGCTTCCTGAGAACACTTTTCACAGGGCCTGTGGCTGGGTGTTTCATGGTGGTCACCCAGGGCCTGGGCACCACCATATCTCTAGCATCTACCCTTGACCTGTGCACATAGTGGGCGTTCTTTGCTCATTAAATGAATGGAGGAAGACACATCAACAACTTGCTCCCCTGATTCACCCCTCATTTGTCCCCTCTTTTCTGTCTTCTTTATTGCCTTCTTTTCCCTTTTATCTGTTTTCCTTCCCTAACTGCAGTCTAGATTTTGTCTGGCCTAGGATGGATTTAAAAGAATATTACATGCCAATCCTATCCGTTTTTCACTTAGTCTTTAGTTTAATTGCCAGAGCATTCTCTCATTTCTTTACTCTCTATCTGGCACACCAAGAGAACCCTTGGTGAAGAAATGCAGTCTGGGTGGCAAGGTCAGCATTCACCTGGAAAACAACCTGTCCTCCTCCTCTCTCACTGTCTGACTGGAGGTTGACCAGGAGCACGTCTTTTTCTCTCTCTAGAGCTGGGAGAGCAGGCAGCAAAGCCGACTTCCTGGGTTTTCGCTCTCATTTTCAACATTCAGCTCTCAATGAGTGTAGGGACCCAGCTTTTCTCTTTAACAGGACATCTCAGCATTTCTAGGTATTTGGGGCTCAGGAAATATTTGTTGACGGCCGGCGACTGGAAGAATCGGCGGCGAGACAGCGAGTTAGTTCACGTGGATGGACAAGGATGGGTGTTGGCATGCTCTCGTCCTCACAACATATCGTCCTTGGGAATTACTTACAAAATATTATAATACGTTTGAAAGAGTAATAGAAAAACAAAAAAGGAAGATGATGGACAAGCTCCCTGTTTAGAAACAGCAGATGATTCCTAGATGGATATGATTTCTTAGAGCTACTCAGTCTTCGTTTTGGCCTCAGTCTGCAATTCAGCCTGCATATCTGCTCCCTGCCTTAAAAAAAAAAGTTGGAATTATTTTCTATCTTATCACATCCGTGGGTCATTCATGTTCCATACATTTTCTTTTCTTTATTTTTCTTTATTGATCTCTACCTCATGCGCTGCCTGGCGAAATTGTCTTTTAACGCAACACAATGATGGGTTGATTCTAATATGACTGTCTTTACACATGAAGTGCTGCTGGTACCGTTCCTGGGAGAACACCTCTGGTACTTGGCTATGTTTTTAAGGCAACAGGAGCGGGGGCGGAGGGGCTAATATTAATTGGTTATAGTAATTTCTGAGGTAAAATGACTGCTAGGCTAAAGTTGGAGAAGAACGTTTTCCAAGAAAATACGTATCTGGCAGCATCTTAAGTCTCTGAGTTCACTTTAGCCCCTCCCTTGGCTACATGTCATTTATAAATAATTCATGATTACTAAGATTACAGATCATAGTTCATTTTTAGATAGCTGGTGTGTTACTCCCTAAACTGTTTTTGTCTTTAGGGTAAAAAATAACTTGTGGCTGTCATGTCATTGGAGCAGTGAATGACCTTTAAGACATAAGAAACATGAATTGATCATGGTAACAAGAGCCTAATGGGTTGGATTTTCACTTGTTTCCTTGGCCAGTCCTGACATTGCAGTTTTAAGAATTTCATTGTTTTCGAACTGAGCTCTGATCATCAGGGACGTAAACTCTTAAGTCTTCTAAATCCTCTCACTAGTTCATAATCATCAAAGTTAATAGTGCCTGTGGAGTGCCACTTTCACCTTCCAGATGGCATTTGAGTTGAGTGGTATTTCTCTGTCCCTTGTCATGAGTAAGAATGCCATTGACATCGTTGTTTCAGGTTATTTGTTTGGAGGTTGTTTTTTTTCAGTACTTGAATCTTTATTATTCCTTAACAGGGGCACTAGGGATTTTGTTTTCTATTTGGCTTTGCTTTTTTAGAGCTCTTCATTATATTAAAAATATGCTTAATTGAGGACTGTTAGTCAAAGTTAAAATTAGCCTCCAGGGGAAGAAGGGCACAAGAGAGAGCCATCAAATGTTTGATCTATTAATAAATACTGACGGCCGCTGGCGGAAGTGCCTCTGGGACTCTGGGTTTGGGTCAGACACTCACCGTAGCTGCTTTGAGGGCCTTTCCTTGCTTTTTTTGGTATGATTTATCTTTCACTGCCCTAAAGAGGGGTGGGGGTGTCCTCCAAAAGTCTACTTTTTTTTAATATTCTGAAATTATTTGCATAGGTATCTATTTTAATCATTTTATTGGGGGCTCTTATAGCTGGTCTACTTTTCTGGTAATGTGTTCTATTTTACCACTTTGAGAGCAAAGACGCAGTGGTTCTTGAGTCTCTATTCCTGCTTAGAGCCTAGAATGGGACTTCAATAATCCTTTGGCGCTTAGTGATGCAGGCTCTGCCTCAAACCCACCTGTAGCCCTTGGACTGAAACTCCCTAGTGTGAGACGTAGCGCATGACTGCTATACCAAGGTTATAGAACTGGCTGGCGTTCGACTTTGGTTTGGATCTCTTGCTTTGAGAGTGCCCAGTGAATGTGGCCCGGGACTACCATATACTTATTATATTAAGGCTTCTTTGCTTTATTAAGATATGTGTTAATCTAGTAGGCCTGGTTTTGCCACTGTCAATGAATATTACTGAAAGTTTTGCCTTATCACCACCCTCATTATTAGTGTACACTGCCTTTTAAATTTTGTACCATATCTTAATTAATGACACTATCAATAGAATTACCATATGCCCCAGGGGGATGATTGATAATGTTCTCTAACATAAAATTATAACGAAGTCTCCCAGGTGAACCAGAGACATATAGAAACCATAGATATGTGAATGGATTTAGGGCTCAAACTTAATCCTAGCCCAAATTTAAGGGGAGAATTAGTTCTTATGACATGGCCCTGCTTGATACTAGCCCTCATAAAGAGATCACTGAAGAGTCGGGTGTTATAGCAAAGTGTGATTAAGAAACTAACTGGTGCCCAGCTGTCAAAAATAATAGCTTCTGGGGTCTTAAAGGCTTGTCTTCAAACAAGCAGCCACCTACATGAAGTCAAGTAAGTTGACATGGAAGAAGCACACCAGGCTGTGTGATCCAAGGATTGTAAACAATATAAACCAAATCCAAAGGGGGGAATGGTTACCAGCGCTTAAATAGTGAACACCTGGTTTGCAGAAGGCTCTGGCCAACAGTGGAATCCCCAAATCCACTTTCAGGGTCCACACATGGATTAAGCCTCTGGTTAATCCCCACTAACCATAGTCAAGGGATGTAAATAGCCTTGTTATGAGACCAAGAGCATTGTATATTTAGGTTAAAATATAATACCTTATTTGATCTCCCCTTTGACCCATTTAAGAGTTGTTTCCATTTAAAAAAAAAGAAGGGCAAGGAACTACTCTGGGATTAAGTTATTGGTGATTCTCTCTGACATAGACCAGGGATGTGTGAATAGCCTCGCTGTCAGGTAAAGTGCATTGCGAAGTGAATTATGGCAGATGTAGTTAGGTTAAACTTCACACCTTATCATGTGATCTCCCTTTTGATCCATTTTAAAGTTGTTCTAGTTTTTATTATTTTCTGCTTTCTTTTTGATTGAGGCTTTTCTCTATTGTATTTAGTTATTATTAGCTTTTTTTGTTTTTTGGCATATGAAATCTAGGATGAATGAATCTATAACTGGATTAATTTTGGGGGGTATGGCAAGGGAGATTGGGAGGAAATGGGGAGCTAATGACAGTGAACACGAACGAATAAAAACTCCAAAATTGATTGTGGTAATGACTGTACAACTCTTCTTGATATGATTTAGGTAGTAAATTGTATGATGTGTGGATTATGTGCCAATAAATTTTTTTTTTAAAGAAAGCGTTTGATGTAGAGGGAAGGAGGCTGGGCCAGGAGTTAAACTACATGGGTTTTGGACCACTTGTGGGTTTCAAGGCTAATCATTTACACCTGTTACCCTCTTTCCCCTTCTTTCTGAACTTATGGTCGTAGCACTGTGGCTTAGGCCAGGAAGATCAAATGGTAGGCATATTCATTGGTCTAATTTTCAGCTCTTCTAATTTTAAACTATTTGAAACGTAGACACTTTTTGGGGGGGGTGAGGTATGCCCTTCTGAAATGTTGAAAGAAGTGCAATCAGGGTATATTTACTAATAGTCTGTCCTTGGCTAGCATGTTACCCAGTGGGGCCAGGGTTTAAGATTGCTTTGTTCTTGGCTGTATTCTAGGCCTTATGGGTAGTGGATGTGTGACGTCTGCACGTTGAAAATGGAATGATGCAACTAACTACAAGCCTCCGTGTTTCTTTTGTCTCCCCCTAGATGTTTATTCTTTTCAAGAAGAGGAGCCTGTCTTAGATCCTCATTTGGCCAGGCACTTAGCACATTTTGGAATTGACATGCTTCACATGCACGGGGTGAGATTGTCTACTTTGTTTGCTTCTGTTCCAGCCCGATGAGGAGGGAACTTTGGGGTTTAGTTACCATATCATCCCTCTCACAGAGGCCTTCATTTAGCAGGATTGAGGTTTCAATAGGCACAGTTCCTTCTCGAATGAACTAGTCCGTGTTTTCTTTGGACGTCTAGCTGAGGTGTTCACGTGGGAATAAGCGGCACCTCGTCGGGAGCTGTCCATTCGTTTCAGTTGGAGTTTACTCCATATTCTGCCTCCACTGATGGAGAGCTGCCCTGAGTCGCTCTGTGTTTAGCGAAGGGAGAACATTCGGGGAGACGGTGACCTCTAAACTTATCTACGGCCAACATCGTCTTATTAATTTCGGAAAGGGAGGCAGAGTTCCAAAGGGGTGGAAAAAATATCCCTGCACGTTTTGCCAATGGAGACACTTTCCCTCACGTCTGATGGCGTTTTCAAGCGATGCCCTATTTTCCCATCCGAAGAACGGTTTGAAATGCGAGTGTTTTGTTTCAGCTCTGTCCTCCCACCTGGGCAGTCACCCTGTCCTCATAGTCTTAGTCTCCTCTTTCTCATTTATAGTCATTTTTCCCCCATTGATTGTTCGCTCCTCTTCTTCAAATCTTTTTTTTTTTTAAATCATTTTATTAGGGGCTCATACAACTCTTATCACAGCCCATACATACATCAATTGTGTAAAGCACATTTGTACATTCATTGCCCTCATCATTCTCAAAACATTTCCTCTCCACTTAAGCCCCCGGCATTAGGTCCTCATTTCCACATTGCTATTTTCTCCACGTTCCTCCCGAATTGCCTGGCTTTCCCGTTTGCTGCGTTGTGCTGTATTTTCCTTTGAAATGACTCTGCTTGATGCGGGTCATTCTTTTTCCTCCTCTTGCCTACCCACTCGGGCTCTTTTAATTAGGTGGTTGATTTCTCTACTCAGTTTTGGTGGTGGTGGTGGGAGGGGGGAGAGGGTGAGAGGGGCATCTGTTGCCTTTGGAAATAGTTCATGAGACCCGATCAAAGAAAGACCATCACATATCAACTTGCTTTTCTTCCTGCTTTTGCCCCAGACCGAGAACGGGCTCCGGGACAATGACATCAAGCCGAGAGTCAGCGAGTGGGAGGTCATCCAAGAGTCGGGGACAAAGCTGAAGCCCATGTACGGCCCCGGCTATACGGGGCTGAAGAACCTGGGCAACAGCTGCTATCTCGGTTCGGTCATGCAAGCCATCTTCAGCATCCCAGAGTTCCAGAGGGCGTAAGTCCCCCCATCTTCCCGCACTGCATGCTGGGTGCAGCTCTGCCTCTTTAGATATCCTGCAAACAAACCATACTCGCCCTGCAGGGCAGGGGAGCACTGCCCCTGTGGGTTCGGAGACTAACTGTTAACGGGAGTAGAAAGCCTTGTCTCTCTCCCACCGATTGGCTGGTGCTTTTGAACTGCTGACCTTGGGAGTCGCAGCCCAATGGGTAACCACTACGCTACCAGGGTTCTTTAGGTCTCAGCCAGTCAATATAGATTGACAAGAGTATCTTTGCCAACTTCAGGTTGATAAAAAAAAACAAACCCAACAAAACATTTACCAACAATTGTGGTTAAAAAGCATATAACAAGCAAATCATTGGCCATCCCAGTGTTTTTTACGTTTAGTTCCGGGACATTAATTATACTCACCATGCTGTACATCCACTAGGCTTCCAAATTTTTCATCACTTTTTACAGAAATGTTGACCTCCTGAAGCTGTAACTTCCCACGAGCTCTCCCTCTTACCCCCGGGCACCATGAATAAATGCCTTTGCTTCCTCTAGACCAGGGGTGTCAAACTGGTGGCCTGGGGCCACATGCGGCCCCCGAAGTAATTTTTTGTGACCTGCAATTCTCAGATATAGTGAATGATGGGGGGAGTGTGGAGTGGAGATCCAAAGCCCATTAGTAGGACACTGGAGATCCCCTTGCAGAGGGGTCTCGGGGAGGAGATGAGCCAGTCAGGGTGCGATGTAACAATGATGAGAAATACAACCTTCCTCTAGTTCCTAAAGGTTTCCTCCCCGCTCCCACTACCATGACTCGAATTTGATCTTGCAAGTCTGGCTAGACCAGAGGAGGTACACTGGTACAGATAGGAACTGAAAATACAGGGAATCCAGGACGGATGAGCCCTATAGGACCAGTGGTGTGAGTGGCAAAACAGGGAGGGTAAAGGGAGAATGGGTAGGAAAGAGGGAACCGATTACATGGAACTGTGTGTGACCTCCTCCCTGGGGGACAGACAACCGAAAAGTGGAGGAAGGGAGACGTCGGACAGGGCAAGATATGACAAAATACCCATTTATAAACTATCAAGGGCTCATGAGGGAGGGGGGAGCGGGGAGGGAGGGGAAAAATGAGGACCTAATGTCGGGGGTTTAAATGGAGAGAAAATGTTTTGAGAAACGATGTACAAATGCGCTTTACACAATTGATGTGTGTATGGATTGGGATAACAGTTGTATGAGCCCCTAATAAAATGTTTAAAAAAAAAAAAAAGAAAATAGTGCTAAGGAAAAACGAGGCAATACCGTACACACAATTCCCTCATTAACCCTTTAACTACTGAAGATGAGTATACTCGTGGCCCAGGGCCTTTCCTGAGGGCCTGTGGATGTGTATAAACACGCTGACTCAGTTCCAGTGATGTTTGGAAGCGATGTGTCTGCCACTCTCAGTGTCACCTAATGTAAATAGATCCCAAAAGCAAGAAGGTTAAAAAGAGCACTCTGGGTTATGCTGTTATGAATCAGACCTAGCGGCAGCCCTAGTTAACATTTTTAGAGGGAAGACATACGATTGTGTATCACGCTTATCAGCTGTCCACCATTTTGTGTTTTTTATTAGTTATTTTGTTATATTTTCCGGTCACAACATAAGAGGTAAGTGAAAACTAGTAGGAGGAAAGTGCTGGCAAGTTTCGGGTAAAAAAGAATAATTTCAGTTTTATAAATACATCCAATAAAATAAATGTTTAAATAAAAGCAATTTTATAGTTTCTTAATTATCCTTTCCATATTCCTGAATCCTCACTTCAAAATATAAGTTTAACAAAATTGGTAAAGGTGATGTGGCCCACGTGAATCTTGCCTGTCACACCAAATGGCCTGCGTTTTGAGTTTGACACCCCTGCTCCAGACATTTCATGTATGTTTGTCCTTTTGCATCTCTTTTATTTTGGTGAGGCTCATCCATGGTGTAGCGTGTAACAGGACTTCAGTTGTCTTAGTGGCTGAGTCGTATTCCCGTATAGCTGTGTACTGCGCTTTGTTTTTTCATTCTTCTGCTCATGGCCACTGGGGTTGTTCCCATCTTCCGGCTACCATTACGAGGGCCACAGTGGACATTGCCACACAGGTATCTGTTTGTGTCCCTGCTTTCAAGTCTTATGGGTCTATGTGGTATGGCTTGTTCCACTCCAGCGGATTTGGACCCACTGTGACAGGGATCAGATGAAATAAAGGAAGCTTCGTAAATGGAGAAAGCACCCTGTAGGGTTTTGTGGTGTTAATAATGGCTTCCATCTTTAGATCATCCCTATGTGCCAAGAATATATTAATCATTCATTCTCAAGGCAAACCCACTCAGTGGGTCTTATTCCTTCATATAGGAACCAGGAGAGATCCAGTGATTTGAGCGAGGTTAAATGGACTGATCTTGGCCATTATGGATCAGAAAATCATACGCTTTCCGGTGCCAGGAGTGGCAGAATCCAGAGGAATGGCATTCCATTCGTTGTCTAGAGCAGCAGTTCTCAACCTGTGGGTCAAGACCCCTTTGGGGGTCAAACAATCCTTTCACAGGGGTTGCCTGATTCATAACAGTAGCAAAATTACAGTTATGAAGTAGCAACGACAATCATTTTATGGTTTGGGGTCACCACAGCATGAGGCACTGTATGAAAGGATCACGGTTTTGGGAAGTTGAGAACCACTGGTCTCAAAGGACCTGTCAGGATCTATCTGGAAGTACGATGGTGATGGGAACCAAAGAGGAAGGAAGAGTACTGGGAAAATATGGTCTGGGTAAGAGCACTGAAGTGGCGGGAGATTGCATGATAGAACTTTGCAAAACAAACAATTTGTTCATCACAAATACCGCCTTTCAACACCACCAATGGCCACAGTACACATGGCCTTCTCCAGACGGGATGTACAGAAATCAAATGGACCCCACTTGTAGGAGGAGAAGCTGGAGAAACCAGACCAGCACTTGCTCCCATGTAAGTTCCAATTGAAGCTGAATAAAATTAAAACAGCCCACTAGAGCCCGCTCTTACCTTGAGGGGATCCCACCAGAATGTCTCGAACAGACATGCTGCATGGAGCACGAATGACAGGAGACCCGACGAGCTGTGGGGGACAGCAAGGACATCATCCATGGGAAATTGGAAGCAAAGATAATGGGATTTTCTCACAAGCTTTTCCCAACCCATATATATGACAATATTATATAAAATCCTAACCTTATTGAAACAAAACTAAGATGAGAGATATGAATCTTAAATGCAAAAGACCAAAATTATATATATATATATATATACATATATATGAAGGAAAAATTCAGAAAGCTAATTCTTCATCCAACTTTGGAATGTAAAAATAATTTATCGAAATTGAAGACTGTAAAGCACTAAAAATATTAACAAAAGAGTGCATGTTTCTTCAATTCTAATTTACAGAAATAATAATTATACAATACCAACTTAAGGATATTCCTGAAACAGTTTTTTAAATTATAGAGTATGAGTTATATAAAATGAACCTACATTGTTCCCCAATTAAATGATAATAATGCAAGTATAAGACATAGGGAACTTATAATAGAAATAATATGTTCCGTTCCTTTAAATTTGACTTTAATTTAAATGAAAGAGTTTCAAATTTTCTTTTCCTTCTGCTTAAAAACTCTTTGCCCCACTCCCTGCACATCTGCCAGGTGTTTCGTGTGTCTCTTCCTCAGAGGGCTCCCTGACTCCTTCGTTCTCTTTTCCTCCGTGAGATTTGTCAGATTTACAGCAATTTAATTCTTCTTCTGATTCTTTATATTTATTTCCCCAAGTGGGCTGTGAGTTTCATGTGGATAGGTACCTTGTCCATTCTGTTCATGGCTAAATCCCCACACCCAATACACTGCTCGGCAGGGCAGAACCCACCCTTGACCTACTGAACGGAAAAATGAAAAATAGAGGTGTGAAACTGACCACACATGGTCAGAAACAGAAGACAGCAACGAGTGGCCAGTCTTCAAATACCCAGATGGGAAATAAGTGGATATTTGACATACTTTTTATTAATTGCTACTAAAAGCCATGGGGATGTCCATGTGAGTTTGATTCCATATGGGTCAAGTGCTTGTGCTATTCCTAGCGTCCACCATTCATCAAACTTGTCACGCTGCGGTGGCTTGTGTACTGCTGAGATGCAGGAAGCTGTGCCACCAGCATGCCACAGTTATTGCAAATACCAGCGGGGTCACCCATGGCAAACTGGCTCCAGGGAAGCTTCCAAATTCAGAAAAGACTACGAAGGAGGAATAGGCTGTTCACGATTGAGAGATTAGCCATGGGAAGAGCAGCGAGGCGTTGTCAGAGAGAGTGCCGGAAGAGGAGGCCCGTATGTTGGAAGGTAGTTAAAAAACTGTGGGAGGAAGTGTAGATCTTAACGATGTGAAAGGGGTGAAGCTTCTCTATTGCGCATGACTGAAAGATGAGGAGACACCATTAAAGACATTCCCTAGGAACTGGAACATGATCTGTATCAAGTACAAGTGTCGGAAAATTAGAAATCTTCAAAAATTAAATGGAATGCATACAGATTGATAGCCCGGGCACCAGTGAGCCGAAATGGACCCATTTTGAAACACACAAGTAAATAATTTACTACACCAGGAAGACAAATTCCGGAGGAATGGCATTGCATGCGTTGTCAAAAGGGCATTTCAAGCTCTATCTTGAAGTACAATGTTTTCCATGAAAGGGCCATCAATGTTACCTGGACGGATAAGCCTTCTTCACTAGTGCTCCTTTTCCCTGTTCATTTCGTGTTTTCTCAGATTGGTAGGAGATATAATAAAGACTGGATTATAAGACAACAGATGAGTTTATCCGGTTGTCTATTAGGACATTATTAAGAATTCTTCACTGTCGCCTCTGTCTTAGGAAATCGTTTGGTTCCACATATTGGCTCTTCTGTTGTGTGGCTTTTGGTTCTCTGACAATTTCTAGCTGCGGTTCTTGACCTAGTGCTTCCATTCAAAAGTCACTTGAAATGGATTGACCCCAAGAAGGGGGCCTTCCTAATTTTGATGTAGCTACCTATATTGGAATTCCAATTCTGAGTTTGTGAAAGCAGTTGCCTACAAGGATCTGATAGTGGAGAAATTCCACATAGAAACTTGGGACATTGCGAATTACGGGTGCTCGTTGCTAGGACTTTCTGTCAAGAAAGCCTTTTCTCTTGGGCTGTATGTAGTCTCTTGCTCTCTCAGATTGGCTGGTTGTATGTTTCATGAGATGAATGCATTCATTTAACAAGTGTATATCAGCTGCCCCTTCCATGCCAGACACTGCTCTATTGCGGGGATTACAGTCTAGTGGAGAGGAAGATAATAAACCTAAAGGTGTAAATAATATCATGGTAAATCTTGATGAAACCTGGGCATACATATTACTTAGGATAAGCTCACCCCACCCCCCCACCACACAAAAAGCACACCAACAGCCAGAAAACAGTGGACTGCTATAAGTATGTTGGCTAGTAACTCAGATACATCGTAAGTTGGGGACTGTGGGTATTACCCATTGTATTAGTCTAGATACTTTAGAGAAACAAATCCACAGCAACCCATGTATAAGAGAGTTTTATGTAAAGAAAGTGTGCATCACGTAAACATCCCAACCCAATGCTGCCCAAGCCCACAAGTCCAACATTAACCCATTAACTCAACACCAGTCCACAAAGTCCTCCACCTCACAAAACAGAGGCAATGACGCCGACTGCAGGAGGAAAGCTGAGTCAGTGAATGAATAAGCATCTCAGCACTAGCAGGGGTCTCCACACGGCTGCTCCAGCACCCAGGGCTGCATCGGGATAGGTCCATGTGGCTTCTCCTTGGGGATGTCTTGTAGGAAGTCAATCTTGCAAGCTGAAGCAGGGAACTGCTAAGGCAGCTGCACCCTGGTGCGACCATCACAAAGCAAGAGACCCGAGAACTAGAAAGGTGAGGCTCACCACCCATTTATCACTCTGACTTTCAATTAGCCCCACATGTGATTATCGGCCAGGTTGGCACAATTAACTAACTCACCCATTTTACGAGGATTTGAATGTTCCCAACTTGACTATTTTTTTAAATTGTGGTAAAAATATACGTGACAGAACACTTGACAATTCAACCATTTGGACATGTACCATTCAGTGACCATCTCCATGTGGTACAGTATAATCACTGTGCTTTTCTTGGTTACTGCACCACCATTCACGTCATCTCCATGCCTAAGCTGTATACCATTTGCTTTTGAGGTGGCAAGGGTGATAGTAGAAACCAGTGTTTCTCAACAAGGGCTGCTTGCTAGAATCTCCTGGGGACCTTTTCACTGAGTCCAAAATGGCAGGCCCCCAGGTGGATTAGTAAAATTAGAGCACAGATAGCTAGTGCACTTGGATGCCAACTGAAAGCTTGGCAGTTTGAGTCTAACCAGAGGTGCCTGGGATTTACTTCTGCCCACCACTTCTGAAAAACCAGTCATTGATAGCTCTAGGGAGCAAAGTTATACCCTGACGCACACACGGGGTCACCATGTGCTGGAGTTGCCTGGATCAATAATGTTTTCTATTTTCTTTAATTGGGGTGTGCGGGCGCGCTGCAAGCAAACAAAACGTTTGACTTTAAAGACTCAGTCATGGTTGAGAACTACTGAAAAAAGGATAAAGATTTTAAGGGGGGCCAGAACCTCCAGGAAAAAACAACCTTCTTTTCAGGTAGTTGGTTTAACTTAGACCCCAAAGCAATGGGGTCTTGGGGAGAATGACAGCGTATGTTGGTTCTGTTCTTCTCTTAGGTCCCCTGTTTGACTGTCATTTCTAATTTCTCAGGTATGTAGGAAACCTGCCAAGAATATTTGACTACTCTCCTTTAGACCCAACGCAAGATTTCAACACACAGATGTAAGTGCCAGCTGTTTGTTCCTTTTTTAAATCTAAAGAATCCAGTGAAACAGCCACCCTGGGTGTCTTTGGGTTACAACTTGCAAGACATCCCCCCCCACCCCCTCCTTCTCTGTCATTTTTACCTGTTGTTTTTTTTTTTAAACTTAAAAAAATGTTTTTCAAGTGAGCATGTCTTAACTTTCGTAAGGAGAAAGAAATTAGTAAATTTATTTTAACATCCCGAGAAAAGCTTGAAACCTTTGAGATCCAAATAAATGACTATTTGTGAGTAATTGCGATGAAGTGTTCTATCCGAGAACAGCTGGACTTAATGACATTCATAGATAATTTCACCACCTTAGAGGAAAAACAACAATGACCTACTTGTTTTTGTTTCTCCCTGCTGTCCAGGACCAAGTTAGGACACGGCCTTCTCTCGGGCCAGTATTCAAAACCCCCGGTGAAATCTGAGCTCATTGAACAGGTGATGAAGGAGGAACACAAGGTAGGTGGCAGAGTGTGTGCTGTGGGGACAGAGAGGTCTCAAAACCCACTGCCGTTCGGCCCATTCCAACTCATAGCTGCCTACAGAGAGGGGACACCGTTATCATTTAGAATGTGGTTTGTCCATCATTTAGCAAATGGTGCAAGTGTACATTTAAGAAGCTGTCAGAAGAGACAGTTCATTTCAGAGGCTAAGATGTGTTTGCCTATTCTTATAAATCGTGGTGGGAAATAACAGGGGGTCAGGGTTTCTGTTGACAGCCACCTCCTGGATTATATGTGTGTGCTGTTATTAATGGCCGGAGGGAGCAGTGTCCTGTATCAAATAGAGCTGGGATGGAAGGAGCAAACCTTAGACAAACAAAAACATTTCCCCCTCA
This sequence comes from Echinops telfairi, assembly GCF_000313985.2. NCBI lineage: Eukaryota > Metazoa > Chordata > Mammalia > Afrosoricida > Tenrecidae > Echinops > Echinops telfairi. Next base: position 4,059,388 of record NW_022108124.1, on the reverse strand, counting down.
GTAGCACAATCTCTTCTCATGCTTGGTAGTGTCATCTTCCTACCCAGCCTCAACTTAATTTTCTAGGGGCTTTCTCAGAGGATTGCTTTTCTCAGAAAACATCACCACAGATCCCTCAGCCTCTCTTCCTGAGTTCTGGATTCGGCATACTTCTCTTTTTTGATCTATGTCCTATAGGATGGTTATGAATTGACTCAATGACTGTGAGATTGGTTTGAATTTTGGTTCAAAGTTAAAGCATGTCTAACTTCTAGGTGGTGACTTCCCTTCCCTTCTCCCATTCCTGTTGTTGTTGTTATTAGGTGCCATCTAGTTGGTCTGACCCATAGCGACCTTCTTCACAACAGAACAAGATACTACCCTGTTTCCCCCAAAGTAAGACATCCCCCCAAATAAGACCTACTTATAGTTTTGCCTCTCACTGAAATATAAGGCATCCCCCCGAAAATAAGACCTCCTCCAAAA
>NW_022108124.1:3962284-4058687 GCF_000313985.2 Echinops telfairi | reverse complement strand
TAAGACATCCCCTGAAAATAAGACCTAGTGCATCTTTGGGAGCAAACATTAATATGAGACATTGTCTTATTTTCGGGCAAGCAGGGTATCTGGTCTTGTGCCGCCCTCACACTTGTTTCTGTGCTTGGGTCCAGTGTTGCCGCCACGAGGTCGACCCGTCTCCTGGAGGACTTCCTCTTTTTCACTGCCTCTCTTCTCTACCTCACAGATGCCCTTCCCCAGAGCCTCGACTTCCTTGCCTCTAAGGAGCATTCTGGATGTCTTTGTTCCAAGACAGATCTGGTAGTTCTTTTAGCAGTCCGTAGCTTTCAATACCCTTCTCCAGCACCACAGTGCAAATGCTTCGATACTGCTTCTGTCTGTATTCAGCGTCCAGTTTTCACATGCATAGGAGGCCACTGAAAATACCATGGTTTGGGTCAGGTGCACCTTCGTCTCAAAGTAACCTCCTCGCGTTTCAGTGCTCTAGAGAGGTCTTGTAGAATGTCGGAGCCTTTTCTTCACCTTTTATAAGAGTGGACAAGTAAGTGACTTTAAGGAGTTTATTTCTTAAAGTTCCTGAGGCTGAAAGTGCAAATCATCCACTCCACACTGATAGGGCTGCAGCTGATTCAGTGATTAAATTAGCTTCATCTTGGAAGCTCATCACATGGCATGACATTAACAGGTATCAAAAAGAAAGAAACCAACCCAATTGCCATTGTTGGCCTATGACTCTTAACCACCCTGTGGCTAATACCCGGAGAGAGTAATCACTTGCCATTTGATATAGATGCCTTTATTACAGCTGGTTCTAGACGAGGCTAGAGAATGGGAAACCCTTGACACCAAACAAAGAAAGCATGAGGCCTTTAGAGTTAAGGCAGAGGGCTGGTGTAGTGGGTGGTGGTGAGGTGGGTAACATGCAGGCAGTGACCCCCTTTACTTATCAGGCAAGCAGGGTACCAGAAGGAGGCTGGGAGCAGCTGCAGGTGGTAGCTCAAGGTTTGACAGGATAGTTTACATTTCTTGCTGATTGGGCAAGCTGGAGTCTGGAGACATCTAGAGAGTCCAGGTCTGTTGGGAGCGGGAAGGGGAGGAGGGGGGAGGGGCAGCGAGCTGCTTGTCCGAAGTTGAAGGCAGTTCAGCTAATGGAGTTCTTCCTGCTAAGCTGGGTGGCTCTACACCACAGGACAGAGAAGACCTCTCCCATAGTGTAACCAGGGATGTAATCTTTATGGGAGCAGACTGGCACATTTTTATTCCACAGAACAGCTTGTGTATTTGAGTCCCTGACCTTTTGGTTAGCAGCAGAATGCAACTTTGCCAACAGGGCTCCTTTAAAAGCAAAAATTAATTAATTAATTAATCAATTTATTTATTATTATTTTATCTTATCACAATCCATCCATCCACCCATTGTGTCAAGCACATTTGTACATTTGTTGCCATCCTCATTTTCAAAACATTTTCTTTCTACTTGAGCCCCTGTTATCAGCTTCTCATTTTCCCTACCCTTCCTCCTTCATGAACCCTTGATGGTTTATAAATTATTATTATTTTTTTCATGTTTTACACTGACCGATGTCTCCCTTCACCCACTTTTCTGTTGTCCGTCCCCCTGGGAGAGGGTTGTATGTAGATCATTGTGATTGGTTCTCCCTTTCTCCCCCCACCTTTCCCTTACCCTCCTGGTATCGCTACTCCCATTACTGTACCTGAGGGGTTTACATTTCCTGAATTCCATGCCTTGAGAGCTCTTATCTGTACCAGTGTGTGTTCTCTGGGTTAGCCAGATCTGTAAGGTGGAACTGGGTCATGGTAGTGGGGAGAAGTATTCAGGAACTAGAGGAATGATGTGTGATTCGTAGGTGCTATACTGCACTTTAGTTGAATCATCCCTTCCTTATAACCCTTCTGTGGGGAGATATCTATCCACTTACATAGTTAAGTCACTTTTTAAAAAGAGTTATATATACATCATCACAATCAGTTCTAGTCCTGACCCCCATTCATTGTTTGCTCCCCAATTCCCATCCCTCCCCTTCCCTGTCCCCGAAAAACCATTGCATAAGTTACTGTATGCATCCACTACTCTGTACTTCAAGGGAAACCTAACATAAACAATAAAAAAACCCGTTTTTAGAGCCTGCCCCTCTGGAATCTGTGTGTGAAGAGAACATTGAAATACTTGAGAGCGAGCATCACAGAGAGTGGGTTTGGGGCCCCGGGAAGCAGGTGTGACTGAAGAAGCTGAGTTTGCGTTTGTGTTAGCTTCTCAAACCCAGCTGTGATCCAGGCGCGATCCTGCGGCATGATGTGTGTAGAGGGAGGGGTAGCATCTCCCTGGTTAGGAAGCTTTCTCAAGGAACTTCCAAGTGGTGAACAGCTCACAAGCGATGGTTTTGCTGTTGGACAGAGGAGGGAGAAAGATGGACTGGGGGCGAACAAAGCGATGAAGTGGGTCCATAAGAGGATGGGGTGTGGGAGGGGAAGGAGTGAGACTGAGCTACAGCCAGAGCATGGGGCTGTGGTTCCAGTGTTGGTCACCAGGATCTCTGTTGACACTTCTCTTGGATGTAAGAGCAGATGGTGGCCCAGAGCAGCAGCCAGTTCAGAAATTTCTAGATTTGCCGAACTTTCTAAAAGCAGCTGCTTTCTTTGCTGTGCCTTGGGGACTGGCTGCCACACCATGCTGGACTCAAACCAAACCAAACTCACTGCCATCAAGTCAGCTTTGACTCATAGTGACCCTATAGGACAGGGTATAACTGCCCCTGTGAGTGTCCGAGACTAACCCTGTGTGGGAGTATCAAAGCCCGGTCCTTCAGTGGTTTTGAACTGCTGACCTTAGGGTTAGCCCAATGTGTAACCACTAGGCTGCCAGGGCTCCTTAGCTTGGCTTGTAGTTTGTAAGACAGAACACTAGCAGCGGCATGCATTGAATTCATGCCTGTGAGACTGCCTAAACCAGTGGTTCTCAACCTTCCTAATGCCACGACCGTTTAATAGAGTTCCTCGTGGTGGTGACCCCCCCAACCATAAAATTATTTTCGTTGCTACTTCATAACTATAATTTTGCTACTGTGATGAATCATCATGTCAATATCTGATACGCAGGATGCATTTTCATTGTTACAAATTGAACATAATTAAAGCATAGTGATTAATCACAAAACAATATTTAATTATATATTGTGAAATATGCATGTGTTTTCCGATGGTCTTAAGGCAACTCCTGTGAAAGGGTCGTTCAACCCCCAAAGGTGTTGTGACCCACAGGTTGAGAACCACTGGCCTAAACAGAAATGTACAAAGGGGAGAAGCGTTATTCCAAGTGGTGCCTCCATACTGTTGAGAGAAGAGAAATAATTGCAGGCCTGGTGAGTGATAATGGTCTCAGGCATGTAGGGGCTTGGAGAGGGCTTGCTCTGGATCCAGGATGGACTGTCTCCTCCCATTGGATAGGCTTAGGGATGAGCTGTAGCCACGTGTGTGCCAGATACAGCCGTGGGACATTAGAGAGGGTGAGAGAGCCTCACCAAGCCATGTGGTGCTGGATAGTTAGGTTACAGCGTGCAGTTTCCCCATCTCTCAAGTGGAGGAAAGAGTTGCCACAATCACCTTAAAGGTGAAATGAATCGAACAAGACTGTACACGTTACATGATAAGAACTGTACCTGGGGCCTGGTAAGTGTTCATCTAAGTACCTAGGCTAGTGCCTGGCATTTTACTGCACTCAGTAAACAGCTTCTCCGTGAATGAAAAAATATCAGCATGATGCAAAGACAAGGCATTATGATCGTATGTCTTTGTTGACTGCCTGCATGGAGGTAGACATCAGTGTGTGAGGGAAGGCAGTGACAGCATTTGAATTGTTTTCTGGAGGGGGATCTACAGGTAGTAAACTCACACTCCAAAACCAAACTCACTGCCATTGAGTTGATTTCAACTCGTAGTCAACCTGTAGGACAGGCTAGAACTGCCCCCGTGGGTGTCTGAGACTGTTACCTGCTTATGGGAGTAGACAACAGCATCTTTCTCCCTTGGAGGAGCTGGTAGATACGAACTGCTGATCTTGTGGGTAGCAGCCCAGTGAGTAACTCAAGTGGGCCATGGATGTGTCTTAGCCCTGCCCTGGGATCCTTTCTGAAGCCTGGGCATGTATGCTGGCCTTTAATGCACAGGCTCCAAGTCCTCTGATGCCCGAGTGCTACCACCCGGGAGAAACCTGCTCTAAGAGGAGCTAGCACCGTTTCAGCTTCTGTGTGGTGCCCCTCAGTTTTTGTGTTAGATCTGTGTGTGTGTCTCATATCTTTCCTCTGACGGTAAGCTTTTGGGGAACACCTTCTCCCACAGTGCTCTGTATGCAGTACGTGGCTAGTAAATAGTGACTTAGACTAGGGCATGCTTTCACACGAATATTGAAAGTACCCTGGACAAACGGATCTGTCTTGGAAGAAGGATGGCCAGAGTGTTCCTTAGAGGCCAGCACGGCACGTCTTTGTCTCACATACTTTGGATGTGCTGTCAGGAGAGACCAGTCCCTGGAGAAGAACATCATGTTTGGTAAAGTGGAGGGGCAGGGAAAAAGGAAGGCCCTCCAGGAGATGGATCGACACCGTGGCTGCAACACTGTGCTCAGGCAAAGGACACTTGTAAGGATGGTGCCGTTGCTGGCCCCTAGCAGTACATGCTTTCAGTAAGATAGCGCAATTCACCATATTTTTTTTAAACAGAAACATGGCTTACTACATGGGCACTGGTGAGATTGGCCCCAGGGGGGTTTCCATCACGTATGGCATCTGTGTGATTAGCTGGACCGGCTACGGTTTCTAGACTGTAGACTTTACCTGGATGTCCGTGAGCACTGGAACGCGTGTGAGACGTGCCCTCTGCTTGCTATTGTGAGCACGGTGAGGTGACACATGGGCCAGAAACAGGCTGAGGGGAGGAGAAGAGTAGAAGGCAATGTCTGTCAATGGGGACCTGGATCACCAGTTCCGGGGACTTCTGGAGCGGGCAGTGAGGCCCAGAAGCTGAGGAAGGGGGCGTTTAGAGAAGTGTGTGGGCAACAGCCACATTTACAGAGGGAACGAGGGTGCCTTACTTTCCCCCCTCATTGACAAGATGAGGTTTGTTGCCCCGAGACCCTGCTCTGTTTCTCCCACAAAGAGCCTGACACTGGAGCTGAGCCAAGCCTGCATCTCATTCTGGTTCCGCTCTTTCTCCGTGGTGTGTGAGATGCCAGTCACCATGATACTGTAAGTTGAGTGACCTAGCAGGCTCTCCTCTGTCACTCTCAGGTTTTTTAGCTGTGAAACGGGGATGGCTGTGGGACCTGCTTCATAGGGTCCTGGTGAGTTGAGGGAAGTGCATCATCGTATGGTGATCAGGTGGCCCCCAGCCTCTAGGTGGAGTTCTCTCTTGGGCCCTCCCACAGAAAGATGCGGCCCAGCTCTTTGCTCCTCCCAATGCCCTCAGAGCCCCCTCCCGCTCCCCCTGTGTGCATCTCCAGCCTGTGTACTCTCCTGGGCCGGGAGGGGCCGCGTGGGCAAGCCGTGGGAGGATGGCTCTGGTGTCCTCGGTGTTTAGAATTTGGGGGTGTCCAGCCTGTGTGATCACGAGGTGTCGACGGGAGCAGGTATCAGGCATCAGAAGACCCAAAACAAACAATCATACCTATCGATGCGAATGAGGGGGGTCAGAGTGGAAACCCACTGCCCATCTGTAGACAATTGGACATCCCATCACAGAAGGGTCACAAAGAAGGGATGAGCCAGTTAGGGTGCAGTAGAGCACTGTCGAAACACACAACATTCCTCTAGTTCTTTAGTGTTTTCTCCCCCCCCCCACTATCATGACCCAGTTCTACCTTACAAATCTGGCTAGACCAGAGCATGTACACTGGTACAGATAAGAGCTCTCGACACATGGAATCCAGGGGCGATAACCCCCTCAGGAACAATAATGGGAGTAGAGATACCTTGAGGGTAGGGGTAAGGTTGGGGGAGAAGGGTGAAAAGGGGAGAGGGACCAATTGCAATGATTCACGTATAAACCCCCACCCCCACCCCCGCCCCAGGGGGACGAGCAACCAGAAACATGGGCGAAGGGAGACAGTGGATGGTGTGAGATATGAAAATAATAATTGATCATTTATTAAGGGTTCACGAGGATGGGAGGGTGGAGGAAGGAGGGGAAAAAAAGAGGAACTGATACTAAGGGCTCAAGCAGAAAGAAAACGTTTTGAAAATGATGATGGCAACATAGGTACAAATGTGCTTGCTACAATGGATGTATGGATTGTGATAAGAACTGTAAGAGCCCCGATAGAATGATTCATATAAAAGAAAAAAGAGGATTTGGGTGTGTGAGTCACCCATTGGCATCAGTCCTGAGTCTTCAGAAGAGACAGCGCCTTCCTATTCCCCTCAGGTTCAGAGGGCAGAGCCAGTGAGTCTGGGCTCTAGCCCTGAGTGGGCTCCAGTTTTCTGTTTCCAGTCTTCTGGTAACCCTTGCTCTGCTGGCCCCTTAGGGCTGTCAGAAGGCCTTCTAAGTTAGCTATCACACAGTGATACTATGTTTATGCTTTAGCCTCAACAGAATGGGATCTCACCACGCATGTTTAAAGCCTTTGTAAGCAAGAGCCACCCAGAGTTCTCATCGAATAGACAGCAAGATGCCCAGGAGTTTTTCTTGCACCTGGTCAATCTAGTAGAGGTAAGTAAGCAAGCCTGTCTGCAGAATTGCTCAAAGGAGATGATAAGACGTGTGCCTGGCTCCTGGGGAGTCCCACGTGGCGTGGGCAGAGGCCCCCCCACTCCCGGCTGCCTGGAATCTCTCTGCTCACACTAGTTCAGAACTGACTTAAGAAGCCCTCCCTGCTTAGCTCACTGGCTACCAATCGCTGCACACACCTCATTGTCTAGGCATTTGTGGACGTCTCTGGGCTTTTCTGGTGCAGGTAGCAGAGGTGTGTTTCCCTTTGTGTGACTTCCATGATAGAACTCCTGGGGGCTCCCAGGTGGGGTTTGCTGTTCCCCTGACACCACTCCTCCGTCCCAGCAGTCAAGCCACACTACACACTGCCGCTCTTCAATGCCACTGAAGATTCCTGTGGAAGATCCAGTTATTTTATTTTAAACCCTAAGAACTTTCTCTCTCTCTCTCTCTCTCTCTCTCTCTCTCTCTCTCTCTCTCTCTCTCTCTCTCACACACACACACACACACACACACACACACACACACACACACACACACACACACGTGCTCTTTGTGGAAAATACGGAGAAGCATACACGAGAAAAGCAACATCCCCATCACACGAGTGAGCTCCCGGAAACGTCCAGGGCTAGCGTTCCAGTGTCTGAGTCTCGTGTGGTGTTCCAAGCGCCTCTGTCATTTCTATCCTGCCATTCACATGCTGTTTTGTGGGCCGTGTTTTCCACTTAACCTGTCCTGAGCCCTTCCCCACGTCATTGCCTATTCGATTAGCGCGTGATTTCCTCTTCATCCGCATGGAACGATCTGAGTGCATTTATTTAATCATCATGCGTGCCTTCCGTTCCCAGAGCAGGCCTGGTTTCTCCCCCTTCCTCTTCTTCATCTGATTGCTCCGCTTCCTTCGTTCCTGTAATTCTGTTTATGTCCGTCCTCGCCCTTTGCCTCTGACGCCTGCACAAAGATGAGCGATAGTTGACTTGTCCCTTCCCCTATTCCAGGACTTCATTAAAAGGCCGGTGTTTTGCTCTGAACACATTCTGATGAACTGACTTGCCCGCAGGACATTTTTATTACTGCCAGGCCTTTGCACTGCCTTTGTATTTGATTTCATGCTAGTTTTTATTCACGGCTTATTATTTAGAAACTTACTAACCCGAAGATACTCCAACCTTTAGCGGAACCGCATTGGCTCAGAAAATCCAAGTGATGTTTTCCGGTTCTTGGTGGAAGAACGGATTCAGTGCTGTCAGACCCGGAAAGTCCGCTACACGGAGAGGGTGGATTACCTGATGCAGTTACCGGTGGCCATGGAGGCAGCAACCAACAAAGGTAAACGCTGTCAGATGCTTCTTTCTGGGTGAAAGCCCTCGAAGCAGAGAGCACACGCTTAAGTGGAAGCAGGAGTAGATGTAGCCCAGGTGGTGTGTGGTCTGTCCCTCTCTGTTCATTTTCCCCCTTCCTGTTGAGAGCACCTGACTGCATCCAGGTTGTACATAGGGTTTGGACAGAGGCTATTTCAGCGCCCAGAAATTTGGTCACCCAAATTTTGGAGCCAGTTTCATTGGGGGCAAACGGTTTGTAATACATTTGTGTATGTAGAAGATTCTTAACAACATTGCCCATCAATTGGATCATTTTCGAGGGAAATGATGAGCATTCCGTGTTCTAATGGGAGACATTCAAGCAGAGTTCTCCTTTGCAGTAGCGCAGCCTTGGCATCTAAGTCTGTAAGACACCTGGGGCACCATGGGGACAGGGCTCTCTCTTTGTCGGAGTGAGGCCCACAGCGGTCTCTGGTGTTTGCAGGGAGAAGGCAGGATGCTGTGGCAAAGGGAGGCAGCTTGGGGAGCTGCTCTCTCCTGTATTCAGTGCAGTTTAGTTCTTCCCAGGCAGCATAGCGGACGTGTTTCTTCGCATTGCTATCCTGGGAGAGAAAAAAGGCAATGTGACTGCCGTGCTGCTTTTCTCCGGAGGACTGGCCATTTTTGTAAATCTGGGATGCTTCCAGGGTGGCCTTTTGAGCTATTGCTTTGGGGAGGGGACACCACTGATTGTGCTAATTAGACAGTGGTAGTTAGGACAAGTTTTTAGATGAAATGGTAGTCTCTGGTGGAGCCAATGGTTAGCACTCTCGGCTGCTAATGGAAAGGTCGGAGGTGTGAACCTGCCAGAGGCACTGGGGAAGAAAGGCCTGGGGGTCGACTTGGGAAAAACCAGCTGTTGGAATCCCCCATGGAGCACCAGTGTACTCTGCCACACGGGGTCGCCATGAGCTGGAATGGACTTGGCAGCAGTTGTAAAGAGGGAATGATTTCAGTTTTGTGTAAGTAGGAATTGCACTTGTATGAATACACATGGATTTTTATTTTGTCTATAAGCGCACGAAGCGGTGGGCCAGCTCTCCCTTCTTTCACCGTAGGACAGGTGAAAGTGGAGCCTGTGCTGGGTCTCCTTCCAGAAGGAGGCTAAGTCACTCGCCGATCCGGACTTAGCGGTTCTGCCCCGGTGCCTGATTGCCTGTCACCCACACTCTGTACTTGATTTGTAGCAGCTGTTTTTCCAGGAGGGAGGTTTATAACTCAGTTTCTGGCAGTGGACTGCTGAGAGTGGTCATTTACAAGACATTGGATCAGAGCAGTGCTTCTCAACCTTCCTAACTCCGTGACCCTTTATCATGTGGTGGTGACCCCCAACTATAAAACTATTTTCGTTGCTACTTCATCACTGTCTTTTTGCTACTGTTATGAATCAGGTGACCCCTGTGAAAGGGTCGTTCGACCCCCAAAGGGGTCATGACCCACAGGTTAAGAACCTCTGGATTAGAGCATCATACACTGATTGTGGCCAGAGGATTGGATTTCAAAAACATATTCAGAGAACTCAGACACAAAAGGACAAATCGTGCTATGATCCCAATTATATGACAGGTCTGAAAGGTAAATGTGTACAGAGCAACGTTTATGAGGGGTTGCTAGGGGCAGGTGGGAGGGAGGGGCAGGAGATTCTGGCTAAGGTATCATGATGGAAACATTTGGAAATGGGTGGGAGTGATTGTTAGACATGATGAATGTGATTAATGTCACCGACTTGAATATGGGGAAATTATTGAGAGGCAAATGTTTCATTTATACATCACTATTTTTTTAAGTCACATTCAGCTGTGTTTTGGAAAAGACATGAGGGCACCACCCCCCTCCGCCCCTCTCCCCCAAGCCAGACCCACTGCCATTTCCATTCTGGCTCATGGAGACCCTGCATAGGGTTTTCGAGACTGTAAATCTGTATGGGAGCAGAGGGCCTCATCTTCCTCCTGCGGAGCAGCTGGTGCATTTGAACCATGGCCCCTGTGGTTAACAGCGCAGCACTTACCCCTTGCCCACAGCAGCACCTGGCCGCCTTCATGTACACACAGGCGTTCTTAAAAATCTGATCAGCTGGGTAGGGATTTTGGGGTAACCCAAAATAATTTCTCTTTACATAGTCATCAAAATGTACGTGAAACGTTGATTTGGAGAATATTTCTAGGAGCAAATGTACAACCTTTGAGAGTTCCTGCTGGTACTTCCGTTGTCTGAGGGTTGACCTGTGTGGATAGGGAGAGCATGGAAGGAGCAGGCCTTGTGCATATCCGAGTAGAGTTACCTGCCCCCACCACCCGTGCTTCCCCCCCCCTCCCTCCATGTGCCCCATGTCCTGCAGTTGGTGAATTTCCAGAAGCAGATCTTGGCCCCTTTCTTCCAAGGTGTCTCTAGGTGGACTTCAAATTCCAAACTTTCCCTTGAGAGCTAAGCATACTAACTGTATCACCGGGGGGACAGTGTGGTTGACTGCTCTGACATCCGAGGTGTTAGGCAGCCTCCCCAGGGGCCATATGGCCTTGCACTATTGTGTATTGCATCCTTTCCGAAGATGGATGCTACCATGCCCTGGGGAATACTGCATTAAGCCCTGCAAGGTGACTGTAAGCAATACCTGCGGGTGTTGCTTAACTAGCAGATATGTACACCTTATCCTGGATTATGCTTAGAGTACTAAAGGTTTTCACTGCCAAGGTGGGGATGCTGAGTAATTTCTCCCCACCCCTAAAAGGGGACTGTAGGCTAAGTACCTTTGGGAACCTGTGGCTTAGTAGGGTTAGTGGGTGCTGCATATCCAGCCCCTCTCAGTCATTGTCCTTGTACCACATCTTCCACGACTTCTAGTGATCATTGCTGGTAGAACCGAGTGAGGAGACATCTAACCTTGTGACTGGTCTATGTTAGGAGCTGGTAGCTCATTCTTTTTTATTTTTATCTTCTGTTCCCCTTGTTAGTTCATTTTAGAACAGCTCCCCGTTAATAGGAATGCTTTGGGGAACGTTTACATTTTAATGGATCTGAGCATCGGCAAGATTTGATCTCTTGGCATAATTTAGCCTTGTTTCTTTCCTGACCTGTGGGGCCGTGGAAGTGGGGCGAGATGTGGACCAGGTTTAAGTCCAGCTTTGATTGGGAGGCCTGGTGGCGCAGTGGAGGGCTCTTCACCGGAAGACCAGCAATTAGGAATCACCAACTACTTCTCGGGGGAGAAAGACGAGGGTTTTTAAGAGTTAACATCTCAGACACCCACCAAGGAAGTCCCATAGTGTTCTGTAGGGTCTCTCTGAGTCACAGTGAATTGATGGCAGTAAGTTTGGTTGGCGTTTTTGTTACTGATGATTTTGACGGGATCCTCAGTCTCTGTAGCCTGGCATTGCAGTGTCTGGAAAGAGGTGAGCCCTTGGGTCTCTCTCAGCTAAAAGTGCTAAGTTTCAGTGAAGCTTAGTGGTTGGAAGGTGGTCTCTGAACTAAAGAAAGACTAGTTCATGTGTGAGATAGTTTATTGTGCCAGCCTGGCTGATAAACGTAGGTGGGATTGACTGAAGGGCGGAGAGATAAATGGCTTGGTGAGCCTTGCCTTTCTTGTCTCTCGCTTTGTGATCATTGGACCAGTGTGCGGCTGCCTTGCTTGTTCTGTGCTTCAATTTAAAGGCTACACAGCCTGTGGGACACCTAGCCTGTGGACTGTGTTGCTGTAAGTTGAGGTCCCTTTAAGACTTCTCTGGAGCTGGGGACTGGCGATTGGTGACCTGCCTTGTGATTGGCTGTTGTGCTGACATAGCCTAGCTCTCTCTACAAATAGAGGAAGATCTGGCATCAGATAGAGACTTGAAGGACTGCTAGTCTCTCAACTTTCTCTCACAGACGTGAGTTGCACTAAGCCATTTATAGTGCTTCTAATTTAACTGTTTATTTCTTGTATTGAATATTTATCTGTATATGATTTAACATTTCACTTCTCGTTATATATCTAATTATCTTTATGATTTAACATTTCATTTCTCGTTATACAGTGAACCCTCGCCACTTCGCGCTTCGACTTCCGCGACTTCACTCTATCGCGGTTTTTGCGTAACAGTGCATGCTCTGTCATTACTGCTACTGATTGGCTCATACTGTACACGCTTGATGCCATAAATAATATAATAAATAATAAATGATAATTGTAACGTCCAAAATGTTTTACTGTATTTTCCCTTTTTCGTTTAATAAATTGGTTAATACGAGTGTAATGGTGACTAAAGGGTGTTTTTTCATGTCCTCTATGCTCTAACTACGAAAATATTTGATTTACAAATAAGGAATCCTACTTCGCGGAATTTCATAGAACCGATCAACTGCGATAAACGAGGGTTCACTGTATATCTAATTATCTTTATAAATAAATATATTATATTATCAGGAATTTGGTTTTATCTCTCTAGAGAACCTGTCTAACACAATGTGCATTTAGGTCCCACCTGTGCCCATGCTCACAGTCCCCACCTGCCCGTCTGACAGGACAAGGCCAGCACTGGAGAGTGGTTCCCACAGCCCGCCAGCTCTACTGCGAAGATGGCAAGCCCAGCCTTTCAGCCACAAGCCCAGCCTTTCAGCAGGCGTGTGTGGTTCTGTGATGGGCAACCGGCGAGCAGTCCTGACCCAGCCGGGAAGCGCTCAGGGGCTTGTCCAAAGACCCAGCTTTCCATTTCAAGAAGATAAGAGCGACAGTGAGGTTGTTCATTTCCTCTTTTACGCAGATGAGCTGATCGCCTATGAATTGACGAGAAGGGAAGCGGAAGCAAACAGAAGACCCTTGCCCGAGTTGGTTCGGGCCAAGATACCTTTCAGCGCCTGCCTTCAGGCCTTCTCGGAACCAGAGAACGTAGATGACTTCTGGAGCAGCGCCCTGCAAGCCAAGTCCGCGGGCGTGAAGTAAGAGAGTGTGTGAGTGTGTGTGTGTGTGTGTGTGAGTGTGTGTGTGTGTGTGTGTGTGTGTGTCCGTCCGCCCGCAGGCAGTCACTAGTGCGTGTGTTTGAATGATGGCTCGTAATGGGGGAGGGAGAAGGGGAACTTGGGAAGTGGGCACGGGGGCGGGGCCTTCTGTGTCTACAGGTGCCTGCTTGTGGATGGCAGGTTACAGTTGTGACGAAGCAGCTCCGTAGCTGTCAGGCACATCACCTGTGGGAGACCTGTCCACGAAAACAATTAGGCTTATAATCTGTATTATGTGGCAGGGAGGGAATGCCATTTTCAAAACGCAAAGTTGTGGGTTATCTTCTCTTAGGGATTTATCTTCTCCCCAGCCCCACTTTTGCCGAGAGGGCAGCCAAAAACAAAAAACCCCAAAAACACAACAAAGGAAAAAACCCTCCATATGACAGGAATAAGATTCATGGAATCTTATTTTTATTGTTGAAACTGCATTGTGATAGATTTAAATTCCATAGTCTATTTAAACTAAAGGTTTGGTTTAGCCCTCGATTGACTGTGTCCCTGCTGGGAGGCCCGGGTCCGGGAGATACCTCCGTGCGTGCGCAGGCGTCCCGAGCTGCACTTACCCGGGCTGCTCAGGATTCCCTCAGAAGACCTCCGGCTTCCACATTTTGGGGCCAGTCATCAGGTGCAAAAAGATCTGTTTGACTCCATGATTTAATACTGGTTAGGCCTTGCCAAAACAGTTCACGCAGCTGCACAGATTTGGAAAAAGAGTTCGATGGTGGCACACAGTTAAATCTGGCAGTTTGGCTCTGAGATCTCACCACTTTCTGTGATTCTTTCCCTTCTGTTCTAAGACGGGTCTCTCGGTGGAGAAAAGGCTGTGAGTGCCTCAGAGCTCGGTGTGTGCCCATTAGAAGAGACAGTCACATCGAAATCCTGTTTACTCTGCAGGACTTACCTTCCGCGTTCCTCCTGGTTTCAGATGGTAGACGTCATCGGTTACAACAGTAGAGGAACACAGTCCATTTCAAAAGCTAAAAAGGGGCAGATTAAAACATACTTTTCCCATGTTTTAATGTGGATTAATAGTTTATTAAGCTATTAGTTGTCCGTTGTTCATTAAGTTTTTATCTTGGGACTGCTCAGTTTGTGTGTGTGTGTGTGTGTGTGTGTGTGTGTGTGTGTGTGTGTGTGTGTGCGCCCACGCAGCTACCATGTGGTGAGGTGGCATGGTAAATGTGAGAGATGCACGGTCATTGAGTTGATTCTAACTCATAACAACCCTGCGTAGGGTTTCTGAGCCTGTAAATCTTTATGGGAGCAGAGAGCCTCCCCTTTGTTCCGAAGAGTAGCTAGTGGATTTGAACTGCTGGCCTTGCAGTTAGCCGTCCAGTGCTTACCAAACAGGGCCACGAGGGCTCCTTTAACACTGTATGAGTGGCAGAAATCATTTCTCTGGTCTTTGCCCATGGGTTGGAGATTCTTCAGCTGTTTATTCTTTCTCTCTGGGCTTTCATCCTGAATCTGGGAGGTGGAACAGGGCCTGGCAGCCCATTGAGCCCCAGCATGAGATGAGATTCAGTCCCTTGACAACCTCTCCTGTCCCTCAGAAGAGGGGCTGTGGTCGGTGCAGCACAGGGTGTGACATGCTCTCTGGTCCGCATCTCCCTGGCTTGTGCCCTGCCGGGAGCGAGCCTTCTCATCACCTGGAAAAGGCCTGTCTTTAAAAGGGAGCTGGAAGGCATTAGCTCTCTACTGCCTGAGTCTCTAGCCCGTGGGAAAGCAGTCAGGAGATGTGGAATCTTTGGCCTATGTGCTCTGGTCAGCTTATGTGCTATGCTCAGGATGGGTGCTTATCAAGACATGTTCAGGAACATTCTTTCAGGTGTGTTACCAAATGCCCAAAGGGGCATACCACTCTGCTGTAAGCCTCAACTCAAAGGTGTTTAGCTCAATCTCAGGGAGTCAGCAAACCCAGATCCCTGAATTAAGTGCCTTAGGCACTGCACACCCGCCTGTAAGCTTCAGCCTGAAGGCACTCAGCTCCGCTTCTGTGGGTCAGCAAGCCTGGCATCCATCCCCTGTTAAGAGCCCAGAGGAATGCCCCCCCACCCCCCCACCCCAAGCCAGCCTCTTGCACAAAGGCACTTAGCTTTCCTTGCTCTGTGGGTTCGGAAGTTCATCACTCTGTTCCAGGTTCTGCAACCTGATTCTCTTTGCTGCTCCCCTGATGGACCCAGGAGGCTCACTGTGCAATAATCTTGGGTCCAGAGGACAGGCTCCTGGCTCTTGCTTGTAATGAGATCCCTCCTCCTGCTTTTCAGAGGGCTCATTTTATACACAGCCGGAAGGCACTCCAGCAATTCCTGTTTGCAATTACTCACAGGTCAATCTTATCTGTATCTTCTCTCACCAGCTTAGCAGATCCATGGAGGAAAACATTGTTTGGAGTTAAAGACTTTGGCTAGGAGTGCCACATAATAAATTATTTAATGCCCTGCAATTAGCTCCTAATTGTGTCTTAGCCATAGTTTTATGATGTATTTTTAAGCACACAAGGTTTACATGAATTCCTTTGTATTGTAAAAAAAGTGTAGATGAAATAAAACATTTCCTTCACCCTCCTCCCACCCATACCTCCTCCCTACGCTTGGGTAACCCATTCTTGTAAATCTGTGTGTCCATCTCAGTCCTTTGGAATGGATTTGTATCCTAGTGGTGATTTATTACATTTTATAGCTTTTCAAGAAAAAACAAGTCTGATCCCAGACATTTGTGTTAGGAACAAGAGTATGATAACGTATGGCTTTGCTGTGTTTAACCAAAGAACACGATGTGCCAGACCTGTAGTTAATGAATTCAGAGTATTAATTTTGAGATTGCTTTGAATATGCAGCAGTGATCACATGTAGGATTAATTTGGGCCCCTGTAGAGGTTATAAGATGAGACACCAATGCTGGGCAGGCGTGGGTGTCATCGTACCTGCTGCCTGTAGGTTCCGTCAGTCACGGACAGCAAGAGCTGCGTTAAATGAGTGTGATTTCTTTCCTCCTCCCAGCCCAGCCCTGCCTTTCCCCATTTCCAGCTGACACCTCACCCAGAAACTCATCAGAGTGGCTGAAATGTCCGAGGGCTCCTGGGACACGATTCACTGAAGCCCCTGCTGAGTTGGTTGAATTCACAGGCGTTTTTCAGAATTTGAGTTTGTTTGGTAAGAGAAGTCACAGAAGTAGCATTTTTACTCTGAAATGGCAGCTGAAAATAGCCTGTCAGATGCTCTTTGCTGGTATGTACCAAAGGATGGAAGAATCAGAATGACTACCCCAACCCCGTTTTTAGGGAAATGGAGAACCTGGCTACTTTGAACTAAGAGTGCCATTCCTTATCACTTCTCTGAATATGGCAATGCCTACCTCGAGGGCACACACACTTCTGGAGCGTGAGCCAGGATAAAGCTCCATCGATTTCTTAGGCAGATGTCTCCGGAGAGCCTCCCTGTTCTTAGCGCCTGCGCCCTTCCACCATCCTTGTGATGGAGATACGGAGAGCAAGTGACTTGCCCTGGGTAAAATTCACATCAGTCGCACATGGAGTCAGTGTCTAAGACCTCATAGATCGTAGCTCTTTGATGACAAAACAGTCTTCACAGTTTGTAGCCTGAGTCGTGGTTTCGCATCATTTCATGGAAGTGGTCCAGCACTGGGAGACATAAGCAATCAATCCGTGTTGCAGATGTGCACGTGGAACTGCGGGGAGGGCCAGGGATGCTCCATCCCGTCTGGACTCCTGTATGGCTCCTTCTCTGCCCCTGCGTTGTCGCTCCTGTTGTACACCAGGGGGCAGCAGCAGCATTTGTTTCTGACTTCTGGGGGGAGATGCAAACCAAATAGAGGCTTCAAATTCTGAAAAGGAAGGAGGCTTGTGGGAGAAGTGCTCTAGAATCTTTTTTGTCTACAGATCATGTTTAAAATTTTTATTGTGGATGACAAGGGGGTGGGATGGGGGGTGTTTGAATTTCAGATCATCAGTTTCGTATTCAACAATTTAAATTACGTATGAATCCCCGAATAGCTTGCCCTTGCCCGTCTCCCCCACTCTGATTTCTCTTCTTCCTTTTGTGGTTTACTCTCTTCCCCTTTACCCAAGAATCCCCAAATAGTTTGCCCTTGCCCGTCTCCCCCCACTCTGATTTCTCTTCTTCCTTTTGTGGTTTACTCTCTTCCCCTTCACCCAAGAATTCCCGAATAGTTTGCCCTTGCCCATCTCCCCCACTCTGATTTCTCGTCTTCCTTTTGTGGTTTACTCTCTTCCCCTTCACCCAAGGTAGCACTTGTACTGCTTCATCTTTCCCTTGACACCGCCCCCCACCCCCCACCCCCGTAAAAGTTACACCCCATCAAAGTTACAGACCATTAAAAAAAAAAGAATCCATGCGCCCACCAAGCCCATATGTGACACTCAGAGAGAAATAGCATCCGAACTAAGGGCGGTGCTCTCATGGAGAGAATGAGCCGGAGCGGGCGGTGGCATTGGCACACAGGTGAGTAGCTGTGTGTACAATGCTGCTTTTCTGAGAAGGTTGAAGAGAAAGTGCAGACCCTGACTACTGTACTCATTTTAAAATTTAATGCCCAGAATGATTTACTGTAGGCACTTCACACACTTCTCATGTCCCCATGCCTAGGATCCATGCGACCCAGAGTCTAGGTACGAGGTGCTTCACAGAGTTCCTAGACGTTTTAATCAACCTTATTTGTAATGATAGACCTCCTGATGCTAGCTGTGTGTCAAGTAAGGATTCTCAGGAGGGGGGGGGGCGGTGTTAGGAGTACGTGGAAGCTTTTTTTTCACACTTTCACACGGTGCCCATGTGCCTGCACACACCTAACTTCTAGCACGAGTTTTAGAAAAACACATGTTTAGGGCTGAAAGGGACTTTTTGAAATGCAAAATGCCACAATCAAGTGCAAACTTTGAAGGGGCCCCGCTGTCATTCTCAAGGGCAATAGTCCCTGGCATTAACCATTTTGGTTTTGTGGAACGCCTGGGAAGAGGCAGCGTGGTGAGTGTGGCCTGCGTGGCAGCTACGCCTGTGTGTGTGTACCCTGTCTGTGAACCCCTTCCGAGGTGCCGTGGGTACGCCTCAGACCGCTTGTGATGCTTTGATGGATTGTATTCACAATTCTTGCTGCCTTGTTTCATTGATCTAATCCCCTTGTGTTTCCCAGAACATCCCGCTTTGCCTCCTTCCCCGAATACTTGGTAGTGCAGATAAAGAAGTTCACTTTTGGTCTTGACTGGGTTCCCAAAAAATTTGGTAGGTATCATTTGCATGCTTTTGCTTAAAACACCACATTAGCCATTTCGAACACGTGGCATGTAAAAGAGCCCATGTGGTTGGTGCCAGAATCCATTCTGTTTCAGTCTTTTACCTTTAAGCCCCCTGCCTGTCCCTCTCTCTGGAATCAGAGTGTACAAGACACACCAGCCATAAAACCTATGGCACACAAACCCTTCCCACCGCAAGGGGATTGGGAATGACTGGATTCTAGGGGTGAATACGGGATCTTCACATGATCCAATAAGCACCGCATTTCCAACTTCAGTGTGCACACGAAGTGGGGTTTGGATGAAGTGATTCCGCAGATCGGGGGGCAGGGGTGGTGGCTGAAGTCCTGTGTTCTGTTCTCTGGTGAAGCTGGTGCTGCAGGTCCCAGGACCACATGTTGAGTAGCAAGTAGTCAAAGCTACAGGCAGTCCCTGGGTTATGAAGCTCAGGTCACTGACAACTCCTGCTCCATCTTCAAAGTGAGAGGAGCATGCTCTCCCTCTGAGGTGACTGAACCAAGCCCTGAAACACGGAGAGAACTGCCTCATAGGGTTTGGCACTCCCATAGGCTGCAAATCATCCTGGGCGCAGACTGCCGCAACCGGTGAGTTTGAACAGCTGACCTTTTGGGTAGCAGCTGACTGCTGTAACCACTGTATCCCCAGGGCTTCTTGAAGAAACCCCGCCCCCTGCTGGAAACAAAGTCCTCAGCAGCATCACCGTCCCTTGCTGCAGGTGGAGCTTTTAAAGGGTTGCACAGACTTCTCATTTAAGGCTGAATGAGAACCTGTGCACCGGTATGGCTTGTCTCCCAATTCTCAAATACAGAGTTAGGAAGGGACCTTGTTTGTAACCTGGGGACTGCCTGGACCCCTCCCCCTCGGCATCGGAAATAGGCAGGTGTGACTGATCCCACTCACTCAAGCCACACACATTTTATTAATAGTGAAATAGGTGCAGCCAGTTTCATTACAAAGTCAACAGAGGGTTATCATTTTGTCTTAATTAGGCTTCTTGCTAATTGGAAGGTCCTCGCGCATTACCAGGGCTTCGTTTTGCTGAGAATGCACAGGACCGTCCTGGCCATCGAATGTGAACTGTGCCATCCGCTTCTCGTTGGTGCGGAAGGCTGTCCACTTTTACCCTGTGTGGTTTCTCAAGCAGCTGCCTTAGACTGCTCGCCAGTCCTTTCACGTTTTTATGTTTTTGAGTACCGAAACCAATCTTGGCTCTCCATGCTGGTTACTTAAGTACTCCACTGAAGGGGATGAGTTAAACAAAACAAAACAAAGTGAAATCGGCCTCAGTCATTTTCCAGACTTCTCCAGGCCTGACAGTGTACAGAGTCTGGCTTGGCTGCTGAAATGGTGCTGGGCTCTGACTGATTCTCCTCACGTTTCCTGGTGGAGAGCTTTGTGGGTGGGGAGGGCAGAGGGCAGGACACTGGCCACTCAGCTGCCCTCTGTGGGCTTAACAAGTATCCAGGAGGAAAATGGACTTGTTCTGTATGTGCTGAATCACTTAGTCTTACTTGTCTTTTGTCCTTGGGATTTCTGTAGAGGAAAAAAACTTGAATTAGAGCCCACTGACATGCCAAATTTAAAATATTTTTAATGAACCCGAATTTTTCCCTTGAGGATCAATTGGGTTGATTTTGTTGGTCAGATAGATACTCTGTTTGCTTTTGCTACTCACTGAGGAATAAAATTTGTGTTTTTACCAAGCTCTGTTCTTTGGGGGATGATTTTAAAATAGGATTCAGGTACCTGGCATCAGAACTGGATTTGGGGACGGTATTTTCTGGTTCTGTTTGCTAGACCAGAAAAGATATCCTGGACTCCTATTTGGACGCATTTTCTCCAGCACTACCATAACTGAACAGGCGTAATACTGAATCTTGACCGCTGTTAGACTGATAACATTTTGAATGTAATTCAGTCAATACAGTAGCCACTGAACTGTGACGTTTTCTTTTTTTGATAAAAACGTACCCTAGAGACTGTGCTTCTTGGGATTCATCTAGTCATTTAAAACACACTATTTATTACCTTAGTTCAAATAATCGCAAGACCCACCAAGATTTGAGGAAAGATTTAACCCAGGAGTGAGATACTCAAATGCCCCCAAAGGGCAGAGGATAATGCAAGGGAAAGAAGGGGGTACAGGGAACTGGCTGCCACCTTGTCTTTCTTGGACTGGAAAATCATTGCTCTAAGGATCAAAAAGGCACAGACATGATGCTCAGGAGCGTGGAGGCAATAGGGAGTGGTGAGGTCTGTGTCAAAAGATCACAGAACGGCCATTGTCTGGGTAGAAGCTGAAGGTCAGCCCCAGGCACTTGTTAACTAAATAAGAATGTGCTACAGGTCTGTGTATTATTTCCAAGTAGACAGAAAATTATTATTATTATTTCAATGGAATCTGCTTATTGAAAAGGTGGCATTTACTACCAACAATTAAAAAAAAATCCAAGAGAATATGTCTGGGCCGCAAATGACCCTTGGGCTGCCTGTGTGTGACCTCTGGCACAACCCGTTTTTTGTTCCGTGTGCAGTCTTGCCACCCTGTGCACTGTTCCTCAGGTTCTCCGGGAATATCGAATCAGTCATGATTGATTAGCCAGCCCAGGGATTTATTCGGGGAACTGAAAAACCTCCCTCAGCTCCACATTGCCACACGCATGCAAAGTTAGTTAGTGGTTGGTGCCGGTTGTAGACTAAGGCGGTGGTGGATTCCTGAGAGAATAGTGAGTGCAATCTCTCTCGACTTGCAGACGTTTCTGTTGACATGCCAGACCTACTTGATATCAACCATCTCCGAGCCAGGGGGTTACAGCCAGGAGAAGAGGAACTTCCAGACATCAGTCCCCCCATCGTCATTCCTGATGACTCAAAAGGTACTGCTCCTGCCGCCAGGGCGGGCTCTGCCCTCCCACTCTCCCCTGCTGACAGTCATCTCCTGATGGTGACGAGGACCTCCCGTCAGACCTCCCTTGGCTGTCTTCCCCTTGTGCAGCCTCCATAGGCCCACAGATGAGGCAGGGCCGAGGCTGGACACTTAAAATTGGAACACTAGAAATTGGAACACTTCTAGGCTACTTCTCTCCTTCATTTTCACATCCTCCAAATCGGCCTGCGGGAGAAAGGGGAGGTTTTGTACTCCTGTAAAGAGTGTACAAGGAACTATATGTGACCTCCTCCCCGGGGGACGGACAACAGAAAAGTGGGTGAAGGGAGATGTTGGACAGGGCAAGATATGACAAAATAATAATTTATAAATTATCAAGGGCCCATGAGGGAGGGGGGAGTGGGAAGGGAGGGGAAAAATGAGGACCTAATGCCAGGGGCTTAAGTGGAGAGAAAATGTTTTGAGAATGATGAGGGCAATGAATGTACAAATGCGCTTTACACAATTGATGTATGTATGGATTGTGATAAGAGTTGTATGAGCCCCTAATTAAAATGATTTAAAAAAAAAAAAAAGAGTTACAGTCTCGGAAACCCACAGGGACAGTTCCATCCTGTCCAGTAGCTGTGCTTTGCATCTGAATGGACTCAGGGACAGTGAGTTTTTTTCTGCAAATAGGCCCAAGGGGGGGAGGTGGATGGGGATACAGTAAGAGCGGTATCATTCCTCCGTGTCCCTTTGGACAACCAGCCGGGGAACTTCAGTAGCACGTGCTGAACAACGGGCTTAAGCAGAGTGACAATTGGGAGGACGGTGCAGGACCAGGCAGTGTCACGTGTGGGGTTGCTGTGCATCAGATCCGACTTGACGAGACCTTACAACAGCACACACGCTGTTGTAAATGGTTGACGACATCTCACCTCCCCAGCCTTGTCGCTGCTTCGTAACGAGGCAGGGTTTGAAAATGTCTTCCATTCTGTGAATGCTAGCTTGCATAGTCCTCAGAATACTTAACTAGTTAAGGGAAAAGGACATTCAGAAACCAGTTGTCTGACTGCTCTTGAGTAGGTTCTGATTGATAGTGACCCAAGAGGGCGGAGTAGAACTGCCCTATAGGTTTCCCAAGGCTGCACATCCTGACTGAGCCGACAGCCACATCTTCCCCCTGGCAAGTGACTGATGGATTCAAACTGCCACACTTCTGGTTAGCACCCAAGGACTTTAACTCATCAGGAGTCGGCTCAAGGACCCAAACCAGAAAAATTAAACCCATTACGTCAAGTTGATTCCAACTCACAGTAACTCAATATGGTAGGATAGAACTTTCCTTAGAGTTTCCGAGACTGTAAATATTCACCCGAGCAGACAGCCTCATCTTTCTGCCACAGAGTGGCTTGTGGGTTTGAGCCACAGACCTTGTGGTTAGTACTCCAACACTAGCACTCCTTCGTTCAAGAACCAAATTGAACACCCACTAAGACGACTGAAGTCGATTCCGACCCCTAGTGACACTCTAGTTTTTTGAGGCTGGAAGTCTTCATTAGAGCAGAAAGCCCTATCTCTCTTGTGGGATGGCTGCTGGGTTTGAACTGCTGACCTTGTTCTTACTAGATCAGTGTGTAACTCATTATGCCACCAGGGCTCCTTGGGTTAAGCACTGTGTTAGAAAGATCTTAGTTTAATTATTAGCTCAGTTGCTGTTTTTTAACAGTTGTATTGGCATATGACTCACTATTATACAATTCAGTAGTTCAGTGTATTAAGAAGAGTTGTGCATTTATCCCCACAATCAATTGTAGAGGACTTCCTTCTTATCCTCATTGTCGTTTTAGCTCAGTTATTCTCATAAACATCCGTTCCATCTGTGGCTTAGGCATTTGCTCAGTTGTTTACTGTTCTCCTTAATGAGTAAAATAGGTACATTAGCTAATAATGATAGAGTATTCTAGGCCTTGCCACCAAAGGTTTTCCATCAGTGGAGCACAAAATATTATTGATGACGATATCCTGGTATGACAGAATAGAAAGGTAGGCCCAAAGGAGCAATATAGGATTCGAGGCAACATTTCTGCTGCATTCCTTTAAGGCAAATCGTAAACTATGGTCTACAGATGGACACGTTTTGTAGTCCAGGTGGTTCATGAAAGGGGTCAGAGAAGGAAGAGATCAATGTGAGCGTCAGAGAACCAAAAGTACAAGATGATTGATGAGTACTGGCCCTGCCATCTCCCCAGTGCCCCAAACAGAACTCTCGGCTTGTCATTATACAAACTTCGCAAACGGGAGAACTAGTTGCTTCATTCAGATGATGACCAGAACATCCTATCGCATCTGGTCTAAGGACTGAAAGTGTCCATTGCCATCACTTACTGCTCCGCAGGTTGAGGCTCTCTGTGTAGGAGGTTGAGTGGTTGAAAAGTCGGGAGGCCCCAGGGGTCTGGGAGTTTGGGAATGCCCTGGATCAATTGTTTGGCTTTTTTCTCAAGCTCTCTGACATGGTTTGGCTTCATTTTGTGCTCTCTCTTGATTTCCAGATCGTCTGATGAACCAGCTGATAGACCGTATGTATCTCTAGCCATCTTTCTCAGTGTCCTACAGTTGTGATTGTCCGACATACTTGACAGGGAGGGGGGAGTCCAGCACAGGGGTGTTTCTCTGTGCTCTCCCCTTGACACCCCTACCCCAGAACAGTTCTTTGCTTGCAAATTGAGCTGCTAGTAATGATGAGCTAGTGACACGGTGATGATGTATGAGGAGACTTCAAAAAGTTTGTGGAAAGATACCACTATGTGTTCATTAGATTTTTCCACGAATGTTTTAGAGCTCTCTCATATGTACCTCTGCAGGGTTTTATGGTCATTAGCCTGACAGCCAACTCAACCCTGCTTTGCAATCTTGGCTTTGTTGCTAATAATTATTCTTTAGTTCTTCTACCTCCAGCCATCTTTCAGGCAAGGTCATTTTTAGTAGATTAGAGACATCGAGACCCAGAAAACACAAGGGATGCATTTTGTGCTCCTGTGTTCTGTCTGCCCTTTGGTACAATGTGAGAGTTGTGTGTGTGCGCGCGTGCATAAGCTTATATGGGTGTACATAGATCTATGTATACACACATCCATCTCTATCAATCTGAATATGTTATTAAGAAAAGAAAACAGAATCCTCCCGGTCTGAGTCTGGGGTTTGCAAAGCCATCTCTTTTCATAACTTTGGTTTCCTAGATACAATGAAGAAACATATCTTCTCCTTCTATACTTAACATCTGGCCTTTATATTTCCCACCACTGATCATTTATTTACTAATGGTGCTTGATGTGGCTAAAGGCTTTCTGGAGCTTTCTGTGAGCTTTCAGGCGCAGGCTCTGGGGCTAGGAGATACGGCATCATCTCTATATTTCAGTCATAAGAGAGGCTGAGCAGAGACGTCCAGAGAATGATCAGCGGAGCTGAAGTTCTGAAATACACTGCATGTCCCATACAAAACCAGGCGACTGTCTTTGAGTTCTTGAATTGTTCAAGCCACCATCTTGCTTTCATTATCGAGGTCAAACACATATGCTCAGCTCAAATAGCTTAATATTGAGATGGCTGAAAGCAAACCGAAATGAAGTAAAACCATGACCCCCACACCCAACAAAATAGCCCCTTTTGTGGGCTCTGTAGCCTTAGGTGGTGGTGGTGAAGGGAGTCCGAGACAAGGCGCAATGGTGAATTTGTCATGTGAGGACCTTGTCTTGTGCTCTCTCCGCAGCATCAGACATCGATGAGTCAGCAGTGATGCAGCTCGCTGAGATGGGCTTCCCTCTCGAAGCCTGTCGGAAGGCCGTGTACTTTACCGGAAACATGGGGGCTGAGGTGGCCTTCAACTGGATCATTGTTCATATGGAAGAGTCAGGTAGGTGGTTGGGAAATGGTGCGTGGCTCCGGAGTCTGCATAACATTCAGCAATGCTAAGCCTTGGTTCTGCCACGTCCTCTGTGGGTGTGCCTCCGAAAGTCTGTGATCAACTGCAATGGGGGACTTTCCTGGGGTAGCCAACTAAGCTCACAATCTCCATCTTTCTTCTCTCTCTCTTGGAAAATAATAGATTTCTTGAGATACTGTTCACCTTTTTAAAATGTATAGTTCAATCAATCACAGTGATCGACACAGAACCACCTCCCAGGGGGATGAACCATAGAAAAGTGGATGTAGGGAGATAGCAGTCAGTGTAAGACATGAAAAAAATTATAACTGATAAAATATCAAGGGTTCATGAGAGAGGGAGGATGGTGGGGGTGATGAGGTGATACCAAGTGCTCAAGTAGAAAGAAAATGATGATGGCAGCTTATGTACAAATGTGCTTGACCCAATGGATGGATTGTGATAAGAGTTAAAAGAGCCCCCAATAAAATGATTTTTTAAAAATTAAAAAAATAAAATGTACAGTTCCATGCAGTCAGAGTTCAACTACCATGATAACTACCGAACTTTATAGCATTTCAGCTCCTTCAATAGAAACTCCGTGCTCATTAATTTCTCATCCCTTCCTTCCACAGCCTCTGGCAAACTGTAGTTTACTTTCTGCCTCTGTGGAATTGACCGGTGTGGACATTGTGTATCAGTGGGATCATAAGATAGATGGTCTCTGGTGTCCGACTTCTTACATTAGCAGAATATGTTCAACTTATACCCATGCTGTAGCATGTACCAGATTTCTTTCCTTCCCATTGAGGAATAACATCCCATTTTATCGGTCCATTCCTCAGTTAACGAACATGGGGTTGTTTCCACCTTTTGGCTATCAAGAATAACGTGGTTGACTGGACATGCACTTTTATTTCTTCTGGGTATTGGTTGGTAAGGATCAGCATTAATCCAACGCTCAAAATGTGGTGGTTGATCCAGCCCTCAGGTTCCTGCTTCTCCGTGGTCATTCCAGCTGTCTCCATATCATGTGCATTCTCTCTCTCTCTCTCTGACTCTAACCACCGGGAGCTGGATCAGTGTTCACGAGGTAGAGGAAACAAACCTTCCTTCAGCGTGCCAAATAACAGACGGCAGCTTCAAGTGTGGGGAGTTCAAATGACACCTAGTCTTCTAACCTG
Organism: Echinops telfairi; assembly: GCF_000313985.2. Classification (NCBI taxonomy): domain Eukaryota; kingdom Metazoa; phylum Chordata; class Mammalia; order Afrosoricida; family Tenrecidae; genus Echinops; species Echinops telfairi. The sequence goes on along the minus strand of NW_022108124.1, from coordinate 4,032,379 downwards.
CTTGCCCCAGATTGAGGGCTGTTTCCCCACTGTCCCTTTGGGATAGTGGCCACAAACTTGTTGTCCTCACAGCGCCTTTACTTTCTCTCCTGTTGACTCCCACTATCCCTTTGGGTTCTAAAAAATTGTCTTGGAGTGAATCCGCAGTGAATATACCACAACTAGCACTACAGTTTTATTAGCTTAAAAAGTGAAAGATGGCAAGGCTTCGTCTTACATACTTTGGACCTATTGTCAGGAGAGACCAGTCCCTGGAGAAGGACATCACCTTGGGTTAAGTGGAGGGGCAGCCAAAAAGAGCAAGGACCTCAATATGGAGATGGATTGACATGGTGGCTGCACCATTAGTGCCAGTACCATACGGTTGTGATGATTCTAACTTTGTAGGTATCTTCCCTCCTAAGCTTTAAATTGTTGTTTATGCAGCTCTCACATAAAAAGCATTGCGTCTGATTGTTTTCCCTAGATTTTGCGGAACCGCTGACCCTACCTGGCTATGGAGGAGCATCTTCTGCTGGAGCCTCAGCTTTTGGTGCTACTGGCTTGGATAACCAGCCTCCAGAGGAAATTGTAGCCATCATCACCTCCATGGGGTTCCAGAGAAACCAAGCTATTCAGGCACTTCGAGCCACGGTGAGCCTGGGAGAATGGGTTTGGCTCTGTAGACGCGGATGTACTTGCCTTCCTCCATTTGGGGGTAGTTTGTGTTTGTAACTGTAGCAATGGAGATTTCGCGATGCCCTTTGATCCTTTTGAAGCATGCTTGTTTGACAGTACCCCACTTTGTCTCACAAAGGTGTATCCGCAGTTAGTATCCAAGAAGCTAAAGTAAGTGTTGAAGGGACTCAGTCCTGAGGATTTCAGACTAGGAGCTCATCAAGCTGGGACTCAAGATGTTGTTGCGCTTAGGTGCGTCAGGTTGGGTCCAGCTCATGCACAGCAGACCAGAACACCGCCGGGCCCTGCACCATCCTCACCATTGTGCTGTCTTGGATCCCATTGTTGCAGCCACTGTGCCAATCCATCTTGTCCAGGGCCTTCCTCTCTTTCACGGATCCCAGCTTTCCCACAGCTGATGTCCTGGTCCAGGGATACCGTGTCCAAAGTACACGAGACTAAGTCTCACCGCCCTTGCTTCTAAGGAATGTTCTGGCTTGACATCTTCCAAGACAGATTTGTTGGTTCCTTTCGCAGCCCATGGTACTTTCAGAACTCCCTGCCAGCACCATAGCTCACACGCACTGATTCATCGCCTGTCATCCTTCAGTGGCCGACGTCCACGGGCAGACGAGGCGATTGAAAATACCATGGCGTAGTCCGGAGCACCTCAGTCCTCAAGTCACAGCCTTGCTCTTATGATCCTGTCACCGAGAGCATTGTACTTCGAGAGAGATCTTGACCTCTCCCTTTTGATGACGAATGGGATGCCATTCCTCTGGGAGTTGGCCTTCCCAGGATAGTAACCCATATAACTTTCTGACTAGGTTAAAAATGACCGACACCAGCCCATGTCAGCGCCTAATGCCTAGGTATCGATCCTGATGCGTTCCGCTTTATTTTTGATGACTTCCGTTTTTCTAGAGTCATACATTCCAAGTTCCAATTCTTCATAGATGTTTACAGCTATTTCTTCTCGTTTCGAGTTCTGCCCCAACAGCACGTGAAGGTCCCGGAGACTTTGCTCCGTCCGTGTCATGATGGTCACGTCCACTCTGAGAAGGCAGCTCTTCCTCCTTCGTATTTTGAGCCCCTTCCGATCAGAGAGGCTCACCCCAGGACTCTCTCTGATCCTGTTCTCCCGCTCGTCATGAGGGTTTCGTGTCTGACAATATTTGCTTCTGTCCATAGGTTTCCAGTGGCTAATTCCTCTGGAGTAGACAGCCTATCCTTTCTTCATAGACTCTTCTTAGTCTGGAAGCTCTGCTGAAACCGGTTCGCTTTGGGTGACTCTGCTGTTATTTGAAATATTGGTGACATCGCTTCCACAGTATCACACAAGCCACCAGAGTATGACCATTGACAGACAGATGGTGGCGGGACAAGATATCCAAACAGACTATCAAACTCTATCATTTTAAGTGTTAGCCAGGGCTCTCCAGATTCGACTTGGAACTTGTTTGGTAGTGGCCCTAGAACAAAGACAAGTGTGTGAGGTTCAGCGTTACCAGTAAGTCCAGGGTGAAGGGCCTCTCAGAAGCCCTCCCAGGGAAGACTGCGTGGCTCACAGGGATTCTCTGTAGAGAGAGAGCTGCTGTTGATGGACCCTGACTCATTGGGACCTGAGGCTCCAGGGAAGGAAATGCTGTCTGGTCCTGCACCAGCCCCATGATCACTTGTGGACCAGGCTTTTGTGCTCCGTCGGGTTTTTCATCACCTGTGTTTTTAGAAGTGGATTACCAGACCTTGCTGCCTAGTCTGTCGGAGTCTGGAAGCTCCACAGAAAGCTATGCAGCATCCTAGCGTTGTGGTGCACTACTCAGAGATGGATGGATGGTAGCTGCACATGAGGTACATTTATGTGCCAGGAGAGGAGGCTGTGAGACTGAGATGCGGATAGAAGTCATCTTGCATCACAAATATATGTGAGAAATTCATTTTTTTAACCCCTCCTTTCTCAGCGCGTCCTAATCCATTTTCCAGTGTAGGTCAGCTGCAGATCCCTTCTTGCCTGTCCTGGGGGGTCACCTGCTTGGCTTCTTGGTGGAGGTCCAAGTGGCTCGTGCCTGGCTGCTGGTGACCATGTGGCCAGAGCCTTCGATGTCCCATTAAGATGCTCAGACGAGCTCAAACACAGCTTGATCCACTCAGGGCTCTTTCTAGGACCCGGTGTACTTTATTTGCTGACTGATCCACGGGCAGTTCTGACTGGGTCGCAACAAATTCTTTAACTAAGAAGCCACAGCTGGGCTGCGTTCGTGGTTAATTGGCTTGAATCGCATGGAGTTCAGTTTCAAAATTGCTTAACTAACTGGAGTAGTCGTCAGGAATCAAGGCATCCATCTTAGCCATAAGGCACTCACCCTCCGTGCCTCCACTGTCCGGGGAGAGGAGGCTCCCACAGCGACCACCCTCAGTGCTGTTTGCTTACCTGCAGAAAGCGCCGCAGTGGGGAGTGGAGTGTGGGCCACAGGGAAGGCTGCACAGAGATTCCTCTGCTTTCTGTGCATCTGCCCATAGCAATGCTGAGCTGTGATTGATGTGGCCTTTCGGAGGCTGCTCGGCTGCTTGGAGCATTTTCCTAGTGAGTCCAATTATAGATCTGGGGCTGGCCTTGCAGGGTGTCAACCGAATCTGCGTTTCATCCGCCGAGCCAGAGTATCTGACTCAGGGCACTTAAAGCCTAGTGAGGTCAGGCCTCCTGCTGTATCTGCGCCACCGTCTGGCTCCAGTAGCCGGGGACTGTGAGGCCCGGGGACTGTGCATCCATTGTAAACTTGCTTTATTTCATTAGAATCATAATCTGGAGAGAGCCCTGGATTGGATCTTCAGTCACCCCGAGTTTGACGAGGACGGCGACTTTGTGCTTGAGATGGAGAATAACGCCAACGCAAACATTGTTTCCGAGGCCAAGCCGGAAGGCCCTCGGGTCAAGGACGGATCTGGAAGTAAGTGGGGTCCTGCTGGCCTGAGCACCTCAACTCTGCGCCCAGCTCACGCCCTGGCCTCCCATCACCACCAGTGTGTCCACCAGTGAGCCCAGGGCCCGCCTCCTCCGAAAGGTCGCAGCTGGCCCTCTGCACGGGCCACTGTGATGGGAGGGAGATGGACAGGCCACCAAGGAGGCTGTGGACGGACGACTTAGTTCAGCAGCAGCCTTGACTCTTGTCTGTTCCGTGGCAGTGACATGCCCGCCTGGCTTGTAGACAGTGTCAGTGTGAAAGAACATTTATTTTCCTGGTGGCAATTTGGGGAGGGAGGAGGTGCCAGAAGAAGCCAGCTCCTAGCACAATCACTACGGGTTTGGTAGGCGCAATTGTACAGCGATAATAAGTAAATATTATAGTAAAGTTATAGAGAGCATGAGAGATAAAAGAGATATATAGAAACAAATGGAGTCAGACACGTTTCATGGTAGCATGCTCACCTCAGCCCAGCTTGGTGGTCCACGTGGAGAGAGTGAGGGAGAACTTTAATGCTCCCCAAGCTTTTATACTCTCTGGGGACATTGGGGACATGGGGGACATTGCAAGCCCCCACGTTACAGGTGAAGACATACGTCACAGGAAAGGGTTGTGCTACAGGTATTACAGTGAAGGGAGGGGGTGATCTAGGGACATATGCGCTATGGAAGGAGGAGGGATTGGGGGTGTACATGCGGCAAGATAGGCGGATCCTAGATTTCTGGTAGCAGCTTAACTTGATTTTGGGTCTCCATAGGAACCATTATCAGTTGGGTGTGAACTCCGCCCACAGGAACCAAACTAATGGTCTTAGGCTCCAGAGAGGGGTAACCCATTGTCTCTAGTATCAGGGAGCAGGCCCAGCCCCGTGGTGGGATGAGACAGCAGTCTGGCAGTAAGTATCTGACTTCCCCCCACAAGGAGGGACAGAACTGAAATGCGGACACACACCCTTCGCTGGCGCCATGGGATCCTTTGCCAGAGCTGATGGTTTCCCGGAGGGCTGTCTCAGGATGACAGGGGGCGGGACCACAGGCCAACTTCCTGCCTTTTGACAGCAAGCGCTTACATGAGGGGCCTTCAGAAAGTTCCAGAAAGAGTGGAATTTAAAAGATAGCTGACACGCCCCCATTAACTTATGGGACCCCCTCCCCCCGTGTACTCTTCCAAGCACTCACTGTTCATGGTGCTTTGCATGTAAAATCTCAGTGCCCACCACACCCCGTGACGTGAGTACGTGATTTCCTTATGCTTACCAGTGAGAGGGGAGGCAGAGAGCCACGCAGCTCGTACAGCCCAGATTCAGCTCATGTTCTTAAGCGTTGGGCCACCAAGCTCCTCAGGCTGCTGCTGCCTGCAGGGTAACGTCTGGGGTTTCCGCTGGCCTTCGCACCTCTGCAGGCAGATTCCCGCCCCCCTTGGTCTCTCAGTAGTCTTGCTCTGGTGCCGTGCCCCAGTGCCAGATTTTAGGTGCCCACCGTCACTGACCCCTTCTCACTCGCCTCCAGGCCCGCGATGGGGTTCACCTGTTTGTCAAATGCCCTCTCTCCCATCAGTGCACGTGAAAATCCTCACCATCATGCAAGACGTCGCCCAGAGCCCGTGGTCAGCCTAAGCTGTGGTCAGCCTAAGCCTACCTCACAGGCTCGTGATGACGACACCAGTATTGAACGTCGCCCAGAGCCCGTGGTCAGCCTAAGCCTACCTCACAGGCTCGTGATGACGACACCAGTATTGACAGTACGGTGGTGCCAGATTTAATCTTGGCAGTAACCCTGTGAGGGAGATGCCGGCATTACCCATGTTTGACAGATAGGAAACTTCCGTAGCTGGAGGTTCTTGCTGAGTGATGAGGAGAGACAGAATCCCCAGCCAGTGCCTGCAGCCACGCTGTATGTAGCAGGCTTGCCTCTCTGTGACCGGAGCTGCCTGTGCTGGTCTTGCCACACATGTCTTTATGTAAGTAGGTGTGTCTCCCCCCGGGGTGGGGGTGGGGGAGGCAAGCATGAAGGGCAGCGGCCATTTGAGTTTTATACAACTCACGGAGTCTAACACGTGGAACGTACTCAGTAAGTGAGCATCCCATCTGACTGAACTTGAATCCCCAGCGTTTGCTCTTATAACCATAGCGCTAACGCCCATGCATTGCCCACAGCTGGAGAAAGAGGTCTTTTCTTCTTTTTCTCAATACAAAATTGGGATTTCTATCATGGGTGCAGTTTTATTCCAACTCAGTTGAAAAAAAATTATAGTAATAAGATGCAGCACGCCCAACCTCTGTAGTTATCTCAGAACTCTTAAATTACTTTTTGGCAACATTTTCTGAAATCTTAAAATCTGTAATGGACGAGTTACTCAATAAGGCAGGAGCAGAATTTATTATTATTATTTTTTTAAATCATTTTATTAGGGCTCATACAACTCTTATCACAATCCATACATACATCAATTGTGTAAAGCACACTTATACATTTGTTGCCCTCATTCTCAAAATTCGCTTTCCGCTTGGGTTCCTGAAATCAGCTCCTCATTTTCCTTACCCCCCCTCCCTCCCCGCTCCTCCCTCCTTCATAAACCCTTAATAATTTATAAATTATTATCTTATATTACACTGCCCGGCATCTCCCTTCACCCACCCTTCTGTTGCCCATTCCCCAGAGAGGGGGTTATATGTAGATCCTTGTGATCGATTCCCCCTTTCTACCCCCCCATTCTCCCTTTCTACCCCCCCCCCAGCAGAATTTATTATGTATGTTATGTCCATTGGTTCACTGAAATGGGCTGTTCGCTGGGAGTGATGAGCTCTTCTCACCAAAGGAAGAGACCACAAGAGGGAGCCATTGTTAAACTGTCGCGGCATCTGGCGGCTTCAGGAGAGAGCCCTGATCACTAGGGGTTCTAGCCGAGCTTGGGGCAACAACCGCTGTTTGCAGAGAGTGGCCACCTCTTTTTTTGGGTGGGGCTTATTGTTCCCAGGGAGAGCTGCCTATATGCCCTTTATGAGCTGATCTCTGTTCCTCAGTACTCAGGGTTCCAGACAGAGAGGATCTGGGGAAAACATGGAGTAGGAGGCACTATTACAAATCACCTGTAGAAAATGCAGATTGCAAGGGCAGGAAGAGGTGGCCAAGTATATTTGGGTAGGGGGTGGGGGGGAGCATAAGGCACGCTCACTCACCAAATGCATTTCCAGTTTCGTTTTCCGGAAGATCACCTATTTGCTGAATTGTCTTCCCTGCACTCATCGGTGTGCACTATTCCTGGCCCGTAGTAGGTGCTCCATAAATGCTCAGGTAGATGAATGCAGGCAGAAACCGGTCTCCGGCTTGGTTTCTCTGCTGCTTCCTGAAGTACAATGCCGTCAGTGATAGGCTAGTCCCCGCGTGCCAGTCAGTACAGCTATTACCCGAATCAGTGTCCCAACCACCGCACGGCAGTGGGAGAGATGGACAGTGAATAAGGAAGGACCCAGAAGCACTGATGTGTTTGATTTATGGTTTTGGTGAAGGGTGTTGCAGATACCAGAAGGAACAAATCTGCCTTCCAAGAAGTACACCTGGATGCTCCTTAGAAACAAGAGGCTTTGTTTCCCAGTTTGGACACGGTAGCAGAAATGGATTACTCCCTGGAGAAGGACATCATGCTTGGCAAAACAAGATTAGTGACGAAGAGGAAGCACCTCTGTGCGATGGCTTGACACCGTGGCTGCAACAAGGGGCTCAAACACAGCGTGACTGTGAGGAGGCGTAGCCCTGGGCTGTGTGGCGCTCTGCCGTACACAGGCCTGTTATGAGGCAGAGCCGACCCAACGGCACTAACAGAGACAGTTATTTCAATAAAAGATGGTTACCGAGTGAGTTTCAAACCATATAGTTATTTTTACTTTCAGAAGATGGCAGCAGTGTTTTTAAAATAATAAATTTCATAAGGGATGACTTTAGTTCACGAAAGTATAAGTGCCTCTTCTAATTCCTATGCAGGCAATGAATACTTGTTCTATATTTAAGTGGGTTCCACCCTTTATTTTACTTTTGTTTATGAAACATTATGCTGTGATAGATGCTCTGGGGGATTTATTTAATTTTTTTAGGCTGCTTAAAGAAGTGAAGTTTTAGAGTAAAAAGTGCATGGAGTTAGGGTTTTAATGCGGATTGCTCCATCACCCTCCTTCTGAAATGTAGCCTGCATCACAGATCAGCCCCACTGGCCATTCTGTGTCCCCAGCTCCTCTCCAGCAGCATCTTGTGGGCTGAGCACTTAGCATATTCTTATTGCCCACTTACGTCTCTCTGTCAATTGCTTCCTTAGAGCTTGTGGTCAATTTTTGTATTCTTAATTGAGGTTTTTCAGTTTTCAAATCAATTTCCATAAAAGTTTCATATATTGTAGAGTAGATTAGGAATACTTGTAGCTAGCCCTGGTGACCTAGTGGTTAGTGCCTATGTGTTGGGCTGCTAACTTCAAGGTCAGCAGTTCCAAACCACAAGCCACTCTGTGGGAGGCTTTCTACTCCTGTAAGGAGTTATAGTCTTGGAGACCTACAGCGGCAGTGCTACCTTGTCCTAGAGCAGTGGTTCTCACCCTTCATAATGCTGTGACCCTTTAATATAGTTCCTCATGTTGTGGTGACCCCCAACCATAAAATGATTTTCGTTGCTACTTCACCACTGTCATTTTGCTACTGTTATGAATCGGGCAACCTTTGTGAAAGGGTCATTCAACCCCCGAAGGGGTCGCGACCCACAGGTTGAGAACCCCCGCCCTGTAGGGTCGCTATGAGTTGGAATAGACTGTGCCAGTGAGTTTTTTCCCCCCAATATTGAGTTTTTCTCACTCAGAAAATGTTTTGATTTTCCTTTGATTCATCTTCGCTTTTGCTGCCTCTGCCTGAATTGTTCACCAGCTGGCGAGTGGTGGCGGCGATCGGAGTCCCAGTGTGTCTTGACCCAGGACTCCATTTCTTCTAACTAGATGTACTCCTCGACTCTTCTTTGTGCCTGGGAGCAGACCAGGAAGTTTTCCAATTGCTTTTGAGTGGACTCCAACCCCCTCTCTGCCTTAGCAAACCTGTGCTCCACCGGGGTCTCCACAGCTGATTTTTAGAAGAAGATCTCTGTGTTTGGGGGAGCTCAAACTGCTAACTGTCCCGCCAGCAGCTGAGTGTGTGACTCCACCACCCAGGGACAAGTCTCACGTGAACCCATTGCTCTTGAGTCCATTCCCGCCTCCCCGTGTTCCCAAGGCTGACATCTCTATGGAAGCAGACCGCCACAGCTTTCCCCCTCCGGAAGGCTGGGAGATTCGAATGGCCGATGTTTCGGCCAGCAGCTGAGCACTTAACCTCGGAGCCACCAGCGTTCCTGCAGCCCAGGGCTCTCTGAACTGGTGGTGCCTTCCACTATGGCCACCGCTAAGGATTTCCATTTCTTTCCCAGCTGGACTGAGTCAGAATCTGCATTTTAACAACATCCCCAGGGTACAGAAGCATCACTGCAGATCCTTGTTAAAATGGAGATTGATTCAGTATATCTGGTGGGGAAATGGAATTCCCAGCAGGGGCGTCAAACTGAAATGAACTGGTTGGAAACCCTGCTTCACACTCAAGACCAGGGTACTATTGCCAAATGAAGGAGAATGGCCATGGGACGTTATCTATACTGGGCTCACATGGAAAATAATAAGAAAGCAGGTCCTTAAACAGCAAGCAGTTATTACAAAGGTCAAGGATTAAAGGTTTTTCTTTGAGGAGATAAGGTTAATTAAAAACCACGATGACCCTGCATGAGGAAGTAATGTCGTCACATGAAACTCCTATTTAAACAGAATCTGACTTGCTCAAAGGCGACACAGTGGTGCTGTCGGGTCAGAGTTGGCTTTGCTAAGCCGAAAGTTGACAGTTTAACCCCATCAGCTGCTCTGTGGGAAAGAGATGAGACTGTCTGCTCCCATAAAGCTTTAGCGCCTCCAAAACCCAGTGTCAGTTGCTATGAGTCGGAATTGACTTGACACCAGTGGGTGATTTGCTAAAAGTTGAGTCCTTGGGTGGCTAACGACTTCTCCCCACGGCAATAGGGAAATAAGGCCTAGCGATCGACATCAGAGGAAATGTTCTTGAAAACCCCCTGGGACCTGGGGGTCACCTTGAGTCAGAATCACTCCATGTCAACCGACAACAGTGATGCACCATAAGGCAAGCACTTGACTTGGTTGAGTTTTTTGAATTTTCAGGCAATGGGAGCTCAGACCTCCAGTCTGACCTCCAGTGGTGGGGGTGGGTAGGGGGGAGGCTGCTGTCATTTGCAACAGCACTCACTGTTTCTGTGTTGCACTTAATGAGCACTTATTTACTTTTAAAAGAACCCACTGATTACTATTGCAATTAAAATGTGATTAGGAGGTGATTACTGAGAACTTGCTCTGGCTCCTTCAGCCCCATCTCTGTAATGGTTCAGACATCCCCATGCAGCTGAGATTTTCCAGCAAGGGGAGCAGAGAGAGATTCATTTACATAATGGTGGTGATCCCTATGTACACAGCTCCCTGAGGAAAGCAGCCTAGAATAGGCTCAGGGGAGCCAAGATACAGCTCAACAGAGAAGCTGTGTACCAGTAGTTTATTGGAAAGTGAACACACACTATCTATCTATATCTATCTACCTATCTATCTATCTATCTATCTATCTATCTATCTATCTATCTATCTATCTATCTATCATCTATCTATCATCCCTCACTGCATTTGGGCCCTACTTACTCGTGTTTGAGCACTGGCTGCAATTCGTGGTCTTTTATCAGTGGTACTGCTGGGACACAGACTCTGGTGTCAGTTAGCTGGTACTGTTATAACAGAAAAGCCACAAGTGGGTGACCTTAGCAGACAGAAGTCTGTTCTCATAGGCTAGGAGGCTAGAAGTCTGAATTTAAGGCACCACTTATACGAATGTGTCATGATTCAAAAGGAAAAGAAAAAGCTATCGTTATTAAGCTTGAAACTAGGAACATTGGAAGTTGTCAAAACTGAAATGGAATGCTTAAAGATTGATGTCTGTGATAGTTAAGATTTTCTGTCAATGTGGTTGAGCTACAATCTCAGTGGTTTGGCAGTAAAGACCTATTTATACTCCATCATGTTATACAAACCAACATAAGCACATTCATAGTGGAGCCTGCTATGAGCAGCCCATCAATTGTAAGCCCCCATCCAATCTAAAGGAAGTTTCCTGGGAGGTGCGGCCTGCTTCCCATGTAAGTGGACACTGCAAAACTTCCTTGCTTGCTTTCAGCTGGGTCTAGATTCTGTATCTCCAACTCCAGTTCTTTGGGCTTAAGCATACAGCCTGTGGTGATGTCTGCTTGTCCTGGGCGTCATCAGCAGCCTGGCGTCTTTCTGTCAATCTTGAGTCTATCAGCACCCACGGCTACGTGAGTCAGGAGAAGCCTGTAGCCCAGTCTCAACCCTCCTAATGCCGCGACCCTTTCCTACAGTGCCTCATGTGGTGATTCCCCCAACCATACAATTATTTCTGTTGCTACTTCATCACTGTCATTTTGCTCCTGTTATGAATTGAGTGACCCCTGTGAAAGGTTGTTCGACTCACAAAGGGGTCATGACCCACAGGTTGAGAACTGCTGCTCTAGCCTAACATCTGACACTGACATGGACATTGCCGATTTCTACCACTGTGTGAGTCATCTTCTTGATCTGAATCTCTCTATATATACATATTTAAGCTTCCCTGGTTTTGCCTCTCAGGAGAACTTTGCCTAAGACGTTGCCCTAGACATCCGTGAAGGAAAGAACAACAAATGGCGACGGAGACACAGGAAGGGAGTGTCATGGGGTTGTTAAGGATGAGGGATCATCACCAATGCCATAGAAATAAAATGTAGATGAATTGCTGCGTGGAAATCCGAGTTGCTCTGTGGACTTTCACCCAAATCAGAATGCAAAGTTTTATTGCATTGAACATGTTAAATGCACAGGTGAAAAGAGAAGGAGAGAATGAAAAAGTACAAGGTTTGTTGAGAGAAAAGCACAGGGAAAATGTTCTTGTTTCGTGATAGTTGAAGTCTGACTATTGGGGCAATACCACTCACTACATGTGGGGCATAGAGGTTAAGCAGTTTTGGCTAATTCTTATGGGTACTTTGAAAGTTTCTCTTTGAAAGTAAGAGAAAATTGTATCCACCTCTCACACACCATCCTTCCTATTTCTGTAAAACGTTCTGCATTTTTTTTGGATTGTGTGTGCTGGCGTTTTTGGTTTTTGGAAGTGGACCTCAGGAACTCAGAAATACTAGTGGAAGCTTCCTTTTCTTGTTTCTTCACACTGCATTTCTCGTTGGAAATAAGCATCAATTTGGGCCTCTTATCTGTTGAGATTTTACAAATGTGTTGATAGAATTTCTCGTTTTGGTGGTTGGTTCCCAGCGAGATGTCTTGGGTAATGTCCAGGGTAGTTGTTTAAATGTGTTTACTTGGTAAACCTGTTTAATCTTAATGATAGCTTTGAGATATGCTAAATTGTTCTCCTTTAATTTATTTTTATGATTCTCAGAAGATACACATATTGATTTTAAATAAAGAGGGGAGAATGCTTTGGGGAGATGTGTTAGGCTGGGTTCTGTACAGAAGCAAAGCTAGTGACTTATATGTATGTAAATAAATATATATACCTAAACTTTATATATACATATGCTGTGTGTGTATAAATTTATATCAAGATAATGGCTCACACAGTTGCAGAAGTGAGGAAGTTCAAGTCTAGGCAGATGCCAAGTCTGTGGATCAGATGTTAAACTGGAGGCTTTTCCTGACTTGGGTAGCTTCTAAGGCTGATGACTTCAAGGTTAATAGGAAGATGAGAGACTGGTAGGTATAGAGAGGAATGAAACCAGGGTCAACAGGTCAGGCTTGTGACTGGAGAGGCGAATGAATCCAGGGTTGGTGAGAGCAATATGGCAGGCTGTTGGCCCAACTCCAAAGAACCAGGGGTGGATGAGCCAGAGACATGATCCAGACCCAGCAAAGAGAATGCAAGCTTTCCTACAGTGTCCACTTACATGGCAAATGGGTCACACTCACAAAGAAACAACCTTTCACTTACATCAGGGCTCTGAACCTAGTAAGGGGATTGCATTGCACTCTAAACTTTTTACAACTGACTGGCTACCTACAGCAAATCCCATTATGGGGTTGATTACAAAGTGTTAGGTAACACATGGGGGAGTCATAGCCCTTAATTGCCAAACCACTGAGAATTCTGGCCCAACCGAGTTGACACAAAGCCTAACTATCAGGGAAAAATGCCTAAGGACATTATTGGATGCAGTAAGCCACTTTGTGTTGTGTTGAATTGGCTGGAAAATTATACATGAAATTCATATTGGTTTGATAATAGAATGCTGCACAAGATGACAGGACGTACTTATTAGAGGACAAATATTAGTTTCATCTTATAAGGGACTGCATTATCTTTTTATTCTGAAACTATTGTAGCTTGAATGGTTGAATTGTAGTTCGACTCGGCCAATAATCATGGGAAAATAAATATTTTTCTGAATCAATATCCTATGACATAAATGATCATGGCTCTCTCTTGTTTTCTTATAATCCTGACATTTTGTGTCTGACTTGCTTACTTAAGCCGCATTGCGTCCTGGAGAGTGGGTAGATTTCACGTTGCCATGAAGAGACTGGTTCAGAAAGATGAAAACAACTTACCATCACATTGCTGGGAGTGTTAGAACCATGGTCCCTTTGTAGACCCATAGACTTTAATCAGTACTGAGCTGTGGGATTTTTCTTCCTCACCCAGATATGAACTCGTGTCCCTAGAGGGGCAGATGACTAATGCACTCGACTACTAACTGGAAGATGGAGGGTTGAGTCCGCCTAGAGAGACGTTAAAAGGAAGGTTTGGTAATCTACTTCACACCAACCACTGCAACTCTGTGGAGCTTCCAAATGGTTCTACTGGGAGGAGTTGAGGTCAATTTGAAGGCAACTGGTTTTTGATACTTGTTGGTTGATGTCCTGTCTGCTACTCTGTAGCTCAGATTTCAGGCGGAATTTGGTCTCCCTTTGGGTACATATGTGTATATGTGCTCAGCATAGGAAGGTAAGTAGACACTGTCCAAAGCTAAACATTGCAAGCAGATTATATTATTTTTTTATTTACAAATCTGATCAGAAATATGTTTGGTTTCTAGAAATGCTGCTTTATAACTGAGTTGTGTTCTTTTTCATAGCATATGAATTATTTGCATTCATCAGTCACATGGGAACATCTACAATGAGTGGCCATTATGTTTGTCATATCAAGAAAGAAGGAAGGTGAGTGTTTTGGGAGGTTCCCTTTATTGAGCACCTATATGTGCCAAGCACCCCTACACGGTGCTTCCTATTTAACTTGATGTTCCCTTTAAACTGCTTTATACACCAGGAAGCTGAGACTCTAAGAGGCTGACTAGTTTGATCTTAGCTAGGAAGTAGCGGTGTCAAAATTGACATTCCAGGCCGTTCTTAGGCCTGCACCAACGTGACACCCTAAAATGCACATGCAGCCTGAACCAGAATGTATGTCATACGGGGTTTCCGTATGGAACCAGCACACACTGAAATTATGATGCCCAGTTAAATTTAAGTTTAGATAAACATAAATAAAATTTTTTAGTATAACCATGTCTCAAATACTGCATATTATAAAAATTGCATGGGCCATAAAGGTGATAATTGTCTATATATTCCCCTTTGTTACATTGTTTTTATTAGGGAAAGGTATGTATATGTGTTTTATTTATTTATTTTAAATGTTTATGTGTTTTAGGCTGGGCACTCTAGAGATACAAAACTGGTGAAAAAATATATGTATGTACACACATATATATATACATACACATATACACATATATTTAGATAGATACAAAACTAGTGAAAAATATATGTATGTACACATATATATACACAAACATATATTTTTTCACTAGTTTTATATCTATCTATCTATTTCAAGGTAATGCCTCATGTACTTGTGGAAGTTGGCAAGCCTCAAATTCATGTGTCAGATGCCAGGCTAGCGAGTTCTCCTGACTAATATGGTTGCAGGGGTTAATGAACTAAAAATCTTCAGCTCAGATGGCAGGCTGCTGGCTCAAGTTGAGAGGCTAAGTTAGATGCAGAATTGAGAGGCAAAAATAAAGCTTTCTCAGAACATACAAATATATTGGATGCAGCTCTCCTTCCTAAGGAAACTCTTCTTAGAAGAGATCAAACAAATGGAGGAAGATTACATAATAATGAGACTAATAGTATTACCAACATAACGCCTGACAGTAACCATCACAATCCATCCCTTGCCAACTTGGCACCTGTACACATCTCTTTTAACCACACATAATTTCTAAATAAAGACAATTATTCAGCCAATATGACACAACCATCCGTGAACCAGTTTTTCTTCCTCAGCCAGTTGATTGTAAGGCATTCCCCATCAGATGATTGGTATGGACTGAGAGAGAGGACGAACTACAAGAGTGGAGACCGTGGCATTTGGGCCGTTTCTCCTGGAATTTATGTGTGTCTGTAGGTCCTGCTAGAGCTCTGTCTTACAGATGCCACTTCCTTTGAATGATGGCGTGCTGGTGTGCGCATCCAACATTGTAGCTCTGTGTATCAGAAAACACCCAGTTCGTGGTGGGTAACTCCGTCTGCATAGTGACTCGGTGTAACTTCCATCTCGCACTGTGGTGTTCATGACTGCCAGCATATGTTGTTAAGGCACTAAATAATTGGATAGCATATTTTCCCCCCTATTGTTATAAATACAAACTACTGGATAGTGAGTTAAGTGATAAGTAAGGAATAGGTGCATAGATGTATATGTACGTTGAAGAGTTTAAAAAAAACTTTCAAGTGTGTACAGAGTACATAAAATGTGTATCTAGCTCCCCCCCCACTTCATATAATTATTTTCTTGTTTTACAAATCATTTTTGAAGACAATCTAGCTTTCTAATAGTTTTCTGTTTGGCTATTCTTGATTTTCTTTTAGCTAACTTTATAACTAAGGCTCATGTAATCATTCTCACTGCCATCAAGTTATTTCTGACTCTTACCCTGGTGACATGTATGTTACTGGTTGGGCTGTGATCCGAAAGGTCAGCAGTTCAAAACCATCAGTCGCTCCTCAGGAGACAGACGGAGATTTCTACTCCCGTGGTAGCTGCAGTCTCGGAAACTCATGGGTCAGTGTTACCCTGCCCTGTAGGATTGCTATGAGTTGGCATCCACTTGATGGCAGTGAGTTTGGAAATAAACATTCGTGTACACAATTCTTTGATTTAACTTCTGGAATGTCTACAAAGAGAATTTTGGGATAAAGGAGCTTAAAAGCATTTGGAGGCTTCTGATACATTCTAGTAGCTACTTTTTGATTGAGCTCTAAGATAAACAAGCAGTTGTGAGTTCCTTTGTATACAGCAAACGTGAGTTCATTTTCTCTAAGCATCTTCGGTGGTTTTCACCACTCGGCTCCTGTTGTGCAGTAACCGGTTTTGGATATGACTTCACTTCACTAAACGCTCGGTCTTTTATTTTCAGATGGGTGATCTACAACGACCACAAAGTTTGTGCCTCAGAAAGGCCCCCGAAAGATCTGGGCTACATGTACTTTTACCGCAGGTTACCCAGCTAAACCTCACATGCACACAAGTCGGCGAGAGAAGCCATACGCCTTTTTGATTTGCCAAAAAGAAAAGACAAGTTGGGATGGCCAGAGATGAAGGAATACATGGGGTATTTATAGTTTTATTTCAAGAGCCCGACGATCATTTGACGCCTTCTGAAACAGCACTGGGAAGAGATTTTCTATTAGTGATGAGATGTTACTGTAGATATTTTTTCTTTTTATAATTGCTATAAATGTTCAAAGAGAGGATCATTAAAAAAAAAGTATTCATATTGCTGGTGGGGCCTGCCTCCAGCTGATCACAAGTGGGAACGTGCCACCAGCCCCCTCTGTCGCTTTGTGGTCCACTGGGGGGTGAGAGGGCGGGGCTCCAGAGAAACCAGTTATGTGGCCTGTGCTGTGGCCTCACCCACCATCAGATATCAGCTCCGAGGCGACGCCGTATTTGTGACATATTTTTTCCCCATTATATCTGATAATTTCAGACCTATCCATGTATATAATAAGAGCATCTGCGATGAAAGATATTTTTAATTTAGATTCTATCAAAATTCGTAATATGATCGTGTGAATGTGTGTGCGAATGAAAGGGAGTCTGAGACCTTGATTGTTGACCGGAAACATCTGTGATGGGTTGCTTTTTAAAGGCCCAAACAGTTGGCTGGAAAGAGGAAGAAAACATTTTAAAGAAACTCTAACTCAGGAACCGTTAAACACAAATTAGTTTCGCCCTTAGATTTAAGGTGTGAAAAGGGCTGAGTTATCCCTGCCAGGGCTGGGAAGCAGTTGCTTACGATTGTGCCCCCTGGTGGTCTCGCACGGGGGACCTGCCCACAGCTGCACAGTGCTGTCCTTGGCCAAAGGTCGATGCCTTTTCTTTTTTTTTTTTCCACCCCCAGAGTGGTCCTTTGTGGGTGACACAGCTGATTTCTTCTCACCGCAACACACGACAGATGTTCTGGATTCGGGTTATGCGCCCTAAATTTGTCGGTCCCTTTCCCATCTCTGAGCTCCATTTCTGTTTTCGGGGGCCAGAGTCCTCTCTCTATCCTACCCGGTTTCATTACCTCCTGACCTGACTTGCCTTCAACGTTTGTCTGCTGTGGTCAGTCGTGAGATTTGGGGCACTTTTAAGAATTTTCAGATGCAAAGAAATTTTCCTTTGTCTATTTTCTAATTAGGGAAGGCCATTCTGTTCATTTTGGTATTATGGGTGCAACCTGGGGTTAGATCAGAATTTCAAATGCTGTGAAAAAACAAACAAACCCCCAAAACCAAACCAAACAAAACTGAAACCAAAAACGCACGTAGAACTCTGGCATCCTATATCCGAATTTTTCGAAGACTCTGCACCAAATTCCAGGGTGCATCTCCCGAGTTTCGATTTCAGGTCACTCAGTCAAATGAAAAAAGGTTTTCTTGCTGACTGCTTACCGTGCATTTATTTGGGTGAAGGACTCTTTCTAGAAGACTGTAGGAAGACAATGTAGGACCGGTTGTAGGAACGAAAAGCACAGTAGACCATGACCCGGTGAGTGGTGAGCAATCGGGATTCTTGTTCCCACGGGGCCCTTGTCTCCCAGGAGACCAGTCGGCCATGTGAGTGAGGGCCGAGGACCCCACAACTATCGCCGGAGACACGGTGCTGCCCCAACTAGTTGTGGACCTTGGGCAAGTCCCTCATGCTCTCCTAGGCCCGGTCTTCATCGCGGCTCCGTGTGCTGTGCCGCTGTGCTTTGAGGATGCAGTGAGACATGTGTGTTTGATGTGTGTTTGATGTGATGAGCCCTTAAAGCCAGGAAGGTGGTGTGCCCAGGTGGCCCTCGAAGAGTATGCTCCCTCCCTTCTCGCATCCGATGTTTTCTTCGCTCTGGGAACAAATGAGACTTGGCAGAAGGCGGGAGCTCATGGTGCAGTATTCCTCTACTAACTTGGGCCCCTGGTGGCGCCTTCCGCACGGAAGCCCATTTGTGAAGTGGCTCCACGTTGTCCGCGGGTCCTTGACTCCCGTAGAAGCCCCCATGCTAAGCAGCCTTATGAAAAAGCGCCCCCTTCAGGCGCAATATTATAGAACCATGGCCCCACACATGCTTCAAAAGTGACTTGTGCTCCACCGTGTGACAAAGCCGCCTCTTTTTGGAGGGAGGGTGTTGGAATTGCCATGTGGCCAAACGACAGCATGCGTATTTTGAACACATTAAAACTTTTATAATAGAACTTTGCAAAATGAATGGTGTAAAACCAGTATTTCAAGCTATCGGCTACAAGCTATTTAATTTCATGAAATAGAAAAAGGCACGTGGCCTTTTTGATGCCTAAACATACTGTCCAGAGGTGTAATATGGCTGCCTTTTTTCTCTGCCTCATAAAACCAAGGGCTATTTCTACAAGGCAAGGTTTTGTATGTTTCCTTCTTAGTTTCAGATTGAGAATTGGGAAAAAACTGGCACAAACAATGGGTTTTTTTTTTTTGCATTAAAAAATGTACTTATGTGTATAGCTTAATGTATACAAGGCTGGTTTCCTGGGAATAAATGTCTGGAATGTACTGCTTCATTTCACAAATGCAGACGAGACAGTTCTGGTTAAAAACAGGAAAAACTCGGATTGTGTCAACTGCCGCTCAGCCTGTCGGGAGTCCTGTGTGTGAGATGTGGGGTGTGACTGTGAAATCCTCACTGTGTGTGGGTGGATGTATGAAAGAGAGCGTTCTCTTCCTGTAAATAGCTTTGATACCCATTTGTGTAGGACCCCGATGAATATGTCTTTGGAGAATGGAACCTGTCAAACGGTGTATTTTGTTCATTGATCTAAATGCCCATCAAACGAATTCGAGGTTCTGTTCAGTTCAGATGGGGATTTTTCCTTTACAGGGGGACAAAGATGCAGAACGAACTGTTGGAAGAACTGTGTTTTCTTGGCAATTCGGAGACATCAGTGTTGCCTTAGTAGTTCAGAATCACCTAGACCGTCGTCTCCCACTACTACAAGAGCATGTGCCTGCCCCTCCCGTCAGGCGCGCTTTGGGCTGCAGAAGTCCAGCACGAGTAGCTGAGGCTTGTGGTGCCCAGCATGGCCCGTCCCTCTCCCCTGACCCAGAGCCTTACCTGCACCTCAGAGAGAGCACCTGGCTGTGTTTTCCCACTCCCTCCAGCCACCTAGTCATTTTACTTTGGGGGCCTTTTTCTTTAGAATGAGTAGGTTAGACGAGATGACTTGGAACTCTTTCCCTGCCATAAAACTCAAATCTGTTTTTATTTCCCTGTGGTTGCTACTAGGCTCAGGCAAATACAGCATAAAGCATTATCTCTCTGGAGACCCCAGTTGAAGATGTTTCATTTTCTACGTACCTGCTCCCAGTTTCTTTCCCGCTTCACGTGCTTTTTCCTCCCTTTTGTAATCCTCCCATTCTTTCTCTACTCTCGAAACTCAGTTTTCCAGTCTGTGAGGTACTTTGCTCTCACAGAGGATACACGATGCTGAGAGCAATAGGCCCCGGCCCCTCACCCTGGATGTCTGCAGCCCCAATCGAGGAGGGAGAAGGGCAGGCACATTCTCTCATTGATTCAAAGTCAAGGGGAAAAAAACATTTACACCCCCCCCCCCACCTGTAAAACATCAGGACTACCTTTAGCTGAATCTGTAACATTTCATGTATGCTTTGTGTCCTAATTCAGTCATAGCCAAGCCACTCCAATAAGTGCTGACAAATTACTCAATGACAGAAAGGAGGTCTAGCTCCTGTGCCAGCACAGATCCTCTGTGGGGAGGTGGAGCGTAGCAGGGGACAGGACCTGGGTGATGGCATTAGATGAAATGGGATTCACTCCTTACCCTTAGAAAAATCTTGGGTTACAGAACAAGGTCCTGCATGCTTGCTTTTGGCTGTAAGATATCCTGCACAGCCTTATGGAGTTTCGATGTTTGGTAAATGATCGTGATATCAACATCCTCTAGATTTCTGCTGCCCAGCACAATGATCAATAACCACATGTAGAAAAGGAGTCCTCCAAACAGAGATGTGATGTACGTGTACAGGACATGTCAGATTTAAGTACCAAAATGTAAGCTATTGGACCAGTATTTACACTTAACATCGGCTGAGTGTAAGAAGGGTAATATTTTGGGTATACTGGGTTGCAATTGGATGTGTAAAAGTTAAGTTCACTGATTCCTTTTTACCTCTTTGAATGAGGCTCCTCCAAACTTTACAATGTGGATGAGACTCACATTATACATCTGTTGGACAGCATTGCCATAGGCTCTAGGCAGCTGATGTCAAAGGTAAGAAATCGTTCTGTGAAGCATCCATGTTGAGAGATCAATACATGTAATTCTGCAGAAGTCAAGAACATTGTAAAGCAGAGAACACCCTTTCGAAAGCAGATTTCCGTTCCTAAAACCAAGACATACAAACCCATCAAAACCAAACCCACTGCCATCAAGGAAATTCTCACAGCCCCTTATAGGACAGAGTAGAACCTCCCAGTAGGATTTCCTAGGTTATAAATCTTTATGAGAGCAGGTAGCCACATTTTGCTCCCAAGGAACAGCTGGTGGGTCTGAAGAGCCTACTGTGCTGTTAGCAGCCCAGCACTCAACCTACTGTGCTGCTTAATACATACGAGCCTCCCATTACACATCCAAAGTCTAAGAGTCTTAAATTTGTTGTCTTCAGCTTTGTTTAGAAGTCGCCACCTTTCCCCTTATTTTTCAAACATCTCCCAGGTGCCGAGGACAATGGCCACATGAGGGTGTGGGCCATACCTGTTTCCCTTGGTGCAACATTCTCTGTGGTTCCCCTCCCCAGGCAGGGTGGAGTCTGTTTAAACTGGTTGTGTTGGAATACTGTGCACATCCTGCTGTTCCAGACGTGCCGCTTCTGGGCCCGTGCCCACCCCTGCCCAGCAGGTTTGGATGTTGGCTCCCGAAAGAGCTTGTGTTTATTTTACCTTGCACTAGTCACAGCTGCTGTTTAAAATATTCATAGGTGTTTGGGGAGCGTACTTGCTTGTGATGGAATGAGAGATGGATGATTTATTGCTTCAGTTGTTTTCGAATTAAAAGCTATTCTCCCAATCGGAGGTCCCTGGATGGCTCTTTTGTTTTTTTTTTTTGCTTTGGAAAAAATGCCCTCGACGGATCCTGCCGTTTGCAGCTTCTCCTCCTTGGGAAGAACCAGAGATGGGACCCCTGAGAAGGAGGGGTCTCACATGGGTCTTTTTGACGTACTCTGCTATTGGGATCAGGTGAAGTCCCAGGTGGTTGCTTGACTTGTGGCTTGCAGATTCCTTTCTCCACCCAGATAGAAGCAGACTCCGCGCTGGTTATCCCGAGGGACTGGGAATCTTCCCTCCTTCCTCGGAGGCCACTTTTCCTCAGGCTGCTGCAACACCAAACGGCCACACATTTAGGGACTGAAGCGTCACATCAATCCTACTGCTTTAAAGGTCAGAGTATGACAGTGGGTCTGCGGAGGCTGCGATGATTGGGGTGGCAGCAGGAGCCGTCGGCCCTGGGGCAGCATCTGTTCCCTTTCCAGCTACTGGAAATTCCATCCTCGTTGTTTGGCCAAACCATGGCCCTCCAGCAACGGCCCCCTTCTGACCTCTGCTCTGGCCCTGTCCGGCCCTCCCGCCTCCCTAATATACCGAGCCTTGTGATGACATCGAGTCCCTGCAGCTAATCTTGAGTCATCTTCCCATCGCGAGGCCCTTCACATCTACCAACTCCCCTTTGCCATGTTCGGTAAGAGATGCACAGGTTTCGGGCATTAGGATTTGGACATCATGGAGATGTGTATGTGGGGGTGGAAAGCTGGGAGAGGGAGTGGATTACTCTTCTTAAGCACTTAGAGTATATTAATTCCATCTTTAAAACACACCCATTTAGTGCTCAGAATGTAAAATAAATGAACCCATTTATTTAAAGAGGGCAGGGGTGGTTCCAGGCCAGTGAATCTTGTGCCCAGTGCCCCCCATCCCTCGGCTGCCAGTGGAAGCCCAAGTGATGCCATAATGCTCAGCGGATTCAGCCGAGCTTCCAGATGCAGATGAAAGGGGAGGAAGAAAGGCCTGCTGGTCTCCTGAAAATCAGCCAATGAAAACCAGGTGGAGCACAACAATCCTCTCCCCAACGGGCTGTAGGGATGGGGCAGGGCCAGGCAGTCTTTTCTTTGGTTGTACAGCACAGCTAACAGGATATATATTTTTTTCTTTTTTCCTTTATTTTTATTTTTTTAACATTTCATTAGGGGCTCATACAACTGTTATCCCAATCCATACACACATCAATTGTGTAAAGCGCATTTGTACATCGTTTCTCAAAACATTTTCTCTCCACTTAAATCCCCGACATTAGGTCCTCATTTTTCCCCTCCCTCCCCGTAACAGGATATTTTTAAAACAACAAAGAAAACACCCAGTGTCGGTGGTGCACTGGGTGTTTTGGTGAGCAGGGTACAAGAAAGAAATGACTGGGATGGTGAGGGATGACTTATGAGGCAGTGACGGGGGATGCTTTCCCGTCCGGTTCCTCCCCTCGCTGTGCTCCATCAGGCCGGTGGGAGAGTTTCCCGATGTGTCCATGAGCCGTTAGAGGGGATGATCCTGCTCTTCAAATGTCGTCAGGGACAAGCATCAGTTGTAGGGGGCATATTGAGGAGAGA
The DNA here is from genome assembly GCF_000313985.2 of Echinops telfairi. Taxonomy (NCBI): domain Eukaryota; kingdom Metazoa; phylum Chordata; class Mammalia; order Afrosoricida; family Tenrecidae; genus Echinops; species Echinops telfairi. The sequence continues at coordinate 4,009,405 of NW_022108124.1, read as the reverse complement.
GAACGAATCGCATCTATAATGCAGCCAGTCGTTTAAAAACTCTAGCAGGTAAGTCTTTCAGTGAGGTCAGGGTTAAGGGAGGTGAGGTGAGGTGGGGAAAGCAGGGTGATTTAGTGGCTAGAGTGAGGCATATAGTCTTGAGTGCAGCATTGCTACACGCTGGATACTCTGAGCCCCAATCTTATCTGTACAAAGAACACAATAGGACAAGAGTGATTAAAGCTTCTAGCATGGTCTGGTACTCAATGGACATTTTTGCTGGATGGCTTTCCATCACCATTTTAACCCACTTAGCACTCATTTTGACGCTAAGGAGGAGCCTTCCTGTCAAGACTTGGTTTCAGAATTAAAAAAAAAAGAATTATGCCAACATCGATTCAGTGTGGGCAGTCATGTTCCTGGAATGTCTCAGTGGACAAAAGAGACAGAGACCATCATGCCCTTCTTGAGATTATTTTCCAGCAGGGGGAGACACTGTCAAGGTACAGTTTAAGTTCATCATGTAATAGCTTAACTGAGATTAGTGCTATGGGAAAAGGGGAGGGCATATTTTTGCGGGACTGAATGGGGTACTTGGGAAAGACTTCATTTAGAACCGCGTTTCTCAACCTGTGGGTCGAGACCCCTTTGAGGGAGTCGAACAACCCTTTCACAGGGGCTGCCCGATTCATAACAGAAGCAAAATTACAATTATGAAGTAGCAACAAAAATAATTTCATGGGGGTCACCACAACATGAGGAACTGTATTAAAGGGTCGCGGCATTAGGAAGGTTGAGAGCGATTGATTTAGAGGTAAGATTTGAGCCACGCTATGAGGAAGTCAGTAAGGGGCCCTGTTTCAAGGCCATTGGGTGAGCTTGACGCAGTCGTACAATGGGGAGTCAATGTCCCGTCTTGAGCCGAGGCGTGCCCTGAGCTGGCCCACATGTCTGAAGTGTTGCTCTTTCCTTAGGAGCGCCGTGGAAAGGCTCTTGTATTGGGGGGGAGGAAAGATGGTGGCTTAGATGGAATGACATCAGTGGGGATCATGAGAAGCTGTTCAGATTCTCGAAAGGCCGGAAGGTAAGACCAACAGACTTACCTTAAGGTAAGACCAACAAACGGAGGTAAGACCAACAAACTGTTCTGACAGACTTGAGGCAGGCTGTAAGGCATGAATGGAGTTAAGACTGACCCCTTCGATTTTGTCCCAAAAACAATGGGAGAAAGGCATTTGCTATCCACTATGATGGTGTTCAGAGCCTTGGTTGCATGTGGTTACATGATGGGTTGCGACCCTCCACAGCAGTTCGACACCACCAACTGCTCCACAGGAGAGAGAGGAGGCTTTCTACTCTCCTAAAGACTTAATCCCAGATCCCCCCGGGTGCAGTTCTACTCTGTCCTCTCAGGTCACTGTGAACGCGCATCTGCTCCGTGGCAGTGCACGGGTTTGGTTTTGGAAGAGAGTCGAACTGTGAGTCAGCAGGGACTCACTGGCAGCATTTATTTATTTTTTCTTAAGATAGGAAAAGGAGCCCTTGCCCTGTGGTTACAGCACTCAGCTGCCAACCCAAAAAGGTCCATAGTTCGAACCTTGTCTGCTTCCATAAGGGTTGACAGCCTTGGACACCCTATGGGGCAGTTTCTAGACTGTTGGGTAAGGTTGCTATGTGGTGGAGTTGGCTGGATGACAGTAGGTCTAGATTTTTTTATTTATTTTTTGTAAGATGGGCAGGTTTGGGAGGAGGGGAAAGTGATCAGGAGTCTGATGTTGGATGTGTTGAGTTTAAAATACCCAGTTGACCCCGTGGCGGATGTTGTGTTTTGGGAGAAAGGATTGTACTGCCGATCTGGGATTCGTTAGCTTCTAGCTGGTCTTCCAAGCCCTGAGATTCAGTGCGATTACTAACAAAGGGAGAATAGGGAGGAAGTAGCTGGTGACCAGGGGTTGAGGGAAGGAGCCGCTGAAGGACTCGGAGAAAGCTGGTTAAGGACTCCCTGGGTTCCTGGAAGTGGATGCTTAGGGAAGAGTGTCTGCAGGAGGTGGGAATGATCTCCCGTCAGAGTGGGATAGAGGAAGCTGGAGACGATGGGTGCACTTGGTGGAACCGTTTTGGAGAATGGGGGAAGGAGTTGCTTCAAGGGAGGAGAGGCACCACAGACGGTCAGTGCAGGTGAGTCTGTCACCAAGGGAAGTAAAGAAGTGAGTGGTGGCGGACAGGAGAAGTGGGGTGAGGTCAGGAGAAGGGTTTGGGCATTTTTGTTTGTTGAATATAAGAAATAAGACACGGACCCAGATCCACCAGGAGTTGGTGCTGGTTCATGGCAAGCCCATCTGTGCCAGCGTGGAGCTGGCCTCCAGGTGCGTCTCAGTGACGGATTTTCTATTTCTTCTTCTCCTGATCCTTGTCCTTCTTCTCCTCCTCTTCCTCCTTAGTAATGGATTTTCTACTTCTTCTTTTGTTAGCTGAAGCTCATTTTATTTTTGTCTTCTTTTTAAAGAAAGGGATTACAGGAGCATAAAGTAGCAAAAAGGAACCAGGTTTAGAATTAGTATGTAAATTTTAATTTGGGCTCATCTATCAGCTATGTGATTTAAAAAAAATCATTTTATTGGGGGCACTTACAGCTCTCATAATATTCTGTACATCCATTGTATCGAGCACATTTGTACATATGTTGCCATCATCCTTTTCAAAACATTTCCTTTCTGCCTGAGCCCTTGGTATCAGATCCTCTTTTATTCCCACCCTTCCACCCTCATGACCCCTTGATAAATTGTAAAATATAATTTTCATATCTTACACCATCTGCTACAATGATGGATTTTCAAAAGTAGATCATCAGGCCTTTCCACACTGCCTTGAGTGGCCTCGAACCACCAATTATTCAGTTAGCCTCTGAGGATGCTAACCATTTGCACCACCTGGGGACTCCAAGGCACAGGAAACCCTGGTCAAATAGATCAAATGTGGCATCAGACACAGACTAAGGCATCCTTCTGCCACAGAGCGGCTGGTGGGTTTGAACTGACTTCCCTTTCAGTTCACAGCTTAGCATTCTAACCACTGTGCCAACAGAGCCCCTCAGATAGGAGAGAGGATTGAATGGCTGGTTCGATGTCCTTGAGTAGGCGAGAGGTGATGCGAGCCGGTGCCAAAGTAGGCACTGAACTTAAGCAGGCAGGGCCTCGGGAGACCTGCTCTCAGAGATCGGGAGTGTGGATGGTGGAGGTGGAGGGCGTGGGACTTCTTTCCTGCCAGTTTTAATTTTCTCAGCCAAACAGGAAGCAAAACCATGTGCTGAGAATGAGGATGAGGGGGCTTGGGCGTTGGAGGGGAGAGGAGGTGATGTGAAATAGTTAGACAGTTGGAACTCTTCCCAAGCATATACATTTTCCTGTCTCGTTGAAGTGACATTAGTTTAATTGGTATCGACTCAGTTCATTCTTTTTGAGGACAATCTGAGTCATCAGTTAGTTTTTCAGGCCTTATTCCGATAAACTCTTGTGGTTTCTAAGTTTTCTTTTGTAGCTATTTATTTCCATTGGGTTCAATTTGAAATCAATTGCCAGCCGACTTTACTATGAGTAGTCTTAGGCAACTCTTGCTTATTTCCATCAAGCCTTTATTTGGCCGGGCCAGGTTTTATAAGTTACAATCTGTGATCTTTAGGCAGTTTTTAATCTACGAAGGCTTTGATTTTTTTTCTCTCTCAACCCAGCACAGTTATTTGTGTTGCATTTTCTGCAGCAGCATTGATTATGGACTGAGTAAAGTCTTCTTAGCGCACAGGCAAGGGACCGGAGGTACCCAAGGGGAGAACAGTGGCAGGAAGGGCACCATCCAGCTTAGCATCCTCCTCCTCTGATGGTTGTTCCTGCCATCACGTGGGTCCCCCAATCAAGGTGACTCCTCGTGTCACAGTGGGAGAGCAGGCTGCTGTGCTCCACGGGGCTCCTGTTGGCTGAGTTTTAGAAGTAGATCGGCTGAATCTTGTACAGCATCTGGGCACTGCTGACAGATGCGTGGTGACTGCACACGAGATGCATCGGCTGGGAATCCAACCCATGTCTGTCTCGAAAGCTGAGGCTTTTACCACAGAACCTCCCATGCCTAGTCGTGCTACGTTTCAGTCAGCGCTGGCTGCTTTTGAGCTCCCCTCTCAGGGCCGAGGAACACTGCGCCCACTGTACTGCTTGTCTCCACCCTTCCAGACGCAGGGGAACAAATTCAAGGACAGGACTTACTGCAAACCAGCAGTCTAGTTCCACAGTACAGAATACAAAACACCAGCCACCAGTCCCTAAGGTTTGAGGCATTAAGGTGATTGCCGAGGATTACAAATGAACTCATTGTCTTTGAGTCAATTCTGAATCACCGTGACCCTAAAGGACAGGGTAGAACTGCCCCTGTGAGTTTCCGAGACGGCCACTCCTCTTTTTAAAAAAATCACTGGGGGCTTGTACAGCTCTTACCACAATCCATACATCCATCTATTGTGTCAAGCACATTTGTACATAGGTTGTCATCATCATTTTCTTTTCTTTTTTTTTTCCACTTGAGCCCTTGGTATCAGCTCATCCCCGCCCCCACCACACTTCCTCCCTCAGGAGCCCTTGATAATTTATAAATTTTTTTCCCTCCATGTCTTACACTGACTGATGTCTCCCTTCACCCACTTTTCTGTTGTCTCTCCCCCTGGGAGGGGGTTATATGTAGATCATTGTGATCGGTTCCCCCTTTCTTCCCCCACCTTCCCCTTCCCCTCCTGGTATTGCTACTCTCAATATCGGTCCAGAGGGCTTTATCTGCCCTGGATTCCCTGTGTTGTGAGCTCTTATCTGTACCAGGTACATGCTTTGGTTTAGCCAGATTTGTAAGGCAGAATTGGGGTCACGATGGTGGGGGTGGGGGGAAGGAAGCATTAAAGAACTAGAGGAAAGTTGTGTATTTCATCTGTGCTAAACTGCACCCTGATGGGCTCGTCTCTTCCTTGTGATCTTTCTGTAAGGGGAAGTCCAGCTGTCTACAGATGGGCTTTGGGTCTCCACTTTGCACTCCCCTTCGTTCACATTGATATGATTTTTTGTTCTGCATCCCGAGACTGCAACTCTTTATGGGAGTAGAAAGCCTCATATTTCTCCCTCGGAGCCACTGGTGGTTTTGAACTGCTGACCTTGCAGTTAGCAGCCCTATTTGGAACTACTATGCCACTGGGGCTCCTTAAGATTACTAGGTAATGTTATTTATTATCGGGTGTGAATGGGAAACACACACACACACACACATCCTTTGGACCTTAGAATTAGTTGTGTAATAGAGGTATTACCTTAGGTAATCTTATCAAGAAATGGAAACAACTCTTTAAACATTGAGCTACTTTTATAGATCTATGTTTAAGAAATTAATATATGCAAATAACAAAATCTAGCTTCAACTTGAAAAGAAAAAGTCCCTGAAGAGACTGGGGGTGGCAGAGATAAAAGTGAAGCAGCAGGCCAGCAGGGCGGGATGGGGCTGGGGTGGGCTGGCGTGGAGGATCATCCATTCATGACTACGGAGGTAGGCGAAGAAAGACAGCAGCTGACTCTCCCAGAGGAAGCCATGGAGCTGCAAACTGTGGAAAGTACGGTGCTCCTGGCACCAAGGCCGGTCCTTCACCAGCTGGTCACCCCAGCATGTAAGGGAATAACCATCTTGGGATGGGAACACAGGAAATTCCGTGTGATTGGCATCTCTCCGCTGCTTGGGGCTTGGGGGCACACCTCTATCTGCAGGCCAAGAGAGGTGCCCTGTCATCTGCCCACCATGCCCGTGCATTCCTCTTGCTCTCCCCTCCTCGCACTCTCACCACACTGGACACCCCACCTGCCAGCCCACTCTTGAAATGCCACCTGGTGCCCGCTGTTGGCTCTGCTAGGAGTGCTGGTCTCTCTTCTACTTCCTTGGCTGGCTCCTTTTTGTCAATCAGTTCTCAACCAAGGCACCACCTGCTAAGAGAAACCTTTCCTGACCCCCTATAGATAGAAGAGGCCCCCATGCCACCCATCAAACCCTGTGTGGCCTTGTGCTAGCACTTCTCAGCCCAGGGTGAGATTTGTTGAAGGCTTTGTGGCTTTCCTCCACCAAACATAAGCATGTTTGGGGCAAGGCTGGTGTGGTTCACTGACCCGTGTCCACCCCGAGAGCAGCACCTGCCCATAAAGACCGTGACATTGATCTCACTCGTGTGACAGAGTAGAACTGCCCCACCGGGGTTTCCAGACGCATCTTTACCGGAGCAGGCCACCCATCTTTCTCCCACGCAGCACTTTGTTGAGTTCAAACTGGTTTGAAGCCAGCGCTTAGCCATTGCACAAGTTGAAAGTGTGTGCATCTTTCTTGACTATTTTCTTGGTGGTGGTTAAAAAAGACCCTAACACCAAAATAGATTTTGATAGTTTATTCTAAAAAAAATCACAAAATCCAATTCAGGTTAAATAGTATTTTAGTTCTTAAAAAATTAACAAAGAAGGAAGATTTTAAAGCTTTGTTTTATCTCTAAAAATGCATTCCAGATTTCCAAATAACTCATGCGAAATCATACATCGTGATATTCAATAATAGGACTAGTAGCCAGTAGTAAAAATGGGTTCCTTTGCTTCAAAGCGATTCGGATTCCCCCAACCTCACTTTGAAAGATTCCTGAAGAGACCCTGAAGCCACAAAGTTTATTTGAAAACATAGTTTAAAATCGCACAAATATAAATACAATTTAATAATGTGAAAAAGGGAAGGCATGCTTCCACTAATCGTACAAAAATACTACCTTAATCTTGGTAATATGCAAATGATAAACTAGCTGAGTAAACACATTGGTATGATAAGTGGTTATTTTTTAATGGTAGTAATTTTATTTAAAAAAGCAATGCAGGGAATGAATAATAAATTGAAGCTTTAATTCCCAACAGAGTTGTGCGACGATACATAATATTTCACTAAGTACACAGATACAGTATCACTACCTACGCCAAATAACCTTTACTTCCCCCCTCTCCCCACCAGTTGGCATTCATTTATTACAGGTCACTTAATTTGGGTTGGCATTATTTTGGAGAAGCAATGTAAACATTTAAAGTAATTCTTTTGTTGTTGTCTATTTCAGCTTGAAAATGAACCCCTAAGATGTGAACATTGGGCACGAGGAAGCATCACAGACTGTTTCTAAACAAGATTTTCTGTTTAGATTTATAATATTCATAGATATACAAAATAGATAGAAATATGTCTTTTCTAAAGAGTTAATAAATAAATGCCTGTTACAGGTTGTAAAAAGTTTGCTAAACTAATTGGGTCTGCCTTTTTTTTTTCCTCCAACCAATGTAAACAAATTTGATCAATGAAGAATGGGAGGGGACGTGTTGGGTTAGATGACATGGTGGCGAGGGGGCAGGAATGACAGGAAGTTTGTTAAAAATTTAGATGTGCTCTATGTTCTCTTATCACTGGTAACATAATGCATCACGAACACATTTCTCACATGGTACAACTTTTTTATCGTTGCAAAAGCTTTTTAAACACGTTGATTATTCCTGCAAAAGCTTTCTGTATGTCTCAGTGAACAGTCCAGATTAGCTAGTTGAATGTAGATATGCACGACTCCTTTGATGTTGCATCCTTCTCCGGGAAATTAAAAGTAGGGGGGGACACAAACACGATGCATTTTATTGTTCAGCATACAATCACCCCATACTTTTGTTCCCTTTTAATAGATTTTGAACGCAGTTTTCTAAAATTGCCGCACGGCACCCATCAGGTTTTATGGAAACTCTGGCACGCATTGCCCGCTCGTTTTCTTCTGCAGAGAAGGAAGTCCCGAGGAAACGTTCCCAGAGCGGGCTCTTTTTCTCAAAGGGGGTTATTGGGGTGTGTTTGCATAGTTTGTAGGTTAGTAGAAGCTTTATTCAAGGCAAATCCTACAAGAGAGTTTGTTAAACTTCCCATTTTCATTTTCTACCTTTTTCGTCACTGTCTCATGTCCCCACATAAAGGTCTTGCTGTGTGTTCAGTGAATTCAGTCTGAGCTCAGCTATGTGTGTGTGTGTGTGGATTGTAGAGTGTAGGAAGGGGTGGCAGAGTTGGTCACATGAGAGAGACCCCCTTGTCAGGCTTAGCTTTGCTGTCACTAGTTCCAGCCCTTTTGTCTGTGTTTCCACCTAACACCGAAGCTACAGAAAGTGGCAGTGCGAGGGCTTCAGGAGGGTTGGTTCTGAGTCAACTTGAAATCACCTTTTCACCCTGACGTAATTCTTGTGTGTTCACCTAGTGCACTTTCTCCAGGGGCCCGCCTGCCGCACAAGCACCAGCAGGGCTGGGACACGCCTGCACTCCTCACACCCGTCCTTCATACACTAGCTACATGCCATCTACAGAAACCTGTTTAAAGACCTCAGGTTCACTTTGTCTTGTTAGGATTTTCATAAGTTGGACATTACTCCCCATCTTTCTACCTTACTTAGCCTATCAGTACTTCCAATTTATTCCCAGAATTTTAGGAAACATTGGAAATGGACTGTCCAGAATTTAGAACCCCAAAATGTATATGCAGAGGCGATCATGTGATTTAGTTTCGGACAAACAGACACATGGGTCTTGGTTCCCGTTTGGATCTCTTGTGCCTCAGAAGTCTCGTGTGTGTGTTTTTAGAAAAACTTTCAGATGTCTCAGTATCTGAATCCCTCAGGATTCGTTTGGCACTGGCTGCACACTGCACATGCCAGATGTTTGACCATCGACATCTGTAAAGTTCAGTGTGATGACAGGAAAAGACTGAAGGATAGGACGCTAACAGAGAATGGAGGGATGGCAACACACAGTTCATGTAACTGCTTCCTTGTCTAGGAGCAATAAAAAGCTAACCGGTGAGATTAATCATGCACTGGATACATTTACATTCAGCAAAGTTATATTGCATGCTTTGGTTAATATTTGAGTAGGCAGATTTGCAAGTACTAATGCATGCGATATCATTGTACCTGAGGTTATATGTTTTACTTTTTAAAACTTATTTTTTACAGACGTATGTCAGAGTTCATCTATGGACACTCTTTAAAAATATATATGTGTCTACTTCTTAGTTCAAAACAGTTCACTTCCAACCAATTTTATAAATACTGAGATGACAAGGATGTCTGGGAAGTAAAATCAGGTTTGGGAATGACGGTGACATGACTTTACAAAGTTGACTTCTTGTGTGCACATGGGTAATAATTTCCAAAATCGGAGACCTCAACACAATGGCACACAAGGGACACCTTCGGAATACCCTGTTTCTAAAGTGCTTCTAGAAGCATGTCAAGGGATAACAGAATCATCACGATGACGGCAGCAACAACCACAGTGACAATGACAACGCATCTAGGTACAGTCTCCTCTTGTCGAATGGATTCAGGGGCCACAGGCAGGGCCATAGCAAAACCATGTGTTTGGGAGCTCTTGGCACTAGATAAAATGGTGTTCCAGTCTTGCTTGTCTAGAACAGACCAGGAGGATATTTATCTAGTGCCAGGGTGTAAGCCTGGATCTATGATTCAGCACAAGAGTTCGTTTACAGAAGAGAATGAAGAAGGTGCCATAAAACTGAAAAAGCGAGCATTTCCTGGGCACTCCTGCCCCGTTATGCATCAACAGTTTACCATCCTAGATGAATTCCAGTTAAGATGAGAGTGCAAAGCCCAGAGTGTTCTATTAAAGTCTTGTGGTGGGAAAGAGCTGCCTTCTGTCAGAGCCACGGAGAGTGCTCTTGGCAGAATGTGAAAGGAAAGAGGAATCAAGATGATTAACCCCATAAGGGGATCCCTTATTCCTTCTCACTGCTGAGACACAGCAACGCATAGGAATACAACCAGAAATCGTTATGACACATTTTGTAATTCAGCAGTGATCCCTGGCTTCCTCTGAACTGTCGTCCAACCTACCAGTGAGGTCCCTCAATGCCCCATGCTATTGAGCAGCCATTCTACGGGGATATACCATTATCTAAGGGCTCTCAGATATCTCGGACACAAGAAAACAAGGAACTCAATGAAGTCTCATAAGGGAGCCGAGAGAACATCTTAGCCTTTCAAATGGGAGGAGTCGTTCAGGAGACCATTTCAAGCCCTGAGGATAGGTTACCAAAAGCAGTTGTGCCTGAAAAATCCATTTGTATGTTAAGGGGAAAACTAACAGCTATACCAGGAATGTGGTGGAGCACAGAGGTGGCAAAGTTATGGAAACAGAAGTAATCAAACATCTTGCGGGAATGAATTGCTGGGCTTGGGGCCTCAGGACACTGTCTTAGGGGACACTGGGGTCAACTGGCATAGTCTACAAAGACAATGTTTGACATTGGTTAGTAGGGACTGGGAGCTAAAAAGCTCACGAGCAGCCGCTGAAGGCGCGGCTGTGGGTCTCTTCCGGTCTGGAGTAAAGTTGAGTGAAGAAAATGGAAGAGACATGAAAACAATTAGTCCAGTGGACTAATGGACAACACGAATATCACTTTCCACAAACCTGAAACCAGAAGCCATGGATGATACCCAGCTACAATGACCAACTGCTCTGAAAAGGGCCCCGTTAGAAGATCCTGCACAGAGTGGGAGACAAAAGGTGGAAACACTCAAAATCATTTTTTAAAAAAGTCCATGTTTACTGGTTGGATAGAGGCTGGTAGAACCCCTAAGATTATGGCGCTTAGGTATCCTTCAAGTTTGGAAATTTTTAGCCAACTGAAAGGCCTGTAAGGGGAACAAGAACCCTGGGGGGGCGGGGGCACACCTTAGGATCAACCACTTGAGATCAAAAGGGCAGTCTTTGCCGAATGACACAGTTCAGAAAGTTTCTGAAAGGAGAAACGGAAACAGGAGCAGGAAGTGGGATAAGTGCTACTACAGGATCGAGATTGCAACGAACACGAAACAAAATGTGTCTGAGTCATTGTCTGGAAAAGGGATCTTCTCTGCGAACTTCACCCGATGCACAATAAAAACGTTTTAAAAACGATAACCACCAAAACAGACCCCTGTGTGCATTGCAGACTCTTTTGAGGGCTATTGCATTTCTGGTGACGCTCTTATTTCTGTATGCTTTTTACTTCAATTTTCAGTAACTTGCGACTTAATTTTATTTAAAAAACATTGAAAAGTATTACTCTTTTCCTCCTGGGCAATGAATGATTCCGGACTTTCTGACAACGATGTTTTAGGAAAATCTTGCTTCTGACGGAGACACTAAATATAATGGAAAATGTTCTACCAAATGTTCTGCAAACATACATGGTGGGAATTAAAAAAAAAAAAAAGAGTCTTTTTTTTCAGAAGACAACTCCTTCGAGTTTGAAGTTACTTTGTGTTCGGCAGCAAAATAAAACTCGGGCCACAAAAATTTGCCACCACAATCAAACTGAACCAAAGCACCCCACCTTGACACCCTGCTCAGGCATTCCATTTTCACTGGTCTCATGGTGCCAGTGAGGCTAAGCACACAGCCTGCCATTATTTCTGAAAACTGCTACTTCAGGGAATGTAGAATGGTACCACACACAGAAAGCCTGCCAGGTTTGTTTTCAATTCTTTCTTCCAAGATTTCTAAGGGATTATGAGGGTCTCCAGGCTCCGAATCAGCTAGTGAACTCCAGAGATAGGGAGGAAGAAGAAATGGGTGAAGGGAGGAGGATTTGCCATCAGGAAAATCCAAGCAGGGAGATGCCCTTGGTAGGAGATTGGCCCCCACGGGTCCTTCCTACACAGCTTCTAAGGATGCAGAAAATTCTACAGAAAACACACGTTGGAAGATAGTGTTGGGCTTGACTTTGAGAGAGTAAAGAGGCCGGCCAAGACTGGGTGGTTGTGGAGGAGTCCTGTCAACTTGATTCCAACTCAGCGAGCCTCCGTGTCAGAGGAGAACTGCCTCGTAGGTTTTTCTCAGTTGTCATATTTCCTGGAACAGATCGCCAAGTGTTTTCTTTCATGGAAACTGAACTGCTGACCTTTCAGTTACATCACCGAGCATTTTAACTGTTGTGTCCTTATTGCCCGGCAGTGGTGCCTTAAACTTCTCTGCCTCCTGATGCTCACCTGAGGTGGTCCCTGTGCCCAAGGGAACATTGGCAAAGAAGGGCCAAACATGGCACGCAGCACAGTGCCCTCATCTCTTCATTTTTATAAACCAGAACAGGTGCTCTCGCGTACACACACCTCCCCAGCAATCTCCTAGTCTCCAGGGCTCCAAGTGTCGCAGAGGAGAGGGGTTCTACCCACACCCAGAGTTCCTGGTCTCAGTACGTGGGTGCTTTCCCTCCAAGCAAAAGCTGATTTTCAGTCACTTGAACTGACTTGGCCCCAAATTTTGCTTGGCAATTCGTATCCCGACTTCAACCGGCTTTTACTTACCCAAGACCTGGAAGAAAAATCGGTGACAAACTACTTTGGGGACGGGTCTGGAGGAAGGGAGGAGACCAAGCGAAGGAGAACAGGGGCAACTTCCTAGAACTCATCAGGAGTGAAATGATGTCTGGGTCAGTATTTTGCAAGAATTTTTCTAATTTATGTAAAAAAGAATGCTATCCTTCAAAATAACTTCCCAGCTCTAACACACACACACACACACACACACACACACACACACACACACCCCACACACACACACACCACTCTGTAGAACTAAGTGGGAGGTCACCAATGAAATGCAATACCACTGCTAACAGCAAATCCTTGGTAGTCGATCAGCATCCAAAATAAGAACCAAAGGGGCATGCATCAGCCATAGTCAACCACCGACATCCAGTCACCTTTAGGTAGAAAGTACCAGTCTTTTACCGCATAGAATGCAAAGAGGGTGAGCAGCACAGATCATTAGAGGAGCTAAGAAAATTAGTTTTAGGAAAAGTGTATTCATCACGCTTAAGAAATATCATTTCAAATATTAACAGTTTAAAAGACTATTGGTGTGCAGGGCAGTTAGAAAGCCAGTATTATATGACACTTAAGCAAGGGAACGTGACCCCAGGAGAAATCAGGATGTCATCTAACTTCCTTCCGGCAGAGAATACACGGAGAGACAGTACCTCCTTGCTTAAGTTCACAGTCTCAGGGTGCGTGTGCACCAGTCCTGTGTTGGACATATTTATACCCTATGCCCTATCTGCTTTAAGAAAAACACGCCTTCAAAACCCTACACTATGGAAAAACTACTTTCAGAAAGTTTTTATTTGGTCCGTTGGTCTAACAAGGCAGAGTTCTCAAACCTCTCACTCCCAAGTTAAAAATTGGAGCAACAAAACAAAACTCCAGCAAGGCATAAATGAGAGAGTAAAGTGCAGATATACAGTCCCAGAAAAGTTTTCGCTGGGAACAGCAAAAATTCCTAGTGCAAGAATTGCTTTTGCCAGCAAAGCTCCCTCTCTGGAATCAAAGGGCTACAGTGGAGGTTAAAATTGGAACAGGTTTAAGCAATGCCTCTCTGCAATCCAGAGTTAATATATGTGCATGCACCATTGGCCCAAACTAGGTTCAATTTTGTAAAAGAGGGCGCTCCCGGGAGGGCAGTTCAGACACAGTCAGGATTCCAGGGTCCCAGGCACTGCTTTCTCAGTGAGCAGGTTCCTTTGATGCAACTGGGGACAGACTGCCCCCGCCCCCCAAGACCTGCTTTGCAGTGTGCTCACCATTTGTGAAGAGAGCCCTCCTGACACACAGTCACCGTGTCTTGGTTCGTCTCGTCTTTCCATTCTTCCAGGCCCAATCTCAACTCTATGTACAACGGTGTGTGCTTTTGCATCTGAACAGAAACTGGGCCCTGCCTGTAGGATTTTCCTGGGGTTCTAGGACCAGGGCCTTTTGAGCATTTGCTATTTCTATTTTGAGATTCATAATAAAACCAGTTTGCATTTCTCAGGGCAAGTAAGCACACAGGCAGGGCTGCTGCTGCTTCTCCGGCCCCTTCTCTTCTCCTCTTTCAAGGATCCAAGTTGAAAGCTCTGAGGAGGACATCCAGGTCACCAAGGTTAGCTGCCTGAAAGAGCTCGGGCTGGTCCATCAGCGAGAGCGCGATTCTGAGGGCCGCCCAGATGTTCCCCGAAATCGCAGGATGAGGAACTTGCTGTTGATTTCGGCTCTTTCGTTGCAAACTGAGGGCAGTGAGGAAATTGCTGACCGCTTCTCTAAAGGGTAGAAAGACAAACAGTTTAAAATGCAACTAATGGGGGAGGTAGCAAACTTTGTGAAAGAAAAAAAAAAAAAGAATTGCTAGTTTTTAGGAGCCCTGATGGCACAGTGGTTCAGTGTTTGGCTGCAAAGGGCACCTTTGGTGGTTCAAACCCGTCAGCCCCTCCTCGGGAGAAAAGTGTGATAAGGGCTCTGGGGAAGATGTGCTGCCTTCTGTACTCCAGCGGGCAGACCGGCTCGCTTGTACAGGGCTGTCCTGGGGCAGAATTACTTGTTGGCATTGGGTTTGTTCGTCAAAATCCTAAGCCACTCCCCTAAGTGGTGCTTTGGACAATCCGATGAACAATTTTCGGATTCTCTCATTATTCTTGTATGAAATTCATCGTTAAAGATAGTGGGACCAGATAGAGACAAAAAGCCTCTGTGTATCTTAGGAGTAGCCTGTAGGAAGGAAGGGAAGGGGCAGTGCTATTAAAACCACTGTAAAGTCGGTAAGTGCCTGTGATTTTTCTCCTGCTGCGGGAATAGGTCGCAAGGCATCAACCATTTGCGGATGTGCTTTCTATGAGAAACCAGACCAAACCAGTTAGTCACTGAGTGGAGACTGACTCTCCGGGACCTTGACTGTGCCAAAGGAGCATAGTACTTCAGTGGGTTTTCAGAGACCGGGCATTTTTGGAAGGAGATAGCCACGTCTTTACTCAAGAGGCATCTCTGGATGCACTCCAAACTCCAGCCTTTTGTTGGTGATTTTTATAACTAGGCTTTACCAGGAAGACTCTGGCTCTATTTCAGAAACAAAGTGGCCTAACTTTCCTTCGTGGTGATGGAATTATGTCAAGCAGCTCGGGGAGAGTTCAGTTTATTATCCAAACCGCTGGGTTTGCATCCATGGAGTCAGTCTAGGGCAGATGCTCCACTTCCCCAAGGCTCTGTTTCCCTGAATTTATTTGAGGTGCCACTTTAAAACCAGTTGTAAAGCATGGTGAATCCACATAGATGAAAGCTCTTATCATTGACCTTACTTGGCAGTTTTCAACATGTGGTCTGAAGGCCCTACCCCACCCCCAATCAGGGAGGTCAAAGTTCATTTTATAACCATACCTAGATGTTACCTGACCTTCCACTTTCATTCTCTCATGCATGTACTGTGGAGCTTTCCAGAGGCGACAAGATGTGTGATGTATGTGATGTATTGAAGTAGACATGACAACCTGCCTTCCATTAAAGACAATTGGAAGAATATAGAGCAATGACACTTTCTCATTAATCTACATTTTTGGGGGTGGGGAGAATAATCATTTTCATTAAAACAAGTTGCTTATATTAATACATGAGTTTGTTATTTTTTAAAAAGAGAATAACTTAATATTTTTTTCTGTTTAATTTCAGTAAGTCTCAATAGCTATCCCACATAAAAAGGCCCTTTGGATTCCGAAAGTAGGCATTTATCCATGGTTAGATCTACCTGTCCATGGGAGGCAGTTGGGAAGCGGTTGGAGGGACCTGATCAGTAGAATGAAGGGGGAGTTCCAACCACCTACTCTTCTGGGTTGCTTATAGTCAAGCTAGAGAGACAGAAAGACGCAGACAAGGAGTTTGCTTTGGATGCTCTTTCTGGATCCTTCTTCAAAGGGTGATGGCTTTGGGAAGGAAGAGCTCCCAGCCCAAGAGTGCCCGACTCATCAGTCCACCCACTGCCATCAAGTGTATGCCAACTCATAGCGACGCAATAGGACAGGGTAGAACTGCTGTGGGTTTCCAAGACTAACGCTTTACGGGAGTAGAAAGCCTCGTCTTTCTCCCGAGAGTGTCTGGCAGGCATCTCTAGAGAGCTGTAGATAACAGAAGAGTCTGGTTCCCCTTGGTGATCTCAACACACACGCTCTAGGATTTTTCATGAAGTTCTTTTAAATCTGTTCCTGAACTTGTGGACTACGAGTCCTTTGGGTGGGGGGCACGGCAGGGTGTGTGTGTGTGCGGAATTCGGAAGATGGTAAAGGAGTATGTGTGAATAGTCTTCACATGGTTTGCACAAATAGGTATGGATAGCTTGAAATTGTGTTGTATATTGTCATGATTTACCCCCCAAAATGCCTTCATTTAAAAGCTTTGTCTACTACCACCCAAGGGGATGAGGGTCGGCCTCTGGAATTTGCAAAGGAAAAGATCAATCGGCCTAAATTCTACTTTGGAGTTCTCAGTGCCAAGAGTAATGCGTTGACCAGCACCCAGGTTTGATACCAAACCTGTTCTCTTGTGATTGCAACTGGACTCAGTACCCGGGTAGGCCCGTCTTTGACTCATCATTGAGCGGAAACAGTCGAAGCGTGATGGCTACACACACAGATACCTGCAGCGATTGAGGGAGAGGCCTGATTTTTGTGGATCTGGAAACATTTTTCCCAGCTCCTGACTTTTTCTCCGAGCCACATCTCTATTGAGGGTGGTTATTTCCAAAGCACCCACTTCTTTTCAGGATTTGTTTAAGTTTTATTGCCTCATTTGGTGGTGGCTTTCTGTTCACATGGGAAAACCCACAAAATGCTCATCAGCTCTCAACCTTTCTAACATCTGACACGACAACCCAAGACTAGGAGCTAGTTGACTGGGATGTCAGATTTAGCAAATGAAAACCCGGCCACCTACTGAAATTGAAATTTTAGATACCAAAGAATAATTTTCAGGATATGTGTGTCTCCTGCAATCTTTAGGGTGTGCTCATACCCCGAACTTATCTGTTGTTTATCTGAGATTCAAACTTAACTGGGCATCCCATATTTTATCTGACTATCCTACAGCTTCAGGAAATTTTCCGCAGGAGAATTTAAAATTCAGGACTCAGAAAGGCCATCTATTTCTCCATGCCATAGACTTTTCTGGTCTTCTGAAAATAGTGGCCCGGCTGAATGATACATCTGAGTGTGGCGAGTAAGTATTTGATTGGCATTGCAGATATTGTTTTCCATATTGAGAAGTTATAACTAAGAAAGACGTATCTAGAAGCTGGCGTAGTGGTGACACAGTGAGTGGCTAACCACAAGGTCGGCTCTTTGCAAACCACCAGCTGCTCAGCGGCTCTCTTCCTGTAAAGAGTTACAGTCTCGGGAACCCGTGGGGCAGGTCTACCCCGTCCTTTGGGACTGCTATGAGTTGGGAGTGACTTGATGGCAGTGAGTTTTTTTAAGTTGACTTCAAAATGTCTAGATATATGTATGTATTAATTTGTATCTTCCTCTATTCAAAAAAAAGAGATAAATAGCTTATAAAATACACCACATGCTGGGAAATAAGCGACGAAAAGGAATGAAGCCGATACCAGGGCAGGGCAATCTGCTGTCCCCAGGAAGGAGGTTGGTGACACAGTGGGCACCAGTCAGCCTGCCTTCGCTGAGACACGGGAGGCGGCAGAGCTTGGATGGCGGTGTGCATGCACACAGCAGATGTGAAGAAGGGTCGAGCAAAGCACAGAAGATAAGGACAAGCCAGGGCTGAAGAGACTCCGCTGCTCTGGGTTCTGATCTAAGAAAGATCCTCTGAGGGAGAAGACGGCGGCGTCCACTGGCTAATATTCCCTAAAAGAACCTCCGGTTCAGCTGCCCCAACTCACTAGTGGCGGAGACGGCAATATTGGCCTCGTGTTGTTACAAACAGCACCATTCCAGGGGTGGGAGGAATGCAATCCGATGTTGATGATATATCTAAATAAGAACACGAAGGATGAGGGCGACACTAATCATCGTCACAAAATGCTTCTGGGATTGAGCGTCTGCTCTGAGGTCGCAACCACATTTCACCTGCCCCGAGGCCCCCAAGGAAGGGCTCAGCACCTCTTTTCACTTCTTTCCAGGTGCAGGAATGAAAGCCCAGGAGTCATGTGCTCAGAAACATACGACTAGCCGGTACACGGATGAGCTACGCTCTGAACTCAAGCTCGTGTGACTCTTAAAAGTCTGGCTCTTTTGAGAATGAGAGTTCATACGTTTTTGTGGGGCTTTAAATAGAATACGGAGTTCTGAAAGAATCCTTCTATGAAAGAAATAGAGGTTTATTTAGAAAATCAGGGGAAAAATCACCCATGTTTTCAATACCCCGAAGAAATGTCACGTATGGCTCCAAGTACTGGAGAAAGTATGGAAGGGACGTGGAGCTGAATGAGAAGACAAGAAAGGCTTGTCAAACCATAATCCCATCCTCTTTCCCCCCCTCTTTCTCTCGCTCCCTCTTTGGATTTTCTCTTTTGATAACCAAATTCGGCTTGACTCACTGCCAGTGAGTTGACTCTGCCTTATTGCGGTCCTCGAGGCCAGGGTAGGTTTAGGAAACCTGAATTCTAACTTCTGCTTTGTCAACGGCTGGTTCTGGGACCTCTGACACACATCCTTTTGTCGTCCTTCCCTCTCTGGGTTCCTTTGTCCTTAACTGGGGACGGCGGCTTCTCCAACTGGTGACCCTGGAGGGGTTAAAGCTCAGACAACCTATGTGAGCCAAAGCTTTGGAGGGAAGATCTGGGAATCTACATTTTAACAAGACCCCCCCCCCCCCATAAAATGCTTCTGTCTAAAGCTTGATAACCACTGGAACACAGCATTGTTGCTTTAAGAAACCTCAGAAACAGAAGGTTCTACATTTAAATGAACAGAAGAAAATGTGCGGTGATTAGTTAGTTGTATGGGTCAACTACGGTGTCCGCTTATTTGGGCAAATACTCGTCTAGATGTTGCTGGGGAGGTATTTGCCTGTGATTAACAGGTACATCAGTTGACTTTGAAGCAGATAACCTTCCACAATGTGGGTGGGCCTTATCCAATCAGTTGAAAAATCTTAAAGCTGAGCACAGAGGTTTCCTGAGGGAGAGACAGACTCTGCCTTAGGAAGGCAGCATAGCTATCCGGTGGCAGTTTCTGGCCCGCGGCCTAAATGATTTCAGTCACAGACTGCTGTAGTTGCCTGGATTATTTGGTTTGGTCAGGCTCCACAATCTTGTCAGCCAATTCCTTAAAAGTAATCTTAATGTCTTTGTGTGTTTGTTCTCTCTCTCTCTCTCTCACACACACACACACACACACACCACCACCACCACCACCAACACCACCACACATGCATAGACACACATGCATAGGCAGACATGCAGAGCCAGGCCTTCCCACCCCAAATCTTTGCGTCTCTGGAGAACTGTGACTCATTCAAGGAGCAGGGCTCCTCCAAAGGGAGGCAGCCTTACTGCAGGCTAGTCAGCCTCAGCCTGGAGCCTGGCTCTCTGCTCTCAGTCAGCTCCCATACTTCACCTGTAGGCACCCAGATTGATGCAGCTTATTCCCAAGTTGTATCTGGACCGAATGAAGCCTGGCTGAATCTCCAGCGCCCGAGTGTAGGCCTCCACGGCTTCCTCGCTGCGGTCTCCATTCGCCAAGGTCGCCCCAAGACGGTTCCATAATGAATAGTCCTGGTGACAGAAACAGAGTTCTAACAAGGAGTGCAGCACGCAGCGACAGCTTGCCCTCCTGTGCGCCTGCAGTGGCTGGAAGATGACAGAGGAACCGGTCCCCGGATGCATGCCTTACACATCTTCACGGGCAACTTCGGGAATTGACCATCATTCAACAGATAGCAGCCACCCTCTGATGCTGTCATGATATTCATGCGTAGAGTTTAGGTATTGAAATATTAATAGCCAGAGGGACATGTCAGCAATACGGATCACTTTAAACAGAGACAGGGAGATTGGGAAAGTGCAGTAGACAAATAATGAGTGTAGCCTATGAGACAGTATGAATACACAACTTTATGGTTTCTGGTTGTGCCTGCTCTTACCTCTGGCCGAACAGTTAAGGCAGCGTTAAAGGCATCAATTGCCCTGTTGAACTCTCCGCTCAGGTGGAAGAGTACTCCCAGGCCTGTCTGTAGGTCTGGGTCGATCAAATCTCCATTTTGGTGGGCGGCTTCCAGGTACAATTCCTTCACTCCTTCCAGAACAGAGCTGCAAGGGGCCACATTTGATTTGTAATCCAAATGGTCTGAGCAGAAATTAGTTACTACTAGGTTCTCTATTGCAAGGAGCTTCTCTTTGTTATAGACTAGCAAGAGCTTGGGGAAAAGATCACAGTCCAATAAGACATTCAATATTGAATGTTGAAGACACTCATTGATTTTCCCATACAAACAAAAAACAATACTCCCCCCCTCCCCCCAACAACCTCACTGCCGTTGAGTTGACTCTGACTCCTGGTGACCCTGTAGGACAGCGCAGAACTTCCCCTATGGGTTTCTGTGACTGTAACTCTTTATGGGAGTACAGAATCTCACCCTTCTGCTTAGTGACTGGTGGTTTCAAACTGCTGACCTTATGGAGAGCAATCCACAGTGTTATCCACTGCGCCACTAGGGCTCCTGCAGAGATACAGGGGCAATACGGTCTTCACAAATGAGTTCCACTGACCCATATATATCTCCAACATATAAATCTCCATTGAACTCTCCGCTCAGGTGGAAGAGTACTCCCAGGCCTGTCTGTAGGTCTGGGTCGATCAAATCTCCATTTTGGTGGGCGGCTTCCAGATATAATTCTGGAAGATATAATTCTAAGTGTCCCCAGCAAGGCCAGGATGGAAATTGACCTGGCATCATGATTTATTGCTGATAGAAACAAAATACTGAGACAACAGAGCGTGCATTTCCCCTCTCCCCACTCCATTACCACATTGTAGGGCTTTATGCAACTTAGAGCCTTGGTCCTCATCATAATTCACTTTAGGTGGATTATAGGCCCCAAACATTTGGCTTTCAAATAGGGTGCCCAGACAAATGTCTGTGAATGTCCACATGGAGGTCACGTGGTGAAAGGCTGGTTGTGCTCCCAGGGATCCATCTTTTTCATTGGTGTGAGTGTAGCCTGTGCAACGGATGACTCTTAGAACAGCACGATGGCCTATAAATCATTTGGAAGTGGGGTGGTGGTGGTGGAGTCTCCGGCTCATAAATTATCATGACGGAGCTAAATTGAGTATCTACTATCGGTTCTCATACACGAAGAAGGCTACCTGTCAACGGGGGACTTGGACATCCGCCGGCTGAGGCCTGGAGACCCCTTCCTGCTCTTCACGAGATATTTGTACTTTGGATTTTGCTTAATCCAGTTCTTGAGCGCCTCGCAGGCATCCTGCTGATGGCCGGTGTTTGTGTAACTCACGGCCAATGCCATCAAAGCTTTCAAATTATTGGGTTGCAATTCTAAGCACCTGCAAGGAGGCAAAAACAAAACAAACAAAGGCAGTTTCAGATTTTTTTTTTTAGAGCCAGAGTCCAAGTGTTCTTTAGAAAATGCGAAGTCTTTGTTAATGAATGGTGCCAAGGCATTTATATCACATCCCTGGAAAACACCATGTCTATCTGCTGGAAAATTGGGAGCTAAGCATATTTTTAGAATAGTTAAAACTCATTTTGATGACTAGCACCTCAGGCTATTTTAATTCATAGCTTAAGAACTAAGTTCCAAGAAATACAGCTCATTGTGGCACACAGCATTTCTCATCTAATCCATAGGAGGGTTCAAAAACCACAAACTCATTGCCATTGAATTGATTCCACCTCATAGTGACCCGATCGGACTGAGTAGAATGGCCCCAGTGGGCTTCTGGAGCTGCAACTCTTTACAGCCTCTTCTTTCTCTTGCAGAGCCACAGGTAGGTTTGAACTACTGACCTTGTGGCTCACAGCCCAAGCCATCAAGGCTCCTTGCATGAGGATGAAGGGAAATTTTAATTCTGCTCTATGACTGCTATGATAAATGATTGCCAGTCCTGAACCAGCCTGACTTGAACTAAACTCAGATCTTTGGAGAGGAAAGATCATACAGAGAACCATTTTGTAAAGGAGGGGCAACACTCATGTTTCTAGACACCTTGTGAGTTTCCAGGGGGCACAAGCTACTGCTGCTCCTTATGCTGTTCCTTGGGGGCGCTAGCCAGGGCCCTTCAAACCTTGACATACTTGGAATCATCTGCAGATGGGGTGTGGCTGAAGGCTGCACAGGTCTTAACAAACTGCCAGGTGATGATGACATTGATGGCAATGGAGCTTGAGACAGTTCTAAATATATTCCCTGGGGTCTCCCAGAGTTCCAGGAACCTCTTGCCCTCTAGCAGGGAAGCTCTCAACCCTAGGTCCATTTTAGAAATACTTGGGGGATTTAAAAAATATATTGAGCCTTAAACCTTACCCTAACCTATTAAATCAGTGTGTGTGTGTGTGTGTGTGTGTGTGTGTGTGTGTCTGTGTACATATACATATTCACAGTTCCAGATTGGGAGTTCAGAGATGTTAGGTTAAACTTTATCTCTGTTACACACTAGCTGTGTGGTGTGACTCAAATTTTCCCTAATCCCTAAGGCTCTCACTCATGGGAAATGGTAAACACCCAGGTCCCATTATGCTGTCAGATACTAAGAGAGATTTGAGATGCAGGATTCCAGAATCGCCAAGGCTTAAAATTCCAAGGATCTAGAATTTTTAGAATTTAAGATTCTAAGACTCACAGATACAAGATATATGGGATTTAACACACCCATACACACACCCACTCTCTCTCCTTAAAGCATTATATTATAAGCATTTGCAACCATGGGCAGGGGAAGTAGAAGTGTAATTGGCAAGGTCTATCTTTTCCAGTGTTTTCTTAGGATCTCTAGTCAAGGAGGGTTTGGCACTAGCCGCCCCTGTCTCCCATCTCCCAAGAAAGGAAAAATTGTTTACAACCATCGGTCAGGGCCCAAGAGCTTTACTTTCAAGGTTGCATGAAACCCTCTCAGGAAACTCTACGTAGACACAAGAAGGATGGAAAGTATAATGCAATTATTTTGCTTTTGCATTTTTGGATGCTGCTGAGCAAATAATTAGAGCAGCTGGATTGTATGAAGAAGAATGTGGCATCAGGGTTGGAGGAAGGCTTATTATCAACCTGCAACATTCAGATGGCACTGCCTTGCTTGCTGAAAGTGAGGAGGACTTGAAGCAGATGTAGATTGGATTGGAGGATTGGAGCCCTCCGTATGGATTACAACTCAATGCAAAGAAAACCCAAATCCTCTCCATTGGATCAAAAGGTGCCATCATGATATTTGAAGAAACATTTGAACTTGTCATGGATTTCATCTTGCTTGGATCCACAATCAGTGCTCATCGAAGCAGCAGTCAAGGGATCCAAAGACACATTGCACTGAGTAAATCTGCGGCTCAAGACCTCTCTAAAGTGTTGAGAAGCATGTAGATCACTTTGAGGACTAAGATATGCTTGATTCAAGCCAGAGTATTTTCTTTTTTTTTTTTTTAACATTTTATTAGGGGCTAATACAACTGTTATCGCAATCCATACACACATCAATTGTGTAAAGCGCATTTGTACATCGCATTTGTACATCATTCTCAAAACATTTTCTCTCCACTTAAACCCCCGACATTAGGTCCTCATTTTTCCCCTCCCTCCCCGCTCCCCCCTCCCTCATGAGCCCTTGATAGCTTATAAATTGGTATTTTGTCATATCTTGCCTTGTCCGACGTCTCCCCACTTTTCGGTTGTCTGTCCCCCACAAGCCAGAGTATTTTCAATGGCCTCATGCGCAAGTGAAAGTAGGGCATTTGAATAAATAAGACCAGAAATAAATGGATGCATCTGAATTATGATTGTTGGCCAAGCAGATCACAAGTACCAGGGGCTACCAAAAGAGCCAACTTCCAATCTGTCTCACAAACTTTGGACATGTTGTCACGAGGCACCAGTCCTTGGCGAAGGACCACATGCTTGGTAAAGCAGAAGGTGAGTGAAAAAGAGGAAGACCCTCAAAGAGACAGAGCAGCGGTTCTCCACCTTCCTGACACCACGACCCTTTCATACAGCTCCTCATATTGCGGTGACCCCCAACCATAACATGATTTTTGTTGCTACTTCATCACTGTCATTTCACTACTGTTATAAATCATCATGTAAATATCTGCTGTGCAGGATATATTTTCATCGTTACAAATGGAACATAGTTAAAGCACAGTGATTAATCACAAAACAACATGTAATTACATATTGTGAAATACTTATTTCTAAGGACAAATAAATGAAATGTTGTCTTGAAGCATGGTGTAGCATGGGTAACAGTCTTCACACCGGGTACTCGTGTGTGGGCGTATCTGCATGTGGGCGGACCTGCCTGGAGACAGATAGAGGAGCGGTGTCTCGCTTCCTAAGACTATCGGAAATACGTGTTTTCCGATGGTCTTAGGCGACCCCCATGAAAGGGTCATTCGACCCCCAAAGGGGTTGCGACCCACAGGTTGGGAACCACAGAAATAGATCGACACAGTGGCTGCAACCATGGGCTCACACTCAAGAACATTATGAAGATGGTGCTGGCCTAGGCAGTGTTTTGTTTGGTTGCACACACCGTCCCGATGAGTCAGAACTGGCTCAATGGCACCTAACAGCAAGCACAGCTGAGGCGAAAGTGTTATAAAGAAAGTATTTACTCAACACGTTTATTTTATGACTACTTTTGACACACACGTTCTTTGTTGCCAGTGAGCATCAGTTGATTTGTAGAGGAAAATGTGATTTAGGGAAACTTTTTCCCCCATCATTTTCTGTTTTCCACAACTACATGTAAGTGAGACTTGGCATCAGCACTTTCACAGGCCAAATTCTCGGTAGTGCACAGAAATAAAAGTCAAAAGGCAAGTCAGAAACACAAGTCCAATAACAAATGCCTACCAAGCCCACAAGAACAAAAAATCATATCATTGTGAATGAGGGGGAGTGTGGAGTGGAGACCCCAAGCCCATCTGCAGGCAACTGGACATCCCCTTACAGAAGGGTTGCGGGGAGGGAGATGAGCCATTCAGGGTGCAGTATAGCATGGATGAAACATACAACTTTCCTCTAGTTCTTTAATGCTTCCTCCCCCACTATAATGACCCCAATTCTACCTTACAAATATGGCTAGACCAGGGCAGAGCACTTACACTGGTACAGATCAGAGCTGGAAACACAGGGAATCCAGGACAGATAAACCCCTCAAGACCAATAAGGAAAGTAGCGATATCAGGAGAATAAGGGTAAGGTGGGGGAGAAAGGGGACCAATCACAAAGATCTACATATAACCCCTCCCTGGGGGATGTACAACAGAGAAGTGGGTGAAGGGAGACAACGGACAATATTAGACATGAAAAAATAATTTATAAATTATCAAGGGTTCGTGAAGGAGGGTGGGGGAGGAAGGGGAAGAATGAGGAGCTGATACCAAGGGATCAAGTAGAAAGCACATGTTTTGAGAATGATGATGGCAACAAATGTACAAATGTGCTTGACACAATGGATGTATATACGGATTGTGATAAGAGTTGTATGAGCCCCCAATAGAATGATTTAAAAAAAATAAAAGAGCAGCGGTCGGTATAAAATATGAAAATAATCATTTATAAATGATCAAGGGTTCATGAAGGAGGGAGGTAAAAAATGAGGAGCTGATACCAAGGGCTCAAGGAGAAAGAAAATATTTCAAAACTTATGGCAATATATGTACAAATGTGCTTGACATAATGGATGGATGGATTGTGCTAAGAGCTGTAAGAGCTCCTAATAAAATGATTGAATAATAATAATAATAATGCACTTAGCTGCATCTACCTCTGGAGGGCGACAATAGCTGCTTGTTCATTTTCGTTCTCTGCCTGGGTTATCCCAAGGAACTGCCATGCCTGCAAAAAAAAACCAGCGATGCCTGTCAGTGATGCAGGAGGCAGCAACATGCGTCTGTGTTTGCAGAAGCTTGTTGCCCCGGGGTAGCTCAGGGTGATCTCAAAGGCGAGAGCCATGTGAAAGGGGGTAGAAGCAGCCCAGGCCTTCCTGGCTTCAAGCTCCCTGGGACCTTCTGGGTCAAATTCTCCTGGCTTCATTTCCAAAGTTTCACAGCACTGTTTCTCTCCTGTGACCCAGGGCTCTGGGAACATTTGAGTTTCTGAGAGTTGGTAATATTGGCTCTCTTAGAACCAGGTGACAAAACATGAAATTATTCACTTATGAGGAAAGAGGGTTGAAAAAGAACCCATAAATGTACCCTACGAGCCTACAGCCACCCATACAGAATCCCACCATGAACAAAAGGAAATGAAATGTATAAACAAAAAGTCAAAGGTTTATGAGAAAAGTTACAGGAAATTAAAAAATCAGGGAAAACAAAACAAAACAAATCTCAGATAGTCTTCATTACTGTAAAAGAATGACGGTTAAGATGGTTAAAACATATAGAAATGCAATCATAATGTTTGTGTAACTTCATACCTACTGCCATCTGGTCAATTCCAACTCTTAGCGGCCTTGCAGGGCAGAGCAGAATTATTCCTTAAAGTTTCCAAGCCTGTCAATCTCTGTGGGAATCGACTGCCTCGCCTTTCTCCCGCCAAGAGACGGGAGGGTTTGAACAACGACCTGAGCAGCCTGATGCTTACCCTGCGGTGGTACCAGGGGTCTGACACAATTTTATGGTCTCTGTGCTAAACCGTATCAGAAGCACTTTTCTGTTTTTATAAAATCGTCGGTGCACTTAGTTTTAATTCTTTTAAATATAAATCCCATTTTTTAATTCAACCAATTCTCCACTGTTCCAAGACTGCTTTTAATCCTTTGCTATTGCAAATAATGCGATGAATATCTTCAAGCAGATAACTTCCTTCACATTTAGAATGAAAAGTATTTTTTAATACAGTAAATTTCTACTTAGTTACTTATAAGAACACAAATTATCACATATTCACAAGAGGGATACAATTAGCAAAATTGCATGTTACACATAACTGTTCTTACATTTGCAGAGGATTTGAGGTATATTAGGATTTTAGGGAATTTTAAAATGTTTCAAAAAGATATGAGAAGTGTATAACTTGTCCACTCTCGAGATTCAAGGCTGTTGTGCAGTGGTTCTCAACCTGGGGGTTGCGACTCCTTTGTGGGTTGAACAAGCCTTTCACAGGGATGGCCTGATTCATAACAGTAGCAAAATTACAGTTATGAAGTAGCAATGAAAATAATTTTATGGTTGGGGGGGTGTCACCACGACATGAGGAACTGCATTAAAGGGTCACGGCATTAGGAAGGTTGAGAACTACTGCTGTAGAGGTTTTAAAACAAAAATATAGGAAAAAAATATAGTCACTTAAAGCAGTTATTGGATTGTCTTGGCTTCCCCACTCAGGGGTTATTATAACATATGCTATGTGAACTCATAAAATACTGATTATCCATCCCAGAATATTAGTGATTCTTTCTAATTGTTCAGTTGTACAAGAGGCCCGAGTAAAGTGATTTATTAAAATAATAAAATAAAATAAGAATGAAAAAAATTGTAGACAGAGTAGACTCTCATCCGACTTCCCTACCTTTTAGAGTGAATCTTTAGAAAAGATTGACCCCACTGTCTTTCCTCTCGGGAGGGAGCTATTCCAGCCTCGGGCTACAGTGTCATTTTCACCCTCCCGGGCATCCTCGGGCTACAGTGTCATTTTCACCCTCCCGGGCATCCGTGACATTGGTGGGCTCCTGGCGGACGCAGACCTGGGTTCTTCCCTGATCCTTTAGTTGCAAGAGCTCCAACCAACAATGATACTCCCCACCTCCCAATTCACTGCTATCTCTTCTATGCTGACTCACAGTGACCCTAGAGGGCAGAGTAGAATGTCCTTGTGGGTGTCCAAGACTGTAACTCTATGAGAGCAGAAAGCCCCATCTTTCTCCCGAACAGTGGCTGGTGTTTCACAGCCCAAAGCATAACCACTATGCCACCTGGACGCCTTACCAACAATCATAATGAAGGTTCATACCTTCAGGATCTTTGGTCCCCAGTACCACCCAATGAGCTGAGCACATTATTTCTCTGACCTAATTTAGCCCTCAGGATGCCCATGAGATAGTTACTATTATCACAACCTCCATTTAATGGATGACGAAAGGGAAGCTTAGATGGTTTGAATAACACAGAAGCCACAAACTCAACCAACGGGTAGAGGAAGAATTTGAACCCACAGGGGACAGCAGAGTCTAGACTCTAAGACGCTTAACCACTATTTTATTTGCCTTCTCAAATTCCTTTGGAAACATCCTTTATAAGATGGTCCCTATAACCGCAAGGTCAGCAGTTCAAAACCACCAGCTGCTCTGCAGGAGAAAGCCAGGGCTTTCTACTCCCATAAAGAGTTA
Organism: Echinops telfairi; assembly: GCF_000313985.2. Lineage (NCBI taxonomy): Eukaryota > Metazoa > Chordata > Mammalia > Afrosoricida > Tenrecidae > Echinops > Echinops telfairi. The sequence goes on along the minus strand of NW_022108124.1, from coordinate 3,981,003 downwards.
CAGTCTTGGAAACTCACAGGAGCAGTTCTACCCTGTCCTATCGTGTCATTATAAGTCAGAACTGACTCAATGGCAGTGAATTTGGAGGTTTGGATCTTATTGGGGAGGGGGGGGCGGGCTGATAACTTCAAGGTCAGCTGTTTGACTCTACCAGCCTCTCCAAGGGAGAAAGGTGAGGCTGTCTCCTGTAAAGTCCCAGAAACCCAAAGGAGAAGTTCTACTCTATGAATTGGACTCCCCTCAAAGGCAGTGGGTTTCAATCTCATGATGGTGGAACTAGGTTTCCACTAAGTAGTGTCCCAAGGAGCCTCCTGGGTACCAACATGCAAATTTGATCATGTCTATCGCTGAATAGAGTCCTCTAGCAGTTCCTACAGGATGCCATTCAAACTCTTGCCTCCTCTCCTGTTTCCTCCTTTCTCTTCTCCCCTGGACTGTACATCTCTCTGCCTCCCATTCCTTTCTAAGAACAACTCGAGTCCCATGAGACTTCCACCCCCCAAGAACAAACAAAAGCGGCTTTTTCTGTGGTTTATCTTCCCACCTGCTCTCATTTTTCAAAGCTCAGCACTGGAATCTCTTCTAGGGCAAGCCATCCAGTACGGCTCTGACATAGCACTTCCCACACCCCTGCAACGATGGATTCACTTGGCTTCCCAGAGAGACCAACACACGGGTCTTTGCCATTTTTTCATTTTGCCAGCCCTTCCACTTTGTAAGCCAGTGGTTGGCACTCTTGGGACCTAGTTTGTGCTCAATAAATGTCAAGTGAGCAAATCAAGAGTGTTGCATGGTGTGGCTGCAGCCCCGGACAAGACAGGAGATGGCCACCTGAACACCACCGAGGAGCTTCCAGTTTGGCGAATGACATGGTCTCCCTTTTGTCCCTACCTTCAGTTTTTGGGCACCCTCAGGTTTGGTTGGAAAATAAAGACCTATTTGTGACTTTCAAACAAAAACCATCCTACACCAGGTAAATCTCTTTGGGAATTTCTACTTGAGAAAGTGCTCAAGGTTATCATTGTGTTTCTTCCCCCTCGCCCCTCCCTCTCCACCCCACAGCTGAGCTCTGTATCATCCTTTGTGCATCTGAGACACCCCCGCCCCCACCAGCACATGCAGCCACTCCTGAGCCCACACAATAAAGGGGAGGGCACCTCAGCGTCTCCAGGGTCCTGAAGAATCGCTGCCTCCATGAACAAGATGGTGACTGGCAGGTCGCCTTCCTTCAGCCTTTTTAAGCCTTCTTCAAATGCGCCAGGCCAGTCCTTGAAGGGGTTTTCAGTGTGAAAGTAATAGCCCTACAACACAGAGAACCGCCAATACGTGATCCATTCATGGACTTATCTCTTGATGCTTACATTCAGTACATTCCCCTTTGAGAATGGTCTCTTGGTTCTTCCTTATGATGGATGCATTCTCATGGCACCGATGAATGAAACGAGACCAATGGGTACCCATAATACCACAGCCTGGAATCTCTGCTGATATTTTGCAGTTTTGTTTTTTATGGTCTCCGCCCCTAGGTATTTAAAATACAGAAGAGTGGATTTATTTTATTTTTCAAACTTAAGGAAATTCATTGTCCTTCACAAGGTGACTATTTAGATTTGTTTTTCCTAAGTGCTCGCATCTACTTTCCCTTGCTGTGGAAGCATTGATACAATAGATATCCTACAACATTTTCATGCACTGTGATCCTTTAGAATGCCATAAGCGATTCTAATGTCTAAGTTTTTTATCTGTCCCCACAAAAAACAACTTTCGCTGCATGGTGGTGATGCTGCCCTATTGACGATGCATGTGTTCAAGTTATATATTCTCTCTGAATTTCTTCAATACAGAATGCGCCAGTTCTATCCTACTGCTCTTTTTATGAATGTTTACATTAAATAGGCTCTTGGTACATATGCAATTTGTGTCTTAAGTCCCACTTGGTTAAAAAAAACCCTAATGCCTCTTCATCTTCACCCAAGTTAAGATGTCTCTACCCTCTGGTTAATGATTTACTTTCCCTCCCCCCAACCTGTTGTAGCCATCAAAGTGTACTTCCTTTGTTGTGTGAAAACCTTTTCTTGACTTTTAATAATCATAGTCTCATGCAATATCTGTCCTTTTGTGATTGGCTTATTTTACTCAGCAGAATGTTCTCCATGTTCAACCATGTTATGAGGTGTTTCACTGGATTCCTTAACGTTGTCGAGTATTTTGTTACATGTATGTGCCGCACTTTCTTTATCCAGCCATTGGCACAGGCAGTTAGGTTGTTTGCTGTTGTGAATAGTGCTTTGATGAACATGAGTATGCATACATTTATTCATGTCTTGGCTTTTATTTCAAGAGACATAAGAGTGTCTCTTGATTTGTTTCTCTAGTCAACCTGGACTAACACACCCCATTGAATGAGTTTCGGCTCTTGGTCAAAGATCCATTGGTAGATGGGGTTACTTCTGGGTTCTCATTTTTGTTCCATTATTCTGTGTCCGTCATTGTAACAATACCAGCTGTTTTGAATACTGTGGCTGAGTAGTAGGTTTTGAGATCAATGAGGGTGAGGCTTCCTACTTTGTTTTTCTTTGTAGTGTTTTGCTTATCTGGGAACTCTTTCTTTTCCAGAGGAACTTTTGCAATCTCTTTAAGTGAGTCCCTGTCAGTTTTATATGCTGAGCATTCTCCTAGGTTAATGAAATGATTCTTAAGGATACGGTGGCATTTATTTAATCAATCCCTCTGAATAAATATTTAGGTTATAGCTATTTAAAAAAATTCCTTAAATACAGCTACACTAAAAGCTGTAGGCACAGATTTTTGTCTGTATTTATTTGTACCTTAGGATAGATTTTTACAATGATGTGTTAGACTAAGTTACCATATGAACTGTTTTGAAACCCTTGATCCATGTAGCTGAGTTGTTTTTGAGAACGTCTATACCAATTTATACTTTCAATAAAAGTATAAGGGAGACCTTATTTGTTTCTACCTTTTTAGCATGGATTATCGTACAGTCTTTCTAATTTAATATGTGCAAAGGAGCTGGTCATTTGATGATCTTACTGCAGTTTTAAGATGGAGCTGAGAGAAGGCCTTCATTCTCCCCAGGTGCTTAGACAGACAAAGCTCTTTATTGAAAGTTGTCAGATCTGAGCAGCTTGTGGGGTGGTCATGAGGGCATGCAGGCAGGGAGTGAGAGGCTAAGGGTTTGCAATCCACCACAATGTAGATTGCAGCCTAATCTGACAACCCTTATCAAAGTTCTGTATCTTCTCACTTAACTTGATTTTTAGGGTTTATGTGGGTCGGAGGGGGGCGGAGTTGGCATGCAACTATACGTTGTATGTAAATCAGAAGTTTGTAACCTAGGGACTTGCCTGTACAGGGTAAACAAAAAAATGTTTGTTGAATTGAGCTAAAAAGTTTGGGAGTTATGTGGAATTGAATATTATTAAGAGTTCATCTCTCTCTCTCTCTAACCCCACATATCCCCCAAACCCCACAAATAAACATATTTGCATATTCTTCCTTATACGTATATTTAAGGTAAATTCCACGTCTTTGTATATTTCTAGTAAAGTTTACTTAGTCTTCAAGTAATAATGCTTTGAAATATGGAACTCAAGCATTTAAAAAAGAATAAATTCTAGAGCAGTGGTTTTCAACCTTCCCTATGCCATTGCCCTTTATTACAGTTCCTCATGTTGTGGTGACCCCCAACCCTAACATTATGTTCGTTGCTACTTCATCATTGTCATTTTGCTACTGTTATGAATTGGGCAACCCCTGTGAAAGGGTTGTTCGACCCCCAAAGGGGTCATGACCCACAGGTTGAGAATCAGTGTACTGGAGCAACTAGGACCTCATGGGCAATTGATTGGTTGTCCACAGTGCTTACACATTTGCTGGGGTTTCTGTCAGGGGGATATCTCTCAGGAATCATATTGGGACTTGGCCTGGTTGTGTGAAGGGCATCTTTTTCCATGAATCTCTCCGCCAGCTGTATGATGGCCACTTGTGAAATATAACTCTATGCCTCCATGCCATTCCTCTGTCTGTGGATAGCACTTCTGCTGTCAGCACTTAGGCAGGACTCCGGTGACAGACTGGCGAAAGCATCGTGGGCTTAGCTCAGTTCCTGTTACAACTCAGCCTCAATGTCAGGTAACTCAGCATCTGCCCGGAGCACTCAGGATTCCCAGAGCTAGGCGACTGATGGAACCAACACTGACAAAAATGGGAGCATTTCATTCCAGTTTGACGGCTGCCAAATATCAGATGATTGTATTGTTGTATCTGAATTTCTCCTAGGGTAGATGGACATTCAGTTATTTGTTTAATTCTTGGATTTTTTGATAAGAGAGCTGTTGCCTCATCCATTAATTATGACCTTGAAGAATTCAGAAAGCTGGTCAGCATTTATAGCACACGAATGATTACCTTCTCGCTAGCTGAGATCGTAACTTGATTCTGGGCTTCTTGGTTCTCAGATATCCAATTCCTTCGAGCCATTTCTTCCCATTCTGCTTGCATCTTATCCCAAAACTCTGTATCTGACTAGGAGACAGAAAAAATGAGGAGACAGATTTAAGAACATGCTATATCATCTGGTTTATTCTCAGAGTGACAGTTTCCACAGTGCTCAGAATGAATTCTGAGGTGGAAGAAAGTATTTAAGCTGATGCTGGGGAAAAGTGGTGAGTTGTGAAATCTACTCCTAACCTGAAAACCTCTCTTTACAAAAAATAGATGAGAAAGGATAGTTTTTTTTTAATGAATAAGTGTTATCAGAGTGGCAATCTGCTAAAGAGATAGCAAAGACAGAGAGAAATCTTAACCATTCTGTAGGTCAGGGGTTACAATCAGTATATTCATAATTTATAGACATTTGTTGATTTTTCTAATCCTCCTGGCCAAGAGATAGGCTCGAGCCACCTAAATTTATTCTAATATCCTTCCAGGAATATAAAGGTAATGAATTATCTAGAGTAATATTTAGATTTTTTTTTTTTTAAAAATGACAAAGACATTACATTTCTAGGCAGTCCCTAGGTCTGGTGCTAAGTGTGCCTTTATAAATTTGTCCAGCAACTGCTATAAGGGATGCATACATAAAAACCAGGATAAAGACTTTTATGACAAAGGAAATAGATTTTGGAGACTGTCAAGCCATGGGGATGGGATTGGAGCAGGGAAGGACGAGGAAGCAATGTGCTAGACTGTAGATGGGTATTAACTTGGGTGTAACAGAAGATAGTCCACAATAGGGAGAAGAGAAAATAAGAAGTAGGTGAAGGGCAAAATACTGGGGGATTTGATTGGTGATTGAAATTGTTGCATATAAACTTGATGATGTGCAATATAAACCCTCACCTAATGTACAATTTAACAATGGAAACAACAATAATTAAGAATTTTCCTGGGCATAAAAGGACAAAAATCATATCATTGTGTGCTCACCTCCCCGATACTATCACTGAAAACAAAGCGGGTGCATAACCAAATGTGAGACAAGCCAGTCAGGGGTGCAGTGTAGCAACGATGAAACATAGAACTTTCCTCTAGTTCCTAAATGCTTCCTCCCCACCCCAACTATCATGATCCCAATTCTACCTTACAAATCTGGCTAGACCAGCAGATGTACACTGGTACAGATAGGAACTGGAAACACAGGGAATCCAGGGCAGATGATCCCTTCAGGACCAGTGGTGAGGGTGGTGCTGCAGGGAGGGTGGAGGGGGGGTGGGGTGGATAGGGGGAACCGATTATAAAGATCTACATATAACTTCCTTCTTGGGGAATGGACAACAGAAAAGTGGGTGAAGGGAGACATCGGACAGTGTAAGCTATGTCAAAATAATAATTTATAAAGTATCAAGGATTCATGAAGGAGGGGGATGTGGGGAGGGAGGGGGGAAAATGAGGAGTCGATGCCAGGGGCTTACGTGGAGAGCAAATGTTTTGAGAATGATGAGGATAACGAATGTACAAATGTGCTTTATATAAATGATGTATGTATAGATTGTGATGAGTTGTATGAGCCCAAATAAAATGATTAAAAAAAAAAAAAGAAAAGCATTTGCCTGGGTTCAAATCAGCTCTGGCCAAGAAGTGTCATCAGAACAGATGTACATTTTTAGTTACACACTTTTCAAAGTAAAGACCCCGAATGATAAGCCAGAACGAGGAAACTAAGGTTCACTGCCTGGCTAGGAACACAGTCTCCCTCTCACAGGGCAGTGTGCCCAACACCTGGGAATCAAACCTCTTGCCCTGGGATTTCATCTTAAAGACGCATGCGCAAACATGATGCATCCTGCTCCGAGGTGGCAGCCCATCATGCTGCTTGGAATGTGTGTTGCTTGCCTGCAGGCCTGCCCAGAATCCAATCTCGCACATGCGTCAGGATCTCGCAAAGGCTCACTATATCCCTGTGGAGTCAGTCTCTCATTGCTGGCCTTCTACCCGTTGTAACGTTCCTGTGCGTGGGCACCATGCCAAATCTGCCAAATTGTCAAACTTTGGGTCTGATCCTGTTTCATTTGGTTGGCCATGATAGAACTGGTTGACAGGGTATGTTATCCATAAATGGGATGGTCATAACTTGTGAGCTGCTGGCACAGGACAAGTATCCAGAGTGAAATCCCGAGAAAGTTATGGAGGAGGGGAGCTCTTTCCCCTATTTTCACCTGGGGAATTGACCCACATAGTTTCAGTCCTATTTGCACATATCCATGTCTCATTCGATGTTACTCATGGTTGAAAAGCTTCTAAAAGGTACTCAGTGGTCCATGTCTTGAAGCAGATTAGCTATGATGCTCTCCACAAGAAAACAGTTACCATCCGAAGGACCGAGATCAGATCGATCACTCAAGCAAAACTCCACTATACAGTTTCAAGTGGTGGCACCAGGCACACGTTTTAGAAAGAAGAGCCTCTACCGGAGTTGCTATTAAATCACAAACCCACTGCCATTGGGTTAATTCCGAGTCGTAGTGACCCCACAACACCAAACCAAACCCACTGCCATTGGGTTGCTCGCGACTCAGCAACCCTGAAGGACAGAGTAGAACATCCCCCGTGGGTTTCCAGACCGTAACTCTTGACGGGAGTAGAAAGCTTCATTTTACTCCCATGAAGTAGCTTGGAACTGCTGACCTTGTGGTTAGCAGCCCATTGTGTAATCTCTGTGCCACCAGGGTTACTTAGTGACCCCATAGGAGAAAGGAAAACTAAAAAAAAAAAGTTTTATTGGCAGATACTTCATAAATCATACAATTTAATCATTCAGTCATATGAAGATTTGTGCTATCACCACATTCAATTTTAGAACATTTTCTTCTTACACTCCTTGTTGTTAGTGTCCTATTCCTCCCCATCCTTCTCTGCTAGGCCTCTGGGCAATTTTCAATCCAGTTATTGTCTCCATAGATCTACCTGTCCTGGATTTCATATTCAGAAGTCATATAAAACACAAACAGGAAACAAACAAACACAAAACCCAACAATAGTGACTAAACAAAACACAGAAAAACCTCAATAACAAAGAAAGCAGAAAATAATGAAAATTGAAAAAAATTTAAATGGATCAAAAGGGAGATCAAGTGGTAAGGTGTTACGTTTTAACCAACTACCTCTGCCATAATCGACTTTACAGTGTTCTGTCAGTGCTGGCCTGACCTCTAGGGTCGCTATGAGTTGGCAGCGACAACAGCAGTGAGTGTGAGTTTTGGGATATATTTATAGTGAAGGTAAATTCACATGCACACATAGCCTCAGTCAAACCTGTATATATTCACGAACATACTCTCCCACACTCGCTCAGCCTATTCATGCGTCTACCGCTAGGTCAATGCTCTTGCAGGATTGTGTGTGTAAGAGTATTTACCTCTGTTGCCTTTAACTCTTGCAAACTTCCCCTCCATCATCATTTTTTGTTGACCTCCCTCCTATTACATGTTGCCTTTCCCTGCACCCAAGCTAATACTTGTCTAGCCTGTAACTTCCCCTCCCACTCTAGTAACTATCAAAAAAAAGTTCTTTTAGTGTGAATCACGGGGAATTTAAATTTTTCCCTTTTCTCTACTGCAGTTTCTCTAACCTTTGTGTAGGTCTAACTATCTGCCCTAAAGCAATCCTTCCTTTTTTATTGTGGTCTGGCAGATGCGGAGTGTCACAGCTTATTCTCAGGATTCTGGACTTTATAGTCACCAGATGTAGGATTCGATAGCTTATGTCTAAAGGACTTGACACATAGCAAGGGACCCCCAGGGAGAGACGTGCTTGAGAAAGCAATTTTAATAGGAGGCTCTCGGGAACATCTGCCCTGTCACCATCCTGTCTTGAACTGAAGAGCAGGTATACTTGGAATTATGTACCCTCCCCCAATCATGTAACCCCACCTATACATTAGAGCCATCAGCTCCCGCTAAGTTCCACTCCTCAGACATACCTCCTGCAAGTGCCCTGTCTGCCTTCCAGCCAGTCTTTATTTCGCAGTCTTAGTTCTTGCTTCAGCTTTGTAACAATGCTGGCTTCTTACAGTGCCTGGTGGAGTGTTCATCTTCCCTCTGTGAATTTGGGCGTCCTCCTAGTCTGGGCCATCTCTGGACTTCCAATCACGCTGCTCATTTCACTCTTACAAAGGTGTGTTTTCACTCTAGGACAATGCTTTTTTACCTGCAAATCTCAATGTCTACGGCTCTAAGTCCCGTGACTTGTCGACACACCATCACCTTGACTTCAGGTTGCACTTCCTCTTTGAATCCTCTCGGCCACAACCTCCACTCCTCCCATCAGATCTGCGTGACGGCTGCCCTGTGTTGAGCACACTTCTTCAAACTGGCTCTTTTAAGGATAGTCAGTACCTTGTTCTGCTGGGTAAAAATGTTCACGGGAAGGAGGGCTGGCCCAATGTGATTAAACCCAGATTACGAAAGGGTCAATTTGTTTTGAATAATTATTTCCACAACGGAAACAGGCCCTGTCCCTTTGGCAGAGGCCTCCCCTAACAAAGGACGAGGGCAGCAGGTGTCACAAGAACCCGCTGTCGGAGATGCTCAGAGTACAAAGAATGGCCATCAGGTCTCCGGGTTCACATTCATAATGAAATTCAAAATTGATTTTTCTTTTCACAGGATCTTCCTGGTAGAATACTCAATTGTGAAAACAAAGATCTCGGAATACATAATGGTAATGGCTAAATGAAAGAGTAGTCGGGGGGTTGTTACCTGGCTAACAAAACCCCAAACCCAAACTCGCTGCCATCCGGTTGATGCTGACTCAGCTCATACAGCCCTAGAGGACAGGGTAGAACTTCCCCATGAGTGTCCAAAACTGTAATTGTATAAAAGCCCTGTCCGTATAAAAGCTCTGTCCTTCTCCCTTCTGGCCAATAATGATCAGAAGGGATGATGGAGGGACTTTCCCCCCTTGCTTCTTGATTATTTTTCCATACTTCCTGAGGTTTTTGTGATGTGCATGCATTGATTTTATAATACTAATAAGTAAAAAACAGTGACAAAGAAAAATAAATTACCGTTCCTTAAAAAAAGTACCATACAGCATGACTATTTTTAGATACCGGACAGTTTGGAGAACATTTTGGGGTGGAGAATTCCTCTTTAAAAATAGCTTTTCAGATACATTGGTCTGCATTAGAAACTAAGAAAAATCTATCAAGTGACTGTTACGGTGCTTGCTGACTTTCCCAAGGCCCCTGCTGGGCCGTGTGCAGCAGCAATGACTGTGCATCCTGTCTGAGGCCATGATGTTTCACGAGTGAGGCTCCTTGGGACTTGAAGCATCGGACATGTCTTCTGAACGAGAATGAGGGGATTGGATATTGTGCCCAGCTGGGCTAGAAGGGATGCGTCTCCTTTTCTGCAGCTCCAAATTAGAGCAGTAGATGCCCATTAACGTTGCCGTGGACAACAGACAGCACCTCAGCCAAGGCGGGGCCTGCCAGGCTCCCCTTAATGAGCCACACCAGGACTTACTGCTACCACTGAAAATAAGTTATTACTGACTAATTAAAGTGCATGGTGCAGTTTTCATTTAATTACAGAAGAGACTACTTTTAGCACCATCAATTTTCATCCAGTTGGAATCCAGACTTCATTCACATAACTGCCATTACCAGAGTGTTCTTGATTTTTTTTAACTTCTATATTTAATCAATTTCAGAGAAACCTGAAACCCATTTGAATTGTAAACATTTCTGACGTGACTGATGGGGCTTTTTAGAGGGTAGACTTTATAAGTGGTTCTGAGATGTAGGCAGATTTTTGTTTCAACCCTTCCACCAACCTTACACCAGGACTGAGATGACTGTAGTCTACAATCCACGAGAGTTTTCGTATTATAATAAAACCACATACTCATAAGAAACTTGGGATAAATAGTATGGGTTTCAGAATGGAAGCTTTCTCCTCAGACACAATGTCTCACAGGTGCAGATTCTGTCCTCCTCACCGGTGGGTGGCCTGCCAAGTCTCTGTGTCTCATTTTCCTTATCGCAAAATGAAGACAGAGCAGTGACCTTGGATAACCTTTGTGAGGCTTACATGAGGAAATACATGGGCAGCATCTAGCAAATGGTAGATACTCAATAACAGTAGGTGTTCTCATTACTGTCTTTGATCCGCGAAGAAAAATCGAAAGGAAGAAACACAGGTGACCCACAGCCTCAATGCCCTGATCGGCCTCCTGGGAGTATTTTCGTGTTTCAGTTTGCTATGAATATATTTATTTATTCCTCTTCTGTATATTTCCGCTCTCTTCATTTGAGTGGTTCTCTTTCAACTAACTGTGCCAAAATTGAAGCAAGGTGAAGCAAACTGTAACAAATACTCTTAAATGAACTATTATGTGGCAATTAAAATGATGCTTATGAATAGTTCATTGCACCCTGGATCCCTCCTTAAGTTGTAATGCTCATTGCTGTGCAACGTAATCACAGTGATAGTAAAACAACAAATGTGCCTGTTTGTGGGGAGAGGGCACAGGGGCAGCTGGAGAGAAATGTACCTGTAGCACTGCTTTATGGGAGGCGATTGTGAGAATTTACCCCATCATCTTCCCCAAATTTTCTATTGATTGTTGTTGGTTCACTGTAAGTCAATTCTGACTCACAGTGACCTTGTATAATAGAATGAAATGTTGCTCCGTCCTGCACCATTTTCCCTCATTGATGTGTTTGAGCCAATTTTTGTAGCTATTGGATGCAACCCTCCACAGAAGATGGATGGTTTCCCTCATTTTTGCTGACTCTCTACTTACCTAAACGTGATGTGCTTTCCTATGGATGGTTCCTTCCTAATTGCGTGTCCAAAGTAAGCAAGACAATATCTCGCCATGTTTGCTTCTAACGGGCATCCCAGTTTTATTCCTTCGAATACTGATTTGTCCATTATTCGGAGAGTCTATGGTATATTCAGTATTCTTCTCCAACATCACCATTCAAACGCATCAATTTTTACTGCTAGCCCGTGTCATTTCAGTGGAAAGTATGCTTTGGATTCTGGTAGGGGGAAAGCTTATTTCCTGTCACTTCTAATTCCTCAATGTTGTTTTCTCAAATGACAGCAGACGAGAGAAATTTCTGGTCTCGCATTTCCCTCAACAATGAAACTCTCTACCAGTGATTTGGAAGAAGAAAGTGATTTGTATCCTCGAAGCTGCCATTATCCCCAAGTACTTATGAAAGTCATTTAAACCCACCTGAACATCCTTTCCCCCTATAAAGTGAGGAAGCTCATTACATTTGTATTTCAACTCCTTACTCTGTGGTGGGTGACACAAAAGATAGTTAAGAGAGGGGGAAGATCCTAGCATAGAATCACATTATTTTAAAGAGGGTTCACCCATTCATTAATCTCCAGAAGTTTTATTTTAATGCATTTTCCCAAAAGCACATTTCACTTTTTGATTTTGAAAAACAAAAACAAAAATTTCTATAAGAACTGTGGCAAAAATTAAATATTAAGCCAATTAATACATAAAGAATAAGAAAATAAACATTTGAAAAAGAACTATTTTAAGAAATAGTGGCATACAGTATTATCAATTCTGGCTCACCAATCTATTTCAGTCATACATTGATTAAAGATAGTTTCAATTTTGTGGTCATAGGTAATTGTGATTTTGACTGGTCCTTTCGTTTCCTTGTAAAATATGAGAGGCCTTCAAAAATTTAGGGGAAAAATTCATTATTGATCAAGGAGCCCTGAGTGGCATAGTGGTTATGCACTGGGTTGCTAACTGCAAAGTCAGCAGTTCAAAATTACCAGCCACTCTTCAGAAAAAGGACAGTGCTTTCTACTCCTGTAAAGAGTTATCGTCTCCAAAACCCACACTGGCGTTTGACTCTGTCCTGCAGGGTTGCTATAAGTCAGTATTGATTCGATGACAATGAGTTTGGTTTGGTTTGAGATGCAACATGCTAATTCTCTGCCTGTGATGACTTTCGCCTTTTTTTTTGTCTCTTTAAGCTTTCATTAATTACATTGAAGCATCACGATAAACGAAAACAACAATAAAACAATACTCTACATGCAGAAAGGAAGAAAGAAAGTATATATCTCTTTTATATGCTGAGAAGTGAAAACTGATATTCAAGTTTGGATAAAATATTTGCCACAACAATTAATTTTATTGAAGGGAAATCATGTGCCTGTCAATATGGGGTCTGGTTGCCCTGGAGTTTAGTAGCTCATGATGATGGAAGGTCAAGATTCAATTGGCTCCAGTCAGCACCTCTCTAGTTGACTAAGAACTTAGTGTTAGTGGAGGATTCTATGTTGCTCCAAGAACAAATTCATACGTGGGCTGTAATCAACATAGGTAGTACTCTGATCAAGAATGGGATAAGGTTTTCCTAGGTCACAATTAGTTTGTGCCATCGACAAACTGGAGTGTCTTCAAAAAAGAGTGACCATGGGTGCTGGGTAACAAAGGGATCAATTAGCCTGGTAAGACAAGCTCAGGAAGAAGATGAGCATTGGGCAGTGCTGGGGAGACAGATACTTATCAAATAAAATATAAAGCTTCCTCAACATTCCTGATAATTTGTTTGAATTTTCTACACCTTTTCTGATTTTCTATCTTCTTGTTATATTTATAAGCCAGGAATGTTGAACTTTCCAAATTTATTTGTGGAATTTTCGACCCTCTCTCCTTCCAGTCCTGTCAGTTTTTACTTCATGTAGTTTGAATCTCTGGCTTAAGTGCTACAAGTGTTACATATGCATTATTAGTTTGGGACCTAATTTATCGGTCACCACTTGTCTGTCAGTTTGTCATACTGAGTGTCTGTGTTTTGCTGTGATGTTGGAAGCTCTGTCACGTCTCTGGTATTTCAATTGCCAGCAGGATCACCCAAAGTAAACACATTCCAGTGGCGCTTGTAGATTAAGAACAGACTTTGAAGAAGGAATCAGCTGTCCAGTAGGGAGGAACCAGCTGCTGAAACTATATGCATAGTATCAAAACATTCTCAGATACTAAAAACTTAATGAATAGAAACAGAACAATCTTAATAATGAGAGAAACCAAATGAAAACAAAAATCCAGTACCTTCAATAAGTTCATTGCCCAGTGGGAGAAATAAAATAAAAAGTGGTAACTATAATTCAGGATAAACTTAAAAACAAACCCAACAATCAGAATCACTGTGATTGAGTTGATTCTGACTCATAGTAACTTCTTAGGACAGATAAGAACTGCTTCTGTGGGTTTCTGAGATTGTAAATCTTAATAGGAGTAGAAAGTCCCATGCAAAACCTACTATGCTATTAGGGCTCCCTGTAATTCAGGAAAGGGTGAAGAACATTATGCACAAAAGAGACAATCTCACCTGCACAAGGTTATGTTCTTTTTGGTAATTGGTAGAGCCAGGGTTTAAATATTTAATTCTTTCTTTATGTGGTATGTAGGGGCAGTCCAAAGTTCGGGGGCACTTGGCATGACTAAGACAGATCCTAGTAGAAGCCAAACTCCATATTGTTTTAAAAACTTGCGCTGAAGGATGCTGTTAATCATTAACTTTGAGAGACATTATTATTGTCATTGTTTCCAGAGGGGTTTGAGAAGGAATGATTTGTTTTCTGGGTAGGCTGTATCAATAAAGATTGCAATAATGAATGTGTAGCAAAATTTTCAAGAGAAGGGTCTTGAAATGCTTGAAAAAGCTGTGACCAAATCAGAAAAGAGATTGTAAATCCTTGACTCAAGAGGTCAGGCAGTCAGTTATGTCCATGTGCAGGCACTCTAAAACTCTGGTGCTTGGCATGATTCATGATAATGGTTCTAGATCTATATCAAAGCACCAATGTTAAATAAAAGTTGTCCAAAATCTTCCCTTTAGCCTTGTTAAAAATAAAGCCTGCAATTGAGAGCTGTATCTTACTGTGAAACCTAAACGCCCCTTAGCAAACAATACAAGGAACATATTTGCCAGTAAATGTTTATCAAGATGGTCTCAGAAGAATGCTCGCAAAGCAAGCTTCAGAAAGAAGGTGTCCATAGCTCCCTAAACTGGCTCCAAGAAATCGGTGAGAAAATCAGTCAGCTAACGATGACAAATACAACTTTCCTCTAGTTCCTAAATGCTTCCTCCCCACTCCCACTATCATGACACGAATTCGACCTTGCAAGTCTGGCTAGACCAGAGGATGTACACTGGTACAGATAGGAACTGGAAATACAGGGAATCCAGGGCAGATGATCCCTACAGGACCAGTGGTGTGAGTGGCGATACTGGGAGGGTAGAGGGAGAATGGGTAGGAAAGAGGGAACCGATTACAAGGAACTATATGTGACCTCCTCCCTGGGGGACGGACAACCGAAAAGAGGATGAAGGGAGATGTCGGACAGAGCAAGATATGACAAAATAACAATTTATAAATTATCAAGGGCTCATGAGGGAGGGGAGAGCGGGAAGGGAGGGGAACAATGAGGACCTAATTTGGGGGGGGGGACTTAAGTGGAGAGGAAATGTTTTGAGAATGATGAGGGCAATGAATGTACAAATGTGCTTTACACAATTGATTTATGTATGGATTGTGATAAGAGTTGTATGAGCCCCTAATAAAATGATTTAAAAAAAAAGAAAATCAGTCAGCTAACTTTGTAAAATTTCAATGTGCTTATTCCTTGTAAATCAAGTGACATCTCAAATCCCATGATTGTAAAAGTCATGTACTCACTTCCCCACTTTTCTGTATCTAAGCTCACTTCTTCCTCAGGATATTGAGCATCTTGATCAATCCTCACTAAAAGTTGCCTTGATTTGAGTGGTTCTGAATCTTCAATAAAATTCTTTGCTTTAATTCTAACAGAGACTCTGGTTGTCCTTTTTGACAGTGGTAAATTGCTTCTTCCCAAAATGGCCACAGTGTATTTCCATTCCCATATTCTTTATTTTTTTAAAATTTTTATTTTATTTTACCCTGTTTGAAACCAGCCCAAGCTCCAGGAGCACCGAGGGGCAGCTTCCATGTTTCTTTTCCTCCTTTTACAACCACCCAGACCAGTGTTCTGATCTGGTGGGAAAGGGAACTGGAGGGTTTCCCATATTCTTTTCTAGATACCTGGCCCACACGCCATTAAAAGCTGGACCTATATCCCACTTTTGATGATCTTAATCATTAGAATGCAGGGGAAATGACCTGGTGTGAATTTTGAAGGTAAGTCGTAAAATTTTATATGACTTTTGCATGCCTCTCCCTCTTTGTCTTGGGACACTAGCCTTTGGAATATATGTACCATGTCTCATGGAAACCCGAGACTCAAAGAAAGACCATATATGTCATAGTCATTAACCACAAGAAGATACCAGGCACCTTCCAACTTGACCCGGGTGAGCATGTCTTCAGATGATTCTAGCTGCCAGTCATTGCCCCCAACCTTGAAGCTACTTGACATTTAGTGGACAAAGATGACACGCCCTCTGTGTTCAGTTGGTTCTGTCTCACGTGACCCGATGTACAACAGAACGAAACACTGCTCAGTCCTGTGCCATCTAGCAACTGTTGTCATAATTGAGCCAATTATTGCAGCCATGCATCATACTACCTTGTTGAGGGTCTTTGTCTTCCCCCGCCCCAACCTTCTGCTTTACCAAGCACGATGTTTTTGTGTTTCTTCCAGGGACTGGTCTCTGTTGCTATCATATGTGAGACGAAGTCTCACCATCCTTGTTTCGAAGGAGTATTCTGGCTGTACTTCTTCCAAGGCAGATTTGTTGGTTCTTTTGGCAGTCCATGGGACTGTTCAATATTCTTCATAAACACCATAATTTAAATGCAGTGCTTCTCCTTTGGTCTTCTTTATTTAACGTCTTATTTTCACATGCATATGAGACAATTGAAAATAACACGGTTTGGGTCAGGTACATCTTAATCTTTGAAGTAACACCCTTGTTTATCAACACTTGTGCAGCAGATTTACCCAATGCAATGTGTTATTTGATTTTTTGACTGCTGCTTCCATAGCATTGATTGTGGATCCAAGAAAGACAAAATCCCTGACAACTGCAATGTTTTCTCTGTCTATCATGATGTTACCACTTAGTCTAGCTGTGAGGATTTTGGTTTCTTTTACACTGAGTGAATTTTAATCCATATTGAAGATTGCAGTCCTTGATATTTATCAGCAAGGGCTTCAAGTCACCCTCACTTTCAACACGCAAGTTAATGCCATCTGTATATCACAGGTATTAACAAGTCTTCTTCCAATCGTGATGCTGCATTATTATTCACATAACTCATCTCTGATTATTTGCTTAACCTACAGACTGAATAGAGATGGTGAGAGGATATAACCTTGTTGCACACCTTTCCTGATTTTAAACCATGTAGTATTTTCTTATTATGTTCTCACAACTTCCTCTGGATCCATGCACAATGAAGTGTTCCAGAATTCCTATTTTTCTTAAGGCTATCCATAGTTTTCTATAATTCACACAGTCGAATGCCTTGGCATAGCCAATAAAACACAAATAAATATCTTTCTGGTATTCTCTGTTTTGAGTCATGATACACGTGACATCAACAATGTTATCCCTGGCTCTACATCCTCTTATGAACCTCTGGCAGCTTCCAGTCAATGTACTGCTGCAACCTTTGTTGGATGATATGCAGCAAAATTTTACTTGCATGTGATATCAATGATATTGTTCTACAGTTTTTGCATTCTTTTTAAAAAATCATTTTATTGGGGGCTCTTACAGCTCTTATAGCATTCTATACATCAATTGTATCAAGCATATTTGCACATATGTTGCCATCATCATTTTCTAAGCATTTACTTTCTATTTGATCCCTTGGGATCAGCTCCTCTTTTTACCCTCCATCCTCACTTTCTCAACCTCGTGACCCCTAGATAAATTATATCATAAGCTTGTGCATTCTTTTGGGTCACTTTCCTTTGGAATGGGTGCAGATATGTATCTCTTCCAGTTACTTGGCCAAGTAGCTGTCTTCCAAATTTCCTGTTATAGACAAGTGAGTGCTTTCAGTGCTTCATCAGCTTTTTGAAACATTTCAATTGAATTTCCTTCTGTCCTTGGAGCTTTGTGTTTGGTCAATGCCTTTAGTGTAGCTTGGACTTCCACTAGTTCTTTTTGGTACTGTGACTCTCTGTATTCGTCCTCTTCTGAATCTGTTCTGAACCTCTGGCAGCTCCCTGTCAATCTACCATTATTGGATGATCGTCAGAAAAATTTTATTTGCATGTGATACTAATGATTTTGCACTACAATTTTTTTTATTCTGCTGGGTCACCTTTCTTTGGAATGGGTAGAAAGATGATCTCTACTAGTCAGTTGGCCAAGTAGCTGTTTCCCAACTTTCCTCTCATAGACAAGTGAGTGCTTCCAGTGCTTCATCAGCTTCTTAAAACATTTTAATTGGTATTCCATCAGTTAGCATGAACTTATTTAATCATTACCATTGGTTCTTGCCCATATGCTACCCCTTGAAATGGTGCAATTTCAATCAGTTCTTTTTGCTACAGCGACTTTATGTATTCTTTCTATCTACTTTAGATGCATCCTGCATCATTCGATATTTTGCCGATAGAATCGTTCAATATTGTAACTCAAAGCTTGCATTTTTTTAGTCCTTTCTGTTTAAGATATGCTGAGCTCATTCTTCAAGCCACTAATTGGAATAATTTATAACTACTCTATGAGAAGAAACTGTGGTAGTGGAAGAAAACTAGGCTTAGAGAAGTGACCTTTTGAATTGGGAATTCTTTAAGGTAAGGCTGGCTGAAGTGTGGCAGCATTTCTCCCTCAACTATTATAAAAACATGAAATTTTGTGCTTAAACCAGAGTTTGCACATGATTGACTGACAGGCCTGATCTAGCAAGAGATATGTTTTTTCAGCGTTCTACCTGGATACACATTTTCATATAAAAACTCAATTTCCGGCATTTCAGAAAATCTGTTAATAAGGGCCCATAGATCCATTAGGCTGTGACTGAGTGGTGTTGGTGGTCTCCTTCAGAATTCAATATGGTCTGCATCACTGTTCCCCCAGTTCCTTGACCTTTTCCAGCTTGGCTTCGTAGGCAAGTGAGACAGTTTATTGTGCCAGCCTGGTTGATAAACGCAGGTGGGATTGACTGAGGGGCGGAGAGATGGATGGCTTGGTGAGCCTTGCCTTTCTTGTCTCTCGCTCTGTGATCATCGGACCAGTGTGTGGCTGCCTTGCTTGTTCTGTG